>NC_044347.1:856798-1456798 GCF_007364275.1 Archocentrus centrarchus
ACACTCAGAGATGGAGAAAGAGGACAGGAGAGGAAGAAGAGAGGTTAGATTAAAGGTAAGGACTGCAAAACAAACTGAAGTATGCTGACTTTGTGTTATTCAAAGATTGTATGAAAATACTGCAGTTTAGTATGTAATAAACAGGTTAGCCTGTTGTACTGTATTTACAGTAAAGCTCTGTGTTGGAGCACAGAGGCTGTGTTCACGGTCAGAGTTACAGGTACATCAGTGCAGCAGAGATGAGTTTGACTCAAAGCTGCTGATGCTGAGATTCATTCACTGAATCCAACATTTCTACAGCCTGTATGCTGTCAGTGTAGGGGATGGAGATCAGCTCAGAGAGCTGTGAAATACTGGGTTACATCTTTGTGAGTTCAGTTCATCCACACAGAGCAGTAAACCTCAGAGCAGCAGCAGCAGCAGGTCAGCTGATCACAGCCTGCACACCAACATCATTTACTGCAGCTACAATAGAAAGCTGTGATTCTTCTCCCCATGCAGAGCCACTACAGCTGATCTTAGGGTTCCTCCACCTTCTGAATCCCACTGTAACCCCTGAGTATCCTCATGTTGGTGTTTAGGTGGAGGCACAGTCACCCTCTACTATGGAGGACACAGAGAACAGAGCTGGGTTTAAATTCACTTTCACAGTTTGTGTCCTACATAACAGATTCAAGCTGAGTGCATTCATTAGGATTAAATTTAGATTGGAATAACGTTTCTATTCTCATATATTATTTTATATTATTACAATAATATATAATGAGTAGTGAAGTGTCATTCTGTGTCGGGGATTCGAAGTGTGTATCGAGTAATTGAGGGAGACTTTTGTGAAGCGCGAATCGAGGCTTGTGTTGTGACGTAGCCGGCCGTACCATGTGAGTGATTCAGGAAACGATTTATGGGTTTGGTGTGCAATTCGAAATATAATGGGCAGCGAAACGCAACGGATCCCCCCTCGCAGATTGTGGTATTGGTGACTGTTGTGCGTTGGTTTGCAATGTATTTCTAGCTGCTTCTTTTTGGTGGTGGAACCAGCCAGAAAGAGGAGATTTTCCCTGTTTGGAAACATTTCAGCTGATCTCTCCTAATAATGTGTGCGCATAGTAATAAAATTATTACCCCAGCTACATCTGTGTCCTGTGAAAGTGTATTTATTTATTGTCATCACAAAAATCATTTATTCTGTTCAAAGCTTCATGCACCAAAGCCTTGGTGTGATTATAATCAGTCTGTCTGTTTTACATTGACTGTCCTCTTGCTGACGCAGTTTCGACCCATGGTTTCACCGATTGACTGGAAAGCTTCAAAGCTTCATGAAGCTTCATCTCACCATCACTATAATGAGGTTCAGTTTGTCACGGAACGGCTGTGTGGCAGGCAGGAAGAAGACCCCAATGCAGGATACACCAAATGGAGGCAAATATCAACTTATCAGTAATGACAAGTGCAGAACAGAAGGCAGGGCTGGACAGAACCAGCAACAGTTCAGGATAACAAAAATAACTTGACTTTACCTCCAAGAACAAAGACAAAAACAGGATGTGCACAGCAGGGAACAATGAAAACAGAAGAAAATGCAGACAATATGTAACAGGGACTGACGAGGGAGAACAGGAGACAGCAGGAGAGAACAGGTGGACAGAATCATCCTAACGAGACTGCGGGAAGCAAAACTGAATACACTGCACAAGAAACAAGATACTACCAAAATAAAACAGGAAATAATAGTGATGGTCAAAACGAGGCTTTGTGAAACACTGAAGCGTTCGAAGCATTTGTGCCAGAATTGTATCGAAGCTTCGAAACAATCTGAAACCATCTGCACAGTGACACCTGCTGGATAATTTTGTTATCGCCACATCTTGATAATGCTGTTCAATGAAACAATGACACAGACACGCCCTGCACAAGTCCAAACTAAGCTCCTGATTATAATTATTATAATTATCAATAATTATGATCAACACATGTTTTGGAGAAACAAGGAGACTGTTAAAGACGGCGAGCTGCAGTGAACAGAGCGCTTCAAAAAACAGTGTTTTCTCTCAGTTAACATTCATGAGACTGTTTCAGCTGCTTAGTAATTCATTGGAACACACAATAAACTAATTTATAAAATATAACATACTGAGAAAAGATGCTGTGTTTATTGTGGTAACCACAGAGCTGTCTTTGGCCTCAGTCGGCTTTGTTTCTTACCAGCCCTGGAAAAAATAAATAAAAGTTTGGATGTTTTTGGATGATTTTAATCTTTCTGGGAGTTTGTGTCATCAGGTTTTCACACTGTTAAACAAAGCTAGAAGCTGGTGCAGCCTTTATTTTCTATTCATTCAAAAATAAATGCTAAGGAAAAGCACAATCTTTTTCTTCTTTAAAGAAAGGTTAACATTAAGTTTTCATGGGCTCATTCTGGCCAGTCTCAACAGTCATTTTCACATCTTCACACTGACCAAAACAAACACTGTTTGTGAGATATTTATACCAGAAGCCACGGTGGGGATCAAAAAGAAAAAAACTCATTTGTCATGAGAATTGCTAAGAAATACTTTGCCTGGACTTAGTTTTTCTTTTCTCATTAAAGTTTTTATTTTCTTTTTTCATCTCAATACAGACATGGAACAAGATAGAACTTCAACGGACAATATACCCAGCTTAATAACATTTATAACAGGTCCAAGTGAATGAGAGGGATTAACATCAAAGTGAACAAACATATTTTAGAATGCGAGCTTATATATAGTACTATATGAATATGTATATGTATATATACATATATTTGCCTGCTTACCCATGTATCGTTGAGCATGTATTCCAAAAACACAAGTATATTGAATATTGAGAGGGCAGCTACATCAGTGGGATAACTTGGCATCTGCCTATACATGGTTGTCTATCTCCTACGTGCCAAAAAGGTAATCCCAGGCCCTTATGGATTCTTCCTCTTCGTTGTTAAACTATGCCAACATACGTTCGTAAGTGACAACTTCTGCCAAAATTTCCAGCCACTTTTTGATGTCTGGAGGGGCATTACTATTCCATAATCTGAGGATTGTCCGAGCCGCTGTGATTGTTCCTACTGATAAGATCTTGCAATAAGATTTAGGCAGTCTTGGTACGTCTGTTTGATCCCCTAATACACATAATCTTGGTGATAGGGGAATTACCACACCAAGCCATCTGCTCAGGTGGTCCAGGACCTTCTCCCAAAATGGGTGAATCAGTTTACATTCCCAAATTAAGTGTAGGAATGTCCCGGTGTCGGTTCGACATTTCCAGCATAGTCCATCTCTCATCAAACCCATTCTATGTAGTTTGGAGGGAGTAAAATAGAATCTATGAATTAACTTATGGATAAGTTTCCCTTTTGCTTCTCTTGTGTGTTTCCCTGTATCTGATAAGAGTTTTCGCCATTCTTCTTTACTGATATCACAGCCCAGGTCTTTCTGCCAGACAACCCTCATATTATCAGAGGTATTTTCTCACATACCGTTAAATGTTCTGTAAAATGCGGCAGCACTATGTAACGTGTTGGGGGATGTAGTCTTTCTTAAAAACAAATGTATTTAATTAGAGCAGGAACCTCCTGCTGTCGCAGGTCACAGCATCAGCGTTATGGACGGTTTCGGAGGTCCAGGCCCGTCCAGTCAAGTCACTGTGACCCCTCAGCTCAATTCTACTGATACATTTCAACTGTAAATTACACAAATTCATACAATATGGTAATGAAAAACTTAAATACCGATGTCACCAGTAAATTATTGCAGTGCGATCTCAGTTTAATTATCTGGTTCATCGCTTCTACAGCGATCGTGGTGACCAACATGACTGAGGAGGACACTGAGCGGAGGGTGGATGCAGGTCAGACTTGGGGAAGTTTCTCTAATGTCTCTGAAAATAAATACAGGTCATTCAGCGCGTACAGAAACAAATGGAGGATTTTCAGCACTCACAACAATAATGACTTATACGTGCGTGTGTCTGCTTGTATTAAATAGAAGCGTAGGTTAAAAAATAATAATAATTCGGCCATTACAAGGCCCAGCTCAAAAAACAAACAAACAAAAAAAAGGTTCAGTAGAAACAAATGAATCCTGGCACCTCGGCCGCCTGGCGGGAGTGAAACGCACTGAAGCCTCGCTTAGCCACGGTCACGTGATGTAGGTGTTTTGAACCAGGTTTCGAGCACTGTTTACAAACACCTGCGCTTCGGAAGCTCGACACAGTGTCGAAACTTCAGTGTCGAGCCTCCCATCCCTAGGAAATAACAAATACAGACACATAGACTTGACACACAAGGCACTGGGGAACCAGAAATCAATATGTAAACAAAAACTAACAGAACAGGAAACTATGATAACAGAACCAAAAGGAACTAAAACACAAAATGCTGGGCCCACAGCCCAGGACCATGACACAGTTAGCTTTACACAACAATAGCAGGTACACTGTAAACCCAGATTTTGATTCCACTTAAAAATATTGAGTTCATACTTCTTAAAATTGCCTATAATGTGAACATTACTTGTTAATGCTGAGTAGACTGTATTTTTTGATGGTCTATCTTATTGTAATCATGTGTTTGAGTTCAAACAACTTAAAATCATCAAGTTTTGCACCTGCTAAAAATCTAGTTTATACCAGTTTTAACAGACTGGATTAATTCAATTTTCAATTCAATTCAATTCAATTTTATTTATATAGCGCCAAATCACAACAAACTGTCGCCTCAAGGCGCTTTGTATTGTGGGTAAAGACCCTACAATAATACAGAGAAAACCCAACAGTATCTGGTTCAGAATTGCTGAAGCTGCCTAATACAATCAGTCGGTGCAGCTTCACACAAATCTGACAAATCTCTATCTAAAGTCCACTTTTTATATACAGGGTTCGACAACCCTGTTACACAGTTATTGAAATATGCAAGATGTTGCTTTGTATGGTGTAGCACGTTTATCAGTTCCTTCTTCTGTGCCCTTTGCTGTCACCACTTAACGGCCTCATCTGGGTCCTGTAGGCACAAAACATCAGACTAAAACACACATTCTTTTCCAGAGACTCCTCTAGCATGTGATTTTCCTGCCTCTCTGCTGTGCAGTCTTATTTCTGCTTCGTGTTATTTCAACACTTCACCTTGTTGAGAAGATAACGCTGTGATATGCTACTTGATACTACAGTGCTATATAAATTGTTATATTTATGGTATGTCTACTGTGCAGCTTATTTACACTCCTTCCTTCAGTGTTGTCTCCTGGTGGGGCCTCCTCCTGATAACAGCAGCAGAAACAAAGAGGAAGGAGAGAGAAGAGCAGCTGTGAGCAAACAGAATCAGGAAATCAAGAAAACTTTGTGGTGTTTTTACATATGAATAGCAGCGCTGCAAGCCGAAGAAGCAGGAACAGACCAACGTGACTTCTCAGTCACTGGATTTAAAAAAATGACATCACAATTCACCACTCACATGTGATTGGTTCATAGCTCTGTCTCCCATTGACTTTTTTATACACTGCATGAAAAGTGGGTTTTTCGACAGTTTCTTGTATGTAATATTGCCGTGCGCCTTGAGCTTCAGGGCTCTCAGCAGGAGGCTTTGGTCAGAACAGTAAACTGTAGGGAAACTGCCGTGGACTCTCTGTGTCAGTGCTCCCTCAGCTCCCCCCCCTCTCCTCAGGTCTAGGGCAGGCTCTCATATGTAAAGGAGGTTTCTGTGAGTCATACAAATGCAAATAAAGTACTCACCAGTGGTCACAAGTACTCACCAGTGGTCTACCCCTCCCAACAGTTGTAAGCAGCATATTTTTATTTTGAGATATATATAATCAAATTTACATTATCATCTTTTAAGCCTTTTTCCATTACAATGTGACTACACATAAATTATACAGCGAAACATTCAAACAAGACTAAACTCAGAAGAAATCATTCTAATTTATAAATTAGTATTATCTAGTTGGAAATATACTTTGGACGTTTTCAGCTTTTGTCCCTTTTTCCAATAAGGCTGTGAGCTTCTGTCTGTGAGCTTCTGTCTGTGAGCCTTTGTCATGGAGTTTTTTGTGAACCCTGAACTTTAGTGGACTGAGGGAGATAAACAAAGGCTATAACTTGATTTTGGTGACACTACAAGCATTATTTTCATTGAAAAGCAAACTCAGTTTTCAGTCTAATTCACTGTAACTAAAAGTCTGTCACACCATCATCCTCTCCTGTGCAGTGGCTTCCCAGCTAGCATTGAACATTCAGACAACATCCCATGAACGCTGCTATAAACGTTCAGTGAATGTTCACATGCATTAATGACATTAAAGACTACCAAGGCAGATGGAATAAGAAAACATATAAACATATAAACTTTTATTTTGCTATACATGGATGTACATAAGAGATATCAGCAAAACCTTCATGAGAAAAATGTAAAATGTAAGAAAAAAAAAAAAAGGACAGTGATGTGTGTCTTCCAGCTCATAGGGGGTCGTTTTGACTGTTGGGTTTTCTCTGTATTATTGTAGGGTCTTTACCCACAATACAAAGCGCCTTGAGGCAACTGTTTGTTGTGATTTGGTGCTATATAAATAAAATTGAATTGAAATGAATTGAATTCTGTGTGGCAGCTTCCTCGCCTGTGATTGGACAATACAGATCACGTTCGGGATCACACTGAAGGTCTCGCAAGACCAAAGGAAATCAGTGCGGTCGTTCTCTTCCATTCAAACTGAATGGCGTTCTTTGTCTACGCTGCTTTCCAGGTACGACAATGGAGGACGTCTATATTTCGTGCAGTGTATCAGTGTCAGCTTTGAACATTAGTTTGCCTTTTCTGGCTTAAAAACACACTGAGGGTCCCTTTAATTCTGAGTGCAGTTCAGATTTGATTAAAGACTCAGAAAAAACAAAACTACAGTCAATTTGTTGACATGCAGTGAAAACAGTTTGAATTAAAGTATCACTACAATATAAACAGATCTTTTATGAGACTCAATAACACGACACTGATTCTGGTTTCTGTAAAGCCACTAACAAACATGATGATTTTAAAGATGAAACAGAAACGGACAGAAATGGACCACTTCCTCAAAAGCTCCTGTCTGGGAGTTTGTTCCTTATTAAAGTTTCTCTTCTCTTTCTTGAACTTGGTGTCAGTAACATAGTTCACGGTAATGGACTCACAGCTGGACCACCGAGGCCAACTATTAAACGCTCTTCAATCTTTTAGTGAGTAAAATTCTGGAATCAAAGTCATTTATTTTAAAAATGTCTTTAAAGGTTTGATCTGCTTCTGCTTAACTTAAAGAACTGAACGTTTCTTCTTTGCTTTGTTTGAACGTTTGTCTCTTTTTGTTGATCATTTTTCTGAGCTGCATTTCAACCAGTTACAAACACAAAGCACAGTTTCCATATTTATGTGCTGAACATGAGTTTAAACCAGTAGCAGGTGCTGTCCTCAACGAAGGGCTTTTTTCTTTTTATTGGACATTTTAATGGAAACACTTCTGACTCTGAAAGCAGGACTTTTATTTTGGAATATTCTACCACTGCTGACTGTGAGCTGATCACATTTTCTCTTGTTTTGTGTTGTTTTCTACTCACCTGAATAAGTGGGAACAAAAATTTCAATTCCATTAAATTCAATTTTATTTATATAGCGCCAAATCACAACAAACTGTCGCCTCAAGGCGCTTTGTATTGTGGGTAAAGACCCTAAAATAATACAGAGAAAACCCAACAGTCAAAACGACCCCCTATGAGCAGCACTTGGTGACAGTGGAAAGGAAAAACTCCCTTTAACAGGAAGAAACCTCCATCAGAACCAGGCTCAGGGAGGGGGGGTCATCTGCTGAGGGGAGAGAGACAGAGATTAATAATAATTAATGATTAAATGCAGAGTGGAGTATAAACAAAGTAAATAAGGTGATTGAAAAGAAACACTCAGTGTATTATGGGAACCCCCCCAGCAGCCTAGGCCTATAGCAGCATAACTAAGGGATGGTTCAGGGTCACCTGATCCAGCCCTAACTATAAGCTTGATCATAAAGGAAAGTTTTAAGCCTAATCTTAAAAATAGAGAGGGTGTCTGTCTCCTGAATCCAAGCTGGGAGCTGGTTCCACAGAAGAGGCGCCTGAAAGCTGAAGGCTCTGCCTCCCATTCTACTCTTAAGTATCCTAGGAACCACAAGTAAGCCAGCAGTCTGAGAGTGAAGTGCTCTGTTGGGGTGATATGGTACTACGAGGTTGTATCACCCCAACAGAGCACTATATATGTATACATGTATATATATATATACATATACATATATACATATACATATATATATATACATGTATATATATATGTATATATATATATATATATATATATATATATATATATATATATATATATATATATATATATATATATATATATATATATATATATATATATACACATACACGTTACACGTTGTGCAGGGTCGATGTTACAGGTTAACTGGTGGAAATCCGTAACTCAAGATTTCTCACAAACCTGAGAAGAAGTTAGTCCCACACTGACAGCTGCAGACGAGGAAGACGCTCTCCTTCATCACGTGACCGCGTTTCCATCTGGACTCAAACTGATGCAGTTTAGCTGCAGGGCAGGTGTGACGCAGCCATGCTGCACAGCCTCATTGTTCAGGTGAGAGTCAGACCAGTGGCGGTCCTAGCCTATTTGGCGCCCTCCGTGAGGAACCCCCCCCCCCCGCCATGGGATCGCGGCAGCAGAGCATACCGCACTACTCCACTTGGGGGGTAATGAGCGCCCTCTGCCTGCTGTGTGGTGCATGTAGCTTTCTGCTATGGTCTGACAGACAGGTTTTAACAGAAGGTCCCTCCCCCACCATCACAGGCTCAATCAAAATTTCTTTAAAATTTTTCATTTGAAAAAACATGGAAGAAACTTAAATATTACTATAAACATAACAAAAAAAACAAATTGTAATACTGGGTAAGTTAAAAGTATAACATAGAAATAAGAAAATAAATAATGTAGAAATAAATAAAATAAAAATATTACTGTAAACAAACATATCAAGACAAAAATAAACTGTAATACTGTGTAAGTTAAAAGTATAAAATACAAATAAAAAATAAATACTGTAGAAATAAATAAAATTTAAAAAATGAAATAATAAAATAAAATAAAGCATTTTTCTAAATTGCACCAAAACAAAACCATTTGAGAAATTATGTATACAATGGCACTTTGATAAAGACATAAATCTCACTGCACAACTGGAGGAAGGTCTGAACTTTTTTTATAGAACAATTTACAGTATTTTACATTTTAGGGAACAAAATCAATTGCACAACTGTTGTGTAAAGTCCTATCCTTCATTAAATAACAGACTACTATCTGCACTATTACTTTTCAAACAAGAAATGCAAATTAAAATGTACAAATGAACATTGTAGAAAACCTATTTGCTGGTACTGTACTTTGAACAACAAGATATAGTTTAATGTGCACATCAACTGTCACCTAAATGTTGACCCTCCTTGCCTTCCTTGATGCAAAGTCGTCAATAATATCATCATGTGAAATCTGCTCAGCAACTGCATGGTTGATACTGATGACTGCCAGGCCACTGAGGCGCTCCTGAGACATAGTTGACCTCAGATATGTTTTTATCATTTTCAACTTTGAAAAGCTTCTCTCTGCTCCATCCACCGTGACAGGAAGGGTAACTGCAATTCTTAGAGCAGTCCACAAATTTGGATCGATTTCTGAGAGGTCACTCTCACAGACAAAGTTTAGCAGCTCAAGAGCAGTCATAGACTTTGATGGCAAATCAGGCAAGTTCCTGAGCTCCCGTACAAGTTCTCTGCCATCCAAGTCTGAGTTCCCCTTAAAGTGCAGCGTTGTACTGAGGGCATTGCATTGTTCTGTGAGGTCTTTATTTGAAAGATTTGGAAAATTTGTGCGCACCCCAAAATTCTCTCCCACATTTTGCAGTGTGGCAAATCTTTCCTGAATGGCAGACACTGCAGCATCAATGACAACATTAACAAAGATCACCTCCAGCTTCTTTAGAGCGTCACTAAAAGGCTCATCAAAAGCTTCATAAGAGAAGTGGAACTTTGTGGATCTCAGCCTCTTCTGTTCTCATAAATGTCCTTTTGCAGCATCTGCCACAACCAGATTTAGTGTATGAGCTCCACAAGGAACAAAAAGAGCTCTGGGGTTGACCGGAAGAAGCCGAGCTTGAACTCCCTTATTTTTTAATCTCACGTTGGCCCCATTGTCCTACGACTGACCTCTGCAGTCCTCAAAAGAAATTTTGAGCTCTTCTAGTTTTTTCAGAACCAAGGAGGCCAAATGCTCCCCCGTGGATTTTTCTGCCTCCAAAAACCCCATGAAATGCTCCTTTATTTCTCCTTCAGTGAAATATTCTAATCACAACAGACAACTGTTCAATGTGGCAGATATCTGGAGTGCAATCAAGAATTATAGAAAAAAAACTTTGCCTGTTTAATGTCACTAACAACTGTTGAAATTGTTTTGCTGCTTAACAAACCAATCAGTTCATTTTGTATGTGGTGACCGAGGTAGCTGTGGTGACTGCAGGTCCCTTTCTCAACACGGTTCAGCTGTTCTTTCATTATAGGGTCAAATTTTGCCATTAGTTCAACCTCTTTCAGAAAATTGCCATTTGATGGTGAGAACAATGCTTCTGTGTCCCCTAAGTGCCAAATTTCTAACTGCTAGAGTCTGTATTATAGCAGTGAGACGTATCAGCACAGCTCTCCATCTCAGTCTCTCAGCCTCACAAAGGGCCATCTCCTTTTTATCAATTGTTGCCTCTTTTTTCATCCTCACTGCCAACTCCTTCCATGCTTTCAGTGAATTTTGGTGTTCTGGGCTGTTGTCATGTGAGGTGAGCAGAGAACTGGCATGTTTCCAGTCTGTGAGACCTGAATTTGTTAGACTTGTTTTCCTTTTAGAAAACAACTTGTAACAGAAGCAGAAAAGACTGTTGTTTTTTTCTGAGTACACCAACCAGCTTCTAAGCATCTTTTCACCACTTATTAATGTCTTCCAAAAATACTGGTGGTGAAAACTTCTTCCATCATCCTCGTTCTTTGGAAAAACAAAGTCAGCTGTTACTTGACTTGGTCCTCTGCAAACCAACAGTGTGCGAATTTTCTCATTCAGAACTGAAGGCCAGTCAGCAGGATCAGTAGGAAGGTGCTCATCAGCAGCAGGACTTGGTGGGAATTCAGCTCCAGGCATTTCTATAATGGCAAAACATTTGTGTCAGTGTACACACATTGTTTAGAATTTATAGCGGTGGAAAATAAAATGTAATTAAAAAAACTTTTCAAACTTTTCAAAATGGAGAAGCCGCCCTGGGCAGAGTACACACAGGAGGAAGTACTTTGGTGAAGTCTGCTCCACTGCAGACTGACTTTTTAAAGAAGTCATTCTCTTTACATTTTAATAGCACAGCTGTGAGTCTGTTTTATGGAGGAAAAATAGCATTAATTTATTTGAGGAGCATTATTATTTAAATATGCCAATAATTTATTTTTGAGCCATTTCTCACCTACGTCTACATCTCAATGTTAATAAAAGTGTCTGTGTGACATTTTGGAACACGAAGCATTGACTGAGAAGTGTCTTTGTGTTTATACCTTTGGGAAGAAAAAAATTATCAAGATATATTTCGTATTTCGCCATTCAGGTAAAAAATAGAGATAATATTTTGGTCCATGTTGCCCAGCCCTAGTAGTTCTAAACAAATTAAGTTATTCCTCTCTTCTACAGCCTCGATTGCCACTACATGCAAACAACTGATTATGCAAATTAGGTGATGACGTCATATGGCGACTTCTAGCGACTTTTAGGACAGTCAATCCGCCATCTGTTTAAGAAAATAAAAATATTTACTACTAACTGAAGCTTCCAGTCAAAGTGAATCAGTGTGTCAGTGAATGCATCATGTGTGTGTGCCTCCTCATGGCTCCATCTAGTGGACAGATAGAAGTGTTGCAGCCGATGGCAGCTTCCTCTGCCTCACTGCTGTCTGACTGCATTCAGCTGACACACATGATGAAAGGAGGATTTCAGTTGATGTGATTATGAATGATGTGTGTTTCCTCTGCAGGTGAAGGTAGAAAGTGTGTGTGAGCTGGTGTGAATTCAGCAGCATGGATCAGTGTGAGGACAGAGAGGAGGGAGTCCCTCCCTCTAAAACCACTCTGTGTGGGGAACATGAGAGCCAGACCAAAGCTCAGAGGTGAGATGACCATCTCTAACTGTCCATGACTCTTCTCCATGTCACAGCTCAGCACTCACATCACTGCTGCATCATTATTCACAGGAACCCACCTGGACCTGGACCTGGACCTGAACCTGGACCTGGACCTGGACCTGGACCTGGACCTGGCCCTGAACCTGGACCTGGACCTGGACCTGGACCTGGACCTGGACCCAGCTGTGTGTCCTTAAAGAGTGACTGGTCTGCAGAGCGTTACATTGAATTTAAAGGTCAGCGTGGATCTGCTGCAGAGAGGTGAGCTGTCAGTAACATGAACTCTTTGATTTAACTGCTTGATGTTGTTGGATAGAAACTGCAGTGCAAACACGTCGTTCCTTCAATCCCATTGAAACTGTCTCTGAAAAACAAGCCTTTGGTTTCTAAAGAGCTGAAAATCCACTTCAGCAAACAGGAAGTGAAACCTGATCCAGGTGGGCGGTCCCACCACCTGTCAGTCTCAGCAGACATCGGTCAGTTTAAGGCTCAAAGATATAAAAAAAAAAATACTACTTCATGGCAGTTAAATATTTTAAAAAAATATTTTATTCCAACATGAACACGTGAGTAAAGCACTGAAAGACATTTCATTTGTTCACCTCTAAACAGGAATTCTAAAAAATACAAAATGTGCAACAGAAAATGTTTAAAATGCCTCTGAGGGGTTTTGGGAAGAAAACACTTCACATGTTCATTTAAGAAGCTACGAGGAGTTTCTGGTGCCATTTTGCCTCACTTTCAGGAAATCATTCCTACCGTTCTCCATAAAACTGTATAATAACTCTTCTTTCTGTGACAGGTGAACACACCTGTCACAGAAAGAAGGTCATAAGGACATAAGATCCAACACACAAAATTTTGTATTATATCCTCTTGCTGCTGTCTTCTGGATTCTTTTTGTACATATTCTGATTTATAGTGTATATATTACATATTATATTATTTGTCAATGCTGGTTGCACTACTCTTTTGTATGTACATTTTTATGTTTTATAGTTTATCTCTTTCATTTCTATATGTATAGTTTAGTACTCAAAGTTGGCACTCCTACTTTGATGTTTAGTTACTGTAGATTGTATTTTTATCACTGCTGTTAAACAGTAATTTCCCTTGTGGGATCAATAAAGTGTCTTTCTTTCTGTCCGTCCGTCCCGTACCGTTCCTCCACAGAGTGGACCAGCAGAGCTCAGAGGGTCCCAGTGGTCAGTCTGCCCAGCAGCATCAAACACAGCTGGACTCCATATTTCAGGTCTGTACATGTACAACAACTACTGTTACATCTATTCTGTTCACAGTCATCTCCATGGTGCTCTTTGGAGACCAGTGGATTGTCAGTGTGTCCAACATGGATCTGATGTTTGGCTCCATGATTTCAGTCTGATTGAGTTACTCATAAAGTATTCTGTTCCAGCTGCTGGAGGACAACATCATCACTTTTGTGAAGGACGAGCTGAAGAAGATCCAGAAGATCCTGAGTTCAGATTACCCAGAATGCTTAGAGAGGGAGGATGAAGAGCAGAGGAGGAGCAGCAGAGAGTCATTAGTGAAGATCACACTGGACTTCCTGAGGAGAATGAAGCAGGAGGAGCTGGCTGAGCGTCTGCAGAGCAGTAAGAGGATTTCTCTAAAGATCAAAGCTGCTGGATGAATGAGACATTTACTGAAGTTTAAAGAGGTGGAACAACATGCAGTCAGAATATATTCATAATGATAAATCCTTGATACTGTCTCTTGGTTCTTTTAGGAACTTTCATTAGAGATTCTCATTGGAGTCAAAGTGAACTCAAGTCTAACCTGAAGAAGAAGTTCCAGTGTGTGTTTGAGGGCATCGCTAAAGCAGGAAACCCAACCCTCCTGAATCAGATCTACACAGAGCTCTACATCACAGAGGGAGGGGCTGCAGAGGTCAATGAGGA
Source organism: Archocentrus centrarchus (assembly GCF_007364275.1). Lineage (NCBI taxonomy): Eukaryota > Metazoa > Chordata > Actinopteri > Cichliformes > Cichlidae > Archocentrus > Archocentrus centrarchus. The sequence goes on from NC_044347.1 coordinate 870,987, forward strand.
ACATGAGGTCAGACAGATTGAAACAGCATCCAGGAAACCAGACAGAGCAGAAACACCAATCAGACAAGAAGACATCTTGAAAGGCTCACCTGGAAGAGGTGAACCAATCAGAACAGTGCTGACAAAGGGAGTGGCTGGCATTGGGAAAACAGTCCTAACACAGAAATACACCCTCGACTGGGCTGAAGACAAAGCCAACCAGGACATCCAGTTCATGTTTCCATTGACTTTCAGAGAGCTGAATGTGCTGAAAGAGGAAAAGTTCAGCTTGGTGGAACTTGTTCATCACTTCTTCACTGAAACCAAAGAAGCAGGAATCTGCAGCTTTGAACACTTCCAGGTTGTGTTCATCTTTGATGGTCTGGATGAGAGTCGCCTTCCTCTGGACTTCCACAAAACTACAATCCTGACTGACCCTAGAAAGTCCACCTCAGTGGATGTGCTGCTGACAAACCTCATCAGGGGGAACCTGCTTCCCTCTGCTCACCTCTGGATAACCACACGACCTGCAGCAGCCAATCAGATCCCTGCTCAGTGTGTTGGCAGGGTGACAGAGGTCAGAGGGTTCACTGACCCACAGAAGGAGGAGTACTTTTGGAAGAGATTCAGAGATGAGGAGCAGGCCAGCAGGATCATCTCCCACATCAAGACATCACGAAGCCTCCACATCATGTGCCACATCCCAGTCTTCTGCTGGATCACTGCTACAGTTCTGGAGGATGTGCTGAAGACCAGAGAGGGAGGAGAGCTGCCCAAGACCCTGACTGAGATGTACATCCACTTCCTGGTGGTTCAGACCAAGGTGAAGAAGGTCAAGTATGATGAAGGAACTGAGACAGAGAACAGGAAGATGATAGAGACTCTGGGAAAACTGGCTTTTGATCAGCTGCAGAAAGGAAACCTGATCTTCTATGAATCAGACCTGACAGAGTGTGGCATCGATATCAGAGCAGCCTCAGTGTACTCAGGAGTGTTCACACAGATCTTTAAAGAGGAGAGAGGGCTGTACCAGGACAAGGTGTTCTGCTTCATCCATCTGAGTGTTCAGGAGTTTCTGGCTGCTCTTCATGTCCATCTGACCTTCATCAACTCTGGACTCAATCTGCTGGAAGAACAACAAACAACCTCCCAGAAGTTGCGCTGTCACTTGGTGTTGGCTCTCACTGCGGTATTGTATCACTTCCTGTTCCTGTTTCGGAGCACAGTGTTTTGCTGTCTGTTAGCTGTTATATCTGTATAACTCGATTTATCTGGATAATAATATTTTAGTGTAATCTTCACCTACTTTAAATAGCATACTCTTTGCTGAATCACCTGTATTCACATTACTCACTTTATTTGTTTTTAGAAATTCGCTAGCTTAGCTCAGCTAGTAGCTTAGCCCTTAGCCGACTCACTACCAGCATGGCTTCTTCTCCTGTCTCTCCTGCACTTTCCTGCTCTGGGTGTCACATGTTTAGTTACTCCTCGGCCTCCTTTAGCAGTAACGGTACTTGTAATAAGTGTAGTCTGTTTGTAGCTCTGGAGGTCAGGCTTTCTGAATTGGAGACTCGGCTCCGCACCCTGGAAAATCCTACATCTAGCCAGGCCCCTGTAGCGGGTGCGGACCATGGTAGCTTAGCCGCCGTTAGCTCCCCCCCAGCAGATCCCGAGCAGCAGGGAAAACAGGCCGGCTGGGTGACGGTGAGGAGGAAGCGTAGTCCTAAGCAGAAGCCCCGGGTACACCACCAACCTGTTCACGTCTCTAACCGTTTTTCTCCACTCGGCGACACACCCGCCGAGGAACAAACTCTGGTTATTGGTGACTCTGTTTTGAGAAACGTGAGGCCAGAGACACCGGCGACCATAGTCAAATGTCTTCCAGGGGCCAGAGCAGGCGACATTCATGGAAATTTGAAACTGCTGGCTAAGGCTAATCGTAGATTTGGTAAGATCGTTATTCACGTCGGCAGTAATGACACCCGGTTACGCCAATCGGAGGTCACTAAAATTAATATTGACTCGGTGTGTAACTTTGCAAAAACGATGTTGGACTCTGTAGTTTTCTCTGGGCCCCTCCCCAATCAGACCAGGAGCGACATGTTTAGCCGCATGTTCTCCTTGAATCGCTGGCTGTCTGAGTGGTGTCCAAAAAATGACGTGGGCTTCATAGATAATTGGCAGAGTTTCTGGGGAAAACCTGGTCTTGTTAGGAGAGACGGCATCCATCCCACTTTGGATGGAGCAGCTCTCATTTCTAGAAATCTGGCCAAATTTATTAACCCTCCTAAAAACTGACTACCCAGGGTTGAGACCAGGAAGCAGAGTTGCAGTCTTACACGCCTCTCTGCAGCTTCTCTCCTCCTGCCATCCCCCCAAAACCCCATCCCCATAGAGTCGGTGCCTGCTCCCAGACCACCAAACACCAAAGCTAAAATCAGCAAAAAGCTATTTAAGCATAAAAATTCAGAAACAATAAATAATACAGCTTCATCAACTGCACCAAAAAATAAAACAATTAAATGTGGATTGTTAAACATTAGGTCTCTCTCTTCCAAGTCCCTATTAGTAAATGATTTAATAATTGATCAACGTATTGATTTATTCTGCCTTACAGAAACCTGGTTACAGCAGGATGAATATGTTAGTTTAAATGAATCAACACCCCCGAGTCACAGTAACTGTCAGAATGCTCGAAGCACAGGTCGAGGAGGAGGATTAGCTGCAATCTTCAATTCCAGCTTATTAATTAATCAAAGACCCAGACAAAGTTTTCATTCTTTTGAAAGCCTGACTCTTAGTCTTGTCCATCCTAATTGGGAAAATCAAAAACCTGTTTTATTTGTTATTATCTATCGTCCACCTGGTCCTTACTCAGAGTTTCTGTCTGATTTCTCAGACTTTTTATCTGATTTAGTGCTCAGTTCAGCTAAAATAATTATAGTGGGTGATTTTAACATCCATGTAGATGCTGAGAATGACAGCCTCAACACTGCATTTAATCTATTGTTAGATTCAATTGGCTTCTCTCAAAATGTAAAGGAGCCCACCCACCACTTTAATCATACTCTGGATCTTGTCCTAACATATGGCATAGAAACTGAAGACTTAACAGTATTCCCTGAAAGCCCCCTCCTGTCTGATCATTTCTTAGTAACATTTACATTTACTTTAATGGATTACACAGCAGTGGGGAATAAGTTTTATTACAGTAGAAGTCTTTCTGAAAGTGCTGTAACTAAGTTTAAGGATCTAATTCCTTCATTGTTATGCTCTTCAGTGCCAACACAGTGCAGAGCAGCTACCTAAACTCTGCTCCCAGTGAGGTCGATTATCTCGTCAATAGTTTTACATCCTCACTGCGTATAACTTTGGATACTGTGGCTCCTCTGAAAAGGAAAGCTTCAAATCAGAAGTGCCTGACTCCATGGTATAATTCACAAATGCACAGCTTAAAGCAGATAACCCGAAAGCTGGAGAGGGAATGGCGTCTCACTAAATTAGAAGATGCTCATTTAGCCTGGAAAAAGAGTTTGTTGCTCTATAAAAAAGCCCTCCGTAAAGCTAGGACATCTTACTATTCATCATTAATTGAAGAAAATAAGAACAACCCCAGGTTTCTTTTCAGCACTGTAGCCAGGCTGACAAAGAGTCAGAGCTCTGTAGAGCCGAGTATTCCTTTCACGTTAACTAGTAGTGACTTCATGGATTTCTTTACAAATAGCATTTTAGACATTAGAGAAAAAATTATTCATAACCATCTCAAAGATTATTCTTCATGTTCGGCTGCTTTCAGCACTGCTGGTATTTGTTTAGACTCTTTTGCTCCAGTTGATCTTTCAGAGTTAACTTCAATAGTTACTTCCTCCAAACCAGCAACATGTTTATTAGATCCCATTCCTACTAGACTGTTCAAAGAAGTCTTTCCAATTATTGATCCTTCAATCTTAAAAATGATCAATCAGTCTTTATTAGTTGGCTATGTACCACAGACCTTCAAGGTGGCTGTAATTAAACCACTGCTTAAAAAGCCATCAGTGACCCAGCTGTCTTAGCTAATTATAGGCCAATCTCCAACCTTCCTTTTCTCTCAAAGATTCTTGAAAGAGTAGTTGTAAAACAGCTAACTGATCATCTGCAGAGGAACGGTTTATTTGAAGAGTTTCAGTCAGGTTTCAGAATTCATCACAGTACAGAAACAGCATTAGTGAAGGTTACCAATGATCTTCTTACAGCCTCTGACATAACAGTGCCCAGCACTTTTCTTTATGAGCGGCAGCAACCGTCCCTCCAAACGTCTCCTGAGAACAAGAAAAACAGCCTTTCAGTTCACGTCCTCAAACATTTCTTCCTCCACTTCTTCTGAATGTGCTCTGCTGTGTGTGCTGCTGTGAAGACAACAACAACTACAGAGGAGGATCTTTGTGTTTGCAGCGTGCAGCTTGAATGTGCTGTGTAAGGGGGATGAACAGCCACATTTATGGACAGCAGATCATCCTCCAGTGTAACGTTAAACATGGATTTAAAGATCATGTTTCCATGTGGACCCTGTGCTGTGTCAGCAGGGCTGTAGTGTGCAGCCTCTGATTGATCTGTATTGATTCTGTAATCTGAGCACCAACAGATGCTCCGATATTACAATATACACAGCAAGGATGATGACACTAAATTTACTGAACAGCTGGATGAACATAAAAATATCTCCATCATTTCAAAGAGCCAGCAGAGCCATTATAATCTCAGTGAGCTAAAGGATGCTCTTAATGAGCTTTAAGTGCAGAACAAATGAACTGCTGTTAATCACTTCCTTCAAAGAGCTTCTGAGCGGTTCCTCCAGAACAGGACGGCTTCTCCAGGGTGAGACCATCATGAGCTCCGACCGCCTTTCAGCTTCTGCTCTGATTCAGCAGGAACTGGTAGGAGAGCCTCTCAGTGAGACACACAAACATGCACTCACAGGTTCCACAGCTGGATCATTCAGATTCTCTCCTCCTGCTGACAACAACCTGCATGGATGCAGCTTCACTGTTCATTCAGTCAGTGTGACATTTATTGAACACATCTTAATCTAACTGTTGATGAGAGCATCAGCTCAGTCCCTGGATTTCAGTGATGGATCCACTGATGGAGACATGTTAGGTTATTGACATCAAACAACGTCTGACTTTGATCTGAAACAAACCACAGCAAACAGGAAACATGCTCTCTGTGTCTGATCAGCTATTTTTAATGAACCTCAGCTTCATCTGCACTGGATGCTGCAGCTGAGGAGCAAAGACCATTCCTCTGATCAAACTGCAGATTTGAACTCACAGCTTCACCTGTGTGGATTTTCATATCTGACCTTTGACACACAGAGCAGAAACAGCCTTTTCTACCTGCAGAGCTTCACAATATTTAACAGAATCATGAGCAGCTAAACAGGAAACAGCTGATTGTGAACCAAAGGTCCAACATCCAGTGAAGAAGAAAAGCTCAAAGAAGAAAAAAGCAGAGACAGCTGTGAAGGAAAATGACATGAAATATTTATGACATCATTCAGGTGGATCAGCTATGGATGATGTCATGTCCTCGGGCCTTTGTGTTTGTTTTTGACAGCCTGTTATACGTGTTGTGTTGTGTTCGGCTCCTGGTTTGTGCTCTTTGGTTGTGGATGTTTGTGTACTTGTTGTTTATCCTCCTGGTCATGTGCCCGGGTCATGGGTCCGGGATTGTTGAGTTTCAGGATGTTTGGGGGTTCTCCCACTCTGTGTGATTTGGATTGCCTTTCCCTGCTGGTTTCCTCAGTTTTGTCATTGTCAAGTTCACACGTGTGTTAAGTCACTTCCTGTTTTACTTTGGTAGCCCTTACTCCTGTTTCCACTTTCCTCATTACCTGTTGTGTACTTGTTCTCAGTGTCCTGTTCTTTGTATGATTCTCCCTCACGTTGTGTGAAGTACTTGCAGAAAGTGTGTTATTTTTGTTGTGTTTGTTTGTGGAAAACAATAAAAGCTGTTTTTGGAGTTTCATCCTGTTGTCAGGGTGCAGTTTCTGCCTGTCACTCAGCGGTGTCCTGACACCTGCCCCGTCTTTGTGTCCTGGTTTTATTTCCCCATAATTCCAGATTCGTCATATTTGTGTGTGTGATTCCTTTTTCAGGAGTTTACTGTCGCTCATTCGGAGTGTAAACACGCCTCGTCTGCTACGGGTGGAACCTACTGTGTGGGGACAACCACCACTCACACACATAAAGTTGTAGTTCAGGAGCAGAGAAGTGATGTTTGAGGTTATGGATTCTGTTATGAATAAAACCAGTTTACAGCTGACGTGCTAAAGTAGCATACTTTGTTTTTAGCTGATTATTAGGGCGTACACAGGAAATACTGCTCTGAGGCTGTGAGGTTTTACTTCCTGTCCTGAGTTTATTGGCTGAACTGATCACATGGTTAGAAAGGATGTGAGGAGCCTGCAGCACTGATGCTTTCTCGGGCTTTGTCCTGCTCCAGTAAAAACAGCAGAGTACTCTGTGATGATGATCTTTTCAGCTAAAACGTTTAACTGTTGTAGCTCAGACCATGCTGCTGGAGATGTGTGGACCAACTATGTGTGTCTGTGAGGACTTGTGTTACCCAGTGGAGCTCATCTGAGTGCAGGTCCTGTTGGTCTCTGTGTGTCTCCCCTTAGACAGGATAACACACACCATCCTGCTTTAACTGTAGCTTAGCTGAGAATGAAAAGCTGATTAAATATGTTTCTGGAGAGATCCAGGAGGACGAGGCCGCTGTAAACATGCCTAACTTCTAACGCTCTACTGTGGACTCACATGAACAAGCAGAAGGTGCCAGTTTGAGTCACGTGCACAAGGACGCACATGCACGTGCGTCATGTGATCGTCATGACAGAATCATCACTGGAGCTTGGGCCTCAGGATTCATTTTATAAACAACAACAACAACGATGATGTTTACCTTAAAAAGACTGTTGGGATGAACACGTCACTGTAGTTAGCAGCAGTCAGCAGCAGTCAGCAGCAGTTAGCAGCAGTCAGCAGCAGTCAGCAGCAGTCAGCAGCAGTCAGCAGCAGTTAGCAGCAGTTAGCATCAGTCAGCAGCAGTCAGCATCAGTTAGCAGCAGTCAGCAGCAGTTAGCATCAGTCAGCATCAGTCAGCATCAGTTAGCATCAGTCAGCAGCAGTTAGCATCAGTCAGCATCAGTCAGCATCAGTCAGCATCAGTTAGCAGCAGTTAGCAGCAGTTAGCATCAGTCAGCAGCAGTTAGCATCAGTCAGCAGCAGTCAGCATCAGTTAGCAGCAGTCAGCAGCAGTTAGCATCAGTTAGCAGCAGTCAGCAGCAGTTGTTGTTGTGGTGCAGAGCAGCCAGCAGGGGGCAGCACAGACTCAGGGCTCCAGCTTCAGCTGTTTCAAGAGTACATGTGGTACTGTTAGTACTGTCTGAAGTACTCTGAGTACTTGCATCAGTATCAGCAGTACTTTGTACAGTACTGTGGTGTGTTTTAAGCACACAGATGAGCTCAGGTGAGTCTGTGACAGCTCAGAGTGGACACTCTGACTTCCTGTTCCACTTCCACAGCAGCTACACACACACACACACACACAGAGGAGCAGGATGTGTGTGTGTGTGTGTGTGTGTGTGTGTGTGTGTGTGTGTGTGTGTGTGTGTGTGTGTGTGTGTGAACCTTTAGGTTCTCAGGACGGGACAGGAAGTGCTGCAGGTGCAGCTGAATGAGAACTTCCTGCTGGAAAACGTCCACTTCCTGTGAAGGATGGTGAGCAGCTGGACGATAAAATCACAACAATAAACAATAAACAGCCGAGACGACCTCACACGAACCCACCACCACCATCATCATCATCATCATCATCTTTATTAGCAGCTGTATTATGTACAGATGTTTATATATGACCTCAGTCTTATTTATATTTATAAATGTATAATATTCAATGTGTAATATTAATTTTATTGATTTTATTGTGTTGTATTTGTCAGGGGCAGCACGGTGGTGCAGTGGTTAGCACTGCTGCCTCACAGAATAACATCTGGAAGGTCTGGGTTTGATTCCACAGTCCAAAGACATGCAGTTACTGGGGTTAGATTAATTGGTCACTCTAAATTGCCCACAGGTGTGAATGTGAGTGTGGATGTTGTTTGTCTCTCTGTGTTGGCCCTGTGACCTGTACAGGTGTACCCTGCCTCTCACCCTATGACAGCTGGGATAGGCTCCAGCCCCCCGACCCTGAACAGGGTAAGTGGATGGATGGATGGATGATGGATGGATTTGTCAGTGATTTGTTTGTTTTGCTGTTGTGATTTCTTTTATTTTACAGTATTTATTTTTCTATTATTTCCTTTTTGTTTCATTTTAGATTTTAATGTTTTTCACTTGTTTTTCTCATTGTTATTATTTCTTTATTTCATTTTATTTCTGCATTATTGGAAACTTTATTTGTATTTTGCAGTTCATTTGCTCTGTTTAAAGTTCAGAGGTCACAGGTCAAGCTGCTGCCTCTGCCATCAGATGTGTGCTGGGGTCACAGGTCAGACAGGAGCCTTCCTTCTCCTCCTCTGTGAGCTCGTGCGCTCACTCTGAACCCTGACCCTGGATACCTGCAGCCCTCGGCTGTTACCGCAGCAACCAGCAGGCCTGGGAACCCCCCCCCCCCCCCCCGCCTCTGTGGGAATCCTCAGTGTTTGTTCCTCTGAGTGAGGAGAGGAAGACGAGGAGGAGGAGGAAGTGATCAGTGGAGGAAGCTCATTGTTTTTATGAATAAAGATTTCTGGATTCAAAGCTCTCAGCTGTTTCCTGTTTTTAATGTTTACACTGAGCTCTGCGTCTCACCTGATCCTGCTCCTACTCTTGGTTTTATTCTGAAAACCTTCTCATTGTTTTCTCCTTCACAATAAGAGTCTGAATGTTTGAATGTGTCTTTTTCCTCATCAAACATGCAGCTGCAGTTCCTCTGACGTCCAGCAGAGGCGCCATCAGTGTTAAAATGTCCAACTGTACAGCAGAAATAAACATGTTACAACCTTCAGCTGCTTTTATAACTCACCTGTTTAATTTGATTTAAAGCTTAAAGTTTGCATTATTGGGGGCGTGGCCTTAATTATCTGACCAATAATATGGCTGCTGTGTGTGTCATTAAGCTAACCATGAAGGCGGAGCTCCAGTTTACTGCACACACACTTTCTATTTGGATGTTACTGTATCATTGAACTCCACTGAGTGATGTCTGTGTGCAGTCTGAATTTTATTTTGAAATTCTGATCCAAGAAACAGCTCTGACTGGAAGTTTTTATTTTACAGTCCTGCTCCAAAAAAGTCTGGATGCTGTGTGAAAATAATAACAGAATATTTAACTCACAGTAGATCATGGAACAAATGTAAGGAAAACATGAGCTGAGCGGCACGTCGCAGAGAGCTGGAGACAAGAAAAGGAAGAGAAGCAGCTGGAGGAGCATTGAGCAGCTAATCAGGTTCATGGGCAGCAGGTCAGTGACCTGATCAGGTATAAACAGAGCATCTTAAAGCTTCATCTACAGACTGTGGAACCATCTCAGAATAATGATGCTCACTGTGACTCGACCTCAGCAGCAGCAGACTCAGAGTGGAGGAATCAGGGGTCAGTGCTGCATGTCTGTGACCTTCAGGCAGCAAAAACAGGCCTGATCCTATCATGGAGATCTCTGCACAGGCTCAGGAACACTTCCAGGAACCAGTGTCTGTGAGCACAGATGCAGGTTAAAGGAGCAGCCACATGTGAACATCTGGAAAGGCTCCATCATTGCTGAAAGGTGCATCCAGGTTTCAGCATGTGCTCCCACCCAGAGGTCTTCAGGACGATGCTGAACCGCATCCTGCAGCTGTTCCTGCAGCACAGCTTCATAAGAGTCCGGGTGCCGAACCTGCAGTCCAGACCTTTGACCTCTGAACCCAAAACAGGACAAAGCCCCAGGACTGCTGAGCAGCTGGAATCCTCTACCACACAGAACAGGACCACATTCCCAAAGTCCAGCAGTCTCCTCACTTCCAGATGTTTACGGCCTGATGTTAAAGCAGAGGATGCTGCACAGCTGGAAACCCTGTAACAGCTTCACAGTGAGCTCTCACTCTTATTAACATGCTTCAGGTCCTCAGTCTCTGGGTTCTACTGAGAGTAAAACACTGTTTTTATTGATAACGAGCAGCAGGGAGAGACTCGTTTTATTTTTATTCATTTACATTTTTCCTTTCACAAAATCAGATTTTATTTTTAAAAAGTTAAATTTTATTTAGAGTTTTGTTTGTTTTACATATTGTAATTCTTTAATAAAGCCTTCATTCTTCTTCCATCCATCTCTCCTTTTCTCTCCCTCTTTTCCTGTCGTGGGTGTTCCGGCACTTTTTCACGCATCCGCAGCTTCATTGTTGCGCAGCTGAAGCCGCAATAAATCACGCAGAGTGGAGCTGCCTCTGTGGGCGTTTCTTCTTCTTCTCACTATTAAACTGCAGACTGAGGGGGGGACCCTGTGAGACCGCCTCCGACCCTCCGCCGGACACTGCGCCCTCTGACCGCTGTGGATCTGGACCGAGCCGGACTGAGCCGAACCGTCCTGTTTTCCCGGTGAGTTGGTCTGAAGTTGCGCAGCTTTGAGGCTGAACTCCGCAGCGGAGCTTACAGGCTGGGGATGCAGGTAGAAGCTGCGCAGGTCTGAGCACCCACGAGTGAAGGAGAGTGGGGTCAGAGTGACGCCTGTGATGAAGCGTTTTCATATTTCTGCTGTAAACTGATTTTCACCACCGCAGATCAGGTGTTTGTGATCGCGGCGTTACTGCGATGTTCACCAGACTCCGTTTAAAAAGCTCCTCTTTAAGGCGCTCCGCTGCAGGCACGTGCACCCTCACCTGCACGAGGACGCTTAAAAGTCCTCACAAGCCGCTGAAGTCCTCCCGTGCGATCGGCATGCACCCCCTCCATCTGCGCAGCCGCAGTGTTTGCTGTAGGCTGTTTATGTTTGCCAGCAAACTTCACTTACAGCGCAGTTATTAACCCGCAGAGCGCCTTTCAGCTGCACGCCGTCACCGGCAGCCAGACTCGAACGTGCGGGTTTTGGCGCGTGCACATGCCTGCAGGTAAAGGTGAGGCGTTATCAGTGCGCAGCCTCCAAAGCGCTCCTGTGCGGCTGCTCAGCGGTGGGGGACCCGCGTTTACAGGGTTAAAGAGCCGGTCTGAGCAGGTTGGAGCTGCTGCTCACAGAGGGGGCTGTGTTTGCGTCAGAGGCCGCACAAACCTTTCATCAGGGGGCTTTCAGTGGACTGTGAGGCGCCTGCGGGCTTTATGGCGCGTTCAGGGCCCTCTGAGCCGCGGGCTTATCGGCTGCCACTGAATACACTGTATGCATGAGGGGGCTCATTAGCACGAGACCGAGGCAGGTCAGCACACAGGTGTGACTTCAGAGGCGCCTTCAGTTATTAAATATATGTGCAGATGTCACAAACAGCTGCACTGAGAGCAGCTTTACATGGAGGCCCACTGACCCTCCTGTGCATCAGGTAGAAGGTCCATAGAGGCTCGTAATTACTGCAGATTTAAAGGCATTTATGGCTGAGTAAGAAGACGCCTGCAGCAGGGTGAAAGCTTGAACTGCACAGCCTGAGCTGACCTCAGTTTCTGCTTCTTTGATGCTTTTATTTTGGTGAAACCTGAGACTTTCAGTCTAAAAGATGCCAGCTGGAGTTTTATTGGAGTGCTAACTGACTCACTGTTGCAGCCCCGCAGTAAAATTTTATTTTGAAGGTCGTGACCTTCAGTCTAAAGCGCCCTGTAGAGTCTTTATGTGGAGCAGCTCCTCCTCCTCCTCCTCTTCATCCTGCTGCTGTCTGAGGGCTCAGGTTTCTTCTTCTCCTTCTCAGAGCAGAAAATGGGAAGTTTAAATATTAATAATGACCTTCTTAATAAAAACAATGTGACCCTTTGACTCAACTTAAAGACCAAACTCCGGTGTCTCGCTGAAACATTAAACTGTGCTCTCCTGCAGGAGAAAATCAGCCAGTTTTTATATTTTTGAGTTTTCCTAACATTTACTTTTAGTAATCAGCTGATATTTTATTGACCTCAGGTTTTATTCTGTCTTCAAATGTGAAACAGTCCTTAAATCAGAGGATTTTTGAATGGAGTTTGGTGAGCAGACAGAGAGAGATTATTGATGCTTCTATGATTAGAGCCAATAAACACGCCTCCTTTCAATATGTATCTGCTATTATTGATCGTGTTTAATGTTTATTTACTGCCAAATCAAAGAGATTGATCTTCAGATTTTCCTCCTGATGAACCTCTCGAGGGTTGAACAGGAAGAGCTTCAGTTTTCTGTCAGACGGGAGCGTCTGCGGCAGAGTTCCACCCTCGGGCTGAATCAGCCTCTCAGTATTGATCACAGAGACGTTATTGATCGGTGGTGATCGCACACAGACGTTATTGTTCCTTCGGTCGCTTCAAAGTGTCTCCATTTGTTAATGAGGTCTGGATATTTGACCTCTGACCTCTGGCCAGACGGCCAGCTGCTGTTCCTCTCAGTGTGGGTGGTCGGGTGGACAAAGGGTGATGGTTTATCAGATGAAGTGGTGAACCTGCCTTTAATCAATAATCAATACACGTGATAGGACCTCTGAAATCTTTCTTTTTTTAAACTTCTGAACATGAAGAAAATCTTTAAATCAAAGAATATTTGAATGGAGTTTGGTGGGAAAAAATCATCCTTATAAACACATTAGAGAGTAAACAAATAAAATAAAAGCCTCAGGGGGTAAACCTGTGGTCTGCGGGCTAATTCAGGGCCTCCAAAGAACACAGAGGTTTCAGTTTTAAAATTCTGATTTGAATATTTTTAGAAGACTTGCGTTTCACATATTCAATTAAACATTTTTATTCATTATTTCTCTAATTTCAAATGTATTTTGTCATTAAATATGAATTTTTTTATTATATTATAGTTTTATAGTTAATTATATATATTTCTCTTTAAATTTGAATTTTTAATATATAATTTTTATGTATGTATTTATATATTTCAGATTTTTCAGTGTATAATTTAAATTTTAAAATTCTTAAAGCAGACCAAATTTTATATAGTCAAATAATTTTAATTTATTATTTTATTACTTTAAGTTGCAAATATTATTTTATTTTTTTCTGTGCTCCATGTTACTTTTGTGTTTAATTAATTTATTTAATATTTTCTATTCATTATTATTATGCCAGATTTTTTAGTTTTTAAATGTATTTTAGTGAAATATATATTTATTATTTATTTATCACACTTTTCCTGTTTTTCAGTTGTGACCTCGTCACCATGAGTCTGAGTGCTAACGAGCTCTCTGAGCTCATTGAGCTGTGGGAGGAGCTTAACCTGACCGCCGCTGACAACCTGTCCCATGTGGAAGCGCTGCGGTGTTCAGGTGCTGTCAGCCACACCGCCCTCCTCCACACTCTCTCCATCCTCTACATCTTCATCTTCCTGGTGGGCCTCGCCGCCAACACCCTGGTGGTCTGGGTCAACCTGCGATCTGACAGGAACCGCTACGAGATACACCTGTACATCCTGAACCTGGCCGTGGCCGACCTATGCGTCGTGGCCACGCTACCGATCTGGGTGGCCTCGCTGCTTAAAGGCGGCCGCTGGCCATTTGGAGAATCAGTCTGTAAACTTACCCACCTGGTCTTCAGCGTCAACCTCTTCAGCAGCATCTTCTTCCTTGCCTGCATGAGTGTTGACCGCTACCTGTCTGTCACGGTGTTCGCCGATGCCCCCGACAGCCGCAGGAAGAAGATGGTGCGTCGGTTGACCTGTATTCTAGTTTGGGTGATGGCGCTGGTGGCGTCCATCCCCGACACCTACTTCCTGCAGGTGGTGAAGTCAGCACACTACGATGGCACCATCTGCCGGCCGGTGTACCCATCCAGCAACCCCAAGGAATGGATGGTGGGCATCCAGCTGAGCTTCTCTGTGCTCGGCTTCGCCATCCCCTTCCCTGTCATCGCCATCTTCTACCTGCTCCTGGCAGCGGCCATCCCTCCCACCCCAGACCAGGAGCGGCGCGTCAGCCGGCGGATCATCCTCACCTACATCGTGGTCTTTCTGGTGTGCTGGCTGCCTTTCCACGCCGTCCTCCTGTTGGACACTCTGTCTCTGCTAAATGTCCTGCCCTTCAGCTGCTGGCTGGAGAACTTCCTGGACATATCGCTGCACCTGACGCAGTGCTTCTCGCTGGTTCACTGCTGCATCAACCCCATCCTCTACAACTTCCTGAACAGGAACTACCGCTATGACCTCATGAAAGCCTTCATCTTCAAATACTCCACCAAGACTGGGCTCACTAGGCTCATGGATGCCTCACATGTCTCAGAGACCGAGTACTCTGCTATGACGATGGACAGCAACATCCCGATGTAAACTTCAAAAGGACATTTAAACATTTGTAAATATCTTCTACCTGTTGCTGTTAGTGGCAGGTCTTTAGGCTTTTAAGGACTTGGAAAAGACATTTCAGGAAACTGTCCCAACAACCTTTTTTGGAGTAACCCTGCGGTACCTTTTGGACTTTCTAATATGTGCAAACCATTATGTGTATTTACCTAGAACTCATAAGACTCAAAAACACCTTTTTGAGACATTCTAAAATCTCTGACATCATCTTCTTACTGGTGGTGATGATTCCAGCTAATGTGGACCAGAACTAGAAGATCAGCCCCAAGATTATCCTCAGCTTTGTCCTGGTGTTTCAGGCATGCTGAGGACTTAGATCTTTGAGGACTTACAGGTTCTGCATACTTTGAGTTTTGGGAATTCTTCTTATGACAGAACGACCACCCAAAGTGGGATGAATTGAGTCATGTGTAATCGATCAGCCACTGACAGAAAGACGATCTGACTATCAGCTAATCATCAGAAAGACTTCTTCAGGCTCTGCTGTTTATCTCACCTGACTGAGATGTTACAGGTGAACTTTACCTGTTTCTGACACTACTGTACAGACACTACATGTTTAAATACTCCACTATGTTATACTGTTAAAATTATATTGTCTTACATTTATTATAGTTGTATTATGTAGAAAATGAACAAATGATCAGACATCAGCAGATCAGTTTTAAAGGTTAGGACAGCTTCTTGAGCCTGAATCAGATCTTTCAGCACCAAACTAGACAGAGTGTCCACAAACTTTGGGTCACGTTTGGCCTGACAGTCAGAGCTGAGGGCTGAAACTCACCCAGAGGGCAAATTGAGGGGCCTGAAACCCAGTGACCCTGGATTTGAAATTAATCAGGGCTGTAAAGATGATGGAGGGAAACATTTCTGGCCTTCAGAGATGCCTCTGCGGTCTGTGGATGTGTTTCTGTTCAACAGGCTGGAAGCTGTTAAAGGGGAAATCTGTGTTTAAAGCAGCTAATGATGCACAAACATCACATCAGGAACAAAGTATGAAGAAACATTTTCTGTCTTTGGCAGAAATTCGTGTTTTCTTTCACATTTGTGCCAAAAAAAAAAGGAAACTTAATTTTTAAACAGAAACAGAAAGCATATCAGCACATCTGCAATCTCCCTGCTGTCAGTCAGAAGGTCAGGCCCTCTTGTTTAATGTCTACATTGTAGCTCCTGCACCAGAATAAATCTGAGGTTTGGTCAGACCAGAGACTTTTAGCTCGAGTTTCCTCTGATCTGATCTCTTGCTTGTTTCTTGTTACTGTGTGAGCTCCAGGCTGTAAATAAAGAGGAAGATGAAGATGAGTGTGTGGTTGATGTTTGTGTGCATGCTGTTCTAATGAGGCCTCAGCCTGCAGCTCAGTGAAACCTGACTGTGTGCTTGAGCCCTGAGTCACCGTGTTTACTGGAAACGAACATCGGTCAGTCACACTGAGGGAGATTTCCAGGCAAGGAGGGAAACAGGCCAAACACAAACACACACATACAGATACACAACCACACACACATACACCCACAGATACACAAACACTTCAGCCTGGGTCGGCTCTGCTCCACCCTGCTGCCAGGAATATTATGAATACTTGAGCAGCCTGTGGAAATCTGCAGAAACATGCCATTAAAACAGGTTCATCCATGTTAGCGTGTTTGTGAGTATGTAGTTCTGCATGAGTGAAGACCTGATTCTAATCAAACTGATTTCATATTGTAAATAAATCAAGTTTAGACTCATTTCTAAGTGCACTCATGGCTGAGGAGGACACATATGTGACAGTAAGGACTGGTAACATTAGTGTTACATTCACCTTTTATGTTAACAGTTAGCAACTACATTACTTGTGCGAGCAAAGCAGGAAAACTGCACAAACTGATTTAATATTTAAAAGGCGATCTGCAGATCAGTGAATGTGAGCACTCAGGTCCATCAGTTTTAAATGACCTGCAGGCTGCTGAGACCAGAGGGTGGAGGCAGCAGTCGGGGTTTGTGGGTCTGCAGCTCCCTGCAGGACGTCTCCTTTACTGTGTATCTATTTTATTTTTTATTTCTTATCTGAAAACATAAAAAAGTCTTTATTAGAAATCGTTTCAGAATAAAATAAGCCTGTAAGAGCAGTGCATTCACTCTGATTGGCCAGTGGGAACAGCACGTGTTGACCTTGTGACCTTACGTGCGCTTTCTGTCAGGAAGCGATGGATGATGATGGATTTGTGTGAAACTGTGTTAAAGAGAAGAAGCAGCTCCACAGAGGTGGATCTACGTGATGAGAGGAGCTGAGCAGCTGCAGGAGAAGAAGAAGAAGACCTTCATCACTCAGACGTGTCAGAGCTCCTGCTGGCCGAGCCTCAGACCCATCCTGGCCTCCATCTGCAGAGTGGGAGCTGCCAGGCTGAGCTCACATCCAAACTATCTGGAAACAATCGTGGCCGCTCCCGACGGTTACACAACAGCATTCCTCCCAGCCTGCTTTATTCCAGAGGAGAGAGTCTGCAGTAATGATCCAGCTCAATAAGTACAGGTAACTCTCACCTGTGGGCCAAATGACGCTGTAACCGCTGCTCAGCAGGTGCTGATGCATGAAGTCACAGCAGCTCAGTAAACACCTGAAAACACCTGATCAATAAGTCTGATCAGACCCTCCACATCTGCTCTGACCTCTGACCTCTGCTGTAGGCGCCAGTTTGAGGGTGTGCAGCAGACAGTGAGGAAGTGTGGTGTATTTTTATCACTTAGACATCAGTATTTACTATCAATATTTTTATATCATGTATTGTTACATATATTAATCACACACACTGGGTCAATGTTCACATTATAAATTATTTGTCACCTATATTGTCACTCACACACTGGAACACTGCATGCTTTAGGTGAGTGGAAAGCACTGAGGCCTGCTCAGCCAGGGCCTTGGGTTTTTTCCACTAGTAGAACTGCACTTATTCATATTTAGAGGCTCACCTTTGTACACAGTGCACTTTTGACACAGTATTGCCAGAGTGAAGGTCAAGTAGCGGGGAGTGTGTGTCCCGAAAGGGGGGTTGAAGTCCACCTGAGCTACTGTAATAATGTAATGGAGTAAATTTGTGTACTGAGATAAGACCGCCCTAAAAGTGTTTCTAGTAATGTGAAAATATGGACAGAAGGGTGGGGTAGTGCTCCGGTGGGAGGTATTTTCACGTGGGAAAGTTGGTTGTTTTGGCAGCCCCCAGAGAACAAGTCATGGAGCCATTGCATGAGGATCGAACTAGTACGGTTCATAGTGGATTGGGAGCATCCTTCTATGCAGACTGGCCCTGATAACAGCAGGGGGAGGTGTGACTTTGGGCAATAAGAGGCAGTGGTAAAGTTGGGAGGGGGCACTTCCTCTGTCACCTTTGCAGCGGCTCCAAGGCTCTCACTCCTGGGAGGGCTTTTTGCTTTCTTGTACTTTAACTTTGTGCTTCAATAAACCCTGGAAACGAAACCTGCTCATCTCCACTGAGTTTTTGTAAAGTGTGGAGTTACTATCAAGGTGCTCTTGTTTCCACTGGTCTCACCTCCGCCTGGTAAGAGGGGCAGCGAGACAGAGCCGCACCACGACCGACAGAAGATCTGCGAGCAGGAAGGAAGCAGCACAGGGTCTCTGTGGCCTGCAGGTGGCACCTGCTTCACTACAGGTGACCTCAGCCAATCAGAGAAAACCTCTTAAACTGAACTGTCTGCGTCTCACTCTCTGATTGGTGGATGAGTCGTTCATTCATCTAAGCATTAAATAAAAAATAAACACAAATAAAAAATGAGCAAAGCTACTCTTATTAAATCCACAACTATTATAAGCTTGGCCCTCACCTGTCTGATACAAAGAAGAAGAAGAAAAGTGGGAGGAGCTTAAGACCAAAGTGTAGAACTAAAAGACTTCTGTGGTAGTGATGGGTCGGTCGCGAACGATCCGGCTGAACGACGGGAGCCGGATCCTGATAGTGAGCCAAATCTTTTTTCTTTTCGTTCATTTCTTTTTTTTTGTTTGTTTTTTGTGGAAGCCGCACGTGATTGGTTAAGATGAATGGTAGCATATGATCGTCTACACTGATCAGGAGGGGAGGGTCCACGGACACGCTGCGCAGTGAGTAAACAAACACCAGAGAGGGAGGGGCTCCTGCAAAATGCGCTCGGAGACAGGAAAGAGCCAGAGGAAGTAGAGGAAGAGACAGGAAAGAGCCAGAGGAAGTAGAGGAAGAGACAGGAAAGAGCCAGAGGAAGTAGAGGAAGAGACAGGAAAGAGCCAGAGGAAGTATCGCGTTACATAGAGACTACACACGGAACGGTGAGGAAGATGTGTGACGGAAAGCGTAGCAAAGACTGGACACATTTTAACCTTATACCTCCAAACATGTTGAATGAGGCACAGCGTACTTCAAAAGTTACGGTGAAAGGCCAGCTGATCATGTTCCTTTGACCAGCTGACTCTGCTGTGAGCCGCTAAGTCTTGATCAGCTGTTCGCGGCTTGTAAGGTCAGGAAACCCGCGATTCAGCAGCGATCGTCTGGCATTAAAGGATTAATCAGATAGACAGAGTGTAGACTGCAAATTTAACATTTAATATTGAGCAGGCTGCACAAACAACCTACATAGGTATACTGTATATGAATATTTCATCCCTGAGTGTAATTAGAAGAACCAAACAGGGCAGGTCATCAGGCAGGAGAAACAGGATCAACTCCTCAAAGGCCCTTGTTTTTTCTGATTTCCAATCTTTTGTTTTATAAAATGTTTGATATAGGCCTAATGTATGCTTTTACACTAGTGATTCATTTGACACTTTTTACAAAGATTTAAATATAAGGAGCCATTTGGGAGCCAAAAGAGCCGGCTCTCTGAAAAGAGCCAGAATTCCCATCACTATTCCGTGGGAGTCCTGGAACACCTTCCAGAAGATTCCAGGTGGCTCAGAACATTTTTAAAAACATGAAACAGCTGAGAGCTCCTCTGAGTGTGAACAAGCTCCCAGTAAAAATGTGGTTTTTATTATCATCCTGCAGCAGACGTGCTTCACACTCAGAGAGGCTGCAGCTTAAACCCTCTGTTTTCTGAGTGGACTCCTGGGAGCAGCTGATCTGCAGATTATCTGAGGATTTGAAGGAAATAATCAGAGCAGGTTTCATCTCCAACAATGAGGTCACAGGGACAGAGGCCCTGACTGAGCGCGCTCAGTGGAAACCCCCTGAATGAAAGGAGGGGAGTCTTTAATGATCACAGCGAGCTTAAAATTCTGACGGGCCCCTCGGTGGATGCCGGGCCCGGAGTCCATGACAACCACAGAAAGAAGAAGAAGAAGGGAGGAGGAGGAGGAGGAGGAGGAGGAGTGTCAACAAGCCTGAGAGGAGCTCAAATCACCATGACAACGGCTCTGAGCATGCTGAACAGGTAAACTCGACCTCAGACCTCCCCATCACCTCTCAGGCCCCTTTAAAGACCTCTGCAGTCTGATCCAGGACCAGCTGAGGAGTTTCAAGGCCTGAATAATGTGCAGGGACACCTGAACCAGACTCAAGGACTCCTGGAACACCTTCAGCACTCTGAAAACTGCCCAAACACTCTGCTTTTCACTCTCCTCTGAGTCAGAGTCTGTGGATTGCACAGTTACAGGCAGGTTTTCATGCAGCTGGAGGACCCTCAGAGCCCCTGAGAGCTCCTCAGACCTCCTCAGAGCCCCTGAGAGCTCCTCAGAGCCCGTCAGACCTCCTCAGAGCCCCTGAGAGCTCCTCAGACCTCCTCAGAGCCCCTGAGAGCTCCTCAGACCTCCTCGGTTATTCCTGGTATTTCTGCCTGATGACTGAAAGAAGCTTCAGACTCAGGGAGGTTGTTTGTCTCTGCAGGTTCAGACTTTTCTCAGGTCAGGCAACCTGCTGACCTGCAGCCTCTGATTTTAAATTCATAAAAATATAAAAATAATTTAGATTAAAGATTTAATCTAAAGAATGTAAAATGGAAGCAAAAAATGTGAAAAAAAAATATTCTAAAGAAAAGAAAGACAAACTGCAGTGAGCATCTAAAAAAACTGAAACAACAAAAAACATGAACATTTCTCAGTAAGTTCACTTAAAATAAAAAATATTTCCTGAATTAATGTAAAAATGCTGAAACAAACATTTTACTTTAAAAAACCCTGCAGACAAAGAGCAGCCTCACGTCTCTCTGAGGCTTTTATTCAATTATTTTTGAGTTGATGGATTTTAATGAGGACTGGACCAGCTGCAGCTTCATCACAGCTCATCCTCCTCTTCATCCTCATCCTCAGCTCAGCATGAAGACTGAGAGCCTCTCCGTGTCTGACACACACACAGCTGATGAGTGTGAGGCTTTATCCTCTTCATCCCTCAGGTACACAAACAGGAACCGGTTAAATTCAGGGACTCACACACGCGTGTGTGTGTGTGACAGCTAGACCTTTGACCCTTGGCATTTTGCTACCACAGTAAAAAAAGAGAAGAAGTGACCAAAGTTAACCTTTGACCGCCTGTGTTTACCTTCAGCAAATCAGCACATTCCACACACACACACACACACACACACACACACACACACACACACACACACACACACACACTGGATTGGCTGAGAATGAAACCAACAGAAAAAATGTTTTTATGGCAGAAGAAGAGAGTTTAACATTCCAAAAATATTAAAACATTTCAGGGAAAAACTGGAAACTATGAAAAACCTGATAAAGTGTAACGAGCTGATTTTTTTTTATCAGACTGCAGTTTAAAAGAGGAGGAGGAGGAGGAGGAGGAGTTCTCTGTGCTGCTGTGTTAGAGGAGCTGTAGTCACGGTGATGAAGGTGAAGATAAGCTGAACCTGCAGCTGTTCCCTCAGGAATGTAAACACAGGCTTTTATTGTGGAGGAGGGCGAGTGGAGGCAGGCCTGATCTGCTGCATCAGATAAGCTCAGGCTTTTATTTTGTAAACACATTTCTCCTGTGCTGCCACTGAAACAGCTCAGAGGTCAGATTACTGATGTCTGTCATCATGAACGCTGCCGTCAGTGTGGAGGTCAAAGGTCAGCAAACAGAAGTTCCCAATCAGACCTTTAATTTGTAGGAAAATCCCTTTAAGCTTTATTTGTGTGTGTGTGTGTGTGTGTGTGTGTGTGACACAGAGAGAGAATAAAGTTTATCAGAGCAAACAGCGCCTCCTGCTGGTCACTCTGCAGATGTTTTTTACTGAGTGCCTTCATCATGAGCAGCGTTCACAGACCTGTGCACGTTTGATTCCTGCCATGAACATCAGTTATTTATTACAGGTAACAACAGGTAACAACAGGTAACAACAGGTAACAACAGGTAACAACGGGCACGGGGAGTCTCTGTGTGACTCTGTGGTTTTTCAGCAGCAGGAGCCGAGCTGTTTGCAGCCTTCGGTTCTCTCTCTGACCCACAGCACACACAGCTGTTCTGCAGCTGTTCTGCAGCTGTTCTCAGCTTATAGGATCAGGAGCTGCTGGCTGTGGGTGGAGCACAAAACTCAGGCCGCTCTGGTTCCTGTGAGCTGCCGTCTGAGATGTTTCAGCAGACTCTGAGAGCACCACCTGCAGAGGATGTGATGGAGGTGGAGCTTCAGGGTTCATGCTTGCAGCTGCTGCCTGTGGAGGAGAGAAATGACCTCCCTGTGAGTGAGAGTGGACACAGCTGAGAGGCTTCAGCTTTGGAGATGAAGGAAACACCTGAACTCTGTGTGAACATCAGCTCAGACCTCCAGCTACACTCAGAGGAACTCACCTGTGTGTGTTGGATTTCAGCTGGAGGATCATTGGAGACCGCATGCCTCCTGTACAAACACCATGCTTCTGACACGTATCTTCATGAAGGGTCTGAAGACCTTTCACCTTTGTCATGCAAAAATACCCTGGTGACTTACTGGGGTGACTCACAACAGGAAGTGAGGAGTGTGTTCAATACTCTCCTCCTGGATCCTCATCATCTTCCCCGTCTGCACCAAACCTGGAGAACCAGCCAGTCATCAGGAGTGATGAGCACAGAGGAGGTCAGGACCCAGACCTGCCTGAATGAAGCTCCTCAGACTCACGGAGGTCACGGCCGGTCACCTGCTGCACTCTGTGGGCTCTGTGTGCAGACCACGCTGGCCTGAAGACTGAGAACCTGCACAGACGCGGTCTGCTTACCTGTTCCCACCTGAGCATCAGCACGGAGAGGGCGAGCAGGCTCTGTGACTGAAGTGAGAGGAGCTCATGATGGAAACTGCCACCCTGATGGAGGCGATCGGTGAGGTCATCACTGCTCAGCTGGAGGAGAAACATGTTCAGCCACCATCTCAGGATTTGGAGGCAAACATGAACCATCGAGTTGGTGCTGAAAGTTTGGATAAAAACTTGTATGAAGTGCTGGGGTAGAAAACGATGCTTCCACAGGAGACATGACATCATCAGTTTGAGTCCAGTTCAGTTATTCAGGGTGGCTGTAGCTCAGTAGGTAGAGCAGGTCACCTACTGATCGGAAGGTCAGGGGTTCGATTACTGGCTACTCCAGGCTACATGCCAATGTATCCTTGGGCAAGATACTTAACCCCAAGTTGCTCTCCGACCGTTCCGTTGGAGTGTGAATGTGTGTGGATGTTATATAATTTAAAAAAAAAAAAGCGCTTAGCTTAGTTAACATGGAAGTGCTTGTATGAATGGGTGTGCATGGGTAAATGTAAAAACGTGTTGTATAAGCGCTTTGAGTGCTCTGACTGAGTAGAAAAGCACTATATAAGAACTAGTCCATTTACCATTTTATTCATGAGTTTCTTTTGTCTGTTTTCTTCTGGTCAGGGTCAGGGGTCATTCCTCCTCAGTTCCTCTTCTTAATGGGAGTCATGGTCAGCTCCCTGCTCTCATTGTGTTAATGCTGCTTTCAGACCTTCTGGCCTCATTTTTTTATCTATCATGTAGAAACTGGTGGAGCGTCTCTGAGATGTCTGAGGGTAAATATGTGGAGGTGAGGCCCTGAGGATGAGCAGCAGGTCTGCAGAAAGCACAGCTGGATCTTCATGCAGTTGTATTATGTGGTTCAGCTCTCACCATCATTGCACCACCAGCTCAGACTGGGAGGATGTTTCCTGTCAGGACGTCCAGCAGATGGAGCCATTGTTCCACCACCGTCAGCTCAGCGTGGAGTGTGGGACAGCAGCAGCTGATGGAGGGTCTGCTCTGTGAGTTTGTGTCCACACTGATGTGAGCCTGATCACACGAAGCCTCATTTAACGGCTCGTTTAGGAGTGCTGACATCTGCTGGACATTTGATGAACAGCATTCCTGCTATTCTGTGACATGTTGACTGGCGGCTCTTTTAGCATAATTAAGAAATTATTATGTCAAAATCTCCATTAGAGGTATTGTAAAACAAGATTAAATAAATCTATGCTGATCGTGGTATATTAATAAAGTATATAGACAGTGTGTAGTGTATTTGTGAATAAACAGTAACAGGAAGTGCTTGGGAGGAGGTGGGCTGTTTTATTAAATTCTATAAAAAACATTTTAAAAATTGACAGTGTTGGGGTGATTCCTTCTTTTTGGTATAACTTCCAGCCTTAGAAAACACACTCTCACAGAAGACTGAAGAAGCAGGTGCAGAAACTGAATTTCTAGTTTGTACAGGATACAGGTGCTTCTGATTATGCGTTTTTCTCCACTCGGCGACACACCCGCCGAGGAACAAACTCTGGTTATTGGTGACTCTGTTTTGAGAAACGTGAAGCTAGAGACACCGGCGACCATAGTCAAATGTCTTTCAGGGGCCAGAGCAGGCGACATTCATGGAAATTTGAAACTGCTGGCTAAGGCTAATCGTAGATTTGGTAAGATCGTTATTCACGTCGGCAGTAATGACACCCGGTTACGCCAATCGGAGGTCACTAAAATTAATATTGACTCGGTGTGTAACTTTGCAAAAACGATGTCGGACTCTGTAGTTTTCTCTGGGCCCCTCCCCAATCAGACCAGGAGCCACATGTTTAGCCGCATGTTCTCCTTGAATCGCTGGCTGTCTGAGTGGTGTCCAAAAAACGACGTGGGCTTCATAAATAAGTTTCTGGGGAAAACCTGGTCTTGTTAGGAGAGACGGCATCCATCCCACTTTGGATGGAGCAGCTCTCATTTCTAGAAATCTGGCCAAATTTATTAACCCTCCTAAAACCTGACTACCCAGGGTTGAGACCAGGAAGCAGAGTTGCAGTCTTACACGCCTCTCTGCAGCTTCTCTCCTCCTGCCATCCCCCCAAAACCCCATCCCCATAGAGTCGGTGCCTGCTCCCAGACCACCAAAAACCAAAGCTAAAATCAGCAAAAAGCTATTTAAGCATAAAAATTCAAAAACAATAAATAATACAGCTTCATCAACTGCACCAAAGAATAAAACAATTAAATGTGGATTGTTAAACATTAGGTCTCTCTCTTCCAAGTCCCTATTAGTAAATGATTTAATAATTGATCAACGTATTGATTTATTCTGCCTTACAGAAACCTGGTTACAGCAGGATGAATATGTTAGTTTAAATGAATCAACACCCCCGAGTCACAGTAACTGTCAGAATGCTCGAAGCACAGGTCGAGGAGGAGGAGTAGCTGCAATCTTCAATTCCAGCTTATTAATTAATCAAAGACCCAGACAAAGTTTTCATTCTTTTGAAAGCCTGACTCTTAGTCTTGTCCATCCTAATTGGGAAAATCAAAAACCTGTTTTATTTGTTATTATCTATCGTCCACCTGGTCCTTACTCAGAGTTTCTGTCTGATTTCTCAGACTTTTTATTTGATTTAGTGCTCAGTTCAGATAAAATAATTATAGTGGGTGATTTCAACATCCATGTAGATGCTGAGAATGACAGCCTCAACACTGCATTTAATCTATTGTTAGATTCAATTGGCTTCTCTCAAAATGTAAAGGAGCCCACCCACCACTTTAATCATACTCTGGATCTTGTCCTGACATATGGCATAGAAACTGAAGACTTAACAGTATTCCCTGAAAGCCCCCTCCTGTCTGATCATTTCTTAGTAACATTTACATTTACTTTAATGGATTACACAGCAGTGGGGAATAAGTTTTATTACAGTAGAAGTCTTTCTGAAAGTGCTGTAACTAAGTTTAAGGATCTAATTCCTTCATTGTTATGCTCTTCAGTGCCAACACAGTGCAGAGCAGCTACCTAAACTCTGCTCCCAGTGAGGTCGATTATCTCGTCAATAGTTTTACATCCTCACTGCGTATAACTTTGGATACTGTGGCTCCTCTGAAAAGGAAAGCTTCAAATCAGAAGTGCCTGACTCCGTGGTATAATTCACAAATGCACAGTTTAAAGCAGATAACCCGAAAGCTGGAGAGGGAATGGCGTCTCACTAAATTAGAAGATGCTCATTTAGCCTGGAAAAAGAGTTTGTTGCTCTATAAAAAAGCCCTCCGTAAAGCTAGGACATCTTACTATTCATCATTAATTGAAGAAAATAAGAACAACCCCAGGTTTGTTTTCAGCACTGTAGCCAGGCTGACAAAGAGTCAGAGCTCTGTAGAGCCGAGTATTCCTTTCACGTTAACTAGTAGTGACTTCATGGATTTCTTTACAAATAAAATTTTAGACATTAGAGAAAAAATTATTCATAACCATCTCAAAGATTATTCTTCATGTTCGGCTGCTTTCAGCACTGCTGGTATTTGTTTAGACTCTTTTGCTCCAGTTGATCTTTCAGAGTTAACTTCAATAGTTACTTCCTCCAAACCAGCAACATGTTTGTTAGATCCCATTCCTACTAGACTGTTCAAAGAAGTCTTTCCAATTATTGATGCTTCAATCTTAAAAATGATCAATCAGTCTTTATTAGTTGGCTATGTACCACAGACCTTCAAGGTGGCTGTAATTAAACCTCTACTTAAAAAGCCATCAGTGACCCAGCTGTCTTAGCTAATTATAGGCCAATCTCCAACCTTCCTTTTCTCTCAAAGATTCTTGAAAGAGTAGTTGTAAAACAGCTAACTGATCATCTGCAGAGGAACGGTTTATTTGAAGAGTTTCAGTCAGGTTTCAGAATTCATCACAGTACAGAAACAGCATTAGTGAAGGTTACAAATGATCTTCTTAGAGCCTCTGACAGTGGACTCATCTCTGTTCTTGTCCTGTTGGACCTCAGTGCAGCTTTTGATACTGTTGACATAACATTTTATTACAGAGATTAGAGCTTGCTATAGGTATTAAAGGTACTGCACTGCAGTGGTTTGAATCATATTTATCTAATAGACTCCAATTTGTTCATGTAAATGGGGAGTCTTCTTCACACACTAAGGTTAATTATGGAGTTCCACAGGGTTCTGTGCTAGGACCAATTTTATTTACATTATACATGCTTCCCTTAGGCAGTATTATTAGAAAGCACTGCATCAATTTTCATTGTTATGCAGATGATACTCAGCTTTACCTATCAATGAAGCCAGATGACACACATCAATTAGTTAAACTGCAGGAATGTCTTAAAGACATTAAGGCCTGGATGACCTCTAATTTCCTGCTTCTAAATTCAGATAAAACTTAAGTTCTTGTTCTCGGCCCCACAAATCTTAGAAACATGGTGTCCGTCAATGCACATATTAAACAAATATGTAGGACCGCTTTTTTGCGCAAACTAACTCAGCGGGCAGACGTCTGAGACTTGGATTTCTACATCACTGTGAATCAGCCGCATTCACAAAGATGCTGTGTTTGAATTGTAATACCTGCTCTGTACTTCCTAAATCTGCCCTCTTCCTGACAACACTTCCACATATTACTGTAATACAAAGACACAAACCAATGAAAAGGAAACAAAGAAAAATCTCCACTAATATAAATCCACATTTGGAACAAATTAAACTGGATTAAAAGCTAAAATTACAAAAAGAAAATTAAAACTACAGTAGAAATCATCAGTCGCACAAATCAGATTTTTGTTGTAGGCGGATGGCTTCTGTGGGGTCCTGACTTTTCCAAACATTAATTCCAATAAAACCATCACCTAACTCGGATCATACAAGTTGGATTTTCATCTATCTTGGATGAAAAATTTAGTCTTATTTTAATACATTTACAAATAAATGTGATTGCACAATTTGGATGAGTTTAACACGCTCCTCAGCTCCCATCACACCCATTTCCAGTATGTACGATGTACGAAAACTGCATGCAGCGGCTTGTTTATGCACAGCCACATACGCTAACAACATGTGGCGATTGCTCGAATGTCAATATAGTTGTGATTTCTGGATTGGCTGTACTGGGTGAATCAGTTCAGTTAATTTCATCGCAGACAATCATGGCAAGCACAGGAGCCAAGTGTAAAAATCAAACACACACTTTCAAGATTATAAAATTTGCAGATCCAGGGATGAAGCAGAAAGCCATCACTGTGAAAGTCGATATATAGATGGGGGGGACATGCAAACTCCACACAAAGGCCCAGACCAAGGTGGAGTCGAACCCAGGACCTTCAAGCTGCAAGGCAATAGCGCTAACCACCATGACATGTTCAAATCATTTCATCTTTTAACAATTAAATTCTAATGAGACATGATGTGTGTAGTTAGCAAGGGCTGCTACACTGACTCAACTAACCTGTCGTGGGGGTTACGTCCCAGAGACTCCAGCAATGGGTGAAAATCCACTTAGTAGTGGTGTTACATTTATTTTATTATTTATATATGTTTTAAGGCTTTATAAACCCCACATTCCTGTAAAGATCCAAGTGTAACATTAGCTGACACTCTTTACAGGAGATTCCATCGGAATTCTGTGGAGCCGGATTTCGAGGTTTTTACGTTTGACCCTGCAACCAGAAGAGGATCTTTGTGTGTCTGCAGATTCATGGTGATCCAGTTATGGGAATGATTTCAGCCCTGCATGATCACGCTGATGTTTGGACAGAGCAGATAATGAAGTGAATGTTTTTGGACATTGGTAACAGTGAAACAGTTTCTCTGCAGCGTGGGATCGTTTGTGTTGGGTGTATGAACTGAGATTCTTGAAGTTCTTGTCACACTGGTCACAGCTGTAGTTCCCTTCAATGTGTGTACTTTCATGATCGTTACGATAACTTGAACATGAGAAGCTTTTCTCACAGTGTCTGCACTTGTACGGTTTCTCTCCTGAGTGGATTCGTTTATGCCTTTTAAGGTTACTTGCAGTGGTGAAGGATGACCCACACTGGTCACAGACGTGATTTTTAACCCCACTGTGGAAGAGTTCATGTTTTTTTAATTGGCTTGTTGTGGGGAAGCTGCTCCCACATTCTTTGCAGTAGTTCAGTTTGTGTCCAGTGTGTATACGCTGATGTATTTTTAGGGTCACTTGATGACTGAAAGTTTTCCCACAAAAGTCACAGCAAAACGCTTTCCCACCACCACAGCGACGACAGGGCTGAGAACTCGATCCAGCTGTGTCGCTCTGCTTCTACACAAAGACACAAAGACAGAGTAAGTCAGAGAATCCTTCAACATTATTATCCTGTACGTCGCCTGAAATAAAGAGCATCTCTGCCAACGTCCAATTACATTTTACTGTTTACATTACAACACTCAGCTTACTGGGATACAACAACTACAATACTACCACTGCTGTGTCTTTGTTGGGTGTGCATGTTCTTGAAGAAATCCTTTGCAACAAAGTCTTAGTGCATACGTGAGGTTTATTGCAGAAACAGACAATGTCAAACAGATGCTTCTGGAGCCGTCTGGGAGAGGGAAGTCCAATCGCCCTAACTCGTAAGAAAAAGGGAATGTCAAGTGTTATATATTAACACTGTTCCCTGGTTGCTCTATCTGAGCTTACCCTCTCAGTAACGGCTCAGCCTCTTTGCACTAGTGCAGACAGACTGCACGCGAAACAGCTGCTGCTGTGTTTTGTTGAAAAACTGAGGGCTGCATGAGCTTAATACTGTAATGCTTTTGATTCACAAGCATCCTTCAAATGATGTTTCTATTGCAGGTCTATTTTTAGTCGCTAATCAGAGATTAAAGCATAAAAAACATTTTGACGGAGCCCCTCTTTACTTAGGGGGGGGTGGAGAGGGGGCTTCCGACACCACAGGATCGCTAGTGCTAATGGCAGCTGAAGAAAAAACAACAGCGGACATTCTCTGCACACACGCACACTCACAGCACAGAGCAGAGGAGGTGTGGAAAAACCTGTCAGCAATCCACTTGTGTTAAAGGGTTGTTTTCTCCAAATCAAGCACATGCACGACCGTAACAAGATCACCCGTGCACATTGTGAATTAAACTGCCCGTGCTCTGAGGTAGAATTGGAAATTGCGGTGAAATAATACAGGCGCAAGTGGCGATAATAGCAGCGACCTGCCAGGGCAGAGTCCGTGGGTGCGCTCCTCTTTGCTAAATGCAGTGACAGCAGAGCTCCGAAAGTGAAGCGGTGAAATCCTCAGCCAGGCACAAGGGCATCTCAGCAAGCGCCTGGCAATCAACCGCTAGCTAGAACACTGGATATAAATGTTTGGAACTAGACATAGTAATAATTTAGTTTTTTATGATCATGGAAGAGAAACTCAGAACTGAAATTAAAATGTGATGACTCTCCAAGCACTGCCTTTACATGCAGTAGAACTGCTAACATGCTAACACAAGTTAATGAGCAGAGTTGTTCCAAACAGTCAGGCTAAAATTACAAGATCCAAATAAAAACACATACCTCACAGTAACTGCACTTGTGGAGTCTCTTTCTGCTGTGGATCTGTTGGTGTTCTTTCAGGGAACGTGGCGATTTAAAAGCTTTATCACACAGGTCACAGTGATAAGGTCTCTCCTCACTGTGAGTAAACATGTGCTGTTTTAACTGAGAGTTTGTTCCAAACAGTTTGCCACATTGATCACAGCAGTACACATCATGCCCAGTGTGAATGCGTAGGTGTGCATTTCGGTACGCTAGCCGGTTGAAAGCTTTTCCACAGTAGTCACAGCTGTATGCTTTAATTCCAAAGTGGGAAACTTGATGAAGCCGTAAGGTGCTACTGTAAGTAAAAGCTCTGCCACACTGATCACAGCTGTACGGTTTCTCTCCACTGTGCAAGAGTAGGTGATTTCTTAAGCTTTCAGGCCAGGTAAAAGACTTTCCACACAAGTCACAGCTGAACGGTCTCTCTCCAGTGTGGATGACTTGGTGCGTTTTTAATTTACACTTTGTACTAAAACCCGTCCCACACTGATCACAGGTGTATTTTTTTTCTCTCGTCCTTCTGTGAGGTTTGTCAGCCTCCTGAGAGCGCTGACTTCTCGCTCCATGTTGGTCCTGCAGTGACAGATACAAATAGAGGCAGTGAGTGAAATGCAGTCGTGGAACAAACTCAACCGTCAAACTCCATTAATACTAGAATTTTTTTGCTAGCCTCCAAACACCTACTAGATCTATTACCACCACCTATTGGTGACAATAGTACAGTACACGCAGCCATGCATAGACAGAAAAAAAAAGGAGGAAACATAAATTTATGTAAAATCATTATGTACCCATCTCACTTGTTTATTTTCACCAGGTAAACCAATATAACAGAAAGATTAGAAATAAACATTTCAGACATTCAAAAACAAAACCAAAAACAAATCAGTGACCAATATAGCCACCTTTCTTTACGATGACACTCAAAAGCCTTCCATCCATAGATTCTGTCAGTTGCTTGATCTGATTGCGATCAACATTGCGTGCAGCAGCCTCCCAGACACTGTTCAGAGAGGCGCACTGTTTTCCCTCCCTGTAGATCTCACATTTTATGAGGGACCACAGGTTCTCTATGGGGTTCAGATCAGGTGAACAAGGGGGCCATGTCATTATTTTTTCTTCTTTTAGACCTTTACTGGCCAGCCACGCTGTGGAGTATTTGGATGCATGTGATGGAGCATTGTCCTGCATGGAATTCATGTTTTTCTTGAACGATACCGACTTCTTCCAGCCCATACCAGTACCCCACCTCCACCTTGCTGGCGTCTGAGTCGGAGTGGAGCTCTCTGCCCTTTACTGATCCAGCCTCGGGCCCATCCATCTGGCCCATCAGGAGTCACTCATTTCATCAGTCCATAAAACCTTAGGAAAATCAGTCTTACGATACTTCTTGGCCCAGTCTTGACGTTTTATCTTATGTTTCTTGTTCAAAGGTGGTCGTTTTTCAGCCTTCCTTACCTTGGCCATGTCCCTGAGTAATGCACACCTTGTGCTTTTTGATACTCCAGTAACGTTGCAGCTCTGAAATACGGCCAAACTGGTGGCTAATGGCATCTTGGCAGCTTCACGCTTGATTTTCCTCCATCCATGGCCAGTTACTTTGCGCCTTTGTTTTTCAACACGCTTCTTGCGACCCTGTTGGCTATTTGCCATGAAACACTTGATTGTTCGGTGATCACACTTCAAAAGTTTGGCAAGTTCAAGACTGCTGCATCGCTCTGCAAGACATCTCACAATTTTTGACTTTTCAGAGTCCATCACATCTCTCTTCTGACCCATTTTGCCACAGGAAAGGAAGTTGCCTAATAATTTAGCACACCTTATATAGGGTGTTGATGTCATGAGACCACACCCCTCCTCATTACAGAGATGCGCATCACCTGATTTACTTAATTGGTAGTTGGCTTTCAAGCCTATACAGCTTAGAGTAGGACAACATGTATAAAAAGGATGATGTGGTCAAAATACTCATCTGCCTAATAATTCTGCACACAGTGTAATTGTAAGCCTTTTCTTGTCTTTTATTTTGATTTGCATTATTTTATTGTAGTTTGAGGGTCTGCATACTAGGGGGCAGTGAGAGGTGACAGGGTAAATAGGTGTGCTGCTAGCCAGGAGGAAGCACACAGTTTTTTGACCGTCACCGTAATTTTAGGTTGCGGGTGGCCATCAATTGAGCCTCTTTTAGTTGCACACAAGTTGTTTGTGTCAAGCTATTAAGTGCTTATTTGTTACGGACACTAATCTGAAATAAATGAGATGAGCTGCACTGCATGAATGTTGTATGGCACTCATTTTTTAACCTACGGAGACGCGTCAATCAAGCAATCATGCCGGCATAGCAGCCCTCTCGGTAGTGGCCTAGAACGTGGTGGATCAAGTCAGTAATTATAACAGAAATGAAAATGACATTATAGATCAAACAGTGTTCAATGAAAATGATGTATTGTGTCATAAACTGAGGGTTTGATCTGAATCTTTTTTTGGCCACAGCAGCTTTTATCGCCAGTGGAGACAGACAGGAAATGGGGGAAAGATACAGGGGAAGACACGTGGCGACGGGCCGGGACGCGAACCTGCGCCGCAACGGGTGGTTTAGTGGTTTCACCACTAAACCACCCAGGCGCCGGTTTGATCTGAATCTTGATTATTAATGTTTTTGTTTCAGTGTCCTGTTAAAATGTGACCTTTTCTTTGGTCTTGTTGTAACTTCAGTGCTAACTGGGACCATAATAAACCAAACCAACAGCAGCTGATGAAGTCACACAGTTTCAATAATAGTGTAACACTGAGATTTTTCTCACCTGTTGTGTTGAAGTCATTGTTTCCTCTGTAGAGGCTGAAAATGTTCCTCTGCTGCTCCGTCAGACTCTCCTCCTCCTGATGATCAGCTGCAGGAGAACAGATCTTTATTAGAAGCTACCACACTGCACTGTTTGGGGGAATGAGCCCTTTAAGGCTGCATTTGGATTTATACACTTCTGTGGGACACGGCCGGTTCCAGCCTGCTATGTTAGGGTGGGCATCTAGAAACAGGAGGTGGAAACTTGTTGGAAACAAAGACAGAAGGTCTGAAGAGCCGACTAGTAACCCACAGGTTTGTGGTTGGAGTCCCTGTTCAGATGCTGACGTCTCTGAGACGACTGTATTTGATCCTGACAAAAAGAACCAGAGCAAACAAAAACCTGAGCAAAGCAACATTTAGAAGATTCATTTGTTCCAGCAGCTCCAGGATGGTTTCTACAGGCTGAAGAACAGCAGTCAGTGCAGGAATCAACATCTGCACACTGATTTTCTATTAGAGGAACAAAGTGAATGCAGACACACACACAGAGACACACTCTCTCCAAACCCTCACAACAAAAGCTGTCCAGCTTTGTGTGTCTGTCAAAATGCTTTGTGCACATCCTGCTGGACTCAGTGTTGTTACAGCTGCAGTCAGAGCAAGATGGAAACCATCGAGAAGGAAAGTTCAGATCAAGGGCCAAAAACACCTCGAGGTGACTGTTTGTGATTTGGTGCTATACAAATAAAGTTGAATTGAAATAAAACAATAATTAAAGGAAAAAAGGATAACTAACAAACTGTATTGTGGGTTCACAAAACAAAAACTAACAAATTCTCTTCGTTTTCGTGTTGTCAGTTTATTGAAATCCTTGTGGGTTGATATGAAATCACTTTTTCTGCTTCAGCAGTTTTAACCAGGAGCTCTGCCACTGTGATTGCACCTTCAACCACATCATTGTGTGTCTGCTCACCGGTCTACAAAATAATGGCAGAGTTGGTAAAGCGGCAGAGAAAAAGTCCCAGCGTTTTTGCTTTCTGTCGGCACCACAGATAAAACACCAGCACAAGAACAGAAGGTGATTAGCACACATAATGCTGCTGCACAACTATCAGTGCTGGTTGGTTGTGTACTTACAGAACCAGCATAGAAAGCTAATTAGTGAGTATCCAACCAATCACCAACCAAACAGAACCAGCATCACGGCCATGAAGGAAGGTCACAACCATAATGAACCGTTTTCACCAAAAACAGAACTGCTGGCTGACCTGTATCCGGTCTTTAGGCCCGACATTATTCCCAGGTCCAAATGCTCCTAACTGAACAGGAATGGATTAACCAATGACTGTTCACCATTAAAGACGACTAACATTCCTTATCAAATGCAGACATTTCTGCTTCTATTTCTCATCACTTTTCATCACTTATCTCGTTTCTCTTGGCAACATCTTCCACACATTAAGCATCATTTCCATTGCTTCACCCAGCTCTACTTAACCACTAAAGCTGACTCCTCCCTCTCACCCTCCTCCATCACCACCTGTTACCTGAAATCAAATCCTGGGTCACCTCAAACTTCCTTAAATTAAACAGTGACAAAACTGAGTTCTGCCTCGAACAAAATCCACCTCATCCAGAGTCGGAGTTTCTCCCTCACCATCCACAGATCCTTAGTTTTTCCCTCCCCTCAGGTTAAGAGTCTGGCTGTCACAGCACTCAATCCTTTCACCCCACATCAGTGATATTACACAGTCTGCATATTTCTACCTACAAACATAAATCATCTCTGCCACTCCCTCTCCCTGCTGCCACCTCCATCACTGTTCATAGTTACCTCCTGTATTGATCACTGTAACTCTTTTCTATTTGGCCTCCCTCACAAATCCCTCCAGAAGCAAATGGTTCAAATCTCAGCCGCTCACATCATCACCAAAACCCACTCCACCGGCTCACAGTTAGATTCAGATTTCAAAATCCTCTACAAGCCATCCACAACCTCGCCCCTCCTTATCTAGCCAAATTTCTTCACGTCACCTCCTCCTCTGCTCCTCCTCTTCTATCCACCTTATTGTTGGCCTGCCCACCTCAGTACTATGAGGAACAGAGCTTTCTCCTGCTCTGCTCCTCAGCTGTGGAACTCTCTCCCACCAAACATCTGCAATATTAACTTCATTTTTTCAGATCACGACTCAAAACTTTCCTGTTCAAGAACGCAAACTCACTTCAGCTCCTTTGGTCATTTCTGTTTGTGCTTGATGTGATTGTTCTGTTCTTACCCCTGTGGAGTGTCCGTGGGTGTCATAAAGGTTCTTACAAATGAAATGTATTATATTATTAAAACTGAATTATTACAGCCCTAGTTCAGATCCACTCAGACTAAATGTCTTCAGTCAGTGTGTCAGCCTCCAGTTACTGCTGACAAACTGCACTGCTGCACCTCCACTGACTGAGGAACTGCAGTTTGGTGCTCCATCTGAACCTCATGAGATTTGGAGTGAAAAACAGCAGAAGATCAGCCTCATCGTTCCTGGAAGGAGAGCTGATAGTGAGGTTTGGATTCTACTCTGCTGGGAACAAAGACAACTGGAGACTCCACGGCCGAGAAGCTCCTCCTGTTCTGCTCCATCAGGTTCACCACCTGGAGCGCAGGTGTAGTTGGTGCATCCTGATCTAAAGTCTCTGTGGAGGAGTCAGTGTGCTCATAACAAACTGGCAGACACACACAGACTCACACTGACCGTCTGCTGACCTCACATCTTCAGCTCGACTCAGATCACTTGGAACCCCGGCTGAGTAGGAGCTGAAAAAGTACCTGGTACCAGGTACTACCACCCGATGGAGAACCCTAAAAACTGAGCCGACTGGAGTCGAGCTGAGTAAGTACTGATGGAAAAGGGCCAACGGATACACAGAGTACACACCTGTTTCACAGTGGATTCACACTGCTGTGTTATATTTGTACAGCAGGGATATGGTAACTACAAACCCCTCTGAAACACTACAACAGCCTGACGTGCAGCTTCCTGGAAATGTAATGTAGAAATGTCCCTGATCCAACTCACCTGAGTCAAATGGCTGAATGACCTCCTCAGTATGCAGTCAGGTTCTCCACAGTCCTGCTGATGACGTCTGTATCTGACTCAGGTGAGTTGAAGCAGAGACACATCTGAAACCTGCAGGACAGCGGCCCTCCAGCCTGGATGAACACCCCTGTATCAGTGATTATCTGAGACGCAGTAACTTAAAGAAGTTTGTAGAAAGGCTCTTCATGAAGTTCAGTCCATTCACCTGGATCACCTTACAGCGCAGATCACATCCAACATGGCTGACGCGGTGACGTATCAGTGAGTGTGTGTGTGTGTGTGTGTGTGTGTGTCTGCGTGGTTCATGTCACACTGGCCCAGAGCAAACAGCAAACACGATCAGCTTCAGACTGAATCACAGTTATTCACGCTGACACAGCAAATACTGGTTATACTGGTTATACTGGCAGCGCTGCGGTGTCCGTGCAGTAAATAGGCGTTAATCACCCTGCGGTCGTGTCCCGGAGTTTGACGTCACTTTGTTGTTGCTGTGCTCCTCAATAACGTTTCCTGTGACCCTGATCCTGCAGCAGATCGCTCTCATTTATTTCCTGCTCTCCTTCAAGCAGAAATGAGGCTGCAGAGGTTTGGAGCAGGCAGAGAAACAGAGTTTGTGCTCCACCTTCTGCCAGCATGCTGAGCTAATGATTAGCTGCTGTTGGTCTCCAAACACTCTCTCACTCTCCTCTCAGCGTGTTCACCATAAAGTGAACAGACACCGAGGAGAGCAGCAGAAGAGCTCATTCAGGAGCTCAGCTGCAGATGAGCTGAGCTCACATTAAAGTAGCTCCTGCTTACCTTTAGATGAAGCTGCAACTCTCTCCAAACACACAAAGACATCAGCGAGCTCCAGAGATGTGCGGATTGATACTGAAATATCGATACGTCTCAGAGCAGACCTTTACACTTTAAAATCCATTCTCACATCCAAGTATCGATACTTTCGATACTTCAGTCATTTGAGAGAATGTATCTTATCAAGAACACGTTAGAAAGTATCTAAAATATTGAGATCTTGCCTAAATGAGACGGGGATGATGGGAACTACTTTTTCTTCCGCCTGGTGTGTAGTGCCCAGGGCAGCTGCTGCTCACTCAGACATAAACACAGTGTAATGGTCACGTGTGGAGCTATTTCAGCTCCACGAACAGTCACACAAACTGTGTGAAAACAGCGAGAAGTTAACCTCGTTAAACACCTCAGAATTCACCACAGGACTGAATACATGATGACGCGGACGGAGGAGGAGAGAAAAAGCTCAGTGCTGCTGTTAGAGCAGGACACCGGAGACCTGAGGTGCTGCAGGCAGGAAGCATCCAGGTACAGACAGGAAACGTGGAGCTTTAAGCTTCAGCACCGTCACTGTTTGAGTTGGACAGGTTATTAAGAATGAAATAAACACATGCTTCAACACAGCTGCATGATTTCAGCTTGGAGTAATATTTGTAACACGCCTACGTGAGATAATCTCACAGATAATCTGACAGATAATCTCACAGATAATTTCACAGATAATCTCACAGAGGTAAAAAAAACAAAAAAAAAAACAAGATTTATTCAAGTAAGCTTTCCTAAAGTACCTGATAACTGAAAGTGGTTTATTAGGTGTGATTAAATAATAAGGAGCCACTGTGATAAAAAACTTCTATGGAGAAATAAAAAAGATGAATTTAAAAATAACATTTTACAAATAAAATATCTGACATTATTTATTATCAGTTTACTTTGTGTTATTTGTTAAATGATCATTTTAAAAAATAGGAATATTGACAAACATGCAGTTATTGTGGTATTTATTTATTAAAATGTTTTCCTGGCAGTTTTAATTTGAGTCGCCCAGTGAGTGGAATACAAACACCAAGTGTTCCAGTGCTGTAGGCTGTTTGGAGACACTGCACAGTTCAGTCTAAAGCAGTCAGTGTTCAACAGCCCATCATTTGTATTTCCCTGTTATTTTATTTCATTTAAGATTTTTGTAATAAGTATCAGATCGCTGATACCAGCTTGAATTTGACTCAGTATTGGATCAGAAAAGAAATCTGTGGTATCGAACATCACTACTAGACAGACACTTTAACCCACTGAGCCCCATGCAGCAGCAGCTGTCACAGCTGGTTGGGACTGAACGGCTGCTTTAGCCCAGATGCTGCAGAGCTGACCTGTGAGGATCAAACTGACTGATCAGCTTCAGACTGGAGCTCAGAGCTGCAGATCTGACCTGCTCTGCAGCTCGCTGTGTTTGAACCAATCAATTATCATTTCTTTACCATTAGAGAAACATTCTCACCATTTGATTTAAGTTACGACTTCATTTCAATTCAATTAATAACTTTTCCCAATTTTTCAACATGTTTCACTTTGATAATTTCAGTATTGATTTTCAAATATTTGTTCTAAAACTTTGTTCATATTATTTCTTAAAGTATTTAAAATCTCTGAGCTGAAAAAGTGATTTATGATTACTTTGATAAAATAATAGAGTTACAGGGTTACTTTGATTACTTTGATTACAGATCATTATGTCAATGTGTCAAATAAATAACTTTTAATCAGCATCAACACTTCCTGTCAGTACTTGACAGGTAATAAGTTTGTTTGTGAAGGAAGTAACAAAGTAAGACATTTAATATCTTAAAGAATCAGAATAAATCTCACATGTACGCAGAGACAATGATTATAATGTATTTATAGCACAATAAGTCATAACAAACCAGAGTTACTCTCAGATTATATTTCTGTGAGTCACTGACTTCTGTAATCTGTGTTTATACTTCAACAAGGTCACACACACACACACACACACACACACACACACACACACACACACACACACACACACACACACACACACACACACACAGCTCTGGAGAATTGAACTGCTGGTTAAATATTATTTAGACTGAGTAAACCACACAAGTAACATCTGTCATTTTATTGTGCTGTCAATGATGTTTTGTTCTTTAAAAGT
Source organism: Archocentrus centrarchus (assembly GCF_007364275.1). Classification (NCBI taxonomy): domain Eukaryota; kingdom Metazoa; phylum Chordata; class Actinopteri; order Cichliformes; family Cichlidae; genus Archocentrus; species Archocentrus centrarchus. The sequence goes on from NC_044347.1 coordinate 909,983, forward strand.
TCTTTAATAGCTCTCTATTAAAGTTGATCCACATCCCTGATTTAATAATTAACCCAGTCTAAGTTTGGTTTAATTTTGGCCCAAAGGCATTCAGTGACATAAACCTTAAACTTGTTAAGAACCCCACCAGGAACTCTGAGGCATAAAGAAGCTTTCAGGTGGATTGTTTTATTACAGCCTGGACTCATTCAGACACCATTCCTTCCTCCTGGAAAACTGAGGACACAGTCTGTGTCTCCCAAACTTCGGCCTTCCAGCCTCCTGTTGTCTTAAACCAGGTTCTGTTATATCCTGTCAGACTGGCGTGTTCCAACAGGACAGACCTTCAGACATGTTCTTCCTGCTAAAAACACACTCTCCTTATAACAGCACACAGGGAGCAGATACTGGTATCCATGAAAACTAGTCCAGTTTTATAATCCTGCTGTCTTTAATTTAGGAAGTTGAGTCTGAGCTGCAGGCCTTAGGGGTCAATATTTAAATTTGACCTGTGGTCTGATCAGGTCTAACTATTCAACATGATTTTATTTATTAATTTTACCCACTAAATATAACACCCTACTCAAAGACTACCAGATTAAAATCTACACACTACAATTTTCCAGGAGACATATTTAACAGCAGAAGTGTCTGTTTGAAAGATCTATTATTCAGTGTGTTAAAGATGTCTGGATTAGTTTAACCCAGTCTAAATTTCTCTACTAAAGGTGAACCTATTTTAATTCACCTGAGTTGCAGCGGTTGCTCTATAAACAATACATCATTCAGAATTTAGTTATGGTTATGTGTAACCATGTCTTCATTGTGTATGTATTTTACAGACATTCCTCTAGTTACTTGCATTTGCATTTTAAATCAACAATAAGGGAAAAATAAAATATATGCTAAAGCTCACACAGTCTATGATTGGTCATCCTAGAATCCTACAGTTTAAATCTGCACATGGGTGCATGTGTTATAGCTGTGGAATAAAATGAAAACAAACACACTAAAGACTAAAGGTAGAAGCAAACATAAAAAGAAACATATATAAAATCAAGGAACTTACAGTTCACCTGTTTGTCTGCAGTTGGACCTTCTCATTGAGGTCGTGTGGAACCAGGAGCCTTTTTCTTTAGAGCGGTCAGTCTGTTCAGGAGAGCTTGGTATGATCTTCAACACCTCCATCTGCACCAGTTTCTTTACTGGTAGCTGATCCAGTCTCTGCAGCCCCGGTGATGTTGTTCAGGCTCCTGTTACAATGAAACTGAGAAATCTTTATTAGTTAAATCTTTACTCTTCTCCTAGTTCATATCCCTCCTTTGAGACATAAACTCTGTTTCTGTCTCACTAATTTACCTTCATTTACCTTATTTATCTAAAGGGCATATTGATTTTATATCATTAGCTTTTGGGATTTTTCCTTTAATGTTTGATTTAATATCCAATTGTTCATACATTCAAAATTCAAATGTTCTCTGCTTTTCTCTTATAATCTTAGCTTTAAACAAATCTACCAAATAAATAAATGTAAATGCACAAAAGAGTAAATCAGGTGATTTTATTTGATCCTACATTTTCATAAATAGGTTTTTTAGTTCCTGATGTTTTACTCTGTAGCAGAGCAGCAGCTTTGTTTTGTGTCTTCAGTTCAGCTTTGTGTCATAAAATATTCACATGAACTCTTCTGTTTTTTCTCTAACCTTTATTTTTTAAGGTTTCACTAAAACTGAGTTTCTCATGGAAACTTTTTCTTGAAATTTAACAACAATTTAACATAATTTGCATAAAATACCTCAATTTGGGATGATCAAGGCATTTGTCTATTATATTAGCTTTGTTTTATTAAAATCAATTAAGTTTTTTCGGCTCTTTTCTCTACTAATTGTCTCTAATATGATAAAGCCAGGGACCCACGAGTGTGTACTTAGACATGAGTTTAGACTCATATCTAAGTGCACTCATGGCTGAGGAGGACACAAATGTAACAGTCAGGACTGGTAACATTAGTGTTACATTCACCTGCATTATTAAGAATAAATCTACCTTTTATGTTAACAGTTACGTACAGGCTGACCCATTATAATTTTCTCCATCAAACTTATATTACGCTGCAAAAAATACATAAATATAAACCAGAGTTATCGTATCTATGTTTTAGATGTGGCATTGAAGAGGGTTCATTCTTACATAGCACATGGAATTGTACAAAGGTAAGCACATTCTGGCAGGACTTCTCTCATATTATGTCAAAACTTATAGGGCTGTCATTTCCATCTGATCCTCAACTATGTTTATTAGGCGATTTTACAAATCTGGGTACACAACTAAGAAAATGTCAGCAGAAGTTTTTGGAATTGGCTCTATGCGTTGCCAGAAAGTGTGTAGCTATTACGTGGAGGTCTGACTCCCAACTCTCCATTTCCAGGTGGTTCTCAGAGATGAATAACTGTGTCCCACTCGAAAAGATTACCTACTGTCTTAGAAATGATTGTAAAACCTTTGCTAAGATTTGGCTGCCTTATTTGTCTTATGTGGACACTATGTTAGTGCCTTTATTAGATTCTACATAATACATTTTATAATGCTGTCAGTCTAGTCACCAGGGTATTGTCTGCTTCCCTGGAGATCTCCCCCCTTTTTTTTGTGTGTGTGTGATGTGGGTTGGGAAGGGAAAGGTATATTGATATATTGTCTATGTTTGTTAATGTTTTGTAACTTAAAAACTTATAAAGTAAAAAAAAAAAAAAACAGTTAGCAACTACATTATTTGTATAAGCAAAGCAGGAAAACTGCACAAACTGATTTAATATTTAAAAGGCGATCTGCAGATCAGTGAATGTGAGCACTCAGGTCCATCAGTTTTAAATGACCTGCAGGCTGCTGAGACCAGAGGGTGGAGGCAGCAGTCGGGGTTTGTGGGTCTGCAGCTCCCTGCAGGACGTCTCCTTTACTGTGTATCTATTTTATTTTTTATTTCTTATCTGAAAACATAAAAAAGTCTTTATTAGAAATTGTTTCAGAATAAAATAAGCCTGTAAGAGCAGTGCATTCACTCTGATTGGCCAGTGGGAACAGCACGTGTTGACCTTGTGACCTTACGTGCGCTTTCTGTCAGGAAGCGATGGATGATGATGGATTTGTGTGAAACTGTGTTAAAGAGAAGAAGCAGCTCCACAGAGGTGGATCTACATGATGAGAAGAGCTGAACAGCTGCAGGACAAGAAGAAGAAGACCTTCATCACTCAGACGTGTCAGAGCTCCTGCTGGCCGAGCCTCAGACCCATCCTGGCCTCCATCTGCAGAGTGGGAGCTGCCAGGCTGAGCTCACATCCAAACTATCTGGAAACAATCGTGGCCGCTCCCGACGGTTACACAACAGCATTCCTCCCAGCCTGCTTTATTCCAGAGGAGAGAGTCTGCAGTAATGATCCTGCTCAATAAGTACAGGTAACTCTCACCTGTGGGCCAAATGACGCTGTAACCGCTGCTCAGCAGGTGCTGATGCATGAAGTCACAGCAGCTCAGTAAACACCTGAAAACACCTGATCAATAAGTCTGATCAGACCCTCCACATCTGCTCTGACCTCTGACCTCTGCTGTAGGAGCCACAGTAAGGCTGTGAGGAGGCCAACAGGCTCATTCCTCTATGCAGCAGACAGTAATCTGAGCATTAAACAAAAATAAACATGAATAAATATGAGCAAAACTACTCTTATTAAATTCAAAACTATTATAACCTTGGCCCTCACCTGTCTGATACTCAGGTACAAAGAAGAAGAAAAGTGGGAGGAGCTTAAGACCAACGTGTAGAACTAAAAGACATCCTTGAGAGTCCTGGAACACCTTCCAGAAGATTCCAGGTGGCTCAGAACATTTTTAAAAACATGAAACAGCTGAGAGCTCCTCTGAGTGTGAAAATGTGGCTTTTTATTAGATTTTTACCTTTTGAACATCATCCTGCAGCAGACGTACACTCAGAGAGGCTGCAGCTTAAACCCTCTGTTTTCTGAGTGGACTCCTGGGAGCAGCTGATCTGCAGCCTCTGATTTTACATTCATAAAAACATAAAAATGATTTAGATTAAAGATTCAATCTAAAGAATGTAAAATGAAAAATATTCTAAAGAATAGAAAAACAAACTGCAGTGAGCATCTGAAAAACTGAAGCAACAAAAAACATGAAAATTAAATTTAAATCAGAGTGAAGCTGATTTTTTCCCACAGAGTTCAGACGCTGACGCTGTGAGGAGCCCAGCTCACAGCTGCAGCTTCATCACAGCTCATCCTCCTCTTCATCCTCATCCTCTCAGCCCAGCATGAAGCTGAGAATGAAAAAAAGAGTTTCATTCCTTGTTAAATTTGTTTGTATTTTTTCAGATTTTTTGTGATAAACAGATCACTGATGATTAAATAAAGTTTAACTTTATTCAAAGATGTCTGAGCTTCATATTCATGTTTATGTTTCATCAGCGTTCAAATCTGATCAAACTGAGGTAAAAAAATCTGAAAACAACATTTAAAAAAAATCACAACATAATGAAACTAATATTGATATAAACACTTTAGAAAAAAGAATAAAATATTTTTAAAAATGCAAAGAATTCCAAAAAATATGAAAAAATGTGAATTAAAGTGAATCATAACAGGAGAATAAACTCAAATCTTTTAATTCCAGAAATAAAAAGAGTAACATAAATAAAAATATGAATCATTAGGAATTTTTAAAACGCTATAGTTTTATTTTTATTTATGTTTAAAAACAAAAAATTACAGAGAATAAAAAGAAGAAGAGAGTTTAATATTCTAACAATATTAAAACATTTCAGGGAAAAACTGGAAACTATGAAAAACCTGATAAAGTGTAACGAGCTGATTTTTTTTATCAGACTGCAGTTTAAAAGAGGAGGAGGAGGAGGAGGAGGAGTTCTCTGTGCTGCTGTGTTAGAGGAGCTGTAGTCACGGTGATGAAGGTGAAGATAAGCTGAACCTGCAGCTGTTCCCTCAGGAAGGTAAACACAGGCTTTTATTGTGGAGGAGGGCGAGTGGAGGCAGGCCTGATCTGCTGCATCAGATAAGCTCAGGCTTTTATTTTGTAAACACATTTCTCCTGTGCTGCCACTGAAACAGCTCAGAGGTCAGATTACTGATGTCTGTCATCATGAACGCTGCCGTCAGTGTGGAGGTCAAAGGTCAGCAAACAGAAGTTCCCAATCAGACCTTTAATTTGTAGGAAAATCCCTTTAAGCTTTATTTGTGTGTGTGTGTGTGTGTGTGTGTGACACAGAGAGAGAATAAAGTTTATCAGAGCAAACAGCGCCTCCTGCTGGTCACTCTGCAGATGTTTTTTACTGAGTGCCTTCATCATGAGCAGCGTTCACAGACCTGTGGACGTTTGATTCCTGCCATGAACATCATTTATTTATTACAGGTAACAACAGGTAACAACAGGTAACAACGGGCACGGGGAGTCTCTGTGTGACTCTGTGGTTTTTCAGCAGCAGGAGCCGAGCTGTTTGCAGCCTTCGGTTCTCTCTCTGACCCACAGCACACACAGCTGTTCTGCAGCTGTTCTGCAGCTGTTCTCAGCTTATAGGATCAGGAGCTGCTGGCTGTGGGTGGAGCACAAAACTCAGGCCGCTCTGGTTCCTGTGAGCTGCCGTCTGAGATGTTTCAGCAGACTCTGAGAGCACCACCTGCAGAGGATGTGATGGAGGTGGAGCTTCAGGGTTCATGCTTGCAGCTGCTGCCTGTGGAGGAGAGAAATGGCCTCCCTGTGAGTGAGAGTGGACACAGCTGAGAGGCTTCAGCTTTGGAGATGAAGGAAACACCTGAACTCTGTGTGAACATCAGCTCAGACCTCCAGCTACACTCAGAGGAACTCACCTGTGTGTGTTGGATTTCAGCTGGAGGATCATTGGAGACCGCATGCCTCCTGTACAAACACCATGCTTCTGACACGTATCTTCATGAAGGGTCTGAAGACCTTTCACCTTTGTCATGCAAAAATACCCTGGTGACTTACTGGGGTGACTCACAACAGGAAGTGAGGAGTGTGTTCAATACTCTCCTCCTGGATCCTCATCATCTTCCCCATCTGCACCAAACCTGGAGAACCAGCCAGTCATCAGGAGTGATGAGCACAGAGGAGGTCAGGACCCAGACCTGCCTGAATGAAGCTCCTCAGACTCACGGAGGTCACGGCCGGGCACCGGCTGCACTCTGTGGGCGCTGTGTGCAGACCACGCTGGCCTGAAGACTGAGAACCTGCACAGACGCGGTCTGCTTACCTGTTCCCACCTGAGCATCAGCACGGAGAGGGCGAGCAGGCTCTGTGACTGAAGTGAGAGGAGCTCATGATGGAAACTGCCACCCTGATGGAGGCGATCGGTGAGGTCATCACTGCTCAGCTGGAGGAGAAACATGTTCAGCCACCATCTCAGGATTTGGAGGCAAACATGAACCATCGAGTTGGTGCTGAAAGTTTGGATAAAAACTTGTATGAAGTGCTGGGGTAGAAAACGATGCTTCCACAGGAGACATGACATCATCAGTTTGAGTCCAGTTCAGTTATTCAGGGTGGCTGTAGCTCAGTAGGTAGAGCAGGTCACCTACTGATCGGAAGGTCAGGGGTTCGATTACTGGCTACTCCAGGCTACATGCCAATGTATCCTTGGGCAAGATACTTAACCCCAAGTTGCTCTCCAACCGTTCCGTTGGAGTGTGAATGTGTGTGGATGTTATATAATTTAAAAAAAAAAAGCGCTTAGCTTAGTTAACATGGAAGTGCTTGTATGAATGTGAGTGCATGGGTAAATGTAAAAACGTGTTGTATAAGCGCTTTGAGTGCTCTGACTGAGTAGAAAAGCACTATATAAGAACTAGTCCATTTACCATTTTATTCATGAGTTTCTTTTGTCTGTTTTCTTCTGGTCAGGGTCAGGGGTCATTCCTCCTCAGTTCCTCTTCTTAATGGGAGTCATGGTCAGCTCCCTGCTCTCATTGTGTTAATGCTGCTTTCAGACCTTCTGGCCTCATTTTTTTATCTATCATGTAGAAACTGGTGGAGCGTCTCTGAGATGTCTGAGGGTAAATATGTGGAGGTGAGGCCCTGAGGACGAGCAGCAGGTCTGCAGAAAGCACAGCTGGATCTTCATGCAGCTGTATTATGTGGTTCAGCTCTCACCATCATTGCACCACCAGCTCAGACTGGGAGGATGTTTCCTGTCAGGACGTCCAGCAGATGGAGCCATTGTTCCACCACTGTGAGCTCAGCGTGGAGTGTGGGACAGCAGCAGCTGATGGAGGGTCTGCTCTGTGAAACACAGCATGACCTCTGAACCATGAAGGAGCCCCGGGTGGAGGACGTCCCGCTGTAGGGTGCAGGTAAGCTGCTCTCACCTGTTCTGAGCAGACACTGAAAACTTACCCACAATGCACTGAAGCTCCTTCAGTGATGATCAGACACACATCAAACTGCTGCAGGGGGCGTTTGTGGTTTCTAACAGAGCTTAAATGTGTGTGTCAGCCCTGAAAGCTTCATGTGGAGCTCTGCTGGACTCAGAGAACCATGGTTCCAAAGCCCAGACCTGAACCTCAGGCTCTGAACATCATCACCATATGAAGGCAAAGTTCCCATGAAACAAAGTGGGTTAGAGAGTGAGAGGGTCACAGTGTCAGCTGATGTTGTTTATCTGTTGGTGATGTCATCGTGGACGCCGTGTTATGAAACCTGAAGCTGAACATTCCACTTCCTGTTTTTAGGCAGTAAAAAACATTTCACAATAAAAGTTGACAGCAGAGAAATCTGCAGCTGCTGTAAGGCGCATGATGTTTACTGCTGTTATGAAACACACACACACACACACACACACACACACACACACACAGAAACAGAGAGTGGGGGGTCTGGGGTCAAAGGTCGAGCTTTCCTGTCTTTTGCTGTATTTGTGGTTTATTCCTCAGTTTTAGAGACCATGATGTCACCATCCTTCTTGGTCATGTGACTCTGTTGTGTCCCACATGTTGGCTGCAGGTGTCTGAGCCTCCTGTAAACTCTTCAGGTTGTTGTTGTTGTCCAGTGTGCAGTCACGATGTGTGATGTCACGGAGGGGGCGGGGCCTCCTCCTCAGTAGGACATGTGCTGCAGCAGGAGGGGCTGCTGGAGGTTATTTTCTCCTGACAAACAGGCCGAGGGGGGGCAGATCCCTGCCCTGCCCCGGGGTATAAAGGCTGAGGGGCCGCGGGCGCCTCAGATCAGAATAACTCAGACACTCAGACCATGGAGATCAGGACGGAGCAGCCGCTCGGCACCATGGAGAACCTGGAGAAGCAGCTGAGCTGCCCCATCTGCCTGGACATGTTCACCAAGCCCGTGGTCATCCTGCCCTGCCAGCACAACCTCTGCCGCGGCTGCGCCAATGACCTCTACGAGTCCAAGAACCCCTACCACTTCTCCGGGGGCACCTTCCGCTGCCCCACCTGCCGCTTCGAGGTGATGCTGGACCGCCACGGCGTATACGGACTGCAGAGGAACCTGCTAGTGGAGAACATCATCGACATCTACAAGCAGCAGCAGGAGAAGCAGGCGGACGAGGACCCGCCCCTGAAGGACCAGGACGCCAAGGGGCCGCGCTGCAAGGAGCACGAGGACGAGCGCATCAACATCTACTGCGTGAGCTGCCAGACGCCCACCTGCTCCATGTGCAAGGTGTTCGGCCAGCACAAGGACTGCGAGGTGGCGCCGCTGCTCTCCATCTACCAGACCCAGAAGAGCGAGCTGCTCGCCGCCATCGAGCTGCTGGCCGCCGGGAACAGCTGCGTGCAGGTGGCCATGACGCAGATGGAGGAGATGCGGCGCCTTGTGGGGGAGAACGGTGAGCTTCAGAGGCGGAGGCTGGGCGAGAGCTTCGACCTGCTCTACGCCCTCCTGGAGCAGCGCAAAGGTGAGCTGCTGGAGCGCATCAGCTGTGAGGAGCGGGAGAAGGTGGCGGCGCTGCGGGCGCTGTCCGAGCGCTACCAGCAGCAGCTGCAGCTCAGCCGGCAGCTGCAGGAGAAGCTGCAGCAGAGCGTGGAGCGCAGCGGCGTCGCCGAGTTCCTGATGGCCGCCAAGCAGCTGCGACAGGAGGCGGAGCAAGCGGCGAGGGCGGAGCATCTGCAGCCACCGGAGCCCAGCTACGACAGCATGGAGCATCTGAGGCTGGACACGCAGGACGTGGAGGCGCTGCTCCGCCGCATGGACTTCACACACCAACAGGAGGAGGAGGAGGAGTGATGAAGAGGAACTGTTTTCTATTTTTATACAGATTTTTCTATTTGTAAAACTTTATTGATCTTGTTTGTAAAACTTGGACTGACTTGAAATGTGTGAATAAAGTTTTCTTTGAATGCTCCATGTCCTCATGTTTTTATCCACTGTGTGAGGCGTAAATAAATCTCCCAGGGTCAGTGAACGCCTCCTGGCCTCGTTTAGAGGCGGCTGGTTATTTTCTCCACCGTCTGGAATAGATGAGTCGAGGGGCTTTTGGGGGAGGTCGGGTTTCAGAGGCAGCTGCACCGAGGCATGCTGGGAGCAGAGGGGACAGAGAGGTGACTGGGAGGAGGAGGAGGAGGAGGAGGAGGAAGGTTAGCTGGTTATTCTTTTGAGTTTCACAGCAAACTGACATGTGTTAGACACCAAACCAACAGCCCCTAAATATGTGACCTTTGAACCTGTGTGCTTTGACAGTTTGACCCGTGAAACACTTCCTGTTTCAGCTGCAGGTTTCCTCTGATTCTGTCCCAGAAAATAAAAGTTTATCATTTTGAAAGTGAGAGTGAGTTAATCTCTGGGATCCTTCTCTACATGCAGACATGTAGAGAAGGATCTTTGAATTTCAATCATTTAGCCACTTTGGCTGTGAGGGGGTTTCCAACAGGACCTGGTGAACTTTGACCTGACCCTCTCTGTCAGTTGGGAATGTTTGAGGACTTCATAGAGAGCTGGATCAAGAACTCCTCATCAGCCATAAATACTGACTTTAATCAAACACTTGGTGGGAGTTCATGATGGGATACGGTGCTCAGCTGATCCTGAGGCATTATGGGATAGCCTTATTTCAGGCTGCAGGGGTGATGAGTGTACAGTGGGACAGCAGCAGACCTGCTCTGCTTCTATAAATACCAACCTGCTGCAGCCTGCTCTGAAGGAGCTGTGTCACAGCGACCTTCATGAACCAGCCGGTCTTTAATTAGATGGTGACAAAGGACGGGAACCAGCTGAAGGCTCGACAGCTGATGAAGTCCAGAGGAACAAACACGACTCAGCAGGAAGTCCTCAGACCTGCTCCCATCAGGAAGAATCAGACTTATTCAGCTGGTTCATAGGAACACACCTGCCTGTACCCACGCTGCCTTCACTGAGGGAAACAAACTGCAGTGAGTTTCACACTGGAACAGTCAGGAAACACAGCTCAGAGGAACCTGAAGCTCAGGAAAACTGGGAAAGCTTTTCCTGTAAAAGGACCATTTCTGACTGTAAACCTCTCAGACAGGTCCCTGCAGAGGGCTTTAACACACCTGCCTGAGGATCTGCAGGTGTGCTCTGTTGTCAGAGACCCAGGTACTCAGGTACTCCTGCACATTACAGCAGGAACTACAGAACCACTAAATAAGCTCTGCAGCATCAGCCAGCATAAACACCACCGCCCTAAGTTCGCTCTATAGTTACGATGCATCACTGAGCTCATTTCACAGCAGACTGAGGTTCCACCACCAGGGGGCGCTGCACTGAAACACACTCAGACACCACTGCACAAATAAATCCACGAATAAATGTTCAAAGTGGTCCTCGTGACATGTTGGGCTCTCTGAAAGCTGACAGGATGTTTATGCTGCGATCTGCACCTACGAGAACAGGAAGTCTTAAATGTGTCGATGACTCATCCTGCCCGCCCTCTTCCTATTTAGGCTCCGCCCCCGTAACTGTAAACTTACAGTTTTCTCCATCCTGGCTTCAGAAACAGGAAGAGGAAGAATAACACTGTAGGTTTTTAGCTTCACAGGTTTTTAGCGATTTTAATGCAGTCGTGCCTCATGGAGCCATGTGAGGGCATGAACCAATCACACAGCAGCATTTTGAATTCAGGCTCCTCCCACAAAATGATGTCAGGAATTACCTGACAGAATCTAAAACAGGCATTATGACTTTGCATCACATGAACTAACTTTATGCACTTCATTCACAGTGACGCACACGGAATCTGGAAGAAGGTCACAAAAGGTCAAAGGTCAGAGCTCCAGCCTCAGCAGAACAGCAGAGGTCACTGATGTGGACCAGAGCAGCATGACCTTTAGTAACAAAGACTGTAATTTCAGCATGTTTGTCTGGGTGAAGGTGGGCTGCAGGTTTGTCTCCTTGATGCTGCTGCATGTCTCATAGTTTTCCTGCTCAATCCTGTCACATTCCCTGTTTTCCTGTTTCCTGTTCTCGGTCTTTGAAAGCAGGTCGTGGCAGCGGTCCGCTGCAGGCTGGCCTCTTTCCACAGCCTCACCTTTCACACACATGTGTGCAGTACAGTATGTGTTATATATGGAAGTGTGTGTCTGCGGCCCGTCTCCACATTAGTCCGAGTGTGCACGAGACCCCGGGGGGGTCGGGCTCCCTGTTGGTGTGATGAAATGTTAAATATACAAAGTGCTGAACAGGTTTGTGCCGCTGTGCGCCTCCAGCTGCTTCTCTCATCTCCGTCCGCTCTCATCGCTGCTTTCTATTTTAAACGCTTGGCCCTGAGAGGCTCTCAGCCCGTCTGCAGGTCAGCTCTCCACCCGACCCCCACCCACAGCTCTCCATAAAACACACACACACACACACACACACTGTACCAGCCTGTAAACATGTTTGTTTCTGCTGGGAGTCTATGGCGACTGCCTGCCTGCAGCGCCTCTGCTGGCCGGCAGAGGAACTGCAGCTGCATGCAGCTCTCAGGTTGCTGCTGATTCATTCATCAGGTGTGTTTGTGCAGTTTGCTCGTTTAAAGTGACTCTTCCTCATAAATCACACCCAGAAGTCAGTTTGTAACTGTTTCCTGTCCACGAGCCCAGCAGAAAGAAGGCTTCATGTTCCTTCATGTTCCTTCATTTCCTGCTTATTGAGCACATTCAGGTGGAGAAACTGAAGTCACTGAGTTCATTTATGTGTTGTTTTTATTTGACCTGATCCAAAGAAAGAGCCCACCTATCCAGGTCACCACCTCACAGGTCAGAGTGGAACACTACGATCCCACAGTGGTGTTTGTGTCACTGAAGCTCTTTTTAAGGCTCTTTGTATCGACCCTTTCAGGTTGTGTAATAAAAGTGATTAATTTAAACAATCAGCAGCAATAATGTTATTTTTCTATGTGACACTGAGAGTTTGTGGATTGTGGCTCTCCTGCTTTATGGAGGCTGTTCACAGACAGCGTTCTTCTTCTGCTAAAACAAGCAGAGCAGGAGGAGGAGGAGGAGTTCCCCTGGCTGAGGTCCATCCAGCTAATCCTGACTGATGACTCATGGTGAACCAGCAGCAGCTGCAGGCTAAACTTCACATGTCCTCAGCAGCTCTGACCAGCAGGGGGCAGGATGCTCACCTGGCTGCAGGTGCTATATTCATGCACAGGAAACAGGAAACCAGGGTTACAGCAAAGAAACCTCTCGGTTTCTGCTCCTCCAGCAGCAGCTTCTCGGTTTAAATCCCGTGCACTCACACAGGTGTGAGCTGGTCTCAGGTGTCAATCACCTGAGCTTGTGTGTTCAGCACATGCTCAGTAGCTGCTCCCTCCTCTTTGTTCCACCTCTGAGGTCAATGAGAGCTATCAGCTGGGGCTGAGTTCATCAGCTGATCCATTCAGCTTAATCACATTTCATTCATGAATAAATCTCTTTGTTTACTCCTCCCAGCAATGGATCAGCTGATCGACAACAACCAACCAACCAACAAGCAAACTATCAAACAAACAAACAGACATCTGTTAGACATTAAACCAAACGAATTTATAACCTGTAGAATCAGAGCAGATCAATGGATGGATGATGTCAGATGATTTAAAATCAAAGAAAGAGCGCCCCCCCTGTGGACAGTCTTATACACTACATGTTTGTGTCTGTGAGCAGTTTGTTTACTTATTTAAAACTAAAATCTGTTAACAGTATATGAAATATGTGACATCATAAAACGAGTTTTATTTTCCTGATAAATGATTTAATGCAGTTTTTTTCTACAATTTGGGGTCTAAGATTGAATTTCACTGCAATAACTTTCTGCTTCATCTCTTATATTTCTTCTCATAAGTGTGCTAAAATCATCTGACTTATGCGATCATATTTATTTGGAAACACATCACAATGGGATCAGATTTTTCATCCCAGGAGGGCGAAAATCTGACTTGTATGATGCGACTTAGGCGATGACTCTTACTAGAACTAATGTTAGGAACAATAAGGACCTGCAGAAGCATCTGAGCAGACTTCGACATAGGTGACATTTACTGTAATTATGTATTTATGCTGCGCGCATAAACGTGAGTGCAGCTCTTCGTCCTGCCGTCTGCTGAAATCAGTCCATCACACACAGGAAGTGACTCAATCATCCCAGCATCCAATCAGACAGATGACCAGGGCATCGCGCAGCACTCACCTGTAACAGGTGATGGGTGAGGGATGGGCCGACCTAACACTGGGTCAGAGTTCATCCTTCAGTCTCCTCAATAAGAGCTCACTGGCTCCACCCACAGGTGGTGCTGAGACACAGCAGCAGAGGGAGGCTGCATCATGTTTCACTCCTCCATGTTCACTGTTTCAGTGTGTGTGTGAGTGTGTCTAACTCAACCACACACACACACACACACACGCACGCACGCACGCACGCACACACACACACACACACACACACACACACACACACACACACACACACACAGGTGGGACCAGAGCTCAGCCTGGGCTCAGGTCTGTCTCTGAGGCCGCCGTCAGGCCTGTTTATCAGCTGTTTTCACTGTGCTGTTAATAATAGAATAGAATAGAATAGAATAGAATAGAATAGAATAGAATGCCTTTATTGTCATTATACAGGATGTACAATGAGATTGGAGGGCCACTCCTGTTCAGTGCCATGTAACAGAAAATCAAACTCTCTAAAATGAAAATAGAAATATTATAAAAATATTATAATCTAGTATAATCAATATGATCAAGAAATATACAGAAAATAAACAATGTGTAAAATATGCAAAAAATAGAATGTATAAAAATATATACATACATACCTACATTGGTGCATCTGTACATTGTAAGAAAGTAAATGCGTGTATACATATAATAATGAAGATGATGAATATTGCACTTGGTGGATGAATATTGCACTAGTGAATGAATACTGGATATTACACAATATAGGAGTGATAGATATTGTTCAGTATGAATGATATAATATTGCACAGAGATGTGGGTGTTGCACAGTTACAGTGGGTGAGTGTGTGAGTTCAGGGTGGTGATTGCTCTGGTGAAGAAACTGTTCTGGAGTCTGTTTGTTCTGGCTTTGATGCACCTGTAGCTCCTGCCAGAGGGCAGCAGGTCAAACAGGTCAAAGCCAGGGTGTGAGCTGTCCTCGATGATGTTCCTGGCTCTGCTGATGCAGCGGGAGGTGTAGATGTCCATCAGGGAGGGGAGAGGGCAGCCAACGATTCTTTGTGCTGTCTTGACTACCCTCTGAAGCCTGACCCTGTCTGCCTCAGTGCAGCTGCCGTACCATACTGTGATACAGTACGTCAGCAGGCTCTCAATGGATGAGCGGTAGAAGGTCAGCAGCAGGTCTGAGTCCAAGTTGTTCTTCCTGAGGACCCTCAGGAAGTGAAGTCGCTGCTGAGCCTTCTTGATAACAGCTGTGATGTTATCTGACCAAGAAAGAGCAAAGCACTCAAAGCACTTCATGATTACCGGTGTGAGGGCCACAGGGCGGTAATCATTTAGGCTGGTGACAGATGACCTTTTGGGCACGGGGATGATTGTGGCTGTTTTTAGGCAGGGGGGGATGACTGCTTGGGCCAGGGAGAGGTTGAAAATCCTGGTGAGAATCAGGGTGAGCTGGTGGGCACACGCTCTGATCACCTTGCCAGGTACTCCGTCTGGTCCGGCAGCCTTCCTGGGGTTCACTGCCAGGAGCACGCACCGTACCTCATGCTCCTGGACAGTGAGTGGGGTGCAGCCTGGTGGGGGGGGCAGGACTGGAGCAGATGGGTGGTCCTGAGGCATCTCAAAGCGAGCAAAGAAACAGTTAAGTTCCTCTGCTAGTGACACACTCAGGTCTCCTGCAGTCACATCACAGCCGCTGAAGTTTGTGATGTTCTGAATGCCCTGCCACACCTCCCGGGTGTTTTTGCTGGACAGATGGGACTCTATTCTCCTCCTGTAGTCCGTTTTGGCTTTTTTAATTCCTCTTTTCAGGTCAGCTCGAGCAGTACAGAGCTCTGTCGCCTGACCTGAAGGCAGCATCATGGGTTTTGAGGAGTGAACGGACCTGGCTGTTCATCCAGGGTTTCTGGTTAGGGAAAACCCGGATTTTTTTGCTAACAGTCACATTTCCGATACAGAACTTAATGTAGTCCAGTACCGTCCCTGTGAATGTTTCTAGGTCCTCGTGTTCGAATAAGTCCCAGTCTGTATATGCAAAGCAGTCCTGTAGGTCAGAGAGTGCGTTTTCAGGCCAGGTTGTAATGGTTTTTACAGTAGGCCTGGCTCTCCATCTGAGGGGGGTGTATGCTGGGGTGAGCAGCAGGGAAAGATGGTCGGACTGGCCAAGGTGGGGGAGGGGTTTGGCTCTGTAAGCGTGCTTAATGTTGGAGTAAACATGGTCAAGAGTGTTCTCCCCTCTTGTAGAACATTTGACATGTTGGTGGAATTTCGGGAGTACAGTCTTTAAGTTGGCCTTGTTAAAGTCTCCCGCGATAATAAGAACACCGTCGGGGTGGAGCCGCTGCTGTTCATTAATGGCGTTCAGCAGGAGAGAGAGCGCCATGCTAACGTTAGCATCGGGAGCTATATACACAGCTGTGACGATCACTACTGTTAGCTCTCTGGGTAGAAAAAAGGGCCGACATCTTACAGACATGTACTCGAGGTCTGGGGAACAATGTTTGTCTATGATTGTTCCGTTGTTACACCAGTCCTCATGCACGTAAATACAGAGACCCCCTCCCCTGCTCTTACCGGAGTCCTTGGTCCGATCTCCGCGTAGCAGAGTGCGGCCTGCTAGCTGCACGCTAGCATCGGGAATGTGGGGGTTTAGCCAGGTCTCTGTGATAATCATTACACAACAGTCACGAACATAGCGATTTACAGCCAGCTCTAACTCTAGGTTGTCCGTTTTATTTACCATGGACCTGGCGTTGGAGAGATACAGGCTCGGCAGAGGAGGCCTGTGTGGTTGGCATTTCAGCTTCAGCATAAAGCCGGACCTGCAGCCCCGCTTCTGCTTCCTCTCCCTCCGCCGTCGGCGGCGCCTTCCAGACCCGATAACAATCCACGGAGCCCCCGGCGGTCTCGCTATGTCGTCTGGGATGTTATGAGTGTAGTGAAAATCACTAAATACTGATATCTTGTGCCGGTAGCCAATGTCCACAAGATCCTGGCGTGTGTAGCAGTTGTTTGCAGAGACAAATGCACCAAAACTAACAAATATGAAATACAAAAAGTACAAAAAAGAGCACCGAAAGGAAGAGCCGTGAGCCGCTGCGTCTGTGCGCGCCGCCATCTTGGAATGTCTGTAATAATCAATTACAGTTCAAATATTACAGCATGATTGTCTCTGCTTAGTTCAACAATCAATATAAAAACATTTTAAATAGGAAAACAAATCAGAAACTCTACAATAAATGTGTTTTTTTCTCTTCTGGAAGACTTTTGTTTCCTTAAAGTTTTTTCACTTTCATTCAGACTTTACCCTCAACATGCTTTAAATAGGTATTTATAATTCTCAGGTTTCAAAGTCACAGTTTTTCCTGTTGGTTGGCACACATTTTCCTTCAGTCAGCTGATGTTTGGAACTCCATCATAACTGCAGTTACTGTTTCTGTCAAAATAAAAGTCCAGCAGTGCTTTTATTGTCTCATAAAGTCTGAAAATAAACTTTTCTTGGAGAAAATTTTTCCTGCTGATTTTATGAGATTTGTTATGTGTTTGATGACTAAATAGCTCCCAGTCACATTTATTATTAATAAACTCAGTGTTCACACAGGGTTATTTTTTACATTTGTTCACAAGTTTGTCTGTTAAACTCTCATCCACACAAACAGCACGTGTTAGAGATCAGACTGTTTCAGACATGTGAAGGTCAATGAAATAAAACATGAAGAAGAACGAACAAAAACTTCCTCTGCTCCTCCAAAAACTCTTTATACTCTCTTTATACTTAATGTACCTGTTCAATGGTACCTACCCCCCCCCCCCACACACACACACACACACCACATGCTTAGCAAAGGATCCACCTTCTGTGGGTTCTGTGGAGTCAGCTGGAGGAGAAACTGCTTCTGTCTTTTTACAGGACCACCAGAGTCAGTGCTCACAGAGCTGTGCAGTGCTCTCCTCCTCAAACCTGTGTGCAATATAACACATGTGCAATACAACTAAAAGTCTTACAGTGAGTGTGTGATGGTCTCTGGGTGAGATCAGGGTCTCCTGATCACTCGCTGTACAAACTGAGCTTTGAGTTCAGCTTTCTGTTGAAGTTTTTGTCTCTGGATGTTTGTCGTCCTCACCGTGAACGTCTGATTTGGTGGTTCTGAGTTTGGCCTGCAGCTGTGTTACTCTGTGTGTGTGTGTGTGTGTGTGTGTGTGTGTGTGTGTGTGTGTGTGTGTGTGTGTGTGTGTGTGTGTGTGTGTGTGTGTGGTTGTCAGGAGGTGTCGTCATGTGATCAGCTGATGCTCTCAGTTCAGATTTGGTCGTCTCCTCGTCGAGCTGCAGACACACAAACTGGGTGAGTTTGTTTCTATTGAATTTTAATCTGATTGATAAACTCGATTAAATTCATAAGAGTTTAAAGTGATTAGAGTTCAAATCTAATCTCAGCTCTGAGCGAGGCCTCCGTCACACAGACTCCAGTCTGTATTCCAGCTGTTACTGACAGGCTTTTATTTGGACACTGACTTAATGCTGATTTTAGGCTGGCAGACTTTTATTGTGAAGGTGTTGAAGCGTAAAGGTTCTGTAGGTTGAAATTTAAAGGTCGTCATGTTAACAGACACAAAACTGACACTGATTACATCCATTTAATGTGTTTGACAGTAAAACCTCAGCTTCAAGTGCCTTCAGCATCTGGATCTGTTCAAAACTGTCAATCTAATAATAATAATAATAATAATAATAATAATAATAATAATAATAATAATAATAATAATAATAATAATGATAATAACTAAAAGTCTATAGACTCCTCCTGCGCAGTCAGCTTCCTGTTATGTGTCCAACATATCCAAAGGAGGGACGGGCAGGTCACATGACATGTATTGTCTTTATTTGTCATTATACGTAAACATGTGATGAAAACTGTGCTCCAGAAACAGCCATCCAAGAAAAGACAAACAAACCAGACAAACAGGGGAGATACGTGTTCTAAAGTATCCTGAGTATGTGCAGAAATAAATATGTATATTTAGCATTTTCACCTTTAGGCTTTAATATTAATTTAATATTTATTTCTAAAAGCATTTAAAACATTTTTTTCTAAGACACATTTCCATAAAATTATGTTCTAAAAATCTGGCAGGTGAAAAATGTTTGTTTCAAAAATATGAAACTTAATGCTGAAAATACTTCTTGGTTTAAATGCTTCTATCATCTAAAATATTTCATTCATGTTTCCTCACAAAGTGATTCTAAAATTTCAACAATTTCACAAATATTACAATTTTAAAACTGATTTTAATTCATTTTAATCTCATTACTAAAAGCAAAGAACCAACAACTAAACCCTGAGGAACTCCACGATCCACCATCTGAATTTGATTGATTGATTGATTGATTTTTTTTTTTTAGTGACATGGAGCGCAAGCTGGATCTTTCCCGTCTCACGGATGAAGAGGCCAAACACGTTTGGGAGGTGATTCAACGAGATTTCAACCTCCGCAAGAAAGAAGAGGAGAGGCTCAGGTACCAGCAATGCTCTCAGGTGTAATCACCACGATCATTGTTCTTTTCTAAAGGTGAAATCTGAGCATCAATAACACCTCAGTGACAACAGTGAAAGAATCTCATACAGGAAATACAGAAATAAAAGCTCTGAGAGGTGAAAGAATAAAGAGATCTCAGCTTCCACAGAGCTCAGAGCTGTTCATGTTTTTAAAGAGTAAATTTAATTTAATGTACCAGGATGGTCACAAACTATAATTCAATGTTAAAAAAATCAGCACAAACTGTTTTTACTTGTTTTTATTGAGATTTAAAACAAACAAATATGCAGACATGTGAGTGGACCCATAGCAAACGCAGTCCTGCGCTCTAACTTTGTGTTTGAGCTGTTTGTGTGATGTTTTCCTCTCAGACTGGATATTTTAAAATGAGCCTCTGTGAATGTAAAGATGAACTTTGAGCTGTTTTCGTTGGGATTCATTCATGTGAAGTCTGCGGGAATTCCATCGTGAAAGACGTCGTTGTTGCATTTGATCACGCCTCAGTCACATGGAGTTGCATCACAAAGACGCTCTGTGTCTGCGCCAAACACTCCAACTCCCATCAGCCCCAGGGGGAGCAGCCTCACAGCGACTCACAGCTGGAGCGAAACCATCAGGAACATGCTGTCATCTCTTATCTTCAGCCTTTCAGTGAGCATTGAAATCAAACCGAGAAACTGATAAACACTGATCAGAACACACAATGGAGAACAATAAATTTTATGCTGTGGACTGATAGTTGTAACATTAACTGGTGTTACATGGATATTCTTCCTGGGCAGAATATCAGGTCGTATGTTACATACACTGAACAGGCTGAGGAGTTCAGTCATTCAGGACCTTAGTGTGGTTGGGGTCGAAAGGACCCAGCTCAGGTGGTTAACATGCCTCCTGGACCCTCCTGGGTGAGGTGCTCCAGGCATATCCTACCAGGAGGAGAAGCCCCCGGGGCAGATCCAGGACACTCAGACTGCATCGCTCAGCCACGAGAAGCTTCTGGTTTAATTCTGGTTCTTCTTTTATGTTGTTTGGATCTATCTATCCTTTCATTTCCATCAGCTTTCCTAACTGAAGCCAGAGGCCTTGCGATGCTTATTTGTTGTAAAATAATCCGGCAAATTTTGTTTTTCATCCTAAAATCCTAAGATGTGGTTCTTGGTCTGTGTGGTCACGTCATTATTTGTCAAAGCCAAACATCTCAAACAAAGATTTGCCTCCTCTTTGTGCTGGAAGTCTCCAGAGTGTTTGTTTCTGGGGTTTGGTCCTCCAGATCAGACCATCACAGCTGGTTTGTGCCATAAAGCAACAACTTAGCTTTGCTTCCTCATTACTGAAGCTGGTCCACCATCTAACAGAGCTGCAGAGGATTTGTGTCAGTACTGCAAATGAACTGCAGATGAATCCATCAGGTCTTCCTTCAAACCCTCACCAAGATGTCCTCTGTTGTGAGTTTGGTCTTTTGTGTATTCCTTGGATTGGTCCGAGCTCTCTAATTTTCATGTGCTGTCAAGCAACATCAGTTTTCATTTGTCATATTTGTTTAGAAATCTGCTGTTATGTTTGTCCAAGTGTCCAGCCCTGGAGGTCTCCTGGTGCTGTCCCTGGTGGACTCTCGTCGTGACTATCGTTTCACGTCTTTCGCAGTGAGCTGAAGATTAAGATTGAGAAGGAGGACTCGAAGCGAGACCTGCTGGGTTCTCAGAGCAACCTGTCCGACTCGATGTGTATCCGCTGCCTGCAGCCCTTCAAGTTCCTGGTCAACAGCAAGCGCCAGTGTCTGGACTGCCACATGTACACCTGCAAGTCCTGCAGCCGCTACAACAAGAAGGAGCACGGCTGGGTGTGCGACAACTGCCGCATGAACAGGTGAGACTCCGCCCGGAGAGTGCTACCTCTGCATTAGCTCAAAGCTAGCCTGTTGTTACAGCAGGGTGTTTGTGGCAAACTTAAACTGGATTCTATATGTTGTGTATTTGTGCTGTTCAGGGTGCTGAAGATCGGGACTCTGGGCTGGTACCACGACAACGTGAGAAACCGTTTCAAGCGCTTTGGTAGCGCCAAGGTGATGAGGTCACTGTACAAGAGGCTGAATGGAGAAGGTAAGTTAGGCTCATGTAAATAATTCAGACATAATGAGTCAGCTGTGAGGCATTCAGGGTTTTATTCAGGTCACAAGCTAAAAGAAAACCTGTGCTTGTGCTTCAGGTGGTCGTGATGACGACACTCAGAGTATGCCGGATGTCCACAACCGTGAGTTTCTGAAACTTTTAACTACTAATATGTTTGTGTCATGTTTGAATGTTACTGTCAACTGTTCCTGATATCTGAGGCCAGTTCCAAATGAATGAAGTAAAGGTAACACCTGTGGGCCCAAAGCTAACAACCACAGAGCAAAGGAATGCTTCTGGGACTTAGCCAGTCAGAAGAAAGCTAGCTTAAAGGTAGGGTGGCTTTATAGAGACATAAGGGCCAATCATGCAAAGCTACTTTAGAAAAGTCCTAGTCCTAGTCCTAGTCCTGGAAATGAAATATGAGCAATAGAAACTTAACTTAATGCAGTTTAGCATTAGCTAAAGGTGTAATAACAGGGACTTTTACTTGAATTCTATTATAAAGACTTTAGCATGCAGAACATCTCTCTTACATTATTTACATTTGTGCAAATATCATCACCTACTCTAAGTTAGCACATTAGCTTGGAAACCAGCGTTAGTATCGAGGCTCAGGTCTATCAGCGCAGGATGAGATGTTTCCTGGTCATTGTTCTCATGTGGTGAAAACAGACTGAGCCTTTGAGCTCAGATTAAATTTGGTATTTAAATATGAACAAACGATGATAACGATGAGCTTTTTTTTTTTAATAAAGAAGAGTTCAAAATGTCCCAAAGGGCTCCACGGGAGCATCAATTAAACAAACAGTGGATGGAATAATCAAATTAACATGTTACACTTCCAGACGCATATAACGGCAATGAGGACGATCAAGGAGACTTCGAGGGTCAGCGCCACAAAGTGGTAACAAGCATTAAAGTGATAAAAATGTGATGCTGCAGCTGCTTTATATAACAAACATACTCAGCATTAATCTGATTTGTTCTCAGATGAGGAAGAATAAACGCCTGCTGTCTGTTCATCCGATGGACTTTGATAACGAGGATTATCTGCCTCAGTCTCGCCGTCAGTCGGTAAACCAAAGTTAGGTGACTTTAATGGAAACAAAAAAAGGTCTGTACACTTATTGCAGAAATAACGTGCCTAACTTTGGATTGACAGCAGCAGCAGGACGATCGGTATTATAGGAATGATGTGGACTATGACTACCACAACCACCGAGGGAACCGCAGGAAGAGCCTGGACCGACACGCCATGAGACCCGGTCAGTACATCCAGACCTCTCTTCCACCAACGTGGTGCAGGTGGTAAACTCCAGAACCAGTTTCACACAAAATAAACTGGGACCAAAGTTTAAACCACTGAGGGCTACAGGAGCCGTCAGACTCTGTCCACCATGATTGCCTTTTCCATGGAAAATCACTCCAACTTCTGGGAATAACACCACCTAACATTCAGCTCTGAAACCTGTAGAAATGCAGGACTAAATGGAAGTGGTGTTTTGCCCTGTAGCTGGGGTCCCCCTGGTGTCTGTTGGAAGAATTGCAGCTTTGTTTGATGATGTCTCATATCTTCATAATGTTACACTAATGTTCAGACTGTCAGAACTTCGAGTGAACTTTAAACAGAGATCTTAAAGTTTCCAGATAAGCCAAATCTGACAGACTGAATAGATGACTAAATACAAGTGTTACATACTATCAGTTTTAGATCAGCTTTAATATCCAAAGTAGAGTCAAAGGATTCTACTTTGATGTCCAACGTGTTGCTCTTTTTTTTTTACCTAAAAGCTTTTGCTTACCTGTCCATTCCTCTAGGTCTGCATCTACCTGAGTGTGCTTGTTTGTCCTTGCTTACCTGTGTGTGTTATCAGATGATTACGGGGAGAATCGGGTGGTCCGGACTCGCTCTCTGTCCAAGATCACCTCCTCGGTGGCTCGACAGCAGTATGTCGACACATCCGACGAGGAAGAGTACCAGAGGTACCCGCCCATGTACCAACAGCCACCCCACCGCCGAAGGGGCAGCAGAACCTCCTCCCAGGAGAACCTGGGACAAGCCCAGCCCGTAAGGACAGTCAGCCAATCACTGGAAAAGAAGTTTTGTAGCTATAAACTTTGGCTTTCCCTCCCCTGGAAGCTTTTCATCCTATTTTTGGCCTCTTGGCCTTTTTAAAAAAAAAATTGCAGCCCCAATAATTTTAGTCCAAAAGAACCAGAAGATGCTGGTAATGGAACTGAGATGGTGTCTTTGTAGTGATAAAAAGTTTCCTCTCTCTGTGTTGATTTTACTTTGCAGATAAATGAACTGAACAAACGAATGTTAGCCATCGAGAGTCTGCTGAGCCGCCTCGAGGAGAAAATAACGCCTGGTGACGAGGTGGGAATGGACAAGCTGCTTTATTTTGAAATCCTGTCCTGAAACCAGTCAGTACAAACATCTCATAACTTTGTTTTCCAGCAGCCATTAAATACACTGACTCAGAATGAGGAGGAGAAGCTGAGAAGGAAGCTGAGCGAGCTAGCAGGAAACCTGAGTGATAAGGGCCCATCGTCAGATGATGAGGCCGGGAAGAAGTCCTCCTCTGTGGGTAAAGGTTTGGCCGGACTCAGGGGCGGCCCAGCAATCGCTCTGAACTCTCTGAAGGACAAAGAACTGAGCTCATCCAGTGATGAGATGCCCACTGAGGCTCAGAAGGTAGGAAGACCTTTTTAGTCCACTGTTTGCAGAATTCATTCAATTTAAACCCAGAGAACGGGAACCTGAAGGTTTCTCAGACCACTGAAGGATCCAGTGTGCAAACATTGGTTCTCATGGTTCTGAAATAAGAACCTTGTTTTGGACTCAGTGTGGACTCATTCGATGGCCTGTTGGTTTCAAAGCTCAGATTAAAGAATGAAATTAAGTCCAAATGGTTTGTTAACTATTTAACTTGTCTGAAGTCCTGTAAACATCCAGGTTCCCATCTGTAGTACATTCAGGGCTTTAACAGCATGGCTCAGCTTATCCCCCCAAACTGGTTTAATCCATCAGTAGAGTCACAACAACATGTTTCTACTCGTGTTTTAGTCCTCGTGGAGTTCCACTCCACAAAAATACTACACTTCTCATTTCTCTAAACTCCACACTAATTTTCTTAGATGAGATTATGAGAAATGAAAAGTGGCTCCAGTCCTAACAGACCAGATCACCCAGTGTCAGTGACCTGCTGACGTGGATGTTCTGGAGGAGAACTTTCTGTTGTAGCGCTGACTGTTCCTCACTAACCCGCTGCCTCCTGCACTGACTAACAGCCGTCTGTTAGGTTACTGTTACTGTGAAGCCCAGCAGCTACCTGCCTGGACCACAAGGACCCCTCACAGATCAGCTCACCTACACAGGTGTTTACTTAAAACTGAAGCTCCACTCCAGTCATGTGACTTTAATCTGTGAAAGTGCCAGGAAACATCTTTGTGGATGATGAATCCAGCCAGCATGAAGACAGAGTGACTTACAGCTGACTGCTTCCTGTCAGAGTGCAGTGATCTCCAATTAAACTGTCTCAGCGGTTGTTTATTCCATCCAGAATGACCCACGCCCTCAGCAGCCACCACGCTGACCTGCTGACCTCACTAGGGTCTGGATTAGGATAACATCCGTCTCTGTATACTCTGTAACACCCAAAGTTAAAATCCTTAGCAAAAAGTCTATAATGCTCAATGATTTCATTTCAAATGTGGTGCTAGTCTCTGAAAATGAGCCTAATTAGCACATGGTTCAAACAGGATGGTATAAAAAAAGTTGTGTGACTCTGCCAGTAAAAATCAAAAACTGTGCACAGATTAAATTTGTCTTGAAGGTGCAACTCTGGACTGCTTGTACATCATTCCCTGTAATCACATTCTGACCACTTTTGTCTTTTGGTGCTTCTGGTTCATCAGTGAGTCCAAACTTCAACCCTTCAGTAAGGATTTCACTTTCATGTGTGCATCTCAAGAAGGCGGGCTCTGTGTTTCAGGTAGTTCCTGTTAAACATTCCCCACAAGAGCAGGAAGTTACAGCAGAATCTCGTTTCATGGTCCACATCCAAGGGAATGTCAAAAGGAATTCAGCGAGCGTGCTCCTGGTCACGGTCCTGACCTGTGATTGTTGCCTTCATAGCTGGGGAAGAAAAGGTTTCGTCAGCAGTAATCATCTTTGACACCAACGCTGGGTCAGTTTTAAACAGAAGGCACCTTTAAGGAGGAAAAGTGTGCACTGAATTTAAATGTAGAAAGGTTTTTGCTTTTTATGGGCAGAGTCTTTTTGGTCGCACCAGCTCTCAGTGTAGTGCCTCAAAATGTCACATGACCTCCCACAGTTTCATCCTCATCACCGAAGTCAGAGTTAGGAATCACCCCTCCACACTGTGGTGCCACGTGGCGTCCGGCCCGGTAGCTGCTGCAGGATGGGATGTTGTTTTCCAGCTGCTAACATCTGTCCCTCTACATGGCTTTCAGAGATCGACCGCCGCCGCCCTCTGTGACCTCACCACTGAGGTCCTGAGAACCATTAATGCCACAGAAAACGCTATGGTCGAGTACGGCCTCTCAGAGCCGATCGACAGGTCCCACTTAGTTGGCACTGACGTAAAGCAGGCCGATGATGCGTTCAGGGAACTTGAGGAAAATGTAAGCCTCCAACATGAACTGCACGCCTCATTGTCCCAGAGCTCAACCCTCCGCCTCGTCTGAAGCATGACGGAAATGTCTGGATGGCTTTAACCCCCCCGGCTGCTGTGTGTCCATCCATCAGTGACAGGGCTGGTGTCTGTCCAACACACTGGGTCCAGTTTGAGTCCAGTTCCAGCAGCTGCTAGACTTAGAAAAGGTCACATCAGTTCCTTTTTTGAAGCATGTCTCAAAATCAAATCTCAGATATGATTGATAAGAACACTGGTTATAACCATGTTCACATGTATTATGGGAAAATATTTCTCCATCAAACATCTGCACATTAGGAAACCAATTATCATCCTAGCCTTAAAGTCAGGGATGCTGGTTAAAGATCTAATTAAAATAAAGCCCTGATGACTGAACGCTTCATCTTCTGAGACCAGAGCTTCTCCTGTTACCTGTTCACCGATTATTACCCAGCACAAGAACACCTGCAGAGATTTATCAGAGAACCAGTGTGTTTCACTGATACGCAGACCTGTCTTCATCATCATCACCATCATCATTCTCAGTGGTCTGGAGGCGTGTCACCTGACCCAGGGGTCTGTCCTCTTACCTATCCAGGTGTACATCACGGCCGGTCAGTCCTATGAGCTGGAGTCGAAGCTACGGCGGCTCGAGCAGAGCGCCAAGAATCATTTTGGAGGGACGACGGACTCGGAGCTGTCGGAGCTCGAGGACGTGGTGGCGCTGACTGCCGCCAGAGTCCAGAGCGCTGAGAGTGAGGTGGGTGGATGATTGGACGGTGGGTGGATTGCTGTGTTACTTACAGGATCGTGATGATCTTTAATAACACACCAGTTTCCTTTTATGTCTGTCCCACCTGCAGGTTTCTGATATTGAGAGTAAAATCGCTGCTCTGAGTGCTGCTGGATCCAGGAAGAAGGTCAGTGTGAAAGGAGAGGAGTGTATCCTACTGAGATCCCGGGAATAAGTAAAAAAAAAAACCTGGGTTCCAGTTGCTGGACATCAGAAGATGGCCACCACTTTTCTAGGATAGCATATTTGAAGGGAAGCTAAGACAGAATCAGAGACTTCCAGTTCACCTGAACCGAGTCGACACAGACAGCAAAAACATGGACGTCACTGATGTCATCCTTTGGTTTCTGGGCATTTTAAAGCCTCAGTGTTTGTGTCGCTCAGTGCTGCTGCTAGCTAGCTTGGTTATCAGTCCAAATGAAATCTTAGAATTTGACTCAGCAAACTGTAGCGCCACCTTCTTGGATGGTCTGTTAGTCCAATGAAGCCACAGCAGCCATATTATTGGTCAGATCATTGCATTAAAAATGCTCCAAAAGGCTCCAACAGCACAAACACGGTCCACAGGTCCAGTTCAGGGATTCCAGTTAGCTGAGGTGAAGCTAGCAGACAGCTAGCAGCTACAGCCACCTGTGTCACCATCCGCCTGTCAGTCAAAGAGGCCACGCCCCCATTAATGCAAACTTTAACCAGTACAATTGCTATGAAGTAGGAAAAATCTTGTGCTTTGACAAACAGGTAATTTAAAGGTGAATAAAAGCAGAGGATCAATAACAGAGCCCCCTGGAACCCCACCATGCTCCATTTGCTGCTCTCAGTGGTCTCTGTTGGTTGCTGTTTCCTGAAAACTCTGGTTTGGCTATGAAATGCTTCATGTAAGACCTTTAGATTCTGATTATTCATGAGTCATTATAATCAGAGGTTTCAGATTAAACCAATCTGGGACTTTGCTCCATTGTTCCTGTGGCCTATTGAGGTCACTGGAACAAAGGTGTGAATGGGGGTTGAGGCGTCTGGGAGGGAGCTCAGGACAGCACTGTAAGCGGGGGAAAGTTGTTGGTGTAATCCACCTCCTCTGTTCAATGATGGTTGTTCACAGTGGACACAGATGTGGGTCTCTCCACCTTTGGTTTGACAACTGAAGAAGTCTTTCACATGAGAGGCGAAGTCCAGTCACCTTTTTCTCCAAGCTGCAGAGATACTATGACCTGGATGACTGAGGACCTACACAGACATGTAGTCCTTTTGTTATTAATACATACAGTAGATCTGGTGCTCATTATACTACAACACTTGTCCTTGTCTGTATGAAACTGAAGCATCTCTTCAGTATTTTCATGACTCCATGTCAGAGCTCCAGATTCCATTTAAACAGGAACATTATTAAAATGCATACAGACAGACACACTAACTGCTTTGGTCTCTGTGGGTAATTCCCCTTCCTAACAGCTGTGTGTGTGTGTGTGTGTGTGTGTGTGTGTGTGTGTGTGTGTGGGGGGTAATCAGCCTGTTAGCATGTTTATTTCTGCTAGGAAGTTTTAACATTGGAGTCTGTGGGGCTGACTCTCTGTGGAGCCTCAGAAGATGTATGTATGTGAGTCACTCAGTATTAATTAATAAACTTCCACTTTTATTCCTGATGAACTCGCAGGTTT
The DNA here is from genome assembly GCF_007364275.1 of Archocentrus centrarchus. Classification (NCBI taxonomy): domain Eukaryota; kingdom Metazoa; phylum Chordata; class Actinopteri; order Cichliformes; family Cichlidae; genus Archocentrus; species Archocentrus centrarchus. Next base: position 938,360 of record NC_044347.1, read on the forward strand.
CTGGATCTCAGAGGAAAAAGCCCACTCAGGATTTTCCCAGTAAGAAACGCTCACGCTGCTTTTTTTAAAGTGCACAAACTCAAACATGCTGCAGCTCAGCAGCGACTTCATCATCATCTCTTCTTTGTGTTGACAGAAGCTAACGGCGCTCAGTGGAAATCCAGCAACATGTTCTGAAGCTGAAGCTCACCTTCAGCAGCTGCTGCTCGCTCCTCTTCCTCATGAAGCCTTCCTCAGTGCAAACGCTCACAACTTAAAAACCAGAGAATCAAACCCAGATCCAGAGATGATCTATACGCAGTCTGACTCAGAAACATTTCACCTCTTAAAGCTTTAACATTTAAATGAAAGGAGGCGGAGTCTGTTTCTCTGCTTTGGTGTTAGAGGTTTGAGATTCACACACAGCAGAGCCAAACCACACAGTGTTTCTGTGAGAGCTGCAGAGGATCACATGAAGTTACATCAAAATATTTAAACTGTGAGTCTGAAATGTTTCTTTGCCACTGACAGATTATAAAAATACAACTTTTAAAATGTCTCAATATTTCTCATAAAACCTGATAAATTTACAAAAGTTTGATTCCTAAAGTTGATTTTGTCTGATTGGCTCAGATTTAATTGTGGCACCTCTGAGCTTTGATCAGCGGTTTGTTGATATAAATAATCATGTTCTTACTGGATCAATGTATTGATAGCTGATAGTCTGGATGAACATTATTGGTCATCAGTATTAATCCTGTAGTTTCTTTGATTTATTGATTATATTGGTCTGCATTCAGCTTTCTGATCAATAAAATATCAAATTCTGCATTTTGGATTTGTTTGGATATTTCAGCCTTCAGTCTACTTTACTGCTTATTCTGTGACCTTTGACCTGCAGCCTGACAGGAAAGGCATTCCATCCTGTTCCACAGGGGGCGCTGTGGTCCTAATGAATACAGGTGTTGGGGTAAGTGTTGTTCTCGAAGGTTCCACCATGTTTTTGATGAAGGCCACACAGACTGTGGATGATCCACGATGGTGGATCATATCATTACAGTTATACATGCTGTAGAACCATCATGTGGAATATTACAACTCACTGTACTTCAATAGAACCTTCAGACCCCTGATTATAATAATATGTATGAAGTAAGTAACTACATAAAGTAGCTAAAGCGTGCACTAACTCACAGAGGAACTGAAAACCATTTCCTGGATCTACATATTAGACACAGAAACACCACAGCTGTACATGCTAATGTACACGATAAAGTACATGGAGTACATGTTGCTGTTAGCGCTTTCTACGTGATTTTTGTGACCCTGTTAGAGGAAGGATACAGCACTTACAACACGTTGAATGCATCCTATGTAACAGTAAATCCTCTGGTTTTATATGCACAAAGACTTATTGTTCTATCATATGTGGTTTCAATTTTACCGGCATTTAAATGCAGTCGGGAGCGCCGGCTGGATTTAAAGAGAACGCACAGGTTAGGAACACATGATGGACCCACAGAAGCTCACAGGGTTCCTGTGGTTCCTGCTAACATGATGGTGCAGCAGCTGCTTCATCACCCAAACACACCCTGAACAACAGCATGCAGCACAGGGAGGTCACACCTTTGCAGCTGGAACGTATGAAAGATTTCTCTGCAGAGCTTCCAGTCCTGCAGTGGTTACGCTGCCATTGATCGGCTCTGTGCAGGAACTTCAGTTTGTTTTCATGATGGAAACAGTTCACACAAAATCATGCAGGAAAATGTCCAGCCTGGCTCCACCTTCTCTGGTTCAGTTTACAGCTCATTATCTTGTTTTACATCAAAGTCACCTTCAGATCTGAAATCTGTCCAGATGTTATTTTGTGGAAGCTGTTGTTCCTCTTCTTTTGCATGATGTTCCTTCATTCTGAGGAGAGAAGAACATCAGAGCTAAAGGAACATCTGCAGAGGCATCAGTGCAGCTCAGTCACTGTCTTACTGTCTGATTACATGCTGCTTCTTCATCACTGATTTTGGTTCAATAAAAAGGTGACATTAATTTTTAGATAAATCAGGTGTTTTCATCTGATACAGTGAAACTGAGAAGGTGAGAAACACAAACCTTCACAAAGGTTTCACATTCGATCTCCCTCAATCTCTCATCCCGTTCTTTCCCATCAGCAGACTCATCCAGCTCCCACTCATCTGTGTGATACTCTGGTGCTGAGTGTTCACCACGGCTTCCTCTGTGTGTGTTTCTGTAATCAAATCAGTCAAATATCAGATCAGTGTCAGGATGTTAGTAAATGTTAGGATGCAGGAAACACAACATTTTCATTCTTCTCTCATCCTCACCTGGATGAAGACTTCCTCTTCTTTCTGAAGCTCCATATTAATAATAATACAGCAGCAGTGATGGAAATCAAACCCACAGGGATAACAACAGCTAATCCCACTCCATCACTGCGTGGTCCACACTGAGCATCAGCTGCAGATGTTCCTGCTGTTATCTCCTGAAGGTTTAGATCTTCACATCTGGAAGGACAGAGGGACATGTTTCCAGCACAGTGTCCAGATGTTCCACATCCACATGTGTCCATGTGTGCTCTGAAGCTTCACTTACTGTGTGTGTGGCTGACAGGATGGAGATGTTCCATCTGAAAAGGTTCCAGCTCTGCAGTCGGAGCACTCGGTGTCTGTGGAGGCTGTTCCTGAGGAGAACGTGACAACATGAACATGTGAGCATCAGTGTGGACGCCCCACTCTGACAGACGCACACCAAGAACCTGTGCTGTGGAAAAAAACAGCAACACAATGATATAATCAAGAACAGCTGGATGTTCTAATATTTCCAGTGTTTATCTTCACTCTCTGCAGATCTCTGCAAACTGTGTCTAAACATGGAGCTCACTGAACATTTACAGTAACCATTTAGCCAACTGTGTGTGTGCATATCACAGTCTGCATGTGTGTATTCAGATCTGTGTGATCAGATTCAATAATCGTTAAGGAGGGGGACTGGAGGGTGCTCTCCAACTATCGGCGGATCACACTCCTCCACCTCCCAAAGAAGGTCTCTGCCAGGGTTCTAAAGAAGGCTTCATCCATCAGTCGAACCTCAGATTCCACAGGAACACTGTGGATTTTAAGAATCATTATTGAAGATGGACAGATCACAGTGGATTCACAAACAAAATCCCCATGCCCGAAATGTAGCAGGAAGAAGTATGTACTTACCTATTAATCCCTACCCCATGCTCAACACTAATATACAAGTTCACCTTCACCCTTCACCCTGTATGCACTTAGTCCACAAAAATAAATGAGAGCAAATCAGAAAAGAAATGTATAAATATAACTTTAATATAACTGGTGTAATTGGTATAATATAACTGTTACGTCTGTAAGGGTGTGTGTGGGTGTGTGTTGGTTGTCACATGCTAATTTGTCTGTGCAGGTGCCGGGTTCTGATTGGTGCAGTGTGCTCCCGCCTGCGGATGATTGGCTGCGGTTAAGGGTCACGCCCTATTTAGGAGGCTGGATGGACAATGCGGGAAGAAGAGCATCATTTGTGTCCCAACCAGCCACCATAGTAAACGTGTTCTGTTCCAGAGTGGGTAGGGGTGAGCCGCCAGTTTGTTTCCTCAGTTTTCTCCTGTGTTGGTTACAGGTAAGGAGGTAAGACTGTGTCATTTCTTCTGTTTCTTTTTGGTTTAGGTCAGACGCCACATCACGGTAGATTTTAGTTCCTGTTTTGTTTATTGTTTTGGCCGGGGCTCACCCTGATGTGAGTCGCTCTGTGTGTTTGTGTCTATGAACCAATAAAGCAGTGCTGATATTTCTTTACCAGACGGTTGTTGTGTGGCTGCTTGGGTCTTGGGGGGGGGGGGGGGGGTGTTCTCATTCATGTTGCGCTCCGGGTCCCCAGATGGGTCGTAACAATAACTTTATCAATTATCTTAATAAATTTCATTAAAGACTTAAGTATCTGTAATCATTTTCATACCCTTCCAAAAGCATGTTTTGAAAGTATCTTTTGAAATGAATAATGCTTGAACCTTTCTGTAGGCCCTGACCCCCCCGTACCTTTCCTGTCAACATATATCTGGCTTTGTACATAATTTGTGCACTTTTGTATTTTATGAGGTTCATGAACTTCAGAGTTTTTGATTCAAAAACAATATGTTATTGTGGTCTCTGAATCCTGCTGGATTAATGATCCTAATTACTCTTTGTTGAAGTTTACATAATGGTTGGAGAGAAGTTTTGTATGTGTTGCCCCAGACTTCCACACAGTACTGTGGGTAAGGTAATACGAGTGAACAGTAAAGTAGGTGAAGTGATTGTGATGCAGAAGCTGCTTTGCTCAGTACAGAGATGCTTCTGGACGGTTTAGTTAGTAAATGTTTTGTTTCCAGCACATTGTGTTATCTATTGTCACACCCACAAATTTTGTATCAGACATTTGTTCTATTTCAACATTGTTTATCAACAATTTTACTCTTGCATCTTTTCTAAAATTTCCAAACATGAAATTAGTTTTATTTAAATTTAGTGAGAGCTTGTATAGCTCATTGTACATCCTGTATAATGACAATAAGGGCATCCTATTCTATTCTAATCCCTGCAGGCTCCGGAAGTCACTTAATAACTTCTATCAGTGACGTGTCCCACTTGACTTACGAAGTCCTTGGATTTGTGTTATGGGACGGTGAAAGATGCTTACAAATCCTTAAGCAGAGCCCCACCCGGCTCATCGGGCCACACGTCGTTTCTCAGTATGTGTTCTTGTGCGGACTTCTGTACTCGTGAACTTGTGAAACGTCATCACTCTCAGCCCAAGTACTGTTCCAAACCTTAGTACACATAAAGGCAAGTTCGCTCAAAATACCCGGATGTGTTCTCGCTCTGCCCCTTTAATCGAGTCTGCATCGGTGGTGACTTGTGTGGACTTGGTGCAGCCAAGTATCCCAGAATGCATTTTGAATGAAACTGAAACGTAACAATCGCGGAATAGAGCGGCTAAAACTGTTAGTAAATGTTGACATATTACTGCTCCTGTGACACAAAACAGACTTTTACGGTGTTTTCAAGCGAGACTGTAGACGTGTAAACATCAAATATCTGCTCAGGTTATCAAGATATCGATTGATTGCAAAGGTGCTCTGACGTTTTCAGAGAGCTTTGTCCCGCTGCTCTAACAGCAGAAGCCGGCTCGCTATAGCGAACGCCCGACTGCCGGCACATCATTTTCAAACCCCGCTGGCTTTCACCGCTGAGTGGAAGTTAAACACAGTTATAACTCACTCAGATGATCAATAACAGCTGATGTTTGGTTTGTTTCAGTGTTTCATTTGTTCCTCAGCAAATTGGTTTGCCTGACATTAAAGTTCAGCATCATAACTGGATAGTTTTATTTAACATTAATGTCTCACTTAATATAGTTGGAAATTAATCATTCTCTCAGCTGTATTCCTTGATGTTATGCTTGTTTTCACAGCTTATTTTGAATTAAAGACATAGGACGGGTCCTTCGAAGGACGCAGCCCCTGAATTTAGACACAGCTGCAGTCTTGTTTATTTGGTTCTGTCCTACAAATCTGTCCTGAAGAAACACAAGCCGGAGTTTGGTTCCGGTGTGGTCAGAGGAGTCTATCTGCTGCCTTCAGGACCGTTTCAGCTGCACTGACTGGGAAATGTTGACCTTTGTCATGAGGATGCCAACCAAAAGGACTACTTTTGATTTCTTGCCTGCATTTAAGTTGTCTAATGATTTTAATAGATTTTACAATAGTTTTAATATTTATGATTTTACTGAGGAGCTTTCTGGTTTTAAAAGCATGCCTTCAGGTGTCACAGTACGCACTGATGGTGGAGCTGTTTTTAATCTCTCTCAGAAGACTGAGGAGAGGAAAAGCTCAGGTCCTGATGGTGTTGGAGGCTGTGTTCTTATAAACTGTGCCCTGCAGCTGGCAGATATCTTTAGTTTTCTTTTTAACACGTCTCTGCAGACTCACAGGGTCCCTCAGCTTTGGAGAGCCTCCATCATTGTTCCTGTCCCCAAAAGTAAGGACACTCAGTCTCTGAATGATTTCAGGCCTGTTGCCCTCACTTCACCAGCAATGAAGACATTTGAAAAGATTATGAAGGAGGTCCATTAATCTAGACTTAAACAACATCTGGACCCACTCCAGTTTGCTTACAGGTCAGGCAGGGGAGTGGAGGATACAACGGGAACCCTTTAAACATGATTTTAAGACATCTGGAGGCACAAAAACCTTTGCAAAGCTACTTTTTTATTGACTTTTAATCTGCTTTTAATTGTATTCAACCACATATCTTGGTTAAGAAATTAGTGTTTTCATGGTCTGACTCTGGCCTCATATGTTGGTTGGTTGACTTTTTAACTGTACGTTCTCAAAGGGTCAGCGATGTTCTTTCTGATGTCCTCTTTTCTTCTACTGGCTCTCCTCAGCGCTGTATTCTTTCACCCCTTTTATTTCTTTTATACACTGTCACAGCCGGTATCCACAGCACCACATGTTAAATTTGCTGATGACTCTGTGATTCTGTCCCTCCTCAGCAGTGATGACCCAGATCAGGGGTCAGAGGTCAGGGATTTAACTGACTGCTGTGAGTCCTCCTTTTTAAAGATAAATGATCCTAAAATAATGGAGAAGGTCATTGATTTTAAACTCAGTGCAGTCACCGTGCCTGTGGTCATTTCTGGGGAAAATGTTGAGGTCATAAACCAGTATAAACTCCTGGGAACAATCCTTGACAACAGGCTGACCTTTGACACCTACGTAGACTCACTCTGTAAAAAGGCCCATCAGAGGATGCACTTCTATTAGAAGCTCCATGGTTTTAATGTGGATTCTACTTTTATGAAAATGTTTTACTCTTGTTTTATTGAGTCTGTTCTTACATTTAATCTTATCTGCTGGTTTGGATTTTTAAATATTAAGAACAGGAATCAGCTGCTAGGCACAGCCTTCAGCAACCACTCTGACCTACAAAAGGTGAGGTCAGTGAAAAAGGCCCGACTGATCCCAGCAGACCCAGACCACTCACTGCACCAGGAGTTTAAGCTGCTTCCCTCTGGATGCAGATATCAGGTGCCAAGATGTAGGACAAATAGACAGAATGTTTTGTCCCAGCAGTGATTAGGTTTTTAAATGATCTGTGATTTTATGTTGATTTTATGTATGTTCTTATGGTATAACTGTTTAAAACTTCTGTACTGCTGGCTGTGGAAATAACTGCCCTTAGAGGACAATAAAGATCTTTGTTGTTGATGATGATCTGATCAGCAGAGGCAGACTAGGATATGACTGATGTAAGAAATAACTGAATAACTGTATGAATGCCTCTGTGTCCAAAGCCCAGTCACAGTAAATACAGAGTGATGCTTCTCTGCAGCAGTCTGTGACCTCTGTCAGGACTGACTGCACACTTTACTTATGGAAAATTATTAATAATACACTCAATCCTCCATTACATGTAAGAGTCTGGCTTTCAGAAACTAGCAAAGATCATGAGTACTTTAACTCTAGAGTACTTCAGCAGTCTTTGGAGTTACAGCAGTGAGCAGGTCTGAATATGAAGTCAAACTGTGAGTCTTTATTATAAATGATGACTTCATGATGGAGTTGATGGATGAGGATGGTGCTTTTGAATAAACATGAATATTAAATGACCTTTGGTGTCATTTATAAACACAAACCTACCAGGTTTGCTGATGTACTGTCCTGGTCCACAGCTGCTGTGTCTCTGTGCTGTCTCACAGCCGTCTCTTTCAGGGCTGATACAGTAGAATCCCTGCAGGGGTTCACAGACTGTGTCTGATACTACTGTACATGACCTCTTTACCTTCAGACCAGAACCTGCCAACATGAGAAGAGCATACACATGTTTGTTGGTTTATATCTCCACCCTCCCTCCTCTGCAAACCCTCTCAGCCTCTCTGACTCTGAGCTGTCCCTCTGATGGACTCATTTCTAATCCTGACCATGATGCTCACTCCAGGTGAAGATCTGAGCATCTTCAGCTCAGCCTCCAGTCTTTGTGTCAACAAAGAGACATTAACAGACACATGCCTGAGTCACAGCTCGTACAGGAAGTGCACTGTTCCAGTCCGTTGGGTTTATCAGTGTAGGTTCCATCCATGCAGGGCAGACAGGAAGTACTTCTGTACTCATTACAGTGAGTTTTCACTCGACTCCCTGAAGAAAACAAAAGAAACAAGTTCATTCCAAGCTTGACTTTTTCACATTGTGTTCCAGTTGTGTTAAGAAAAGACATCATCTGTCAGCACACAGTAACCAAACCCTCTCACCTCCGCTGGCTTCTTCCATTGTCTCTGTCTTTGGATGGTTGTTCTGAAATGCTCGTTATATGTTTGACATGTAACAACAATAAATTCTTAAATTGATTCTAGATTCTAAATTCATGTACAGCACTTTGTTCAACTGTTGTTGTGTTAAATGTGCTATATAAATTAACATGACTTGATTTAGCCATCTTCTATGTCTGCTGCCTCCTATCACACATGTTCCCAGAGTCCAGATAATGTGAAATCTTAAATTGTTTAACTTGAGCTTCAGCGTTTAAATGTTATTTTGGAGTGGTGGTTTACAAAGCAAGTTGTCACAGGTCTTTCATTGTAATCATACCATCGTTGTTCATTAGGGAAAGAATGAACCATTTTCATACCCTACAGCTCTGTAGTTTATTTTACATATTCAAATGATCCTCGTTTAGCACTCAAAGAAGATCAGACTGTAAATTTGCTCCAAAGTTTGAGTCTTGTTATATTTTTGCACAGATTAAAAAGAGACTCACTGCATGAATACAGGACATTTTTCAGTCTGCTTCATTATGGAAATTACATGTGCTTTAGGGAATGAGATAAAAATACACTAGTTTTAAAAACACCACACTACAAACAGTAAGTGAATAGAGTTACCCCACAGTGTTGTGTCAGGCTCTCTACTGTGATTTTTTTTTTAAAGTATCACATAGTGTATTGATAAATGCTTGTTTGATGGAGTCAGGCCATCCATCATGTAAAACTTGTGGAATAAAGCCATTTTAGTTTTCATAACTGATACTTATCATGGGTCAATATGCTAAGTTACTGTGCAGAAATAGCAGGGCTAACATCACTTTTATGTGGCGTTCCACCAGGCTCTGGTTTGGGGCCGATTCTTTTTTCTTTATATTTACTTCCCCTAGGATCAATTTTGAAAAGATATGGCGTCTCCTTTCACTTCTATGCTGATGATTCCCAAATCTATCTCCCCCTGAAAGGAAATGACGGCAGCTCACTAAAATTGTTATTTGAATGTCTTAATGACATTAAAGCCTGATTGGCTTTAAACTTTTTGCATTTTAATGAAAGCAAGACTGAGGTCATGATACTTAAGCCGTGTTTCCATACAGAACGACTCACGGGTCGACTCAATTAGGGTAATTATGCTAATGGCGGCACTTTTGAAGTACACTGAGTCGATTATGTTCGGGGTTATATGGTTATACTTAACAATGATAACTTTCATCTATTAAAACATTGTATGGGGACTTATGCATAATGAAGATATTAAATTGGTATTAGCTTTTAGCTTGCCTCTATCTCATCCATTATTGTGTTGTATTTTGAGCCGCATACAAATAACATCATAAGACTACTGCATGAGCTGCTATATCGACTCCACCCACATTGTGGTGGTCCTCAATCACAATGGAAGCACAACACGACCGTGGCGAGTCGGGCTGAGTGGGTCGACCCACGCTGCGTCGTTTCATTTTGAAACGCGGCTTTAGACCCAGTAGTTTGAGCAGTGCTGCAAAATTGGATCTGGGCCTACTTGATCTTTATATCAGACCTGACCTGAAGAAGCCTTTTGGATGAGGGGTGAAGCATCTTCAAGAAACAAAACGAAGTCCAGTCGCCGTTTTTCAAGCTCCAGGGATCCTATGACCTGGATGACTGAGAACCTACACAGACATATCTGTGGTGAGATCAGGCTTTTACCAACTGAGGTGCATTTCTAGGTCAAGGTCAAGCCCTTCTTATCATTTAACAATTCTGAAAGAGTTATACACGCTTTTATTTCTACTAGACTTGACTACTGTAATGCCCTGTACGTTGGTATAAACCAGTCCTCTCTTTCATGCCTTCAATTGGTCCAAAATGCAGCCGCTCCTCTTCTCACTAGAACTCCTAAAACTGAGCACATCTCCCCTGTACTGGCCTCCCTTCATTGGCTTCCTGTGCATTTTAGGATTGATTTTAAGATTTTATTGTATGTTTTAAAATCTTTAAATGGGCCGGCCCCATCAAACCTCCCAGAACTCCTAACACCTTATGTTCCTGCTAGATCACTGAGATCCACTGACCAGCAGCTTCTCAATGTTCCTGAAACTAGGGAGCAGGGGGGACAGAGCTTTCTCAGCCATAGTGTTGGTGACATTTTCTTAGGGTCTCCATGTTCCTTTTGGCCAAAGGTTCAAACCCAATTAAACCCAAATATCCAAAAGCTTACTGGTACGAGCAGGTTCAGGTGGAGGCTGTTTATTAGACATATTAGTTACACAGAACACAGACAGTAACATAGTTGAGACTAAGATACAGAAACACAGAGAGAAGAAAGAAGAGAAGAGGGAAACACAGAGAAAGATGCACAAACAGGAAAGAGAAGCGCTCACAGAGAGAGGTGAGCTGAGACAAAGAGTGGCAAACATTTTATATCCTAAACATGATAACCACCCACTTGCCTTTGACCCTCCTAATTTACATAAAGTCTCAGTCCATCATCTTTTGGTTAAACTATGCCCACTCTAAAGTCACATGTTCAACACGTCACAGGGGTACCTTTTGGTTTATGACAGTTCAGACAGGTGTCACAAATGATAAATATTTCCACTCAAACATCTGCCAGGATAACATTGTTAGTACCGCTCCACTCAGCCAAGTCTGATCTCTACCCCCTCCTGGCCAGGAGAGTGCGAGGGTGGGGGGGGGGGCCTACAGAACTCCACTTTAGGAATGTACCTGTCATAAAACACTGCTGAAGTATAACATAGTGTTACAGGTGTCATGAGGAACAGCGCTCACTCTGGCAACTCTCCAAGTGCCTCAATCACACACCTAAGATCTAACAGGTCTCACCCTCACCCCAGTGACCCTGAGAACATAAAGCACTCTATACACTGGTGTGTGTGTGTGTGTGTGTGTGTGTGTGTGTGTGTGTGTGTGTGTGGGGGGGGGGGGGGGGGGGGGGGGGGCTTTCTCTTACTTTGCACAGGCCATAAAAGTGATGCATGGTATCTAAAACATGAAAATAATGACTCCATGCACCAGTATGAAGGCCATACAGGATATGAAATAGTCTCAGCATAAGTAATAAAAGTAAAAATAGTTACAGTACAAATAACATAGGTGAACAATAAGAGTAGATATATTCCCATATATGTGATGATAAATGAAAGTAACACTGACTGGGAACAGGGCCAGTAATTAGCTATGGGGAAAGTAGAGTATTGAGATAATGGATGGGTCCCCCTGGCAGTGGAAGAGTGGCCCTCACAGTACACAGTATGGAATGATGGATGTCCCACTGCTGTGGGCGGGGGGAATGTCCTGCCCAGTACATGATGCAATGAGTGTGGTTACTGCCAGTGGGAAAGGCCCAGCCAGTATACAGTACAAAATACTGAATGGGCCTCTGATTGCAGTAAGGAAAGTATAGATGATCAATGAAAGCAGTAAAAAATATCCCTACCATAGCCCCTAAACTATGGAATGAGTAGATCCCCTACGTTAGGTCAGCTTTCACTGTGCATGTTTTTAAAATGCGTCTTAAAACATATTTTTATTCTTTGGCCTTCAAATCGGAGTGAGAGCTATTTTTGGACTGTTGTATCCATCCATTCACTTCTGCTTATCCTGTTCAGGGTCGTGGGGGGGCTGGAGGCAGCTGCGAGAGGCGGGGTACACCCTGAACAAGTCACCAGCCTGTTGCAGGGCCAGTGCAGTTGTATTATTTTATAATTTTATAGTTTATTAGATATATTTTTGTGCTTGTATGCATGTGTTTGGTGTATTCATTTTTTAATTTAATTTTCCTAATGCACAGCACTATGTCAACCCTGTTGTTTTAAATGTCCTTTATAAATAAACTGGATTGGATTGGATTGAAGCATCATATGCTTCATACTGTGGGAAAGAAATGCATTCATGGCATTGTTCTAACAAGTATTCCTTTTATCCAATTGTAAATCATGAGATGTGACATAGGAATCATTTCCATGAAGAACTAGGTGGTTAACAGTTATCCATAAATGCAGATAAAGGTTTAATGGTGGTTACAGGGGGAAAAAAAGCTTCTTTTGGACGCTAGAAAAACATTTCCTTTCGCTCCACCTGAGCTCACCGTCTCTATAATGGCTCCGCCTCTTTGTGCTTGTGCAGACAGACTGCACGTAAAACAGCTGCTGCTGCTTTGCTTTGAGGATATTTTTATAATTGAATTATTTGAGTTAATTGAGGAATCGTTGCAGCCCTAATTTAAATTATATCAAGCTTTCAAGTTATGTATATCAAAGTTTCAAGTTGGGTATGTCAGGTTCAACATATTCAAAAATATGTGTAACTTGAAATAATGAGAAAAATTGACTTTTTTGAGTTTTTTTGCTCACCATAAAAATCCAAGACATTTTGTAACCATGTCATGAACTAATCTAGTTGTGTCACTACTAGTAACTAAAAAAAAGTTAAAAAGTTAAGCAAACAAAAAAAAAAAAAAAATCCATTTTAGTCTGTGTCATTGGCTAACACATTTCTGCGAATTAATAGGCCAACACAGACACTCAGGGTGTGTGATGCTTCTAGGGCAGCAAACAGAAGAACAGGAAGTAAAAGATAATTTGAAGAAATGTAAATGTTTTCTATCACTTTTCTAGAAATTTCACACATCAAAGGTTTTCTTTAAATTTTGTCTTTGAGGAACAAATTGCCACTTGTTTGATTTCATAAACGACCTCTCTGTCAAATATTAAAACCAGACATGTTTTTGCTGATGATTCTGTAGGCAACTCGATTAATTAGACATTGTTAGGGAACAACAACAACAAAACACATGCACTCATCATTCAGCTGCTTCTTACCTGCAGGACACCTGGGACAGCACTCACTGCCTATCAGATACTCTGCTGGATGACATGTGAGGCTGAGAGTGCTGTGGACTTTGATCAGGATGATCTGAAAGGAAAGGTTGTGCTGACATTGTGTTACTGCACACTTTGATGTGACCATCCACTACTCACAGACTCACAAAGAGCACCAGAAGAAGAAGACATGGAGTAAGAACATGCAGCACCTGCTCACCAGGTGATTCTAAACTCCAGGAAATATTTACCAGAAATGCTGCAGAGCTCAGAGTCATTTCATCTGCCAGGCTCAAAGGTTCCTCGGTCCTAAGAAACCACGTCACTGAGATTTGGGAGGATGGAGCTCTAACATGAAGAACAGCTGGACAACATCTGGAAACACAAAGAAATGACAGAGTCACAGATTAGAAACAGTTAGGAGAGCTTCTACTGATGGAGCTTTCCTCCATGATCACAGGGTCACGTGCTGTATGAACTTTATTATACTTTCTTATACTTTCCCTTTCATTATACCCATACTTTCATACTATTAGTTCAAGCCTACATCTAAACTACTGCAGTTCAAACACACACGTACATCCTGGACTGAGTCCTGTTTTTGTACTAGTTTCAGTCTGAAGCTGGTCCTGCTCTTGTTTCTGTCAGAAATACTGACTGAACCGTAACAGCCATCGTTTGATAGGCCTACCTGATTTTATGCCCCGCCCCCTGCACTAACACAGTACGGCGCTGACGTCACTTAAGCTGTTCATTTTATTAGATTTTTTCCAACTGTAACATTTAATAAAACACGTATTAAACATGGATTGAGGTGTTTTATTACTTTTATCAATTACTGAGATCATTTCATTACAGATCATAAAGTTTAATTGCACATTAGAATAAACTAATAAACGAAGGGAACATCAAACATTTCAGGAATTAATGCATCTCAATACTTTAATTATCCTCTCTCACCAGCCTAAAGCGAAAGTAAAGTAATGGCGGCTCTCCTCCTCCGGCTCTGAGCTCTGTACAGCAGCAGCGTCTCTCTCCGTCTGCCTCCCGGGAAGGACGGAGGGAAGCCTCCGCTCACGGAGCTCCGGTACAGACGCTCGGTCCCGTTCGGTCCGGCTGCAGCTCAGAGTTTATGTAGCTGCTAATGGCGCTGACTCAGACAGGTGTGTGCTGCTTTCACTTTCTGCAGCCACGCCTCTCCTTACCTTTCAAAGTGAAGGTAACATAGCTCAGCTAATATGAGTTTACAGAGAATGACTCAAACATCCATCATAAATGTACATTAATATTAAAGCCCAGAGTCCACGCGGCTGCAGGATTAACCAGGACTGAGAGCTGCAGCAGCTGGAAGCCTGTAGAAGGGTTTTTACTACCAGCAGGTAGATTGTGTGTGTGCACACAATCTACCTGCTATCTGGACACACACACACACACACACACACACACACACACATACATGTTAACAGTATTTCATTATTTGTTGTGGAAAATGTGGTGCTAACTGAAGCTCAGGGCAGTGAAGGTAGTAACATGACCTGAAAATCACTTAGGCTGAACTCACTGCTGTGTCATAACCTCTGTGTGTGTGTGTGTGTGTGTGTGTGTGTGTGTGTGTGTGTGTGTGTGTGTGTGTGTGTGTGTGTGTGTGTGTGTGTGTGTGTGTGTGTGTCACAGTAGTCTAATGTAATCGTGTTTATTTCCATTTCTTTAGGATGAGTTCATCCATTAACACCTGCTGTTACTTTAGGTCTAACATGTCTGAGGGCACTTCCTGTCTCACCTTCATCGCAGCAAACACAGTGGTCATCATCATCATCACCATCACTGTATTAGCTCAGGCAGAGCCCTCAGTAAGCTCAGAGATGAACACGTCCAGCGCTCCTGGTTTCTAAAGCATCAATTATTGTCTGCAGCACTGATATGTAAAAAAAGAAGAGCTATGTAAGGAGCACACATGGAGTATTCTTTGTTTATTCTTTGTTTATTCTTTGTTTATTGAGGTAGATATTTTGTGTGTTATTGTTTAGTTCTGAAAGGTGAAGGAATGGAGGGAGAGTGGCTATCCCACCTGTGCAAAAATAAAACCTGAGACCTGTTCACAGTTTATTATCTGTTTCATAATCGTTGATTCTGTCTTGTAAATATTAGTCAGTAGTTCTCACCTGTGCTCAGCTGTGCTCACCTGTGCTCAGCTGTCTCCTCAGCAGGATGTGGAGCAGAACAGTGAAAGGAGCTCCATCACCTGTTGATGAGCCAGGTAAGGGGAGTTTAGGTTAAAGTCTTTTAATGCAGATATATGAAATCAATGAAAACGTGATTGAATACAGAAATTTGTACATGTTGGTGAATGTGATTGTTTGGTTGGCCACACTGGGCTGATCTGGATGCTCACCTGTGGCAGGGAGAGTGTAAAAGGAAGCCAGCTGCTTGTAGAGTTGTTGTGATCGGCTGACTGTCTCACTCTCACTCTTTCACTTGACTCTGTGGAAGATGGCGCCGGTGTGCTTGGCTGGCCGTCTGTCTGTCTCTGTAATGCTGTGTGTTTTTTGGTGCTTACTGCTCACACTGGCCAGTGCTTTATTGGTGTACGATCGCCAAATGTTACTAGATATTAGAAGTTCTGCCAAACATTTATACAAGTTTGACCATAGTGGGCATAAAACTCTTCCCCTGTTCTTATCAGCAATCCCAGCTTTCCTTTACCGTATCCCAGTGCCTTTTTGGCGTAAGCGCCACCGAGGGAAACGCAGCGGCTTGTTGGTGAGGCTGAAAGCTGGGCTGGAGCCTTTATATCCAGCTTCTGGAGTTAAATCCGGATCGGGGCTTTGACTGTGTCATGGTGCTCGCTGGACCCCATCAACACCTGCATGATACCTGTCGTCGGCCCAGATGAAATGCCATTGTCTTGCCGCACTGCTCTCTGCGTCCCCGTTGGTGTAAATCCGCTGAATCTCCGGCCCCTGCGTTGTGTTCCCCGGACAGCAGATGCTCCGGACCTGCCGGCTCCTGCCCGGATTGGCCCGGTGAATGCCAGATTACTTGTAAACAAACGTTCGTCCTGAAGGATTTCTTCACCTCCCACGAATTGGATCTCCTCTTTGTGACAGAGACCTGGCTGAATCCTGGTGAGTCCAGCGCTTTCTTAAAGATTAGGCAGTCCAAAGCTAAACACGAGCCTTGGCTGAATGACACGACCCGCTCAGTGAGACACGAGTGCTGCAGAGCTGAGTGGAAGTGGAGGAAAGACAGATTACAGGTGTCCTTTCAAATTCTAAGAGACTGTTGGCGTCGCTATCAGTCAACTGTAAAAGAGGCCAGGACTAAATATCTCTCAGCCATTGTTGTCTCAACTTGTCACAAGCCTCGTGTGTTGTTTAAAACCATCAGTAGTGTTTTAAATCCACCACAGTCTGACTGCATTGAAGCCTCCTCTGATGTCTGTGAAAGATTTTTGCAGTTCTTTATCAATTCAATTCAATTCAATTCAATTTTATTTATATAGCGCCAAATCACAACAAACTGTCGCCTCAAGGCGCTTTGTATTGTGGGTAAAGACCCTACAATAATACAGAGAAAACCCAACAGTCTAAACGACCCCCTATGAGCAGCACTTGGCGACAGTGGAAAGGAAAAACTCCCTTTAACAGGAAGAAACCTCCATCAGAACCAGGCTCAGGGAGGGGGGGGTCATCTGCTGAGGGGGCTGAGGAGAGAGAAAGACATGCTGTGGAAGAGAGCCAGAGATTAATATCAATTAATGATTAAATGCAGAGTGGAGTATAAACAAAGTAAATATTGGGAATGAGAAACAGTGCATTATGTGAACCCCCCAGCAGACTAGGCCTATAGCAGCATAACTAAGGGATGGTTCAGGGTCACCTGATCCAGCCCTAACTATAAGCTTTATCATAAAGGAAAGTTTTAAGCCTAATCTTAAAAATAGAGAGGGTGTCTGTCTCCTGAATCCAAGCTGGGAGCTGGTTCCACAGAAGAGGGGCCTGAAAGCTGAAGGCTCTGCCTCCCATTCTACTCTTAAGTATCCTAGGAACCACAAGTAAGCCAGCAGTCTGAGAGAGAAGTGCTCTGTTGGGGTGATATGGTACTATGAGGTCTTTGAGATAAGATGGAGCCTGATTATTCAAGACCTTGTATGTGAGGAGAAGAATTTTAAATTCTATTCTAGATTTAACAGGGAGCCAATGAAGAGAAGCCAATATGGGAGAAATATGCTTATATCAGTAAGGTCACCACTATAAGGGCTCTTATTTCTCCTCCTGTGAATGACCCCTCAGTCTCTGTTTCCTGCTCTGCTGTTTTTGACAGTTTTAAGCCTGTAATACTGGAATTTCTACAGGAGCTTGTTGGTCACTTGAAGCCTTCTGGTTCTCCAAATGATGTTATCCCTCCTTGTCTTTTTAAAGAAGTTTTTCCCACTGTTGGGCCAGCTGTGCTTAATATTATAAACAGCAGTTTGCGCTCAGGTGTTGTCCCTGTAAATTTCAAACATGCTGTTGTGCGGCCTCTGATAAAAAAGCCTGGTCTGGATCCCACAGTTTTGGCTAATTTTAGACCTATTTCTAGTATGCCTTTTTTATCAAAAATCCTTTAAAAGGTGGCTTACAGTCAGCTAATGACCTTTTTAAATGAGCACAATATTTTTGAAGTCTTCCAATCTGGTTTTAAACCCCTGCACAGCACTGAATCAACACTTTTAAGAGTTTTTAATAACATCTTCTTAGCTACTGACTCAGGTGATTGTGTTGTTCTTGTTCTTTTAGATTTAACTGCTGCCTTTGATACAATTGACTATAAAATTTTAATCTCTTGTCTGGAGCAGTGGGTGGGAATCAGGGGCACAGCCCTGAGTTGGTTTCAGTCATACTTGTCAAGTAGGAGTTTCTGTGTTGGACTTGGTGAATTTGTGTCCTCCACGGCTCCACTTGTGTGTGGGGTACCACAGGGCTAGTGGGGAAAAAATCCAAGAGTTATAAGTGATGTTTAATTTTAACAGTGATGAGCAATCAGTGCAGTGATGTCAGGGATCAACTGTGTGGCTCAGAGGAGCATCAGTGTGGATCTCAGAGTGCTGGGATCAGTGACCGGGACCAGGGGAGACCTCAACACTGTCCTCCCAGCCCTCAGCAGGCCGTCAGCATGTTATCAATGAACTGCTTTTTATTCCAGCTGTCAGAGGTTAAAGATTTGTGCTTCATGCTGAGCATGCTCCAGATGCTCCAGATGCTCCAGAGCGACTCACAGTCTTTGTCCCTTGTGCTGTTTGCCCTTCTAGACCTGCAGGACCACCTGTCTGAGTTCCCCAATGTCCGGGGTTGTAGCTTCAAGGAAGAATCCCAAGAGGGACACAGAGAAAGTGGCCTAGCTGCAGATTCTTGTCTAGTCGGCCAATCAGGTGTGGCCTCTCAGAGTGATGTGTGATCCAGGAAATCAAGAAATTCAAGGAGCAGCTGTCACAGCCTCAAACCCAGAGACTGCCTTTGAATGTTGGGCTGCACGGGGAGATTGTGTTCATCCGAGCCTAAAACCTGCTGCTTTAGCTCTTCTGGCCACACCAGCATCTCAAGCACTGCTGAGAGTCTTTATCCTTACAGGTGACCTCAGTCATCACATCACAGCGAGTGTCATCTAAATGAATCGAGCTCATTAGACTAATTATGTTGTCGGGTTTTTTTTGCGGCTCTCTCCCCCTGTTGCTCTTACCAGGCGGAGGGGAGACCAATGGGAGCAAATGCACCTTGAGAAAAGCTCCACACTTCACAGAAACTCACTGGAGATGAGCAGGTTTCGTTTCCAGGATTTATTGAAGCACAAAGTTAAACAAAGTTCGAGATAGCAAAAAGTTAAACAAAATACAAGAAAGCAAAAAGCCTCCCGAGAGTGAGTGCCTTGGTGCTGTTATAAGGTGGTAGAAAAGCAAAGAAATAAACGTCCAGAGTTTAACAGAGTATAAAAAACAGAAGCCCTCTCGGGAGTGAGAGCCTGCAGCCGCTGCAAACACGGGTGAGAGGAAGAGCAAAGAAGAGCGCTCCCTCCCAAGTTTGCCATGCCCTTATATAGCCCAATCTCACACCTCCTGCAGCTGTTATCAGGGGAGGGGACATATTAAGATGCTCCTTTAAGCAACAGTTCTATGAATTGATCTCAGGGGGGCTAGCAAAAACCCATCTTTCCCACGTTCCGAAGTCCAGGTGCGCCTCTTCCCCTCCCCTCGGGATTCGCTCCGGCTACTCGCCCCCCCCCCTCGGGAGAAGCTGGGTCAAAAGTGCACTGGGTAAAAGGTGAAGCTCCTCACAAAGGTGGGGGCTAGCATTACTTAATGGAAAAATCCCAGGTTGCCTGCAGAGCAGGCCTCAGCATTTTTACCTGTCTACAGCATGCAGAGCTTCAGTGTGTGAGTGACAATATAGGTGACAAATAATACATAATGTGACCATTAATTAGAGTGTGTGATTAATATATATATAACAATACATGATATAAAAATATTGATATAAAATACTGATGTCATCAAGATAAAAATACACGACATTTCCCCCTTTGATGCCTACTGGTATCAACACAACGTATTTTTATCAATTCAAGAGTAAATATTTGTTTAAACAAGGTGAACATTGCAACACTGCGTGAGCTGTTTTTATTGATATAAACATTTGCAAGCTTCAAACTAAATCTTCTCACTCACATGGTGTGCTCGTCAACTCTGGATGCTAGAATAACAAACAAACGGATCTTACCAACACAGCATCCTCACTTACAGTGCACACCACACAGGTCAGAGGCACCTATACTTATGGGCACAAAAGATAAGGCACTCGAGATATAGTATATATGTGAAAACACAACAATAGCGGCAATAGCAAAGACAATTTCAGTGTTAGACAGACTTCAGAACATTGTCAGCATCTTTTAGACGATCATTCAGTCCTCATGATGTTGTAGCATCTTCTTCAGGCTTCTGTGAGGACCACTTCCTCCATTCCACCTGTTCCCCCTTCGTTGCTCTAAGCAAATCGTTGATGATCTTCAATTTCAATTCTCACCAGTGAGCTTCTGAATCTCACTGGTTTGCTCTCCATCGACGACCCTGGCCGTAGCCAACTTACTGGTGACAAAATCAGTGTCACTGTCGAGCTCTGCTGCTTCATCCGTTAGCTGACTTGTTTCACAGACTTGGTTGCTTGAAGATGCGTTAAGCACTTCTGAACTGGGGGACCTCTCAGATCCCCCTAGTTAGCGTTGTTCCCGGTGTACCTCGTGCCACGGGTGTTAGGAGGCACTGGCTATCTGCTGTCATCAGAACTCCCACTGGCTGGGGAAGCAGCTCCCAGGAGTCATGTAGGTGATGTCATCATGTCGTGAAGGCCCCTCAAACGACTCGGTTCCAGTCCAGGTGGTGTCCTCAGCCCACAACGCGTTCTTGTCGAGATGGTTCCTTCTGCTTCCAGAAGATCTAAGAAGATCTGGGTCCGTGCTGGATACCTGCTCTGCTGAGTCTCCTCTCTCCTTTAGCCGTTCCACAACAGGGCGAGCCTTCGCTGGTCACGGATCTCAGCAAGATTTTCTCCAATACGAGGCCAGGCTCGGCAGCCTCTTGGCTGGGGGAGGCGGAATGGGACTGTCAGAACCTTATCTTCCATTCAGGTTTTGTTGTTACTGCTTATAGCATAAAACATAAGATTAATAATATCCATAACATGCAATGTTAGATCTTCTTGAAGTAAAGCACTCCCTTTTCTCCCTTTCTTCTTATTAAGTTGTTTTTATATTTACACTTCTCTTCATTTTTATGCTTTTATAATGGGTAACAGAAAGGATGGCATCTACAGTTGTTATCTTACCTGGGGAGTCCTTGCCATCACACAGTAGTGTATTTCATAAGGCAGAATATACTCAGTCTATTTTGCATTGTCATGTACAATATTTCATGCAGGTACCCTTTGTAGTTAATCATTTTGGTTGTCATATAATCTTTTATCTTTCAGATTTAACATAGGTAAAAATAATACTTTGACCCAAAGCAAGCTTTGGCTGCTTTACAGATGGACTACTAAAGCAGATAAGCATCCATTATGTTTGTCTGAAAGGAGTTTCTTCTGTTCATTTAGGACAGTATTCATCATCTGTATCCCCAATCACTTATGGGGTTCCCCAGGGTTCTCTATTGGGGTCACACTCTCTTTTCTTTATATTTGCTTCCTTTGGGTTCCACTTTTGAAAGGCACATCATTGCCTCTCATTGTTTGGCAGATGAACTACAAATATACTTATCTTTATAATCTGACTGCTTCTGCTTCTATGCAGACACTAGTAAACTGTCTTAGGGATATGTACTCATGGCCTGGAGACAAACCCTCTTAAGTCGAATAAAAACAAAACAGAAATTATTTTATTTGGACCACCCCACCTTGGTTGGGTATGAGAGCGCTATTGACTGTTTAGCCTCCTATTATCACTCTGTTATGTGGAACCTTGGTGATTTTTGATGGTGTTCTAAAACTCAACAAACACACCAACCCTGTTGTTAAGAAGAGCTTTTCCAATTAGTTAAAAATGAAGACCTTTTTCCCACACCATGACTTGTTGAGAGTAATTTATACTTTTGTTACTTCTTGTTTCAACCTAGTTATAATTCTTTATATGTTGGATGTGATCAGGTGTTACTTAGTTATTTAACTGAACTTTTGAAACCCTATATTCCTTTCAAAGCCCTGCGGTCCACAAACCAAGTGCTCCTCAGTTTGCCTAAATCAAGGCTGAAAAGCAGAGGCAACAGAGCCTTTACAGTGGTGACATCTGATCTCTGGAGTGATTTACTCTTTCACATAAGAGCAGCCCAAATTCTCAATCATTTAAAAAATTTTAAAATGTTATATTTGCTTACATACAGATTTAACTGAGTTTAGTACTCTGGGTTTTACTGTGCTAACACAGCTTTTTCTTTTTTCTTTTGATTGATTCTTAGTATATATTTATTTATTGTTGGTTTAGTGACTGATCAACAAAGCATGTTTTATATAAACTATACTGCACTTAGCTCAGTTGAGATTGTTTTAATATGCTATAACATAAATTTTAAATTAACTTGATGCACCCAAGCATATTATCATATTTAGACAAGAAAGACCTCACTTTCTGCACTATGTTACCTATGTGGAGCGGTATTAATACTATTATTATTGCTAATAACATAGCAAATCATCAGCCTCACTTTCTAATGTCCTCCAACAATTATTCCCCCTTGAGGCTGATGAGTGCTTGATCATAACTTCCTACCTCGGCTCCACTGTCTGGTCTCCAGCTTCATGTTGACCCCCTCTGTATTCAGATTACTTATGTCCAGTGAAGTGTCACCCTTTAGTTCTCCTCCTCCTGGAAAGACAAAGTTAGCTCTGACCAGGCTATGCCCTCGATCACACCTTTGAGATCTCCTGGCCATTTGATTTTAAAGTAATGGCCACTGCACTGGGAAGCTGTAAAGCATCAATTAACTGCAACACAGCCTCTCCATATACTAGAGGATTGCCTTCAGCTCTGTGAAATCCTCTCTATTTCTAAATATTAGCATTAGCATGACAAACCTCATTAACCTAGGCTGAAGCAATGTACAAATTAAGTCTTACCTGTAGCCAGTGTACAAGCTGCTGTTAAAGCTTTTTGATCTGAGATCAGCGATGAACTCAGCAGATCAACCTTCTGAGCTTCTAGAGTAGAAAAACTTACACCTGCAGAATTTAGTTAAACAACTGTGCAGCCCACATTACAGCCACACTCATCCCTAAAACAAGAACCATCCAAAAGCAGTGTTAAATCAGCTGTAATAAATTCATTATGCACATTAATTTTCTCAGCTCCTGAATTTGTCAGTCTGTGGCACAATCATGAGGAGTTCATTTTGGAAACAGGGTTAACATTATTACATCTTTAATAGTTCAGGGGCAGATAATCTTACCTCCTACCCCGTAGTTTTATTTGAGTGATGACAAACCTCGGGCAAAAAACAAAACACACAATTGATGTGGCATACAAAGAGTTACAGGATGACCTGGAGTTAAAATCCTAGTTTCTGAAAAACAAAGTCTGCTGCCATCAAACCTTGATAGCAAGGTGAGAAGCCAGCTTTCATGTTATCCAATTTTATATTGTAATAAGGCAGGAACCGCTTACCTACTATGGGATCCTGCGTAAGGGCAGCTCTTACCTAGCCCCTGCTATTAGCCACATATAAATGGAAAGGTTTCGAGTAATCTGATTACCCAATGCCAGGTCAGATTGCGTGTCCTGCTTCAGTGCGTCAGATGTTGCTTCAGCTCCCACCGACCACTGCAGCTAGGGATCAGAGTTAGTTTGTCCTGCTGCTTTATTGAAGCAGCAGAGATGCAGTTTTAAACACATAGTCACAAATCCACCGTCTGCTGAATCCTGTCATTCCCAAACATGTCAACATTCACCAACCGTTTGCGGTTGTCAGGTTTTAATCACAGTTTCTAATTGAGAGAGAACAATTAGCGTCCTCTGTCCACCAAACTGTCTTCCTAGATATTCAGTGGTTTGTTAGCAGAATTGCAAGAATTCTTCTTGCAGAATTGCAAGAATTTCCGCTTCCGGCGCCGCGCGAGCAGGCAGCCAGTTTCAGCAGCTCCGCACTCATTTCGTGTTTTTTCTCATTTTGTTTAGTATTAGATGTGTTTTTGTGTTTCTGTATCTTCTGCTCTTTTTCCCCATGATGGAGCAGACTTTTTTCTGGAAAACTTTGTTTTTGATTTTTACCCTTTTTATGGTGTTTATGTTTGGAGACTGCGAGAGTGGCCACACTCCTATTGTTTACTCTCGGGACCAGCTGTTCTCCATCGGGAGCTCCGCTGTGACTACTCCTGCTGAACGACTCGATATTCCCCGCGAACTGAGAAGGAAGAGACGCGGGAGACGTGCGGGCATAGGTCGTCGTTGCCAGAGGAGAAGGTACAGGCCCGTCATCCCGTCCATCATCATGGGAAACGTGAGATCTCTTCCCAACAAAGTGGACGAGCTGGCGGCGCTAACGCGACATCAAAGGAGCTACCGGGAGAGCAGCCTCATGTGCCTGACGGAGACGTGGCTAACCGAGCTAACCCCGGACTCACACATAAACATGGACGGCTTTCATTTGATCCGTGCCGACAGAACCAAGGAGAGTGGTAAGAAGAGGGGCGGGGGTCTGGCTGTGTTTGTGAACGATAGATGGTGCAACTCCAGACATCTAACCATCAAAGAGACGCTCTGCAGTAAGGACATTGAACTGCTCGCTGTTAGCTTGAGGCCGTACTATCTTCCTCGGGAGTTTTCACATGTTATTGTGATAACTGTGTATGTGCCGCCCTCTGCTAACGCTGCTGCAGCCTGCGATGTCCTCCATGCTACTACCAGCAGACTCCAAACACAGCACCCACAGGCCCTCTTTCTGATCTCAGGGGACTTTAACCACGTCTCCCTGTCCTCCACTCTCCCCACCTTCACCCAGTATGTCACCTGCCACACCAGGAATACCAACACACTGGATCTACTGTATGCCAACATCAAGGAGGCATACAGCTCATCACCTCTGCCTCCCCTGGGGGGCTCAGATCACAACCTGGTTCATCTCCAGCCTGTGTACAAACCCTTGGTACACAGAGAACCAGTTGTGACACACACAGTGAAGAAATGGTCTGAGGAGACTGAAGAAGCTCTGAGAGACTGCTTTAGCTCCACTGTGTGGGAAGAGCTTTGTGCCCCTCATGGGGAGGACATCGACAGCATCACGGACTGCATCACTGAGTACATAAATTTCTGCGTGGAAAACACTGTGCCCACCAGGAGGGTACGGTGTTTTTCAAACAACAAACCCTGGATCAACTCCGAAATAAAGGCTCTCCTGAAGGAGAAGAAGAGAGCCTTTAGATCAGGAAATAAGGAGGAGCTGAGAGCCGTGCAGAAGGATCTGAGAAGGAAAATCAGGGATGGAAAAAACATCTACAGGAAGAAGATGGAGGACCAGCTACAGCAGAGCAACATCAGTGGGGTTTGGAGGAGTTTGAACTCAATTTCAGGCCACAAACCAAGCCCTAGGATTGTGGGAGACTTAGAGTGGGTTAACAACCTGAACCAGTTCTTTAACAGGTTTGACCAGCCACCCACCCCTCCCCCAGCCCAGTCCCCCCTGCTGTCAGCCCCACCATCTTTAATGACTGCCAACCTTTCTTCTTCTTGGGACCTCACACCTCTCAGCTCTCAGCCATCACCCACCCCCTTCACTTCTGAGGACTCCATCTCACAACCCCCACCCCCCACCTCCATCTTGTCCCTCTCAACTCATCATGTGAGGAAGGAGCTACGTAAGATCAAGGTGCGAAAGGCTGCTGGTCCAGACGGCATCAGCTCCAGGCTCCTGAGGTGCTGCGCAGATCAGCTGTGTGGCATCATGGGATACATGTTCAACCTGAGCTTGAAGCTGGGGAAAGTACCACAACTGTGGAAGACCTCCTGTGTGGTACCGGTACCAAAGACCAAACATCCAAAGGATCTTAGCAGCTACAGGCCGGTAGCCCTGACATCGCATCTAATGAAGACCCTCAAGAGGCTGGTCCTCAACCATCTACGCCTCATGGTGTCGTCTTCGTTGGACCCGCTGCAGTTCGCCTACCGGCCTGGCATCGGGGTGGATGACGCCATCATCTACCTCCTGCACCGAGCTCTGACCCACCTGGAGAAGCCTGGAAGCACTGTGAGGATCATGTTCTTTGATTTCTCCAGTGCTTTTAACACCATCCAGCCAGGACTTCTGAGAGACAAGCTGGAACTGTCAGGAGTGGACCACCACATCTCCGAGTGGATACTGGACTACCTCACTGACCGCCCACAGTACGTGAGGACACAGGGCTGTGTCTCTGACAGGCTGGTCTGCAGTACGGGGGCCCCACAGGGAACTGTGCTGGCACCGTTCCTCTTCACCCTCTACACTGCAGACTTCTCCATCAACTCCCCACGCTGCCATCTGCAGAAGTTCTCTGACGACTCTGCCATAGTTGGCCTCATCACAGGTGAGGATGACTCAGAGTACAGACAGTGGACTCAGGACTTTGTGGACTGGTGCCAGCGGAACCACCTCCTGATCAACGCCGCTAAAACCAAGGAGCTGGTGGTGGATTTCCGCAGGCGCAGACCCACCACACGGACACCGGTGAACATCCAGGGAGTGGACATTGAGATAGTGGACTCTTATAAGTACCTGGGTGTTCACCTAAACAATAAACTGGACTGGACTCATAACACTGATGCGCTCTACAGGAAGGGTCAGAGCAGACTCTACCTGCTGAGAAGGCTGAGGTCTTTTGGAGTGCAGGGGACACTCCTGAAGACCTTCTATGACTCTGTGGTGGCATCAGCCATCTTCTATGCAGCAGTATGTTGGAGCAGCAGCTTATCTACAGCTGAGAGGAAGAAGATAGACAAGCTCATCAGGAAAGCCAGCTCTGTCCTAGGATGTCCTCTCGACTCAGTGCAGGTGGTGGGAGACAGAAGGACTCTGACCAAAATAACATCACTGATGGACAAGGTCTCCCATCCCATGCATGAAACTGTTGCTGAGCTGGAGAGCTCCTTCAGTGACAGACTGCTGCATCCTAAATGCACAAAGGAGCGTTACCGTAGATCCTTCCTCCCAGCAGCTGTAAGACTTTATAACCATCAATGCTCCCAACAAAAACCACAATAGCCTACACAATGTAGGATAATATATAATATACTGTAAATAGTCCGGCCTGTTAAGGTTCAACACACAGGCACATCATGTACATTGTATATAGTGTTATTATTAGTAGTATTAAGGTTAATATTGTTTGTTGATTTTATATATATTTATATTCTTTTCTTAGTGTGAATTATTATATTTTTACTTATATTTATAATAACTGCGGCTGCTGTTACACCCAAATTTCCCCTCTGTGGGACAATAAAGGCTGTTTCTTCTTCTTCTTCTTCTTCTTCTCATTTTGTTATTTTAGAGGACGACAAATCAGCTGCATGCTGTGAGACAGTACTGAGAATATTCAGATACTTCAAGTCTTACACTAAAATTTGGTTGAAGATGTTAGGGCTGTTAATCACAGTTATCACAGCTGTCATAGAATGTACTAAGTACTAAACATAAATACCATTTAATATCTGGTGCACTGTTAGAAAGCAAAGATATGGATCAGGAACCACAGGTGTATCAGAATCTGTAATTGCATCAGTATGTAACTGTCTGAATTTTGGTTTTAGTGTATGAGCTTTAAAAGCACTCCAGCCTTCAATAGCTCATCAATATTAAGCCTGATAGCTCCAATGGCATGTGACTTAAATGAACTTTGCCTAATTTAATAAGGTAATTTGACCCCAGGTTTCAGCTCAACTGTATCAGACTGGACAAATTTGAGCCTCCCCTCATTTCAAGGATTCAAGGATTTTCATTTGCCATCTGTGCATGGACCAAGGTCCAGACACCTTGGAATGTTTGTGCAGGGCTCTCTCGTAGTCAGCCAAGTATACTGCCTTGTTTCACTCAGTTGAGATGGAACCTGTTTTCAACAACTACTTATGTTCAATGATAATTGAATTTGATCTACACATGTTTATCTAATAAACTATTCATTCACACTTCAATCATACTTGGTGGTGGTGTTTTGTCCCTAGAAATGTGCATGCATTTATTGTGTAGTTAGATTCCCTCTAAAATAAGCTTTGTCTTGTTAAACATCAGTGCAGTACAAGAGAGTATGTCCACGAGCAATCAGCAAAGAGATGTGGCCCAGCATTTGACACTTGTTACCAGTTTTTCAGTCCATCAGGTGCAGCAGCCACACCCTGTGGAGCAAAGTAGATGTAGTCACCAGTAAAAATGAACTGATCAACAAAAGAACATTTTTCTTTTTACGTTCCCCTATTGAGCAGCTCATCAAAGCACAGTCCATAGTCTTTGGACTCCAGTTTCTCATCAAACAGTAAATGTAGAGCAATCCGGGCTCCTCAGCTCCTCAGTCTCCTCCTTTGCATTCGTACCCAGAGCTCCCACATTTCATCCATTGTTCATTTAACATGGAGTCTTCAGTCACTGGCTGCAACCAAACCACCTCAGGTTGAACCCAGACACAGTCTCTGTGTCTGTTGGCACATCATCACTCTGTGTGCTTTCTCAGTTGACAGTTTGCATACAGTTCATCACTGTTGCACATGATTTTGCTTCTAAAGAACACAGAATGTCTTTTCTCATAAGACTTATTGAAATGTCAGCTTACTTGACAAATTAAAGGATACGTCAGGTTGCTCCTTTTCTTCTGGCCTTTCTGGACCTCCTTATGGCCAACAGGCTGTTGGTCTAGCCCAAGAGGTCATGTGGCAGTCTCTCTGGAGGTGACCTGTGAAGTTACCTCTAAGCAGGTTGTTCCTCTGTTGAGTAGGCTGAGTGAGTCCAAGCAGCGGTCCTGGCTGTGACAGTTCTCTCCTTCCTCCACGCCAGGTCACTCTGCCTCTCATGTGCTTCTAGTTTCTCCCTCTCAGGTTTACAAGTCCAGATTGTCACCTTGATTAACATGCATGTGTACAACAGGCACAGCAGATTCAGTTAGAGTGTTAGGAACAGTTGGTGCAGGGAATCCACTCGTTACCTGTGTAGTGCTGACAGCAGGAGGAGCAGGCTGGGTGAGTGAGAAGAAGCTGCAAGACTCTGAGCAGTGTTAGCAGTCAGCACTGCAGCCTGAGCCTCAGTGTGCAGTTATCAGATGTGTTTAGCCTTCTTCTTCCTGTGATTGGTCAGCTCTCAGTCTCTCCTCCGTTGGAATGTACGCAGCCCTTTTGTTGGACTCTCCTCCTCTGTCAGGATTTCTCTTATCTTAAAGAGCTCTGCCATCAGGATACTGCTGCCTGAAAAACTCCACTATACAGTGTGTTTCATCTCCAGTTTCACATCATCAGGCAGGTTAGTCTGGAATACTCTGCTCAGCTCACTGGGATGTCTCCCAAAGAGCTTAAATGTCTCAAAGTGCAGAGCAGCTCCTGCAGCATTTTCTCCAAAGGAAATGATGACTTACTTGGTTTTTGTGATGTTGAAAACAGTCCATCAGCCAGTCTCACCATGTCCATAAGCATCCATGGCTCATGGGTAGACACACCTCACCCCCTTCATGGTGGAGCACATAGACACATTGCGCTCCTCCTCCTCCCATTCAGGAAGTAAGAGTTCTTGTGTGTCTGGACGTCACTTTGCTGGCTGTCCGTCTGGTGTATTATCTTCCAGCCTCTGCAGCCGTCTCCCTCTTGCTCCTGCCTCCTTTGCAGGAAGGCCATCCTCTTCCTTGTCCAGCTGTTGTTATTGTTGTTGTTTAGGAAGGTTGCTGTGGAGACCTGCAGCGTCATCTGTAAATCATCTCTGGACACAATGTTAGTAGAAGAGAACAGATTGCATTCTGCTCATGTACTCTGCTCTTTATCTTCATGGTTTTTTGTTTAAAGGTCCACTTCTTGTGTGACGTCACTCACTGCAGTTTGCTCAGAGGACATGCTTCTCAAAAATGATCTTCAAGCACTTAAAGAATAAAGTGGAGGCATTTTCTGCCATCATGGGGCAGAGAAAGACACTTCAGGAATTTTCCTTTTTTTTTTTTTTTTTTTTCGTTTCACCTCCACTTTATTACATCATTTCTGTTTACCATAAATTTTGCTTTAATCTATTTCCCCTCTATCATAACCCCAAAACCACTTTCTATCAGTAAACACATTCTCATCTATACGTCACTCAGCAACATGCCATGTTAAAAGATACCAGGTGAAAGTCAGAGATGGAAGTCCATCATTGTCATTGTGCATACACCACACTCCTGGTTGGAGGTGGATATTACCATTTTATTACCGTGTGCATGGGGCTGTGGATCACCCCCCTGTTTTAGAGGATCTCCATGGGTTCCTGCTCCACACTCGCTCTCTGAGAATAACACAGTGTCCACTGTGAACCAATAACTGTCTCTCTGGCTATAATTTTTACTCAAAGAGTAATCTCTCAGCACCATCAAATCTATTTAATTAATTTGTTATTTATTTTAAATGTGTTTATTTAATAATTTGGTAAACTTACAGATTTACTTCTATAACTATGTTTGGAACCAGGCATATATACAGCAGAGAGGTCATTGCAACTCAATTTGCCCCCTTCATCTAAACCCTCCGGTATTCAAAGAATGTGCTGAGGTGAAGACATCATCTGCACTGAGAACACACACACAAATATCCAAACAATATTTCCCGAGGACCAACTTACAGATTTTTCTTTTTCTAGGAACTCCTTTTGACTTCATCTTGAATTATATTTTAAATTAGGGTTCTTGTGAGTTGTCAAAG
Source organism: Archocentrus centrarchus (assembly GCF_007364275.1). Lineage (NCBI taxonomy): Eukaryota > Metazoa > Chordata > Actinopteri > Cichliformes > Cichlidae > Archocentrus > Archocentrus centrarchus. The sequence continues at coordinate 968,896 of NC_044347.1, forward strand.
CTTCAGGTTGATCAGCTGAGTGTCCTGCAGTCTCTCAGACCTGTTACACAGCTGTGTTTCTAATAATCAGATTATATTTTGTTTCTAAAATTCCTTTATCTCCTCAGAGGCTCAGCTGTTATTTCATCCTCTCTAATCTATTCTCACCACTCCTTTACCTCACTCACACCTACTACATTTATATTTTCACTTAAATCTATTTATTTTAGGCTCAGTTTGTGTCCAAGCTATATTATTATCATTACTATTTTGTTATTATTTATTATTCATACTATTGTTATTATAGCTATTTTATTTAATTCTCTCTTAATTCTCTCTTCTTTCCTTTTCTCCCAAATATTTTAACGTTTATTTCCCCTTATTCTTCCAAGTTTAGGATTCATTCTTACCCATTCTCTTAGGCTTTTTAATTTTGTTCGACTCTTTTTCTAGTTAATGTTACTTATATTATTAGTTTTAATCAATCCAATTATTCTATCAGAGGTTTTTCACTTTTAAATGGGTTATTCTTTTATTCAAATGTATTTAAACTGTTCCTGTTTTCCCCTTTTGGTCTCTAATTTAACACTTCTAGCCCCTCCAGATTATCTACTTTTAAACTTTTTACACTCTTCAATATTAACTCTAAACCTCAATGATTAATTTTCCTAGTTTGCACTTATTTCCCACAATTTTATGCAAACTTTTCATTCACCAATTGTATAGAAAAGCAGACAAGCTCTGCTTTTAATATACACACACCAACAGATGTATGCTGCTGCAGGCTGAGGCCTTGCAGCCCGCAGCAGGTCCACCTTCACAGATCACTCCTCCACTACACTGACCACCAGTTCATGAACACATCTATTAATTTATTTGATCTACACTCCGATTATTTCCCAGTTATTTTATTGTTACCATTACATAATGTTATCTATTATTCTACTACAGCTGTTAGAGATTTTATTTATTTCTTCACTATCTTCTAGTTTTCCCCAAGTATTTCCTCCCTTATTTTTACCAATTTCTCCCAATTGTGTCATTTGTTCTCGCTCACCTATTTTAAACTTCTAATTCTAATCTACTTCTTTTCAGCTTTTCTATTGACCAACATCAATTTTAACATTGTTTGAATGACTTACTGGCTCCGTCAGGAGCTTTGTTTTGTTCACAGGACTATTTTTATTTGAGCTCCTCCCGATAATCTTTAACCTATTACTGGTTACAAAGTTACTATTAACCCCAATTCATAAATTCCTTAGTCACATATACACAAATTTTTTTTCTTTTAGAGCAGAGGGAGAACTGCCCAGTGACAGCACTCTCTCTCTCTCTCTCCCAAACTCCCTGCCTGCTCGCACACACACACATCCCAGGCTCTCCCACACACACACACACATACCAGGCGGGTAGACACACACACACAGGTCTGCAGCCAAGGCCTTTGCAGCTTGCAGCAGCCTCTCTCCTCCTTCTCCCACAGCAGGTTATATTCTTGAAGCACAATTTACAGCAATTAACAATGATAAATGAATTATACTTTTCAAAAGCAGAATATACAGCAGGGAATAACTACAAGCCCAGGCAATATGTACAAAACATTACTTAAACACAACTTAACCAAATGGCACCACTCATCCAGTGCCTGACGTCATAATCTCCCAGTCGGACCTCGATGTCTTATTATCAAAGGTTTCCCCCTTCAGAGAGCTACCCCTAAGAGCTTATCTCCGACTCGCCCCTGGTTGTCGACCCCGACCGTGGACCCCCCACTCGTCAGAGCCCGAACCTTTAGCGGATTCTGACGAAACGTGCGGTAACCGCCGTGCGACTTTTTGCTAGCTTCCTTTTTTTTCATACAGTGAATCCTCCAGGCCGAATCTTCAGTGCATTGTTACCGCAAAGGTCTCAAAATATTAATCATGGGACCCCCAATAGCTTACTTCCGATACACGACCTGGGCAATATCTCCCGCGGCAGATAGCAGCCTGAGCTCGTCCGGCCCAAGATAAAGGTTTGGACCGGATAATTCTCAGCGGTAAATCTCCGCGAGGACCTATCACTTTATTCTCTTCAGCGCTTCTCAATAAATACCACAGAACAGATACGACAAGACGAACAGACAAGACAAACACCATTCACAGCTGCGATCTCACTCACAACACGCATTCATTCCACTCCAGAGTTCAGCAAAGCAAGAAAAACCCCAAACACAACACCTGCTCAATCCAGGAGTCTCCTTTTATCCAGATTAGACCATTTTAGCTCAAAATAGCCAAAAAACCCTTAAATTTTACAAATTCTTTATCCAGAGCAAGACAGCTGTTTTATTTTGAAAGTGTAACCAGGAACTTGGGCGGAAGTCTCAGTCACCCAGACAACACCATTGTTGCAGAAAACTGCTTTACTTACTTTTGCGCGCTTTTGGTGTTCTCCGTAGCAACGTGAGGCTCCGTCCAAACCCTAGGTACCTCTCCAGCTGTTCTTATCTCGGAGTCCTGCCGCGGTCGCCAAGATGTCGGGTTTTTTTGCGGCTCTCTCCCCCTGTTGCTCTTACCAGGCGGAGGGGAGACCAATGGGAGCAAATGCACCTTGAGAAAAGCTCCACACTTCACAGAAACTCACTGGAGATGAGCAGGTTTCGTTTCCAGGATTTATTGAAGCACAAAGTTAAACAAAGTTCGAGATAGCAAAAAGTTAAACAAAATACAAGATAGCAAAAGTTAAACAAAATGCAAGAAAGCAAAAAGCCTCCCGAGAGTGAGTGCCTTGGTGCTGTTATAAGGTGGTAGAAAAGCAAAGAAATAAACGTCCAGAGTTTAACAGAATATAAAAACAGAAGCCCTCTCGGGAGTGAGAGCCTGCAGCCGCTGCAAACACGGGTGAGAGGAAGAGCAAAGAAGAGCGCTCCCTCCCAAGTTTGCCATGCCCTTATATAGCCCAATCTCACACCTCCTGCAGCTGTTATCAGGGGAGGGGACATATTAAGATGCTCCTTTAAGCAACAGTTCTATGAATTGATCTCGGGGGGGCTAGCAAAAACCCATCTTTCCCACGTTCCGAAGTCCAGGTGCGCCTCCTCCCCTCCCCTCGGGATTCGCTCCGGCTACTCGCCCCCCCCCCTCGGGAGAAGCTGGGTCAAAAGTGCACTGGGTAAAAGGTGAAGCTCCTCACAAAGGTGGGGGCTAGCATTACTTAATGGAAAAATCCCAGGTTGCCTGCAGAGCAGGCCTCAGCATTTTTACCTGTCTACAGCATGCAGAGCTTCAGTGTGTGAGTGACAATATAGGTGACAAATAATACATAATGTGACCATTAATTAGAGTGTGTGATTAATATATATATAACAATACATGATATAAAAATATTGATATAAAATACTGATGTCATCAAGATAAAAATACACGACAATGTGTGCCCAGCTCGTCAGCAAGCTGTAACTGTTATTAGTACATCTATGTTACTGCTGTTTGGACTGCACTGGGGGCAGCCCCCCCTCTAAACCATGTGGTTAAACATCTTTGTGGTTTATTTAATTTAGTTTAAAGTCAAAAGTATACTGTATAAAGTATTTACAGTATTCAGGGGTGGTTTTATTCATTTTGCAAAGCTTCTCATGTTTGTTTCATACTGAAGGAAGAGTGTAAATAAGCTGCACACGAGACACACCATAAATATAACAATTCAAATAGAAATACAGCATCAAGTAGCATATCACAGAATTAATCTTCACAACAAGGTGAAGGTGCTGAAATAACTGCACAGCAGACAGAAATCAGACTGCAGAGAAACAACAAAATCACACGCTGATGATTTCCTGGAAAAGAATGTGTGTTTTGGTCTGATGTTCTGTGTCTACAGGACTCAGATGAGGCCGTTAACAGGCGACAGTGAAGGGCACAGAAGAAGGAACTGATAAGCTGCTACATGCTTGCATATTTCAATAACTGTGTAACTGTGTCTGTGTATAAAAGTTGAACTAAAATAGAGAGCCGGGTCAGACTTGTGTGAAGCTGCACTGACTGCATCAGACAGCTCCAACAACTCTGAACCAGATTAATCTGTAAACTGTTTGAAATGGTTTTATTAAATATAATAATTGGACTCTTTATTCTGTTGGTGTGATTCCTGTTTGATAAGCGAACACGCAGAAACCTAAAGGCTTAAACAGCAACACACACTTATTATTGAAATTCCTTCAGTATTTTGACAAGAGTACAAAAGATTAATTTTACTACTTTGGTTTAGTATGTTTGCAAAGAGAAAGATAGCCCGTGATGTGTGTCTGTTTTTATATATAATATACATCATAATTCCCTGCAGACAAGGTCAGGTTAAGCATGTGTTCACATATTTGGTGCATATGTGTGTTCACTGCACTTTAACAGATTCTGAGAAACAAAGCTCCAACTGCCAAAGTCTGAATGTTTTTGCATTTTGGAGTAATTGATTAATTATTAATACTTTCTTCTTTCTCGCACTAAAGCTGACTGACACTATTACATTTAGAAATGACTGAAACTAAGAAGCACTACACACTAAAACAGCTGCATCACAGGTCATGTGACTATTTGCAGCATGTTAACAAGTCTCAGTGAAGCTGCGTCACAGCTGCGTCACAGCTGCAGGGCTTCATCTGGCTGTAGGTGGCGCCCAAGAGCACTGAATGAAACCAGAGACCCGGTTTCTGACTCACTGATTCACAAAGGTTCACTTTGCCATCACTAACTTATCAAATATAATTTTAGTCCAAACTGATGTGTTTGCAGTGGTTCCACCACATCAGCAGCAGATTTCAGTAGTTCTGTGTAACCCTTGATACAGCACATGGTACACCTCAGCTGACATGATTATGCAGCACATAACACACCTTAGCTGAAACGGTTGGCTCTCCTGTTTTGCTGTCACTGCTGAGCGGCACGCTAAGATCTAGCAGGGAGGTCGTATTTTGGAGAGTCTATTGTCCCCTGCAGCCGATGTAGTAAAAGGACTGGGCCCAGATACTTTGGCTTTAGTTTATCTAAGAGTCCTGGACTCAGCTTTTGCCACAGTCCAGGATGGAGATGAGCTGTTTGCTCAGTTTTTGAACACATTACAGAATCCGGGTGAAAAGCCATCTGCTTATTTACAGCGGTTACACTTCACGTTGAGTGGTGTGGTCAAAAGAGGTGTTGTCTCGGCTCAAGATATTGATAAACATTTGTTAAAACAATTTTGCAGAGGTTGCTGGGATAATGCTGTTATATCTAAACTGCAGTTAGAACAAAAAAAAAAAAAATCTGCCAGCGTTCCCTTCTGCTGCTCCGCAGTGAGGAGGATCGGCAGCTAGCTAAGGAGTGCCTTATGAAAAAGCATTTAACCTCAAGCAAGCAATGTATTGATGTTCACTCCCAAAGCATGTGCGCTTGTGGTCACTCTGAGCTTAAAGCCATAAGAGAACTTAAAGAGCAAATGGACAAACTTCAGCGACAAATTTCAGCTCTGCTCTCCCAGAAACCCCAGCCGCGACAACTTAAATCACAATCTGGCAGCAGCAATACTGACACTAGAAGACCCAGACCAGGCTATTGTTTTAATTGTGGAAATGATGGCCATGTGTCGGCAGGCTGCAGTAACCCACCTAATCCTGCCCTCGTTTTGAAAAAAAGGAAACTGTTGCAGCAAAGACAGCAAGCATGGGACGTGAATAATTTGAAACATTCAAACTAGAAGCAGTCTCTGCAGGGGGACATACAGGGGCTGCAATTGAACCATGTCCCATACCTAGATCCTTTCACCCATATTCTATTTCATTGCCAAAAGCACAGCCCAAGTTACAATTAAAGGAACTCAGTTCAACTGTTTGTTGGACACTGGCTCTCAAGTTACCACTATATCACACTCTTTTTATAGTGATTACTTATCAGACCAAGTAATACATCCCCTTAATGATCTTCTACAAATAGAAGGGGCAAATGGTCAGGCTGTTCCTTATCTGGGCTATGTGGAAGTCAATATTGCCTTTCCACCTGCTTTTCTGGGCAGTTGTATTGACATTGACACACTTGCTCTAGTAGTACCTGACATAAGAGCATCACAACCATCCATACTCATTGGTACAAACACCCTCGATCTTGTGTATGACAGCCATGTTGCAAACAATCAGTCATTTTGTCCTGCCCCTTATGGCTATAAGTCTGTATGCAAGATACTGGAACTGAGACATAAACTGGCAACTGATGATTTTCATGGCACAGTGAAGTTGCATGCTGAAACACCGCAGGTTATACCAGCTGGGCAGCTGCTTTGGAGGGTTTAGCCGTTACACATCTCCTCCAGCCAGAAACATCAGTTCTTATTGAGCATCCATCCAGTTTTCCGTTGCCAGGGGGTTTGTTAGTCCAGTCTTGTGTAGTGGATTTTCCTCGCCACTCACCATATTGCTTGCCTGTTGTGATTACTAATCAATCCGACCATGATGTGACCATTGGAGCTAGGGCTGCCATCGCTGAGATTAGTGCAATTCAGTCCATTCAGTGCAAGGAACAGAGCATACCTGATGCTTTGTCCTCTGAATCTCCAACTCCCAGACTTAACTTTAATTTTGGGGAGTCTCCTTTATCACCAGAGTGGAAGTTTTGGATAAGTGAGAGGTTGAATAACATCCCAGAAGTCTTTGCCAGGCATGACCTTGATTTTGGAAAAACTGACAAAGTGAAACATCAGATTAAACTCTCAGATCCCACCCCTTTTAAGCAGTGTCCTAAACCAATTCATCCCCAAGATCTGGATGCAGTGAGGCAACATCTGAGGGAGCTTCTTGAGGCTGGTGTCATCAGAGAATCTGAGTCGCCTTTTGCATCTCCGATTGTTGTGAGGAAAAAAAATGGAAGTGTGCGGCTCTGTATTGACTATCGGAAACTGAATCTACAAACCATCAAAGATGCACATGCACTGCCAAAGTTGGAGGACACTTTCACTGCTCTCTCTGGTTCAGAATGGTTCTCTGTTCTTGATCTTAAATCTGGATATTATCAGATTGAAATGGATGAGGCAGATAAATGCAAAACAGCTTTTGTGTGTCCCTTAGGATTTTGGGAATTTAACAGAATGCCACAGGGAGTTACCAACGCACCCAGTAACTTTCAAAGGCTTATGGAGAAGTGTGTGGGGGACATGAATTTAAGAGAAGTCTTAGTTGTCATTGATGACCTCATAGTGTTTGCACCCACACTAGAAGAACACGAGGAAAGGCTGCTAAAAGTTTTGCATCGCTTAAAAGAGTTTGGCCTTAAGCTGTCCATAGAAAAATGCGTGTTCTTTCAGAAATCTGTGAAATATTTGGGACATGTTGTGTCGAAAGATGGCGTTCAAACAGACCCTGATATGATTGAGACCCTCAAATCGTGGCCTGTCCCAAAGAACTTGAAAGAGTTGCGCTCATTTCTAGGCTTTGCTGGATATTACCGTCGATTTATACAGGGCTATTCTTCAATCGTTAAGCCTCTACATGACCTTACTGCGGGGTATCCGCCATTGCAAAAGAAGAGCCACTCTGTTATCAGTTGGAAACGCTATCACAATCCCAAGGAGCCATTTGCGAGTCGTTGGTCTGACGCTTGTCAAAAAGCTTTTGAGTCTGTTATAGACAATTCAATTCAATTCAATTCAATTCAATTCAATTTTATTTATATAGCGCCAAATCACAACAAACTGTTGCCTCAAGGCGCTTTGTATTGTGGGTAAAGACCCTACAATTATACAGAGAAAACCCAACAGTCAAAACGACCCCCTATGAGCAGCACTTGGTGACAGTGGGAAGGAAAAACTCCCTTTAACAGGAAGAAACCTCCATCAGAACCAGGCTCAGGGAGGGGCAGTCATCTGCCGCGACCGGTTGGGCTGAGGGGAGAGAAAGACATGCTGTGGAAGAGAGCCAGAGATTAATATCAATTAATGATTAAATGCAGAGTGGAGTATAAACAAAGTAAATAAGGTGAATGAGAAACAGTGCATTATGTGAACCCCCCAGCAGACTAGGCCTATAGCAGCATAACTAAGGGATGGTTCAGGGTCACCTGATCCAGCCCTAACTATAAGCTTTATCATAAAGGAAAGATTTAAGCCTAATCTTAAAAATAGAGAGGGTGTCTGTCTCCCGAATCCAAGCTGGAAGCTGGTTCCACAGAAGAGGCGCCTGAAAGCTGAAGGCTCTGCCTCCCATTCTACTCTTAAGTATCCTAGGAACCACAAGTAAGCCAGCAGTCTGAGAGTGAAGTGCTCTGTTGGGGTGATATGGTACTATGAGGTCTTTGAGATAAGATGGTGCCTGATTATTCAAGACCTTGTATGTGAGGAGAAGAATTTTAAATTCTATTCTAGATTTAACAGGAAGCCAATGAAGAGAAGCCAATATGGGAGAAATCTGCTCTCTCTTTCTAGTCCCTGTCAGTACTCTAGCTGCAGCATTTTGGATCAGCTGAAGGCTTTTCAGGGAGCTTTTAGGACAGCCTGATAATAATGAATTACAATAGTCCACCCTAGAAGTAATAAATGCATGAATTAGCTTTTCAGCATCACTCTGAGAAAGGATGTTTCTAATTTTAGAAATATTGCGCAAATGCAAAAAAGCGGTCCTACATATTTGTTTAATATGTGCATTGAAGGACATATCCTGGTCAAAAATTACTCCAAGATTTCTCACTGTGTTACTGGAGGCCAAAGTAATGCCATCCAGAGTAAGTATGTGGTTAGACACCATGTTTCTAAGATTTGTGGGGCCGAGAACAAGAATTTCAGTTTTATCTGAATTTAGAAGCAGGAAATTAGAGGTCATCCAGGCCTTAATATCTTTAAGACATTCCTGCAGTTTAACTAATTGATGTGTGTCATCTGGCTTCATTGATAGGTAAAGCTGAGTATCATCTGCATAACAATGAAAATTGATGCAGTGCTTTCTAATAATACTGCCTAAGGGAAGCATGTATAATGTAAATAAAATTAGTCCTAGCACAGAACCCTGTGGAACTCCATAATTAACCTTAGTGTGTGAAGAAGACTCCCCATTTACATGAACAAATTGGAGTCTATGAGATAAATATGATTCAAACCACTGCAGTGCAGTACCTTTAATACCTATAGCAAGCTCTAATCTCTGTAATAAAATGTTATGGTCAACAGTATCAAAGCTGCACTGAGGTCCAACAGGACAAGAACAGAGATGAGTCCACTGTCAGAGGCTCTAAGAAGATCATTGGTAACCTTCACTAATGCTGTTTCTGTACTGTGATGAATTCTGAAACCTGACTGAAACTCTTCAAATAAACCGTTCCTCTGCAGATGATCAGTTAGCTGTTTTACAACTACTCTTTCAAGAGTCTTTGAGAGAAAAGGAAGGTTGGAGATTGGCCTATAATTAGCTAAGACAGCTGGGTCAGTGATGGCTTTTTAAGTAGAGGTTTAATTACAGCCACCTTGAAGGTCTGTGGTACATAGCCAACTAATAAAGACTGATTGATCATTTTTAAGATTGAAGCATCAATAAATGGAAAGACTTCTTTGAACAGTCTAGTAGGAATGGGATCTAACAAACATGTTGCTGGTTTGGAGGAAGTAACTATTGAAGTTAACTCTGAAAGATCAACTGGAGCAAAAGAGTCTAAACAAATACCAGCAGTGCTGAAAGCAGCCGAACATGAAGAATAATCTTTGAGATGGTTATGAATAATTTTTTCTCGAATGTCTAAAATTTTATTTGTAAAGAAATCCATGAAGTCACTACTAGTTAACGTGAAAGGAATACTCGGCTCTACATAGCTCTGACTCTTTGTCAGCCTGGCTACAGTGCTGAAAACAAACCTGGGGTTGTTCTTATTTTCTTCAATTAATGATGAATAGTAAGATGTCCTAGCTTTACGGAGGGCTTTTTTATAGAGCAACAAACTCTTTTTCCAGGCTAAATGAGCATCTTCTAATTTAGTGAGACGCCATTCCCTCTCCAGCTTTCGGGTTATCTGCTTTAAGCTGTGTGTTTGTGAATTATACCACGGAGTCAGGCACTTCTGATTTGAAGCTTTCCTTTTCAGAGGAGCCACAGTATCCAAAGTTATACGCAGTGAGGATGTAAAACTATTGACGAGATAATCGACCTCACTGGGAGCAGAGTTTAGGTAGCTGCTCTGCATTGTGTTGGCACTGAAGAGCATAACAATGAAGGAATTAGATCCTTAAACTTAGTTACAGCACTTTCAGAAAGACTTCTACTGTAATAAAACTTATTCCCCACTGCTGTGTAATCCATTAAAGTAAATGTAAATGTTACTAAGAAATGATCAGACAGGAGGGGGCTTTCAGGGAATACTGTTAAGTCTTCAGTTTCTATGCCATATGTTAGGACAAGATCCAGAGTATGATTAAAGTGGTGGGTGGGCTCCTTTACATTTTGAGAGAAGCCAATTGAATCTAACAATAGATTAAATGCAGTGTTGAGGCTGTCATTCTCAGCATCTACATGGATGTTAAAATCACCCACTATAATTATTTTATCTGAACTGAGCACTAAATCAGATAAAAAGTCTGAGAAATCAGACAGAAACTCTGAGTAAGGACCAGGTGGACGATAGATAATAACAAATAAAACAGGTTTTTGATTTTCCCAATTAGGATGGACAAGACTAAGAGCCCGGCTTTCAAAAGAATGAAAACTTTGTCTGGGTCTTTGATTAATTAATAAGCTGGAATTGAAGATTGCAGCTACTCCTCCTCCTCGACCTGTGCTTCGAGCATTCTGACAGTTACTGTGACTCGGGGGTGTTGATTCATTTAAACTAACATATTCATCCTGCTGTAACCAGGTTTCTGTAAGGCAGAATAAATCAATACATTGATCAATTATTAAATCATTTACTAATAGGGACTTGGAAGAGAGAGACCTAATGTTTAACAATCCACATTTAATTGTTTTATTTTTTGGTGCAGTTGATGAAGCTGTATTATTTATTTTTTTGAATTTTTATGCTTAAATAGCTTTTTGCTGATTTTAGCTTTGGTTTTTGGTGGTCTGGGAGCAGCACCGACTCTGTGGGGATGGGGTTTTGGGGGGATGGCAGGAGGAGAGAAGCTGCAGAGAGGCGTGTAAAACTGCAACTCTGCTTCCTGGTCTCAACCCTGGGTAGTCAGTTTTTAGGAGGGTTAATAAATTTGGCCAGATTTCTAGAAATGAGAGCTGCTCCATCCAAAGTGGGATGGATGCCGTCTCTCCTAACAAGACCAGGTTTTCCCCAGAAACTTTGCCAATTATCTATGAAGCCCACGTCGTTTTTTGGACACCACTCAGACAGCCAGCGATTCAAGGAGAACATGCGGCTAAACATGTGGCTCCTGGTCTGATTGGGGAGGGGCCCAGAGAAAACTACAGAGTCTGACATTGTTTTAGCAAAGTTACACACCGAGTCAATATTAATTTTAGTGACCTCCGATTGGCGTAACCGGGTGTCATTACTGCCGACGTGAATAACGATCTTACCAAATCTACGATTAGCCTTAGCCAGCAGTTTCAAATTTCCATGAATGTCGCCTGCTCTGGCCCCTGGAAGACATTTGACTATGGTCGCCGGTGTCTCTAGCTTCACGTTTCTCAAAACAGAGTCGCCAATAACCAGAGTTTGTTCCTCGGCGGGTGTGTCGCCGAGTGGAGAAAAACGGTTAGAGACGTGAACAGGTTGGTGGTGTACCCGGGGCTTCTGCTTAGGACTACGCTTCCTCCTCACTGTCACCCAGCTGGCCTGTTTTCCCTGCTGCTCAGGATCTGCTGGGGGGGAGCTAACGGCGGCTAAGCTACCATGGTCCGCACCGACAACAGAGGCCTGGCTAGATACAGGATTTTCCAGGGTGCGGAGCCGAGTCTCCAATTCAGAAAGCCTGGCCTCCAGAGCTACAAACAGACTACATTTATTACAAGTACCGTTACTGCTAAAGGAGGCCGAGGAGTAACTAAACATGTGACACCCAGAGCAGGAAAGTGCAGGAGAGACAGGAGAAGAAGCCATGCTGGTAGTGAGTCGGCTAAGGGCTAAGCTACTAGCTGAGCTAAGCTAGCGAATTTCTAAAAACAAATAAAGTGAGTAATGTGAATACAGGTGATTCAGCAAAGAGTATGCTATTTAAAGTAGGTGAAGATTACACTAAAATATGTTATTATCCAGATAAATCGAGTTATACAGATATAACAGCTAACAGACAGCAAAACACTGTGCTCCGAAACAGGAACAGGAAGTGATACAATACCGCAGTGAGAGCCAACACCAAGTTGTTCCAGGTGCTGTGAAAAGACCACCTGTGGCTCAATTTTCTGAATCTGAGCAAGGGGAGAGTAATGAAACAGAACCCCTGACCGATGTGGGTGTGACCCTGGAGCGATTTTCTAACTCTGGATCTGAAATCAATGATATACCTGAGGCTCACTTCTACCCCAGTTCTTGCCTTTGCTGACCCTCATAAGCCATACATTTTGCACACTGATGCAAGTTCCACTGGTTTAGGTGCTGTCTTGTACCAAGAGCAACAAGGGCAAAACAGAGTTATCGCGTATGCAAGTCGTGGTCTTTCCAAGAGTGAGTCTAAGTATCCTGCACATAAATTGGAATTTCTGGCCCTTAAGTGGGCAGTCACTGATAAATTCCATGATTACTTATATGGAATCCCTTTTACCGTGATTACTGACAGCAATCCATTAACATACTTGTTAACTTCAGCTAAACTGGATGCCACAAGTTATAGATGGTTGTCAGCTTTGTCTACTTTTTCGTTCAAAATTATATATCGAAATGGAAGACACAACGTTGATGCTGATGCTCTCTCATGCAGGCCACATGGAGACTTGACTAATGACCCAATGTCTCAAAAAGAAAAGGAGAGAATATTGAAGTTTGTTCAACATCACCTGGATGATGCATCTGTCGCTGCCATTGATCAGCAAACCGTAAAGGCGATTTGTGACCACCAACTTGTTTACAGTAATCACGATAGAATGTCTATCACTGCATTTGTCCATTCGCTTTCAGTACGGGCCGAGTGTTTGCCTGATAGTTTTGTAAATGACGCTCAATTTGCTTCTCCCTGGATCACTCAATTATCTACTGCTGAACTGGCTGATAAACAAAGACAAGATCAGGCCCTGAGGTATGTCATAGCTCTGCTAGAAACTGGGGACACCCCACCACCCATCTCAAGGACTGAGCTTCCTGAACTGCCCTTACTCCTTCGAGAACAAAATCACTTGGAGCTCCAAAATGGCCTTCTCATGAGGAGGAGGATAGTTGGGGACCAAATCTTTCATCAGCTTGTTTTACCTCAGGAATTCCGAGATGAAGTATTGACAAACCTGCATGACCATATGGGACATCTGGGCACTGAGCGCATACTGGATTTGGTGCGTCGCAGGTTTTATTGGCCAAAAATGGCTGTTGACATTCAGAAGAAAATAAAAACCTGTGAGAGATGCATAAAATGCAAGGCTCTTCCTGAAAAGACATCTTGGTGATAACTGATCATTTTACAAAGTATGCCATTGCAGTCCCTACTTCCAACCAAAGAGCTAAAACTGTTGCAAAATGTCTCTGGGACAATTTTCTGGTCCATTATGGCATGCCTGAGAAACTACATAGTGATCAAGGGCCAGATTTTGAATCCAGACTCATTAAAGAACTCTGTAAGATGACAGGCATACAGAAGACCAGAACAACTCCTTACCATCCACAAGGTAATCCGGTAGAGCGATTTAACAGAACACTCTTGGATATGCTGGGAACATTATCTACTGAAGACAAAAGCCACTGGAAAGATTTTGTTAAACCATTGGTTCATGCTTATAACTGCACCCGCAACGAAGTCACTGGATATTCACCATATGAGCTCATGTTTGGGCGGCAACCTCGTCTCCCCATTGACTTGGCCTTTGGACTACCTGTGAACAACGGTACCTTGAGTCATTCACAGTATGTTCAGAATCTTAAATCCACTCTGGAGAAGAGTTATAAGATTGCCAGTGAACTGTTTTGGCTAGGAGCTGGCATCTGGCTCCACAATGCCCCCACCCTCTCGTCTTTGTCTGCATTGCCCCCCACCCTCCCTACCCCACCATATTGCTATCCTGGCTTTAAATGTGCAAATATGCTTTGCTAAGGTGTTTTTTTTGTCAGGGTGCATTGGGAATGCCTGGCAGAAGCCCCAGTCCACAAGATATTCCACTCCCACCTCCAGCAGAACTTCAACAGCATTCTAAGAATGCAAAGAAAGTGATGGGGAAAAACAAAATGCGGTTTGATCAGCATGTAGTTCCAACTAAACTCAACATCGGTGACAGAGTATTGGTTCGTAACGTGAAGCTTTGGGGCAAGCACAAGCTTTCAGATAAATGGGAACCAGATGTCTATGTTGTGATCAAGCAAGCGGGGACCGTACCAGTGTACACGGTGCGTCCCGAAAATAAAGCCAAACCAGTCCGAACATTACATCGTAATCTCCTGCTGCCATGTGGATACCTACCTGTACCATCAACACCTGAAAAGAAGAGGAAAGCACCGGAAGGTGCATCATTCATTTCTCCGGGTGAGGATTGTGCACAGCCTTGCTCCGGTGAAGATGATGATGATGATCTGATCCCATATCACTGGTATGATTTACCTGCTCTAGAACCTGCCAGGGTCACTACAGTTGTTGATTTTCCCAGTCTGACAGTTGTTCCAGGCGCTGTGAAAAGACCACCTGTGGCTCAATTTTCTGAATCTGAGCAAGGGGAGAGTAATGAAACAGAACCCCTGACCGAGGTGGGTGTGACCCTGGAGAGATTTTCTAACTCTGGATCTGAAATCAATCATATACCTGAGGCCGAGTTACCAGAGAGTACATCCTTAGCTGTTGATCAAACCAGTGATGTTGGTGCCAATTTGGAATCTCCTGGTTCCCTCTCCTCTGAGCAATCTGGCACTCCAGATACCTCGAATTCTGACCTTGAATCACCTGTGCGTAGGTCCACCCGGGTTAGGAAGCCACCAGATCGATTACAATATGGTAACCTGGGGGAACCCCTTCTAAGAAGTATACAGTCCTTGTTTCATGGTCTAGCCATGGCCTTTGTTCCCATTTTAGGGGAAGATGATGTGTGTCTAGCTAGTGTTACTAGGCAGCCTTTCACTTCCACCTCTTCTTAAAGTCAATAAAGAGCTCTTTCACTGATGGCATGAAGTCGGCTTTAATATGGGCTGTAGCAGTTTACAGTAGGTATCATTACAGCAACACTTCCCGACAGTATTCCGCTACCTTTCGACATCGTCTGCCACCGTCGAACTAAAATACAACATAAACTTCCGTAAGACGGTGCAAAAGATAAAATAAAGACATAAAACAATATAATATCAAACATACCTCGCTGGCTGACCCTTTCTTCGAGGTAGAAATGAGGTTGTTACAAATGATTAACTTAGATTGGCTTTCCTTAATGCCACTTCCTTTTCTGTTCATACTTCGCCAGAGGCGGGGTGCATCTCTCTCAGGTGCCCCAGCGGAACCAAAAACCCATAATTTAGTTCCTACTAAGAAACTCCAAAAACAAATGTCCTAATGACACAAAAATATATGCATAATTCAAAATGAAAAACACAAACTGAAACTATGGCAGTAAAACTCCCACCAAATCACCAACCTACTGTGATTTCAATTCAAACATATAACATCATAATAGAAACATATTTACATTTCAGCATTTACTCTGCTTCCAGTAACAACACAGTTTTGTGTACTGGCCTATCAAGATACACTGGTTTTTCCCATCCTCATTCAAGGTTGAGTCACTGAGCAACAGCTTCACCTTCCTGATTCTTCCATCTGTGCTTGGATATACCTCTGTTACTCTTGCCAGCTTCCACTTATTCCTTGGGGAATTCTCCTCTTGCAGAATAACAACGTCATTCACTTTGGCATTCCTTTTATTTCTTTGCCAGATTTGTCTCTGTTGAAGATTGAGAAGATATTCTTTCTTCCACCTTGCCCAAAAATCATTGGCTAAAACCTGAACTTGGCGCCATCTCTTCCTTAGGTACAGGTCCTGGCTCACAAATTCACCAGGAGGAGGCAGAATAACACTGGACTTCATCATAAAAATGTGATTTGGCGTGAGAGGCTCTAAATTTGGATCATTTAGGTTTTCTACTGTTAATGGTCTGCTATTCACAATAGCCATAACCTCATAAAGAAACGTTCTGAGGGAGGAACTATCGAGTCTCTTAGATGCTTGATCCAGAATAGCAGTCAAGACACTTCTAACAGTCCTAATTTGCCTCTCCCAAACACCTCCCATGTGGCTTGAAGAGGGGGTGTTCAGAACAAACTCACATCCATATTGTTTCAACTGTTCTTTATCACAGTCCTTCAGTGCATTCAAAAACTCTCGCTTAGCACCAACAAAATTAGTACCTTGGTCACACCTGATTTGTCTTACATGTCCACAAATAGAAATAAAACAACGTAATGTATTAATAAAAGCATCAGTAGAAACATCATCCAACATTTCAATATGTATTGCCCTGGAACACATGCATGTGATAAGAAGACCATACTTTTTAAGTTCTTTTCTACCTTCTTTTACATAAAAAGGTCCAAAACAGTCAACACCACAGTAGGAGAATGGGGGTGTTGTTTCCATTCTATCCTCTGGTAGGTCTGACATCTGTTGATCTTGAGTATTCCTCCTGTATTTTCTGCAGGTTGTGCACTTGAAGATGTGTGAAGCAACTGCACTGCTGCATCCTGTGATCCACAGTCCATTGGAACGCAGCTCGTTAACAGTTATTCCTCTTCCTTGATGCTGCACCTTTTCGTGGACGTGTTTAATCAGTAAAGACAACACATGACTTGATTTGGGGATAACGGCAGGATGTTTGATATATGGGTGTAGACTCGCTCTTGTTAAACGTCCTCCCACCCTAAGTACTCCCTGCTCATCAACAAATGGACTTAAGCTGTACAGTTTGTGTGTCTTATCCTTGCATTGAATGTCCTTTCCTTGAGTTAAGTCCTTGATTTCCTTGCTGAAGGTGTTTTCTTGTTCAAGTTTTATTATGAACAGTTCTGCTTCTTGTCTATCCTCAACACTTGTGCTTTCACCTTTTGTTTGCGTGACTCCTTTAAAAGCTTTTATAAATTTCCTTAGGCACGCAATAGCTTTAACAGCTCTTCTCCAGTCTGAGAATTTGGTGAGACGGTCAAGTATTGTTCTCCTTTCTTGTACATTAGTGCAGAGCACATGTACTGTTTTTAGCTCTGGGTCATCAGGAATGACTTCCATAACCTTGTCAGTTTCAGTAGGTAGTTCACTTTGCCACAAAAACTTTGGACCTTTAAACCAGTTAGATCTGAGTAGCTGTTGGACACTTAGTCCCCTTGATGCGTGGTCTGCAGGATTACTTTCAGATGGTACATGATGCCACTGATGTGGGTCTGTGAGTGACCTTATTCTTTGAATCCTGTTTGCCACAAACACGTGAAATCTTTTTGCATCATTATTCACATATCCTAACACCACGTTGGAATCTGTCCAGAAATGTTCTTGAAGATTGCTTATCTCCAATTGTCTGTGTAGATTCTCAGTCATCCAGGTCATAGTAGTCTCTGGAGCTTGAAAAAGGCGACTGGACTTCTTTTTGTTTCTTGAAGACGTTTCACCTCTCATCCAAAAGGCTTCTTCAGTTCTCAACCAAATGGTGGAGAGACCCAGGTATTTAAACCCCTGTGGGCGTAGTCCCCTGGAGGTGGTTATGACCCTCTATTGATCATGTGCGTGAACACATGTGCCCAGGTGTGAAGGGGGCGTGGGTCATATTTAATCAGTGGTTTCAGTTGAAACCAATTTAGGACTCCGCTCCATTGTTTCCTGTGGCCTATTGAGGTCACTGGAACAAAGGTGTGAATGGGGGTTGAGACGTCTGGGAAGGGAGCTCAGGACAGCACTGTAAGCGGGGGAAAGTTGGTGACGTAATCCACCTCCTCTGTTCAATGATGGTTGTTCACAGTGGACATAGATGGCTTCTTTCACTCCTCTTTCAAACCATCTGTTTTCCCTGTCCAAAATGTGAACATTGGCATCCTCAAAAGAGTGCCCTTTTTCCTTCAGATGCAGATGTACTGCTGAATCTTGTCCTGTCGAGGTGGCTCTTCTATGTTGTGCCATTCGTTTGTGAAGAGGCTGTTTGGTTTCACCAATGTAGAGGTCCGAGCACTCTTCACTGCACTGAACAGCATACACTACATCGCTGATCTTGTGTTTGGCGGGTTTGTCCTTGGGATGAACCAGTTTTTGTCTTAGGGTGTGACTTGGTTTGAAGTACTTCAAACCAAGTCACACCTTGGCATCTTTTGAGGATGCCAATGTTCACATTTTGGACAGGGAAAACAGATGGTTTGAAAGAGGAGTGAAAGAAGCCATCTATGTCCACTGTGAACAACCATCATTGAACAGAGGAGGTGGATTACGTCACCAACTTTCCCCCGCTTACAGTGCTGTCCTGAGCTCCCTTCCCAGACGTCTCAACCCCCATTCACACCTTTGTTCCAGTGACCTCAATAGGCCACAGGAAACAATGGAGCGGAGTCCTAAATTGGTTTCAACTGAAACCACTGATTAAATATGACCCACGCCCCCTTCACACCTGGGCACATGTGTTCACGCACATGATCAATAGAGGGTCATAACCACCTCCAGGGGACTACGCCCACAGGGGTTTAAATACCTGGGTCTCTCCACCATTTGGTTGAGAACTGAAGAAGCCTTTCGGATGAGAGGTGAAACGTCTTCAAGAAACAAAAAGAAGTCCAGTCGCCTTTTTCAAGCTCCAGAGACTTATCTCCAATTCACCTTTTAACATTACACTTGTTCTTGCTGCAACTACTGCAGCCGTTAACTCAAGTCTAGGGACAGTAGTGACTTTGGTTGGGGTTACTCGCGCCTTTCCCATGACTAGAGCACAATGAATATCCCCTTTGGATGTGACTGTTCTTAAATAACTACATTGTCCATAGCCTATCACACTAGCATCTGAAAAATTGTGTAATTCACACTGTGTAATGTCTGTGTTTTCAGGTAGGATACATCTTTGTATTCTCACCTTTGACAAGTTTTGAAGATCTAGGAGCCAGGATTCCCACTGTGTATAGAGCTGATCCGTGAGTGGCTCATCCCATCCAACTTTCTCCTGACATAACTGTTGCAGGATTTGTTTTCCTTTTAGGATGAAGGGTGCCACAAACCCCAGTGGATCATACACAGATGCTACTGTGCACAGGATTCCTCTTCTTGTCATTAAATGTTCTTTGACTGTTATTCTGAACTGAAACTCATCCAAAGAAATGCACCACTGAACCCCGAGTGCTCTTTCCATCAGCGGCTCTCCAAGTGCTAGATCCAAGTCCTTAACACTTTCAGCACATTCTTCTCTTGGCAGCGACTTTATCACCTTTTCACTGTTTGATATGAACTTGTGTAATCTTAGTTTACCTGTGCTACACAGCTCTCTAGCTTCTTTGACTAGTTTCATTGCTTCTGCTTCTGACGCAACACTTACAAGTCCATCATCTACATAAAAGTTTCTTTGAATGAACTTCACTGTGCTTGGAGAGAATTTTCCCTCTCCTTGTGTGGCTAGATGTTTTAAACCAAAGTTGGCGCAACCAGGTGAAGAAGCAGCACCAAACAAATGAACCTTCATGCGAAAGACTGAGGGTGGAACGCTTAGGTCACCATGCTCCCACCATAAAAAGCGTAAATAGTCCTGGTCCTGAGGTGTTACATGAAACTGGTGAAACATATGCTCCACGTCGCACATTACAGCTACTGATCCCTTCCTGAACCTACAGAGTACTCCCACCAAAGTGTTTGTGAGGTCAGGCCCTGTAAGCAGGTGTTCATTCAGCGAAGTGTCTTTATATTGTGCAGAGCAGTCAAAGACTACACGGATCTTGCCGGGCTTTTGAGGGTGGTATACCCCATGGTGGGGAATATACCAGGTGGGGGTATTACAGAGTTCTTTCTCCATTACTTTCTCTGCATCACCACGTGCAATCATGTCCTCCATGAAATCTACATAATCCGAGTAGTACCTTTGGTCCCTTTCGAATCTGCGTTTTAGACTGCTTAACCGTTGCATTGCACTTGACATGTTATTGGGAAGATTTGGTTTGTCACTTTTAAAAGGCAGAGGCATTTCATAATGTCCATCCGTTTTTTGCTTGATTCCTTCTTGTAGCCTTGTTATAAAGCAGATGTCCTCCTGTGAAATGCTTGACTCTTCCACTGCTCTCTCTGTAAAGTCTGACTCAAGTGCTTTGATTAAATCTGGGCAAGTTACTTCCTTTATTCGTGTCTTACAGATGTAATGAACCTTATTCTTTAGCTTTGTGGTTGGCTCAGTCTCTGGTATTACTTGTTTTACAGTGATGCGATGACTTACTCCAATTACATCACTGCTTGCATCACATGAATCACAGTAACTTATGATGCTCCAGCCCAAATCTGTTTTCTGGGCATAAGGCTGATTTTCTTCACCACATACGACTTCCCTGGGCATTAAGGCTTGTGTGCAGTTGTACCCTAACAGGAGTCCTATTTCACAGTCCAGTGGTGGAGCAATATGTTCAGTGAGATGCTCCAAATGTGGCCACGCCCTTGCCGTGTCTGGAGTAGGAATATGACTACGATTAGCAGGTATAAAGTCACGTGTGTAAGCAACTGGCACAGTGAGTTTCTTTTTGGAAAACAGTCCTCTTATTTGCAGAGCTTCAAGTTTTGTACATGGTACAGTTGTTTTCTTGGATGACATCGTAGAAAGTTTGAGCTTAACTTGGGTTTTAGTTGTGTCCAGATTGTTCGCTACTTCATTGAGAATAAATGACGAATCACTCTGTGTGTCCAGCAGAGCATAGATAAGTAATTCTTTGCTTGGTTCATTTTGCGTGGATACATAGACAGGTACTATTGCAGATGTCTGTGTATTTTGGCTTTCATGAGTCACTCTATTGGACGTACTCTCGCTGACTGTGCCTTGTGACTGTGTTACCTGTTGCTGTGATTCCTTTGATTCACTTGCTTGTTGTTCTTTAGGCTGTTCTTTCTTTGTCTCCTGTCTTTGTCTTTCTTCATGCAGGCACGTGGGATGTCGTTTCGAGCATGTGTTACATATCATCCGGTTGCTGCAGTTCTTGGAGAGATGGCCACTCTTTAAACAGCCAAAACATAGTTTTTCACTTTGAATGAACTTGACTCTTTCAGTAACTGGTTTCTCAGTGAACTTACAACACTTGTATAAGCTGTGTCCTGCCCTTTTACAAAACACACAAGAGACTATGCTTCTTTCAGTGGAGTAAGTTGTGAAGATTTTCGTTGCATCTTGCCCCTTATGAATAGGTGCAAGTTGAGGTTTTATCTTTGGTTTGTCAAAGTCACTTTGTCTTATAGCTTGGTATGATGTAATGGGATTAGATGCAATACTTGCCTCCATTGACAGGAATGTTACAAAGTAACTGAAACGTGGGAACTGTCTGTGTGTCATGCCCTGTGAGGGCGGTCCCTCCATGGAGCTGCTCCACACCTGTTCTCCATTGAGGCAATCAGCACCGCCTTCTTAAGATGACAGCAGACCTCGACTCATTGCTGGATCACTGACAGAGTTACAGTCAGTGTCGGCTCAGTATCAGGCTTATGACTTACCTGTTCCAATTGTCTTCTCTAACTCCTCGTCTCTCACCTCAGGTCAGCTGTGGATTCCTGCCCGCGCTCCATCGCCGCCACCGTCTTGCCCCCCCGCTCCTGCGGACCCTTGGGACCACCGTCACTCGTATTCCTCGTCGGAGGCAGCCTCTCCTCTCCCTCAACAACTCTCGCCCCCTGCTCACTTCCCTTCGCACATTCTATTGTAATAAACCTGTTAACGCTCACCCTCCTTGTGTCTTTTCGTTCTGTGGACGTGACAGAATGATCCAGCCACAAACTGACGCGTCGACCGCCAGCCCCCTGGATCGGGCCATGGCTCTACAGGAGGAGACTCTCCAGCGGCATGAGCACATGCTGCGGCTGGTTTCCAGCCAGCTGGGCGCCACCACGCAGCAGCTCGCGGAGCTGAAAGGTATGCTGGAGGCCACCGCATCACGAACGCCCTCCGCTCCCCTCTTTTCGGCTCCACCACAGCCCCAGCTGCCGCCGGGAGATCTCCCGGGACCAGCCGGACCGATCGAAAGAGCCCTTCCGACTCCGGAGCCTTTCCATGGGGACCTGGGAAAATGTGGGGGTTTTCTCACCCAATGCCTGTTTATTTTCCAACAGCAGCGGACCGCATTTGCCTCAGACGGCACCAAGATCGGCTTCATTCTCGGATTACTACGGGGACGGGCGCTGGACTGGGGACACGCGGTGCTGCAGAGGGACCCTGGAATTACTTACCGTGAGTTCCTATCTCAGTTCAAAGAGGTGTTTGATAAGGGCTCCTGCCCGGAGGCGGCCGCGCAAAAACTCATAAATGCACGCCAAGGAAAAAGAAGCGTTGCAGACTTTTCAGTGGACTTCCGGATCCTCGCGGCGGAGGCGGGCTGGGAAGAAAAATCGCTCAGAGGTATATTTCTTAACAGCCTAAATGAGGAAATCAAATATGAACTCGCCACCCGAGACCTGCCGCCATCCCTGGGGGCTGTGATCTCCCTTTGTATTCGCCTGGATGATCGCCTGAGCACCCGGCGCGGGCTGCGAAACTACAATTCCCATCAGGCCTCTCGTCGCACGGCCCCGGCTGATCGGGATGACACCCCGGAAGAGGGACCAGAGGTTGCGGGGACACCTGTTGGCCTGGTGGAGCAGCCCATGCAGCTCGGTCACTCTCGGCTGTCAGCAGCGGAGCGCCGCCGGAGGATGGCGAGCGGTGAGTGTCTTTATTGTGGACTAAAAGGACATTTCATTAATTCCTGCCCGACTCGGCCAAAAGGGGCCGCCCGTCGGTAATGGTGGGGATACTGACGGGCGCGGTCAATGCTAGTCCCTCCCAACCCAGGTTAACCATCCAGGCAAAAATTAACCTTCCTCCCGAGAGTCATCCGGCGCTCGCCTTAGTGGACTCAGGGGCTGAGCAAAATCTTTTGGACCGTGCTCTCGCTCACCAGTATGGTATTCCCTTCGTCCCGCTTCCTCAGCCGCTTCAGGTGGTTGGCCTAGATGGCGCCAAACTTTCCACAATTACCCACCGGACTGACCCCATCTCGCTCACTCTCTCAGGTAACCACTCTGAACTAATCTCATTTTACCTTTTCGAGTCTCCCCAGACACCCATCGTTCTCGGCTTTCCTTGGCTTCAACGACACAATCCACACATAAATTGGACCACTCGGAGCATCTCTGGATGGAGCGAGCAGTGTCACCTGCGATGCCTTAAGGCCGCTACTCCCTCCGTCCCGCCCGCAGCATCTCCCAAGGACAACACGCCACCCGACCTCTCCGGAGTGCCCGAGATATACCACGACCTCGCTGAAGTGTTCAGCAGAGATCACGCTGTCTCCTTGCCGCCTCATCGCCCCTACGACTGCGCCATTGACATCCGCCCGGGAGCTCCCTATCCCTCCAGCCGCCTGTACAGCCTTTCCAAACCGGAACGAGACGCTATGGAAAAGTACGTCACTGAGGCCAGGGCAGCTGGTCTCATCCGGCCCTCCACGTCTCCCTTGGGGGCCGGATTCTTTTTCGTTGCCAAGAGGGATAAGTCTCTCCGCCCATGCATCGACTACCGGGGCCTCAACGCCATCACCATCCGGAACAAGTACCCACTTCCTTTACTCACCTCCGCGTTCGAGCTACTACAAGGAGCCACCATCTTTTCGAAACTGGACCTCCGCAACGCTTACCACCTCGTTAGAATCCGCAAGGGAGACGAATGGAAAACAGCGTTTAATACACACCTCGGTCATTTTGAGTATCTGGTCATGCCATTCGGACTGACCAACGCCCCCGCAGTGTTCCAGGCCCTCATTAATGACGTACTCAGGGATTTCATTAATCATTTTGTCTTTGTGTACCTCGATGACATCCTCATATTCTCCTCCTCGTTACAGGAACATCAGACACATGTGCGGCAGGTGCTGCAGCGGTTGTTGGAGAACCGCCTGTTCGTGAAGGGGGAGAAGTGTGAGTTCCATGTTGACACCACCTCTTTCCTGGGCTATGTCATTGAGAAGGGGCGGGTGAGGGCGGATCCTGTCAAAATCAAGGCCGTGTTGGAATGGCCAACACCCGCTGATCGCAAACAGCTGCAACGTTTCCTGGGTTTTGCCAACTTTTACAGACGCTTCATCAGGGATTACAGTCGGATCACCCTGCCATTAACCTCTCTTACCTCTCCGAAAACCCCTTTCAGGTGGACGTCTGCCGCGGCTGAGGCCTTCCAGCTCCTGAAGGACCGTTTTACCACCGCCCCAGTCTTGCTCCAACCCGACCTGTCACAACCCTTCATCGTGGAGGTGGACGCCTCTGATGTGGGAGTAGGGGCCGTCCTCTCTCAACAGGCAGCAGGTAACCTTCAGCCGTGCGCCTTTTTCTCTCGTCGACTCTCCCCCGCCGAGAGCAACTATGACGTCGGGGACCGCGAGCTGTTGGCCATCAAGCTGGCACTCGAGGAGTGGAGACACTGGTTGGAGGGCGCTACACATCCATTTTCTGGTGTGGACGGACCACAAAAATCTGGTTTATCTCCGATCGGCCAAGCGACTCAACCCCCGGCAAGCCAGGTGGGCCCTGTTCTTTACCAGATTCAATTTCACCATCTCTTACAGACCCGGGTCCCGGAACGTGAAACCAGACGCCCTCTCTCGTCAGTATGCCTCCCCGGACCACTTCTCCCAGACGGAGTACATACTCCCACCTTCCTGTGTCATAGGCTCTATCACCTGGGAGATCGAGTCGGCAATCCAGACGGCCCTCCGGACGGAACCGGACCCCGGTACCGGCCCTCCTACCCGCCTCTACGTGCCCTCCCAGGTTCGGGCCCAGGTTCTACAGTGGGGCCACACCGCTAGGTTTACCTGTCACCCAGGGGCTCACCGAACCGTCACCTTCCTCCAACGGTATTTCTGGTGGCCCTCGCTGATTAAGGATGTCCGGGAGTATGTGGCTGCTTGCAGTACCTGCGCTCAAAATAAGCCATCGACCTCCTCACCCGCTGGTCTCCTCCGGCCCCTGCCGACCCCCAAGCGGCCCTGGTCACATATTGCTCTGGACTTCATCACCGGCCTTCCTCCCTCTGAGGGTAAGACTGTCATCCTTACCATTGTGGACCGTTTTTCTAAAGCTGCTCATTTCATTGCACTCTCCAAGCTCCCCTCAGCCCTGGAAACATCCCAACTGCTTACTGATCATGTCTTCCGCCTGCACGGCATTCCTGAAGACATCGTATCCGATCGAGGGCCCCAATTCACGTCTCGAGTATGGAGGGAGTTTTGCAAGTCGCTCGGAGCCCAGGTGAGCCTGTCTTCAGGTTATCATCCTCAGACTAATGGTCAGACAGAGCGTACCAACCAAGAACTCGAGGCAGCGCTACGCTGTGTGGCCTCCACCAACCAGGCCACCTGGAGCTCCCATTTGGCGTGGATCGAATACGCCCACAACTCCCTCTCGTCCAGCGCCACCGGCATGTCACCTTTCGAGGCCTCCTTGGGTTTCCAACCTCCCCTCTTGCCCACCATCGAAAGGGATCTCCAGGTTCCTTCCATCCGACACCACCTCCGCCGCTGTCGCCGTGTGTGGCGGGCGGCCCGGTTGGCCTTACAGCGCACCAAGGACCAAAACAAGCGAGTGGCAGACCGACATCGGACCCCGGCGCCAGCCTATCAACCTGGCCAGAAGGTATGGCTCTCAACCAGACACGTGCCTATTCGGGCTGAATCTAAGAAACTCGCCCCTACATTCATTGGTCCATTTGAAATACACTCCCTTGTCAATCCTGTCTCGGTCCGGCTTAACCTCCCTCGCAACATGCGTATTCATAACGTCTTTCATGTGTCCCAAGTGAAACCTGTCTCTACCAGCCCTCTGTGCCCGCCGGCAGCCTCTCCTCCTCCGGTGCGCATCATCGACGGCCATCCGGCCTACACCATCAACCGCATCCTGGATGCGCGCCGCCGCGGCCGTGGTTATCAGTATTTGGTGGACTGGGAGGGCTATGGGCCGGAGGAGCGCTCCTGGGTGTCCCAAACGAACATGCTGGACAAACGCCTAGTGCCGGAGTACCGCCGGCGGCATCCAGACAAGTTCAGGTCGCCTGGAGGCTCCCGTTGAGGAGGGGGTACTGTCATGCCCTGTGAGGGCGGTCCCTCCATGGAGCTGCTCCACACCTGTTCTCCATTGAGGCAATCAGCACCGCCTTCTTAAGATGACAGCAGACCTCGACTCATTGCTGGATCACTGACAGAGTTACAGTCAGTGTCGGCTCAGTATCAGGCTTATGACTTACCTGTTCCAATTGTCTTCTCTAACTCCTCGTCTCTCACCTCAGGTCAGCTGTGGATTCCTGCCCGCGCTCCATCGCCGCCACCGTCTTGCCCCCCCGCTCCTGCGGACCCTTGGGACCACCGTCACTCGTATTCCTCGTCGGAGGCAGCCTCTCCTCTCCCTCAACAACTCTCGCCCCCTGCTCACTTCCCTTCGCACATTCTATTGTAATAAACCTGTTAACGCTCACCCTCCTTGTGTCTTTTCGTTCTGTGGACGTGACACTGTGCTCCAGCTGCTACTCTGTAGCCTTTCGGGTCCATCTGTTACTTAACCAGTCTGGTAGTTTAGCAACAAGTCTTTGATTTTCAATACCATCATTGAGGACGTTGAGATTCTCATTGGTAGTCATTGCAGATTGGCAACTTTGTAAAAAATCCACAAACCTTCTTAACTCTGCGCTATCCTTTCCCGTGAGCTTCGGCCAGGCATGCAACTTGTCTCTAAAGGCCTTAGCGATGACAAAAGGCTCTCCATAACGTTCATCGAGCATATTCCATGCTGCCATATATGAATCTTCAGAGCCAATCAGAAAATAGCCATCTAAGGCTTCTTTAACACATCCACCTACATACTTCTGTAGGAAAAATATCTTTTCTGCAGTGGGAATGTTCTTTCTTTCTATTAGAGTCTGAAAGGATGCTTTCCAATACTTAAACTTAAGTGGATCCCCACTAAATACTGAGGGCTCTGGAATAGGTAGTCTGTTAGCTGACATAGCTTCTGCCAAAACCTTTACAAGCACACCTGTGTTCTCGTGCATGATGTTTAAATCTTGTGGTATTTGTGAGGGTTGATTAGCAGCATTTATGAACTCAGTTACCTTTGTGTTTGCAGGGTTTAGAGTGATGCTTTCTGGCTTTACTGAGAAGTAATTTTCCTCATAAACTTGCAATCTTGCCTTTGCTGCATTGAGTCCTTTCAGATTTTCCAGCCTTTCAATTTCTCTTTTTAAGTCCTCAACTGACTTTCTCCTTGCAGCACTTTCATCTTGTTGTCTTTTTATCACAGCCGCTTTCTCATTTTCTCTTTTTAACTTGCGCTCCCTTTCCTCTTTCTCTTCTAGAAGGCGTTGTGACATTGCAGCAGCTTCTTGTTCTGCATTTATGCGTTTGTCCTCTTCTTCGAGGATTTGCATCTTTTCTCTATATTTCTCTTGTTCAGTCATTAGCTTAAGCACAGCTCTTGTGGCTTCATACTCTGCTGCAGCCTCTTGTCTTTTGGCAGAGAAGAAGAAGAAGAAGAAGAAGAAGAAACAGCCTTTATTGTCCCACAGAGGGGAAATTTGGGTGTAACAGCAGCCGCAGTTATTATAAATATAAGTAAAAATATAATAATTCACACTAAGAAAAGAATATAAATATATATAAAATCAACAAACAATATTAACCTTAATACTACTAATAATAACACTATATACAATGTACATGATGTGCCTGTGTGTTGAACCTTAACAGGCCGGACTATTTACAGTATATTATATATTATCCTACATTGTGTAGGTTATTGTGGTTTTTGTTGGGAGCAGTGATGATTATAAAGTCTTACAGCTGCTGGGAGGAAGGATCTACGGTAACGCTCCTTTGTGCATTTAGGATGCAGCAGTCTGTCACTGAAGGAGCTCTCCAGCTCAGCAACAGTTTCATGCATGGGATGGGAGACCTTGTCCATCAGTGATGTTATTTTGGTCAGAGTCCTTCTGTCTCCCACCACCTGCACTGAGTCGAGAGGACATCCTAGGACAGAGCTGGCTTTCCTGATGAGCTTGTCTATCTTCTTCCTCTCAGCTGTAGATAAGCTGCTGCTCCAACATACTGCTGCATAGAAGATGGCTGATGCCACCACAGAGTCATAGAAGGTCTTCAGGAGTGTCCCCTGCACTCCAAAAGACCTCAGCCTTCTCAGCAGGTAGAGTCTGCTCTGACCCTTCCTGTAGAGCGCATCAGTGTTATGAGTCCAGTCCAGTTTATTGTTTAGGTGAACACCCAGGTACTTATAAGAGTCCACTATCTCAATGTCCACTCCCTGGATGTTCACCGGTGTCCGTGTGGTGGGTCTGCGCCTGCGGAAATCCACCACCAGCTCCTTGGTTTTAGCGGCGTTGATCAGGAGGTGGTTCCGCTGGCACCAGTCCACAAAGTCCTGAGTCCACTGTCTGTACTCTGAGTCATCCTCACCTGTGATGAGGCCAACTATGGCAGAGTCGTCAGAGAACTTCTGCAGATGGCAGCGTGGGGAGTTGATGGAGAAGTCTGCAGTGTAGAGGGTGAAGAGGACCGGTGCCAGCACAGTTCCCTGTGGGGCCCCCGTACTGCAGACCAGCCTGTCAGAGACACAGCCCTGTGTCCTCACGTACTGTGGGCGGTCAGTGAGGTAGTCCAGTATCCACTCGGAGATGTGGTGGTCCACTCCTGACAGTTCCAGCTTGTCTCTCAGAAGTCCTGGCTGGATGGTGTTAAAAGCACTGGAGAAATCAAAGAACATGATCCTCACAGTGCTTCCAGGCTTCTCCAGGTGGGTCAGAGCTCGGTGCAGGAGGTAGATGATGGCGTCATCCACCCCGATGCCAGGCCGGTAGGCGAACTGCAGCGGGTCCAACGAAGACGACACCATGAGGCGTAGATGGTTGAGGACCAGCCTCTCGAGGGTCTTCATTAGATGCGATGTCAGGGCTACCGGCCTGTAGCTGCTGAGATCCTTTGGATGTTTGGTCTTTGGTACCGGTACCACACAGGAGGTCTTCCACAGTTGTGGTACTTTCCCCAGCTTCAAGCTCAGGTTGAACATGTATCCCATGATGCCACACAGCTGATCTGCGCAGCACCTCAGGAGCCTGGAGCTGATGCTGTCTGGACCAGCAGCCTTTCGCACCTTGATCTTACGTAGCTCCTTCCTCACATGATGAGTTGAGAGGGACAAGATGGAGGTGGGGGATGGGGGTTGTGAGATGGAGTCCTCAGAAGTGAAGGGGGTGGGTGATGGCTGAGAGCTGAGAGGTGTGAGGTCCCAAGAAGAAGAAAGGTTGGCAGTCATTAAAGATGGTGGGGCTGACAGCAGGGGGGACTGGGCTGGGGGAGGGGTGGGTGGCTGGTCAAACCTGTTAAAGAACTGGTTCAGGTTGTTCACCCACTCTAAGTCTCCCACAACCCTAGGGCTTGGTTTGTGGCCTGAAATTGAGTTCAAACTCCTCCAAACCCCACTGATGTTGCTCTGCTGTAGCTGGTCCTCCATCTTCTTCCTGTAGATGTTTTTTCCATCCCTGATTTTCCTTCTCAGATCCTTCTGCACGGCTCTCAGCTCCTCCTTATTTCCTGATCTAAAGGCTCTCTTCTTCTCCTTCAGGAGAGCCTTTATTTCAGAGTTGATCCAGGGTTTGTTGTTTGAAAAACACCGTACCCTCCTGGTGGGCACAGTGTTTTCCACGCAGAAATTGATGTAATCAGTGATGCAGTCCGTGATGCTGTCGATGTCCTCCCCATGAGGGGCACAAAGCTCTTCCCACACAGTGGAGCTAAAGCAGTCTCTCAGAGCTTCTTCAGTCTCCTCAGACCATTTCTTCACTGTGTGTGTCACAACTGGTTCTCTGTGTACCAAGGGTTTGTACACAGGCTGGAGATGAACCAGGTTGTGATCTGAGCCCCCCAGGGGAGGCAGAGGTGATGAGCTGTATGCCTCCTTGATGTTGGCATACAGTAGATCCAGTGTGTTGGTATTCCTGGTGTGGCAGGTGACATACTGGGTGAAGGTGGGGAGAGTGGAGGACAGGGAGACGTGGTTAAAGTCCCCTGAGATCAGAAAGAGGGCCTGTGGGTGCTGTGTTTGGAGTCTGCTGGTAGTAGCATGGAGGACATCGCAGGCTGCAGCAGCGTTAGCAGAGGGCGGCACATACACAGTTATCACAATAACATGTGAAAACTCCCGAGGAAGATAGTACGGCCTCAAGCTAACAGCGAGCAGTTCAATGTCCTTACTGCAGAGCGTCTCTTTGATGGTTAGATGTCTGGAGTTGCACCATCTATCGTTCACAAACACAGCCAGACCCCCGCCCCTCTTCTTACCACTCTCCTTGGTTCTGTCGGCACGGATCAAATGAAAGCCGTCCATGTTTATGTGTGAGTCCGGGGTTAGCTCGGTTAGCCACGTCTCCGTCAGGCACATGAGGCTGCTCTCCCGGTAGCTCCTTTGATGTCGCGTTAGCGCCGCCAGCTCGTCCACTTTGTTGGGAAGAGATCTCACGTTTCCCATGATGATGGACGGGATGACGGGCCTGTACCTTCTCCTCTGGCAACGACGACCTATGCCCGCACGTCTCCCGCGTCTCTTCCTTCTCAGTTCGCGGGGAATATCGAGTCGTTCAGCAGGAGTAGGCACAGCGGAGCTCCCGATGGAGAACAGCTGGTCCCGAGAGTAAACAATAGGAGTGTGGCCACTCTCGCAGTCTCCAAACATAAACACCATAAAAAGGGTAAAAATCAAAAACAAAGTTTTCCAGAAAAAAGTCTGCTCCATCATGGGGAAAAAGAGCAGAAGATACAGAAACACAAAAACACATCTAATACTAAACAAAATGAGAAAAAACACGAAATGAGTGCGGAGCTGCTGAAACTGGCTGCCTGCTCGCGCGGCGCCGGAAGAGGAGCCATTAGAGATAACTGTACTGGCTTTAGATGGGCTATGAACTGAGACACTAACAGAGCTAGAAGATGTAAATATAGAGCTAGCATCAGGCCATACAATTTCCTCCTGATTTGTTCCTTCAACATGAGATTTGATGTTTTGCAAAACTACCTTAGTCACTGATGTGCATTTGTCTAGCTTGGAACGCATATCATGAGGTGGTCCATCCATTGCTCTATATTGATCATAAATATCATTAAGAGCAGCTACTTCTCTTTGTACAAGGTCCATGTGACCTTCAAGAATGTCAACTGGATCTCTTTTTATAACAGATTTTTTAGCAACTTTGATTAATGCTTTCCATCTGTCGTAAATACTTTCAAAGTGACGTTGCAGCCCCTGTAGCTTTTCTTCATGGAATTCTCTTCCCTTTTCTGTAAGTGTACGAGGCCTTTCACCTCTGCGCTGCTCTCCTTGCTCAATTTGCACTGAATAGGTTTCATCAACTTGCTCTGCTTCTGCAGCTTGTTCTGCAGTGGCAGCTTTAATTTCTGTTTCATTTGTTTCTGACATTTTGTTTTGCTTGAAACGCTATGCACTTGTTACTTGATGAAAAATCTCCTTTTAACTTGACTTAAGAAATTAACTGTTAACTTGGTTGCATTATTTCCCTTCTTGTTACCTTGTTGTGCTGCTGTTCTCAGGCTTCATACAGCTCCTTATTGTTTCTCCCTCCTTGTGTCACTTTCCAAACATGAACTTAAATGTCTGGCTTCTGGACGTCTTTATGAAGAAGAAACTGGTGAATCTGTGAGTCCATTAACATTTGCAGCAGCTTGGTCCTTGGTGCAATAACACGATGTTGCCACCAGGGGGCCGGGAATTATGCAGCTCCGAGTTCGACTTTCACTTCCACCTCTTCTTAAAGTCAATAAAGAGCTCTTTCACTGATGGCATGAAGTCGGCTTTAATATGGGCTGTAGCAGTTTACAGTAGGTATCATTACAGCAACACTTCCCGACAGTATTCCGCTACCTTTCGACATCGTCTGCCACCGTCGAACTAAAATACAACATAAACTTCCGTAAGACGGTGCAAAAGATAAAATAAAGACATAAAACAATATAATATCAAACATACCTCGCTGGCTGACCCTTTCTTCGAGGTAGAAATGAGGTTGTTACAAATGATTAACTTAGATTGGCTTTCCTTAATGCCACTTCCTTTTCTGTTCATACTTCGCCAGAGGCGGGGTGCATCTCTCTCAGGTGCCCCAGCGGAACCAAAAACCCGTAATTTAGTTCCTACTAAGAAACTCCAAAAACAAATGTCCTAATGACACAAAAATATATGCATAATTCAAAATGAAAAACACAAACTGAAACTATGGCAGTAAAACAGCCAGTAGTATAGCAGCAACCATTGTCAGGTGCAGGGACGCACCTGAGATAGGGGGGGAGCATGTAACCCTTGTTACAGCACATGGCACACCTCAGCTGTCATGATTACGCAGCACATGGTACACTTCAGCTGACATGATTACGCAGCACATGGTACACTTCAGCTGACATGATTACGCAGCACATAACACACCTCAGCTGACATGATTACGCAGCACATAACACACCTCAGCTGACATGATTACGCAGCACATAACACACCTCAGCTGACATGATTACGCAGCACATGGTACACCTCAGCTGACATGATTACGCAGCACATAACACACCTCAGCTGACATGATTACGCAGCACATGGTACACCTCAGCTGACATGATTACGCAGCACATGGTACACTTCAGCTGACATGATTACGGAGCACATAACACACCTCAGCTGACATGATTACGCAGCACATGGTACACCTCAGCTGACATGATTACGCAGCACATAACACACCTCAGCTGACATGATTACGCAGCACATAACACACCTCAGCTGACATGATTACGCAGCACATGGTACACCTCAGCTGACATGATTACGCAGCACATAACACACCTCAGCTGAAACGGTTGGCTCTCCTGTTTTGCTGTCACTGCTGAGCGGCACGCTAAGACCTAGCAGGGAGGTCTACGTTTGGGTTTTTGGCTCCTGCTGTGGCTGGTGCACTCTGTTGTCTGACGCAGAAACTCCACTGCAGAATCATTGTGCAAATACTCAGCGGTGAGTTAACTTTGTTTTCTTTACTCCTATTAGCGATCAGATGGTTGCTACCTTGGTGTTACGATGTGTTCACGCTAAGAACGGGTGGCTAAGAACGGGTGGCTGTAGCTCAGTAGGTAGAGCAGGTCACCTACTGATCCGAAGGTCAGGGGTTCGATTCCTGGCTACTCCAGGCTACATGCCAATGTATCCTTGGGCAAGATACTTAACCCCAAGTTGCTCTCCGACCGTTCCGTCGGAGTGTGAATGTGTGTGGATGTTATATAATTAAAAAGCACTTAGCTTAGTTAACATGGAAGTGCTTGTATGAATGGGTGTGCATGGGTAAATGTAAAAAATGTGTTGTATAAGCGCTTTGAGTGCTCTGACTGAGTAGAAAAGCGCTATATAAGAACTAGTCCATTTACCATTTAGAAGCGAACATAGAACATAATACCTATTGGTCGAACATGTCATTTTGGATTCGGCTATCCTGCCAGTACAATATGTTTGCTTTCCTGTATTTTCATCAGATTGTGGGCAGAATGATAAAATGATGTTGTGATGAAATTGTGTTTACCGGTAAACTTTTAAAATGATATTTTTGTAATGACCTTGTTTGCAGGTCACGTTTTTTTTGCATGCTTCAAGACACAGCTCAAGTGGGGAAATCGGATGGCGAACTGGTAGGAAAATTTGCACTTCCTTTGGGATTTGGACTTTGTTCCCTGTCTTTCTAATAAGAGAACCTTGAACTGAACTGACTCCACCCGCACTTTGCAAAGGTGCACACACTGAACTGAGATGGACTAAAGTGATTCTAACATCTGAAAGAGAATGAAGATATGTCCAATGTGAACTGTTTATTGTGTGTCTTTGTTGTTTTGTTTTGTTGTTGGTCTACAAAATTACATCTGTGATCACAGTAACATCTTGTTTCCTTGAGTGATTCATTGTTCACATCATTCAGGCTCCACAAAGGACAGTTCTTCTGCGTACAGTTATAATAACTTATTTTCCATTGCATATCATTTGGTCTACCTCTGTTGTGGGTTACATCTGCTTGTACAGTTGATGCACCACTAACACAACACAGTACATCACTGGAAACAGACAGTAAACCTGTTACTGACTCAGAATCAGAGACCTTATTAGGACTGTTAGTGTGGATTCCAGAAGGACAAACAGGAGACATGAACATGGAGTTTCATCATTTTATCTTCTCACAGTTTGAGACATTATTGATCATATTCATGGGAAACCTGACGTACAGAAAGATTCCCCACAAATCTGCACTGTCTGATATATTACAGCATCAAAGTATCTGTCTGATATATTACAGCATCAAAGTATCTGTCTGATATTGCAGTATTATAGCAGGTTATTACAGTACTCTGCAGTGATAATAGTTTTCCACTGTGTGATAAATGATGATGTCACCCATCAGTAGTAATAAAGGTGTTACATGTATTTCTGCTCTCAGTGTTTCATATCCAGGTGTTTTTATGTGAATGTGGATCTTTGGGATCAATTAGAGAATTGATTTGATCATGTTTCATGTTTTATTGGATCAGGTAACGTGAGGTTCTGGTCTTGGTCTCGACTACAACGCTGGAACTCGACCAAATGGGACAAAACAAAAACCCCATCAATCATAAATATGACACAGGCTGTTCATTTGGATTAATAACATTATGATACTGAACAGCAGTTAGGTCTGTGTACTTAATAAAGGCAGGCAGCTTACCTGAAGTACTGCAGTTATCCATGAAGTACTGCAGTTATTCATGAAGTACTGCAGTTATCCATGAAGTACTGCAGTTATCCATTGTCACAGACTGCAGTGTTTCAGGTGAATGCAGGTGTGTCAGGTAGAAAAGTCAGATGTGTCTCTAAAGGTATGAAACATTGTTATGAGCATAAAAGCATCTCTGAGTCAGATCAGCACATTTTACAATCTGATGTTTGTGAGCAGTTAAATGGATAATGGAAGCACAAAGACACACACTCATCACTGCACTCTGCATGTTACACACACAACAAATGTCCAGTAACAAAGACATGATTCCAGGTGAAAGTTCAGCAGTCCTCCTATCACAGCTCATTTCACCGTACGGTGCGTTCACTGACAGTCGAGCTCCAGGTAAAAGCAGCTTCCATTATTCTAACCTCAGAAAGGAGAAACTCTGGTTTCCTGATGAGCTTTTTAAGCTTCTGCAGATCATTTTCATGAGGAAATGCAGAAAATGAGTCCAGACAACATGTAGCTGTCCATCATCTGCTACATGGACCAAAGCATGGACATTAGAAACAGTTTGATTTTGCCATATATTTCACCAAAGGGACAAAACACTTCAAGTGCAGGCACACTGTGTGCAGGACAGTCTGGGACGTACTAAAATAGAGCAGCATGAAATTATAGTACATGTTTGATCCTGAACTGTAGTTAGCATCACAGGTCCTGTGTACAGGAGATACTGTGTGCCAATGTGTGTGTGTACTTCAACAGTGTATTTGTAAGAGAAGCCAGAATACCACAGTAGTAGTACTGTCCTCCTTTCAAGTACTGAGTATTGGGTCTCAGTCCTGAGGAGCGTCCTTTGGAAGATCAGGAAGGCAAATGTGACGTTTGCCCAATAATTCTGTCAAAGAGACCGAGGAGACATGGAGGTGTGTGGATAGACTGTCAGAGAGTGAAAGCTTGTCCATCATCATCAGATGTCTCAGTCTGATCTTCACCAGCAGCCACCTCAAACATCTGGCCTACATCTGTCTCCCTGCTCACTAAGGACTCTCTGGTTCCAGTGTGGAGGTACTGGGAATCATCACTGCCAGTTTGACCTTCATGAAAAAGCTCTGCACTGATGGGTCCAAGGTCAAAGTCCCTCTCTGTTTCACCTGAAGTCAGTGACATTTGTGGAGGTCCTCCATCTGCAGGTGGAGCTGGAGACAGGCAGAGTCTTTGTGTTCATTGGATCTAAAGAGGAATATTTTTGGTATTTTCAGAGCACAGACAGCAGCCCAACAGGCAGAAGGGCTGAAGATGAAGTTCTGAGGTGCTTACAGCAGAACCCACACATGATAACAGAGAAGATCCAAACTTCCTGCTCCAGCCCCTCCCAAAGGAGCTTCATGATCTGAGTATTTTATAACTATTACTGATTTTACTCTAATATTTGTGTGTATGTTCTAGCTGTGGTTTGTGGATCAGTGTGGAGTTCCTGCAGCTGGATCATGATCCTCAGTGTTCCTGCTCTTAGTTTACCTCTGTTTTCTTTTTGCTCTCATTTGCTTTGTGTTGTTTTTCACTTCAGAGCTGCTTTATTGGCTGCTCTGTTTTTGCTTCCTTTCTGTCTCTGATTTGCTGAAGCTAAGCTCCTCCCACTGCTCTACATGATGTCATTGTTCCAGTCTCTGCACACAGCTGCAGGTGATCACCTGATCAGCTCCAAACTGCTTCAGATCCATTTTTAAACCAGAAACAGTCTAAAGGATCACCAGATAATCGATGATAGAAGATCAATGGAGGAAACTCCTGATGTGGTTACAATATTTGCAGCTGTAACACTTCAATCTCAGCTGTTAATAACTGCTTTATGACATCAGCCAGGACGCTGTGAGGGTGACGGAGGGGACGGCAGGTCTAATCAGACAGGTGAGCTGAACAGGTGTACTGACTCCAACCAGCTGCTTCACTGTGGACAGCTGCCACGTGTCCCTGAAAGCAGCTGATTGGTTTAGTTATTAGATGCAGGCCTGTGATTGACAGCTCATGATCAGCTGCTCCTCTCAGAGATACGTGGGAGCTCCTTCTTTGGTACTGCAGTACTTCATGTACTTTAAACTGAAGATATTTAATGAGTGCTTTCCAGCTCAGGCTCATCTATTATTACCTTTATTTTCCTGGAGAAACTGACATGTTTGATCGTGTGTGATATTCTGAGGCCCAGAGACCCCAGCTGTGACCAATTAACCTAACCCCACTAACTGCAGGTCTGTGGGAGGAAACCCACACAGAGAGGCCAAGGTGGAATCAAACCCAGGACCTTCTAGCTGTGAGGCAGCAGTGCTAACACCACTGTGCTGCTGTATTAACACACTGCACCTAAAATAACACAACATAAAATCAGGGTAGAAAACAATAGTTTTTAATGAAAAAGACTTTTACTGTGAAAACATGTTTAATATACAAATATAAATTTAACAACAACAAAGTCATAAACAGCTCTTTAAATGCTGCAGATGTTTCTGTTCAACTATCACAGACAATCAACCCATGACAATAATCACCAGGATTAATCCTGTTTAAAATGTTCAGTGTCTTTGATTATTGATAATGATGGTCTGTATTTGGCCTTCTGATCCATAAATGATTAAATCAATTCTGCAACTTGCATCAATTTAATCTGAGCGTTCCCTCAGAGGCAGACGGGAGTCACAGGAACTCAGATGTAAAGAAAGCCTGAAAACATGTGCTCATCCCAGCTGAGCCTTCATCACATCAGTGACATCACAGAAGGTCACACTAAACCAGGAGAGTGTTGTTTCTTGATCTTGATGCCATAATGTTGTGTATTGAAGAAATCCCTCGCTGACAAAGTCTTAATGCATATATACAAAGTTTATTACAAAAAGACAATATCAAAACAGACGCTCCTCGAGCCATCTGGGTGACAGAGAAAGCCAATGATCTTCTACACACTGAAGAAAGAAACTTACAGCCTTATATAGGCTTTAACATCTGATAAACATGTTGTCACACCTAGACTGGTTTCTACCAGTTTTTTGGTGGGACTCAAAGACCCCCCAATAAATACCTTTCCTTTTTTGGTAAAGATAAGCAATGCAGATGAGCTCCCAAACTGAGAGGCCCCTTGCTGGAATTTTCCTACACCTTTAGGAGACAACATAAATGCAGTTTCACATAGGCATTTCAGACACTACATATTCCCCCCTTCGAGACTTCAAACTAAGTCTCGAAAGACAAAGAACACAAGAATGTTTACGATTACATCAAACAACAGTTTCTCCCATAACATAATTTTAACAAAGACTTTTTCTGACTTCCTGTGAGGTGTGGGAGCAAAAAAACCCTGCCTGGCAGCTTTCTCTCTTCAATGACCATCTTAACACAATCAAGGCTGGAAAAATTCTCCCACGACCCTGCTGCCCACAGCGATCACCTTTGGCACCCCAGAGGAACTCAAAAAGACAAAAGGGAGTATTAATGATTGTCATGTGACCATTTAGCAAATACACAAGGAAGCCTCAGCAAATAAAATCAAACAGAGTGTCCATTAGATCAGCTGGTCGACCCATCGGACCTCTCTATGAACATATCCCTACCTATCATCCCTTTCTTTCCCTACAATCGAGCAAAAGAAAAAAACATCTGAGGTCCCAGTGTACTTACCAAATGACAGAAACATCATTCTTCAGAATGGCTAATTAAAAGTGTTATACATTCAAGTATTACTTCTACAATGAAAATCTCTAAACTATAATTCATACATTTCAAAATAATGAATCAGTCTTTATTATCGTTTCAAACATAAGAATGACACTGCAACTCTTCAGCAGCATTGACTCTTGCTGTGATGCCATGTTGAATCTCATCCTTTCTGTCATGGTCCCCGCCCTCTCCGGGCCGGCAGTGTGTTGTATGGGTGTGTTTTGTTCTTTGGGCAGGCTCGACAGTTGCTCCACCCTCTGGCCGGCCTCCTCCAGCCGTGTGTGGCACACCTGATCTCAATCACTGTTTACTCACCTGTTTTCCCTGAGGCTCACTTGCTGGGTATTTAAGCCAAAGGAAGTCTTCAGTCCTTGCCGGATCGTTGCCTCTATCAGGTAGCCAAACTAAGCACTTTATTTTGGTGTCGTTCCAACGTTCTTTTTGCCTTCTGGATTAATTGCTGTTTGTGTGCAGAGCTGAGCCGGGGTCTGTTGGGGCGTGAGTCAAGAATTCTGTGGGTCAGTAAACGTGCTGCCAGACCGACGGAGTGTTGGAGACAAGCCTGTTTAATCCCGGACCTCCTCACTCAAAACTTTGTTGGATTTGTGAAAATAAAAACTGGAAACATTTTACATCTGCCTCTGCAGTTGGGTCCTTCCTTTTCCTGAACATCATGACAGAACGATCCGGCCAGCTGGACCCAGCAGAAGCAGCGTCACTGCAGGGAGTGCTCTCATCTCTCGGAGAGCAGCTGCAGAAACACGATCAAGTACTCCGGCATCTGATGGCAGATCAAGCAGCGGTGACTCGTAAGATGGACGAAATTGGAAATGTGTTGCAAATGCTATGCTCACCCAGTCGTGCCTCTCCTACAGCTTCTCCTCTGGAAGAGAGCACTTCGCAGTCTGGCACTGTGCATTCCCCGGAGGGCGTTGCCGCTTCCTCAAGTTCCCCGGAGCCCCCGGAACGAGCTCTTCCCTCTCCTGCTCTCTTCTCCGGTGAGTTAGAAGAGGCTCCAGGCTTCCTGATGCAGTGTTCACTTGTGTTTAAACAGCTCCAGAGGACATATGCTGCGGACAGTGCAAAGATTGCATACATGTCTACACTAATGAGAGGAAGGGCATTACATTGGGCACAGACGGTTATTAATGCTAATGATCTTTCTTATGCTGAGTTTTTGAACAAGTTTAAGTGCGTGTTTGTAAAAAGGGATAGCTGTGACCAAGCAGCCCAGCGCATGTTTAACCTACGACAGGGCGAACGGCGTGTGTCGGATTATGCCATTGACTTCTGGATTCTTGCTGAGGAGACAGGATGGGGGGTGAAAGCCTTACGGGGGGCCTTCCTCAACGGTCTCGCGAACTACATCCACGATGAACTGGCAACTAAAGAGCTCCCATCTTCTCTGAATCAGTTAGTAGCAATGTGCACCAAATTAGATGACCGTGTCCATGAGCGATGCAAACAATTTCGCCCCAGACCCAAGAATCCTCACGCTCAGCCTGTTCCTTCTGATGACTTGATGGGCGCAGGCCCGTCTTTTGGGAATGAAGTGGAAGCCATGCAACTGGGCCGCACACACC
The DNA here is from genome assembly GCF_007364275.1 of Archocentrus centrarchus. Taxonomy (NCBI): domain Eukaryota; kingdom Metazoa; phylum Chordata; class Actinopteri; order Cichliformes; family Cichlidae; genus Archocentrus; species Archocentrus centrarchus. The sequence goes on from NC_044347.1 coordinate 1,009,217, forward strand.
TCACCCCAGAAGAACGTAGTCACAGGTTGGCAGCTGGTGAGTGCCTTTACTGTGGTGAGATGGGTCATTTTCTTTTCTCCTGCCCACGGCGGCCAAAAGGCAGGGCCCGTCAGTCCAAGTAGGGGTGCTGGCGGGTGAGTCCTCCTCCCTACCACGTCTAATGGTGCCAGTTAATCTGTCTGTTAATGATGATGATTTCACCCTGCAGGCATTGGTGGACTCCGGTGCTGAACAAAACTTTCTGGATTCAGCTCTTGCTCAACAATTAAAACTACCTCTTATTCACCTCCCACATCCTCTGCAGGTCAAAGCTCTTGATGGTCGCTGGCTGGCGGAAGTTACGTGTCAAACTGAACCCATTTCACTACTCATTTCTGGCAATCACCGTGAGTACCTCTCCTTTTTCATCATCCACTCTCCTCAGAGCCCTCTGGTCCTGGGACATCCCTGGTTACAAAAACACAACCCCGTGATCGATTGGTCACACAACAAAATTTCCACCTGGAGCCAGGATTGTCACAAACAGTGTCTTCTGTCAGCCCAGCCTCCATCCTCTGCCCCGTCTGAAACCCCTGGTTCTGAGGTTCCCAATCTCTCTAATATACCTGTTTGTTACCATGATCTGGCAGATGTTTTCCGCAAAGACTTAGCATTATCCTTGCCTCCCCATCGCCCTTACGACTGTGCGATAGAGTTGTTTCCTGGAGCTCCACTCCCAGCGAGTCGACTATACAGTTTGTCTAAACCTGAAAGAGAAGCGATGGAGACATATATTCATGACTCTCTAAAAGCTGGGATAATCCGTCCTTCCTCCTCTCCATTAGCTGCGGGTTTTTTTTTTTGTGGAGAAAAAGGACAAGACTCTTAGGCCTTGCATTGATTTTCGGGGGCTTAACCAGATCACGGTGCGGAACAAATATCCTTTACCGCTACTCTCCTCAGCCTTTGAACTGTTGCAGGGGGCCTCTGTATTTACAAAACTAGATCTCCGAAATGCCTACCACCTAGTCCGCATCCGTGAGGGGGATGAGTGGAAAACGGCGTTTAACACCCATCTCGGCCATTTTGAATATTTGGTGATGCCTTTTGGTCTGACCAATGCCCCAGCTGTCTTTCAGGCATTGGTAAATGATGTTCTTCGAGATTTTCTGAACCGTTTTGTATTTGTATATCTGGATGACATTTTAATTTTTTCAAGAACCCCGCAAGAGCACCAGGAACACGTTCGCCAAGTCCTGCAGAGACTGCTGGAAAATCGGTTATTCATTAAAGGGGAGAAATGTGAGTTCCATGTCCAAACGGTGTCTTTCCTGGGAGTTGTCATTGCGCCTGACAGCATTCAACCAGACCCAACTAAGGTAAAAACTGTGGTGGACTGGCCCACGCCTTCCACCCGGAAACAGTTGCAGAGTTTTTTAGGGTTTGCCAATTTCTATCGTCGATTCATCAGAGACTATAGTCGTGTTGTGTCCCCATTAACCGCTCTCACTTCCCCTAAGCAGCCCTTTCTCTGGACGACTCATGCTCAGGAGACGTTTGACCACCTCAAGGATCTCTTTGCTACCGCCCCTATTCTGATACAACCGGATTTGTCACAACCGTTCATTGTGGAGGTGAATGCCTCAGATGCTGGGGTAGGAGCTGTAATATCCCAGCGAAAGAATGATAAATTGCATCCATGTGCTTTCTTCTCTCGCCGTCTTTCTCCTGCAGAGCGGAACTATGATATTGGTGACCGGGAGCTCCTGGCTGTGAAGCTAGCACTGGAGGAATGGCGTCATTGGCTTGAGGGAGCTGAACAACCCTTTATTGTCTGGACGGACCATAAAAATCTCTCATACATTCAAAAGGCCAAGAGATTAAATGCACGCCAAGCTAGGTGGTCACTGTTCTTCACCAGGTTTAACTTCACCATCTCTTACCGCCCTGGCTCCCGTAACGGCAAACCTGACGCCCTTTCTCGTCTGTTTTCTGATCCTGAGCTCCCTCGGCCAGAAGAACCTATCCTTCCAGTGTCCCGGGTGATTGGGGCTTTGACCTGGGAACTGGAGTCTTTGATCCGAGCTGCGCAAAGGGACGAACCGGATCCCGGGACCGGTCCTGCCAACCGAATGTACGTACCCACCTCAGTCCGGTCCAAGGTGCTGCATTGGGCTCACACTGCTCGCTTTACCTGCCATCCTGGTGTGTTCCGAACAATCACGTTTCTTCAGCGCTCATTCTGGTGGCCCTCATTAACCCGAGATGTCCGCGACTACATTGGCGCCTGCACCGTCTGTGCCCGGAATAAGGTCTCCTCGTCTCCCTCCACTGGCTTATTAAGACCTTTGCCCGTACCTGGACGTCCTTGGAGCCACATCTCCCTCGATTTTGTCACAGGCTTGCCCCCATCCTCAGGTAACACTGTTATCATGACTATAATTGATCGTTTCTCAAAAGCAGCTCACCTTGTTGCTCTGCCTAAGCTTCCGACAGCCCTGGAAACAGCCCGCCTGCTCACGGACCATGTTTTCCGTCTTCATGGGATTCCTCAGGATGTCGTTTCAGATCGCGGCCCCCAGTTCACGTCTCACGTTTGGAGGGAGTTCTGTACTGCCATTGGCGCTCGGGTTAGTCTATCTTCAGGTTTTCATCCTCAAACCAACGGCCAGACTGAACGTATGAACCAGGAACTGGAGGCGGCTCTCCGTTGTGTGACCTCCTCTAATCAGACCACTTGGAGTACTCAGCTGGCATGGGTGGAATATGCCCATAACACCATGACGTCCTCGGCTACCGGATTGTCTCCCTTTGAAGCCAGTTTGGGTTATCAACCCCCTTTGTTCCCGAATCAGGAGATCGACTTGAATGTACCCTCAGTCCAGCACCATCTTCGTCGTTGTCGACGGACGTGGAAATCTACCCGAGCTGCCCTTCTTCGCACTTCTGCCCGGAATAAACGACTGGCTGACCGGCGCCGCCGTCCTGCACCCACGTATGCCCCCGGGCAGAAGGTTTGGCTGTCTACTAAGCATATCAATCTCCGATCGGAATCAAAAAAACTATCTCCTTCATTTATTGGCCCTTTTGTGATCAGCTCTGTCATTAATCCTGTCTCCGTCCGGTTGACCCTACCTCGCCACATGAGGATTTGTAATTCTTTCCATGTCTCGCAGATCAAGCCAGTCAGATCTAGCCGCCTGTGCCCTCCGGCCGAACCCCCTCCGCCCACCCGGGTCGTTGGTGGCCAGCCTGTTTACACCGTCCGTCGGTTGTTGGATGTCCGCCGGCGGGGTCGTGGCCTTCAGTACCTGGTGGATTGGGAGGGGTATGGTCCGGAAGAGCGTACTTGGGTGCCTCATTCTGCGATCCTGGACCCTTCCATGGTCCGGGAGTTCCGTCGGGGGCGCCCAGACAGGCCTGGGCGGTCGCCGGGAGGCTCCCGTTGAGGGGGGGGTACTGTCATGGTCCCCGCCCTCTCCGGGCCGGCAGTGTGTTGTATGGGTGTGTTTTGTTCTTTGGGCAGGCTCGACAGTTGCTCCACCCTCTGGCCGGCCTCCTCCAGCCGTGTGTGGCACACCTGATCTCAATCACTGTTTACTCACCTGTTTTCCCTGAGGCTCACTTGCTGGGTATTTAAGCCAAAGGAAGTCTTCAGTCCTTGCCGGATCGTTGCCTCTATCAGGTAGCCAAACTAAGCACTTTATTTTGGTGTCGTTCCAACGTTCTTTTTGCCTTCTGGATTAATTGCTGTTTGTGTGCAGAGCTGAGCCGGGGTCTGTTGGGGCGTGAGTCAAGAATTCTGTGGGTCAGTAAACGTGCTGCCAGACCGACGGAGTGTTGGAGACAAGCCTGTTTAATCCCGGACCTCCTCACTCAAAACTTTGTTGGATTTGTGAAAATAAAAACTGGAAACATTTTACGTCTGCCTCTGCAGTTGGGTCCTTCCTTTTCCTGAATATCATGACACTTTCATCACAGCGTCCCCATTCAGAGTCCTTCAGTCCATTCTTATTGTATAATCTCCTGAGCTCAAAGTTCTCCTGAGTCTCTTTCTGAAACGAGAAAAAACACTGAACAGTATCTTTTGTAACAATAATGCATGCAATTTAAACATCAAACATTGATTATCATCTTCTAAATAAATGTAAATTTCCAACATCCTATTTTATAATTTTCCAATTACTTTTTCCCATTCTATTCCCCCCTTGGGAAATCACCACTTGTATACAAGACACAAACAAACAAAGAAAAATTTATAATGGTTAGTAAGGGTTAATTAAGTAACAACTAATAATAAAAACAGATATGAAAATTATAATAAGACTAAATGTAAAAGATCTAATAGGATTACACACCAAGGTGAGTACTGCTCCACCACTCCTTCCATCACCACATCATTATCAACATCCAAGTCAGTTGTCTGCATGCTGACAAATCTTAACTACACAATTTTTCAAACCCCATTCATTTTTTCACAAATTCCTTGGCTCTGTGGATGATAAACATCACCAAGGCGCTATTTAATTCCCAGGTTTTTGTTTTTTTTCCAAGATCAATCTCACAGTCTTATCCACAAACTCTTTTCCATTGTCTGAAAATATCAAATCTTAAAATTTTCATCTCCTTATCACTTCTCTGGACAGAAATTTAGCAAGAAATTGCACTTTTATTAATGCATAGCCAGCGTTCAATTTGTCATTCACACGATTAACAACACTCCAGATCTGCCTCACACAACAGCAGGGCATACAGATCTGACCTGAGTCTGGAGTATCTCTCAGCCTCTCGCACACAGTCATGTGGTTCACCATCTTCTGGTTTTGACAAGTTTTTTGCTAGATTAGCTGTGACGCACCTCACTAGGGTGACATCTTCTTGCTCTAAGAGAATCAGAATCAGAATCAGAATCAGAAGGTTTTTATTGCCATATGGGTGAACAGGTTCACAGCATTAGGAAATTGCTGCGGTACTTCGTGCTTACAGAAAAAAAACAAATAAGTATAAAAACTATAAGACAATATACAAGTATACAAATTGCAAATATACAGAGATACTAGAGCTATAACTATAACACAATATTACAAAATTACAAAATATACAGTGCAGAGACTAATTAAAAGATAAAAGAATGTAGACTATATTCCACTAATATGTACATCAGTGCAATCAGACAGGTGCATAGACATAGGGTCATCAGCGTTTGTGGAGGGTGGTGGTAACAGTCTTAGGGTAATTGTTCATGAGTCCAACAGCAAGAGCCTATGATAGTCTCTAAGTGTAGACATAGTCAATGTAAATTTGCCATAGTTCAGGAAATTTCTAAGACTATGATGGGTAAGAATCGTCACTGGATACTCCCTCGTGACCAATGATGCTTTATCATATATCAATGAAATCCCACTAAGGCTCTATAGCATAGTGCTAGTCCCTGCTCCACTTCTGAATAAGTGATAGAATAGTAACAAATATGTTGGGGATTTGCTCCTGTTCCAGTTGGCTCCACACGCATACTTACCACCAGTAGAGATAGACACATACAACAAAAAGTTCTTAGAATAGTCTGGAAATGCCAACACTGGGGCTTCTTGTAGCCTCTGTTTAATTGTTTCAAAGGCCATAATGCCATCTTACTTCCAAGAAAGATTACAATGAAGTTGAGCATTTCCCATGTCTTTGATCATGGCTCTCAAAGGTCCTATTAAACTGGCATAATCTCCAATCCATGCTCAAGAACAGCCAGCAATTCTCTGCTTCCAAGAGTCTTTCAATTTGTGGCTTAATTCCTCAGATTGTCTCTTCTTTCAATGAATATTGATCCTTCCAGGGAGGTCTGACCCCTGGTCTAAGTTCCACTTTCACTGTTTGAGCTGACTTCACCAGTCCAATATCAGTACTGTGTTGGGAGCACAAACATTCTGGAACTTTCTCTGGTCCTGATGCTACCAGCTGACACCTCCCACTTGGATTCTCTGGGCATCCCTAAAATCCTTGATCTGGCCCAGTGAAAGGGTTTGCTGGGCCTCTGGATCCGCTTGGTGGGCCACTAACTGCTCTGAATCTGTTGCAATCATGAGCAAAATGGCCAAATTGTAACATCTCTCTGGAAACTGTTGGAAATTTAAATGAAAAATATCTCCTCTTCCAAGATTTCCTCGTCCTCTTTCCCTCCAGGATTGCACTGGATTATACATTAACTGAGGGTAAGAGGGCACTGGAACCACCGGTGTTGGCTGAAACAGTTCTGGCTGAACCTGTTTTGGCTGTAGCTGTGATTCTGGTTGATCTGATGGAGGGTGGCTCTGCATGACCACAGCTTGCTTCTTTTCTTTTTTCTTATTCTCTCCCAGTTGTATCTGGTTGAGCTTTCTGAGTATCTCCTGGTCCTGTTCTTTCTGGTCATGTTCCTTTTTCCGGTACAGCTCCACCTGATGGGCAATGTGGTCTGTGTACACACCTTTTTCCATGCTTCCAAGACCAACTACCTCTGCCAATCTGCTTCTTACTGGCAAAGGTAGTCCCTTCTGTATTTTAGCTCGCAAAATTGATTGTTCCATTTGATTTATATCGGGATCATTTCCGGTGACATTTCTCCAGGTCTGAAGTGCTCTAGACACATAAGCTGTCGGGTTTTCATCCTGTCCCAACGGCTCAATAAGAATATTGTCAGGATGCACATTAGTTGGGAATGTATCCCTTAATGCTCACCACATTCGTCCTCTGCTTGCAGCAAAAAGTTCTGGATCATTCACAGCTGTCCCCATATATCTATTAAGTCCTGCTTTCTGCAAAAGCTCCTCCATAGCAGGAATTCAGAGAAGACTTGCTAACAGTCTCTTAACATCACCCATTGCTGGTTGTGTTCCCACCATTATTTCTTGCTCATCCATGGATGAGCGCCATCTTGTAGGGTAGGGAGCTTCTCAAGTATATCTGACATGTCTGTATTCTGCCAGGGCTTGTACTCCATTGTCTGTCCCCTTATAATTACTGGACACATCTTCTCAGGTGTTTTCCTCTTCCTTAGACGCAATGTCATTGCTGATCTCTGCAATTCTTCCTTCTGGAGCTCTTTTTTCTGTGCCTTCAGTTCCTTCAGTTGGTTCTCCAAAGCAAGCTGACCTACTGAGGTTGTCGCTTTATCTAGATCTGACAAACATTCATCTATACTTCTTTCAATCTCTCTTAAAGTTCTTTGTCTGTCCTCCTGTATTTTAGTACTGGATACAGTTGGGAGGAACCTTCTTGAAAAAGAACTTCTAGCTTCCAATTCTTCACTGCTGTCTCCACTTTCGCTCTCATCCAAACGGTCATCTTCCAAATCTTCATCCTTCTTGATCCTTGTTCCTTTCTTCTCTGCTTTCATCGACATCCTCCTAATTTGGGGATCATATCCTCCAACAATTCTTTCCAAGTCACTTCCGTCTTCATCCTCTTCTTCTTCTTCCAACCTTCTGTTCCTTCTGTCACCTTTACTTTTCAATCTTGACGTTTTCTTCTTGCTTTTAGAAGAAGGAGTCAATTTTATAATTGTCTCCGCATGTCCCACTTCAGTTACTCTGTCATTATCATCCTTAATGTGGTAGTTGCCATCCTGGTTAACCACTGGAAGCTGAGGGTATACTTTTTCACACTTGAACTTCTTTTCGTAAGAGGGGGGGGGGGGCTTGTCCACTAGATTGAGATGTGAAAAAGGCACACTAGTTTCAGCCATCAGTTTCTGCGTTAATTTTATATTCTTCTCAACATCTTCCAGGCTTTTATTCTTCTTGTCCTTAATTGCTTGCATCAGTTTCTGCCCTTCTTTTTCAAAGAGCTGAAGGACATCAAGTTCCATTTGCCTTTTGTGTTTTCGTCGTTCTCCTTTCTTCCCCTTCTTTTGTTCCGCTTTGTATGTAGACACAAGCACCCTTATGGTTTGAATTACATCTGGATTTAACGTTCCATCTTTAGGCCAGGGTTGATCAATATGTGGCCATCGTTTATGCCATTTTTCTGATGTCTTTGCGATGAGTAATTTAATTAATGAATTACTCCGTTGAACTACCTCTACTGGGGTAATTGCTTTCAAAACTTTGGTATCGTTGTCAGACATTTTAATAACCTCTCAAATTTCCCCTTTTTATTTATTTTTTTTTTTCAATGAATGAATGAATCAACTAATTTTCAATGAACTTGTTTTATTTCCAATTAATCAATTTTATTGTAATCAGACAATTTTATTTATGTTTATTTATCATTAGCAATAATTGATCATTTTTCCAATCTTAAACCGATTATTTATTAGTCACTAAATTGCCAACACCAGAAGAGATACAAACGTGCTGACGCAAAACTATTCACCTCACTATAACGATATAACTCAAATTTGTCCAAACCAGAATAAAGCTCAATATGCACCACAAGACACACAATTATTAATATCAACAAAGTGTAAACCCCATAAATGTGTCCAATCTGTCAGAGAATTGAAATCAAGCAGATGTTCTATATGAAATGCCAAATTAAATATATGTCTATAAATGTGTGAATGAAAACAAAGTAAATATGTAGTCATAAATGTTTAGAGAACATATCAGAAAGAGTTTGTGAATAAGAAGAACACTGGCCTTTAAAGGAGGTTGATCCACTGGCCTTCAGGCTCTGGCCAGATGTCTCCTCTGGCTGTGTCTGTGCTGTCAGTCCCCTTGTCTCTCATACAGGACAAAGAAGAAAAGGCAAGGATTAATTCAGAAGTTAACATATAAAATCACACACATCCATATAATAATGTCTGTCCTCCACATATAATTTTAATATAGCATCAACAGAGCAAATTTATTACACTGCCAAGCACCTCACACACCCAAACCATTCATGCTTGGTTACCTCTCAGAATGTGGGGCTCATAAAAACATCTCTCTATAAACCCCTTACTTTAGAACCCACTTTATTTGTTTTTTCTTTTTTAAGGAACCATAAAACTAACAAAATCTGCTCACCCGCTTTTTATAGAGGCCTCTGTAGCTGTCCATTGTGTCCAAAACGTATTTCGGTCCTGCCTTTCACATTGGGTCACCAAATTGTAGTATTTTTAAAAATAAAACTTCTGTTCATTTAATAAAGGTGCAGGAGGAGCTCAATCAATCTTCAACTGGGTTTATTTTCTATATCAAAAGAATGAAGTCAAAACACCGTTGTTGTTTCTTGATCTTGATGCCATAATGTTGTGTATTGAAGAAATCCCTCGCTGACAAAGTCTTAATGCATATATACAAAGTTTATTACAAAAAGACAATATCAAAACAGACGCTCCTCGAGCCATCTGGGTGACAGAGAAAGCCAATGATCTTCTACACACTGAAGAAAGAAACTTACAGCCTTATATAGGCTTTAACATCTGATAAACATGTTGTCACACCTAGACTGGTTTCTACCAGTTTTTGGAGGGACTCAGAGACCCCCAATAAATACCTTTCCTTTTTTGGTAAAGATAAGCAATGCAGATGAGCTCCCAAATTGAGAGGCCCCTTGCTGGAATTTTCCTACACCTTTAGGAGACAACATAAATGCAGTTTCACATAGGCATTTCAGACACTACAAGAGGAACCAGCACTGAACACAGGTGCTGTCTGCACCATCAGCTATCAGCCAATCAGCAACAGCTTTCACCCTTCAGATGAGTCAGCCCCCCCACACACCCTGACTCCATTATAACTCACATGACTGCAGCGGGGGGTTAAACTTCCCTCAGTTTGTAGACCTGAAGAAGCCTCCCAGGTGAGGAGCAACATCTGCAAGAACCTCAAAGAGTCGAGTTACCTTCAGGAGTCAAAGAGCACTTTGTCTCAGGATGGTTCACTTCCTGTCTCAGTTGGGGGGTGAACCTCAGGCTGGCTCTCAGAGCTGATCTTTACCCTCTGGGTTACCTTCATAGCTCACCTGTTTACCTCACCTGGTTTGGCATCATTGTTTCAGCCTCGTGTGTGACTGTGCAGCTCTTATTCTGACAGAGGAGACTTTTAATCTGAAAATCTGCTGTCTGCCTTTCACCTGTCCCTCAGCAACCACATGCTGTCACATAATGCTGTGATTGGCTGATGTGTCATTGTGGTTGTACTGTGTGGATCTATGTCCAAATATTTGATCATATTTGCTCCTTCATTCACACTGAAGGTTCAGCTGTTCTGCCTCAAAACTAATGACTCATTAAAAAGGAGGTAAATGACTACATTTACATATTTACATGTGACATTAAATGACTAAAAGTTTCCATAAGATCCAGATTTAAAAAGGCTCTTGAATAAAAATGTATCAGAGCAGATTTAGAAGGTTTTCCCTCCTGATGAAACACAAGCAGACGTGCAGACAAACTCTGGTCAAACATTTTTTATTTTTATGTTTCCATAACAACCATCATCATAACAGAAGAACATGTTAGTACAAAACTCTCACATCATTAAAACTGTATAAAAAGTTGATTATTTACATGTTCTGAGAGCATTAATCAGATACATATGATGTCATCAGTGGTCTGATTCTGACCAACACAGCGCACTGACTCCTGTGTAGGTATGATGATTGGTCCTGCAGACTTTACCAGATCAGGTCCCATATAAACAATACTGCCTAAGTCAAAGCCTCACAGATCAGTGATTGGCTCCAGTCTGCCGGCTCCTGCAGGTCCTGATTGTTCCCAACATTAATTCCAATAAGATCATCTCCCAAATCAGTCAGATCTTCGACCTCCTAGGATGAAAACTCTGGTCCCACTGTTACATTTCCAATAAATGATCATGAGTCAGATGAGTTTCATGCTAAAGCCCTCCTCAGCTCCTACAACACACACTTCCAATATCTACACAAAGTCCACATGCTGTAATTCTATGGAGAGAAAATTGACTCAAAATATCCGTGTGTCTGTAATGCAGGATTTGTGCGTGACTTGCTGGATTTGTAATTTTTTGTAATACACGAATCACCTGATACACACGCACAAAACGGCGGTTACGAGTGCACAAAGTTTTTGAGACACATTTCACGCTTCCGGTGAGCTCCCAGATTCGTGAAACAAGCTGCTGATTCGAAGCTTCCATCAAAGCTTCATTGAAGTGGAGAAACCTGAGCTTCAATCACTGAGGTCACATCAGGCTTCTTAAAATGACTGAAAATATAACAAAGAATCAGTGTGTGTGTGTGTCACATGTTCCTGTGTGTATACACAGTAATAACAGTAAAAATAATATATACACAGTGTTATTACTGTGTATACACAGTGTGTAATGTTTCAGTTACTCTTCATATTGACTTTAATAAAAGTATCCAGGGCTCCGTGATGCTGCAGTCAGATTCATGTTAGCTGGTCCTCAGCTTCAGCCTGATCTCCACTTCCTGCTCTGAGCTCTGTGTGAGTCTGTGTGCAGTCACATGACCAACAGTGTATCAGCAGTAGCTTCATGAGGACCAACACACTCCAAGGTTTAGTGTGACTGCAGTGACATGATGATCCAGGAGGTGGAAGCAGGAAGCTCAGCTTGGTCTTTGACCTCTGACCTCTGCAAACACAGAATCACAGTCCAGGAGTCTAGGAGACGTTTATACAGCAGGGAGAGGAAGCTGCTCTTCTTCTTCACCTTCATGATGTTTCCCACTGAGGAAAGAAGAACATCAGAGCTAAAGAAACATCTGCAGAGACATCAGAGCAGCTCAGTCACTGAACTCATCACTGTCTTACCTTCCATTCTGATATGTCACTTGTTCTCCATCTGGTTTTCTGTTTGGTGAAATTAAAGAAGACAACATTACTTTACATTAATCAGATGTTTCTACCTGACACAGAGACTGTGAGACAGTCAGAAACAGACAAACCTGTCTGTGTTTCTGTCTGTGTATTAGTATTCATTTATTATTAGTGCTCATACACACACTGGACTGATGTACACTTAAGGTGGTACTTTAGGGCTGAGGCCTGTTCTATATTATTGTTATTATGCCTGAGGCCTCATATTCATCCATACAGGTGATACCACAGTATCTTCCTCTCTGTTGGACAAACAGCCTGAGTTGAAGTGTTTCCAGTATTTTTGGTCCTAACTGGGTTTAAAAAGCCTGACTCTGCAGCTGCTTCAGCCTGATGAGGGTTACAAAGGAAGCTCAGCTGAAGCTGCTGTGTTAGCATCCAGGGCTGTGTGAGTCCCTGTGACAGACCTCAGTGTACTTGGAGGAACATGACTGACTGCTCACACTGTCATTAACCCTGCTCTACCACAGAAAACAGCTCCACAATGTTTCTGTCTGATTTCAGCACGAGGAGCCTTAAAGCCATGAGTCAGCATCTTTGTTCAGTTATTATTAACCATCAATGAGGCCTTTGTAATCACTGCTGCACAGCCTACTGATCATATTCTACACCTAATGTTATCTTTATATTAATGCATTAAATGAATCAAGTCTGAACTATGCTGTGAGCCCTCATTGGTCCTCACCGGTCACATGACCTACAGTATGTTTCAGGAGGAGTCAGAGTGAGTGTGACCCTTTCAGCTTCCTGTTTCCCGGTCTCATCAGGACCACCGTGTTGATCTTAAAGAGAACGCACAGGTTAGGAACACATGATGGACCCACAGAAGGTCACAGGGTTCCTGTGGTTCCTGCTAACATGATGGTGCACCCTGAACAGCAGCGTGCAGCGCAGGGAGGTCACACCTTTGCAGCTGGAACGTATGAAACATTTCTCTGCAGAGCTTCCAGTCCTGCAGTGGTTACTACGGTTTAATATTTTTCCCGAAAATTACATGAATCAAATCCCGGGAAAAGATGAGCCATTTCCCAGGATTCCCGGGAAAAAGTTTTTTTATTTTTATTTTAATTAGGCCTTCTGTAGCCTGTGTCGGCCTTAACCTATTCTGATATTGTAGAGGTAGCTTTCCAGCTATGTCCTGTTATGAATGAAGGTTTTATTGCCATGTGGGTGAACAAGTTCCCACATTAGAAATTGCAGTTAACAAAGCACCCATCCAAGAATACAACAAACACAACACAACACGGGGGGACAGGTGTCCTGAGGTCATGCAGCCGACTTGCAGCGCTACCTTTACAGTTCCCCAAAAAAGAAAACAACACACATCATGGGGTAGTTAGCTTAAAAAAAAGTAATCTGGTACAGTGCTCAAAATGAGCACCATACCAGGGTCCAAAAAAACACCTTAGCAAAGCATATTTGCACATTTAAAGTCAGGATAGCAATATGGTGGGAGAGGTCAGGGTCAGGAGGGGATGCAGACAGAGACGAGAGGGTGGGGGTATTGTGGAGCCCAGATACCAGCTCCTAGCCAAAACAGTTTGCTGATAGTGATGGAAGTTCATCAGCGGCCGTGGTACACCAGATCCAGCTTCACAAATCACAGAGAGGGCTGAGGGGGGAGAGCGACCGTCACACATAGTCCTGGAGAGATATGGTTGCCAGCCAAGGCCGGCAGGGGAGCCGAATTCCTGATAATGCAGATGTTGTTTTTGGAACAGGCTGCTTGTTTTTTTCCCAACAGCCTTCAGTCTCACTGGGAACCATTCAGTAATCCAATATTCCAAATTCATTAGTTACCGTCCTCACTGTGCAGAACCGAACCTTATCTCCAGATCTAACCCCTCTCACCTGCGAGCACGTTAACTTTACAGCTCAGGTCCACCAGGCTTTGAGTCTGAGTTTGTACGGCTCTGGACAGGCCGTCCACCTGGGTCGGCAGCCTCTGCAGATGTCGAATTGCTGCCCAGATTTTCTTGATTTCCCGGTAAATCAAGTATCCTCCGAGCCCAAACAGAAAAGATACCGCTACCAAAAGGCCGAATATGTAGACGTCTTCCACGTCTTCAACCTCAAGGGCCGAGAAGCACACAGGTCTCCACGAGCTCCAAGAATCGATGACATATCCAACCGGGTCTGTTCCACTCGGACACGCAGGCTCCTCTTTCCCCAATCTTATAGTGGAAAAAATTTGATCAATGATGGTGAAGGCCCAGTTTGCCAGATCCATGTTGCTCTCAATCTTATGCCCAGTAGGGGGCAACGTTGGCTTGATTAATGCAATAAAACCTACATCTCGGCATTCGAGTGCTCGAGCTATGCGGTGTTGTATCGTTCCTCAACACTCCCTTAACAAATATAATTCGAATATTCCTGCATTGTACATGGAATTATACCAAGATATTTTACAATTGCTGATGCAAAACAGTACGGTTCATCTCCACACAGCATTGATAAAGGCTCAGCTACTTGAGCTGTCGTGCACACCGTTCCACCAGTGGAACGCTGTAATAGTCATTGAAAAGTTAACTACCGTACTACACTATAATATGACATAACACAGGGCCTTGAGTAATGCACTACGACTTGGTCATTGCCATTCTGGCAACAACAAATTTATAACACCGTGTCTGAGGGTTAAAGTAGGTTCGCTGTGAATCGTCTTTTGAAAAACTGGCCAATCCTTATAGCCTAAAAAATATACATTTTACTCAACTCCATTTTAAAAGCGAAATATGTTAAAGCAATCTATTTCATGATAATTTCTTCACACATTAGGCCCGTATCCTAATTCATGATTGTTAGTAAGCGGCTGCAAACGAGGAAAAGAAACACTCGAAGTTAAACAGATATTTCTTTATTGTTCAGGGCAGGCATATTTTATAGGCTATAATGCAACTTTTTTCCCGGTTTCCCGTCTTAACGTTTCCCGGGAAACGGGAAATGGTTCTGATCGCATTTCCCGGGAATCCTGGGTCCCGGGATTAAACCCTAGTGGTTACGCTGCCATTGATCGGCTCTGTGCAGGAACTTCAGTTTGTTTTCATGATGGACACAGTTCACACAAAATCATGCAGGAAAATGTCCAGCCTGGCTCCACCTTCTCTGGTTCAGTTTACAGCTCATTATCTTGTTTTACATCAAAGTCACCTTCAGACCTGAAATCTGTCCAGATGTTATTTTGTGGAAGCTGTTGTTCCTCTTCTTTTGCATGATGCTCCTTCATTCTGAGGAGAGAAGAACATCAGAGCTAAAGGAACATCTGCAGAGACATCAGTGCAGCTCAGTCACTGTCTTACTGTCTGATTACATGCTGCTTCTTCATCACTGATTTTGGTTCAATAAAAAGGTGACATTAATTTTTAGATAAATCAGGTGTTTTCATCTGATACAGTGAAACTGAGAAGGTGAGAAACACAAACCTTCACAGAGGCTTCACATTCGATCTCCCTCAATCTCTCATCCTGTTCTTTCCCATCAGCAGACTCATCCAGCTCCCACTCATCTGTGTGATACTCTGGTGCTGAGTGTTCACCACGGCTTCCTCTGTGTGTGTTTCTGTAATCAAATCAGTCAAATATCAGATCAGTGTCAGGATGTTAGTAAATGTTAGGATGCAGGAAACAACAGTTTCATTCTTCTCTCATCCTCACCTGGATGAAGACTTCCTCTTCTTTCTGAAGCTCCATATTAATAATAATAATAATAATAACACAGCAGTGATGATGGAAATCAAACCCACAGGGATAATAACAGCTAGTCCCACTCCATCACTGCGTGGTCCACACTGAGCATCAGCTGCAGATGTTCCTGCTGTTTTCTCCTGAAGGTTTAGATCTTCACATCTGGAAGGACAGAGGGACATGTTTCCAGCACAGTGTCCAGATGTTCCACATCCACATGTGTCCATGTGTGCTCTGAAGCTTCACTTACTGTGTGTGTGGCTGACAGGATGCAGATGTTCCATCTGAAAAGGTTCCAGGTCTGCAGTCGGAGCACTCGGTGTCTGTGGAGGCTGTTCCTGAGGAGAACGTGACAACATGAACATGTGAGCATCAGTGTGGACTCCCCACTCTACCACTGCTGGTAGCGGTGGCTGTGCCGATGCAAGGCTGGCTCAGATGGACAGATCCCAGTGGATTCACCACATGCTAACTGTAAGTACCTCTTTCTGTTTGTTCAGGAGCTTCATCAGCAGCTCGTGTTGGAGCCGTGTGAAAAATTAAATGCAACTGTAACTGGAACAGCTGATTACTGAGCTGATGGTTCACCAGCAAACTCCTCCATCAGCTGCAGAGATGAGCCAGCTGAAGCAGTTAGCTAAAAACTGACTGTATAGGAGTCAGTGGAGGATCTGATTGGTAGAGGCAGACTAGGATATGACTGATGTTAGAATGGTCAAAGTACTCAAAGCTTTATGACACTGAAGGAATGATGAAACGTGAATAAGCAGAATTACTGTGTATGAATGCCTCTGAGGGATGCTTCTCTGCAGCAGTCTGTGACCTCTGTCAGTACTAACTGCACACTTTATTTAATTATGGAAAATTATTAATAATACTTGTAATGAAGTATTATCTGAGTGTAAGAGTGTGGCATTCTGAAACTACTAAAGTATGCATGTATTATCAGCAAAGATCATGAGTACTTCAAGTCTTGAGTATTTCAGCAGTCTGTGGAGTTTCAGCAGTGAGCAGCACTGAATATGAAGTCAAACTGTGAGTCTTTTATTACAAATGATGACTTCATCTTTAATGATCTCTCCCAGGTCTTTGTTGATGGAAAAGGTTTACAAACCCACCATACATGTCTGTACTGCAGATGTTCCAGCTGCTGTCTGTTTCCATCAGTTTAATAAGTTTGCTGTAATGTTTAAAGTGTTATATGATGACCTCTGTCTGCCTCTCTGGTTTCCTTCACTCTGTATAAACTCATGAACCTGCAGATGGAAATCAGCCTGTAGCTGAATCACATATTTCTACATGATGGACTTGATGGATGTGGATGGTGCTTTGGAATAAACATGATTATTAAATGACCTTTGGTGTCATTTAAAAACACAAACCTACCATGTTTGCTGATGTACTGTCCTGGTCCACAGCTGCTGTGTCTCTGTGCTGTCTCAGAGTCGTCTCCTACAGAGTAGATACAGTAGAATCCCTGCAGGGGTTCACAGACTGTGTCTGATGTTCCTGTACATGACCTCTTTACCTTCAGACCAGAACCTGCCAACATCACAAGAACATACACAACATGTTTGTTGGTCTGTAGATGTTGATGTGGAGAGACTCTACAGCTGTGCTCATGATTCATGACCACTTCTTTCAGCTGCTCCTTTAGGAGCACCACCTTGGATCATCTTCCTGTCACTCCAACCCTCTGCATGTCCTTCACTACATCCATGAACCTCCTCTGAGGTCTTCCACTTTTCCTCCTGCCTGTGTCATGGCCCAGTATTTTGGGTTTCTTTTTGTGAAGTTATTTCTGCTTGTCTGTAGTTTAGCATTAGGAATTTAGTTTGCCTTTGTCGTTGTTTAGTTTCCATGTTCTGGTCTTCCCTGTGTTCCTGTGTGTGTTGTCTGAGTCTTGGCCCTTCCGTGTTTTTAGGTTCCCTCTCCCATGGCTTTAGACTTAAGTTCTCCCTGTGTTGTCAGCCTGTGTTCACGTGAGTGTCTAGTCATGTTCAGGTCCCCTGTGTGTTAAGTTTATGTGTGCGTCTTGGTTATTCACCTCATGTTTTATTTTGACAGTTTTGTGTTCCTTGTGCTTTGTGTTTAGTTTTAGTCAGTGTATTGTGTTCAGCTGTGCTCCCCACATGTTTCCACTCCCCTCATTATCCCTTTGTGTACATATTGTCCTTGTCGCGTCGTCGTCTGTTTTTCCTGCTGTGTGCGTTATGTTCATGTTTATGCTTCAAGTTACGTCAAGCTATGTTCTATGTCAAACCACGCATTGTAAATAAAGTTTTAAGGAATATCAAACTCCTCTTGTGAGTCCTGCATTGGGGTCCTGCCTTGCCAGCCACAGCTGTGAACGTGACAGCCTGCAGCTCCATCTTCATATCCACCCTCCCTCCTCTGCACATGTCCAAACCCTCTCAACCTCTCTGACTCTGAGCCGTCCCTCTGATGGACTCATTTCTAATCCCATCCATCCTGCTCACTCCCAGTGAAGATCAGCTCCGCCTCCAGTCTTTGTGTCAGAGCCAGACCATCCATCACAGCAGGTCTCACCACCGTCCTGTTACCCACATGTGTCAAACTCAAGGCCTGTGATATCATTTCATAAAGCTATTATTAATTGCCCACTAGTAAAGATCACTGTCATCACTTATACTACAAATCCCACAATGCACTGCAACAGCTGCCGAACAGGCCAAGGCCTGTTCACTAACCTGTTTGCCAATGACACATTGATCAGTGATCAGTGGATAAAAACATTGGTCAGCACTTTTTACAGTGACATTTAAGCTGTGTGACCCCCCAAAAATGACCAAATGAAAAGTGGTCACTCAACAGGTCTTCTGCCTCCACCTGTTGGACTTTGACAACAGGTAGAGTCAGAAGACCTGATCACTGACACCTGTGATGTGGGGGAAAAGAGCAGATTAGTGGGATGGATGCAGGAGCAGATGCAGAGGGAGACCTGCACAGGTGAGCTGACAGTACATCACTGCGTCAGACAGCAGGAAACCTGCAGCAAAGTCCTGAAGACAGAACGTGCCATGAGCACCGTAACACAGACAGAGAGCTTTATAAGAGGCAAAGGTTTAAATCACAGCAGTTTCTCTAGAGGAAACAGCTTCTAATTTTGGTGATGTGCCTGATCACACAGGTGAGATGACCTGGCTGTGGAAATCTGTTAGATCAAGAGAGAAACTAAATAACTTGCTGTTTCTTCTTTCTGGAATTTTTGCTGATGCTACATCAAAAAACAAATTTGCAAATTTTCATCAGCTGAAATGTTCTCAGTTTCCCTGATGTGATTTTTGCAGAAAAATATAATATCTTATTTAATGTGTTGAGGAAATGTTGCTGTATTCTGGCCTTTCAGATTCATGTTGCTGATTAAAATATTTTCAGTTTTAGATGTTTAGTAAAGGATAATCCTGTTTAGTCTGACACCCTGCTGTAAACCTTCCCCTTCACTCTGGCTGCTCTCCTTCTGTCACAGATCACTCCTGACTATCGTCTCCACCCTGCTGCACTCCCTCTTCACCTCTCTATGGATGGCTGACCCCAGGTATTTAAGCTCATCCACCTTCACTCCCTCTGCTCCCTGCATGCTCACCTTCCCACCTGTCTGTTCACACACATGGATTCTGTCTTGCTTCTACTGACTTCCACTTCTCTTCTCTCCAGAGCATACGTCCACCTCTCCGGGTTCTCCTTCACCTGCTTCCTGCTCTCATTATAGATCACAGTGTCATCTGCAAACATCAGAGTTCACAGAGACTCCTGCCTGACCTCAGTCAGCCTGTCCATCAGCACTGCAGACAAAATGGGGCTCAGAGCAGATCCCTGATGTACTCCCACCCCCACCTCCAACCCACCTGTCACTCCTTCATCACACCTCACAGCTGTCTCTCTGTCCTCATCCATGTCCTGCACTAACTTCTCCACCAGAACTCAAAGCAAACATCAAATCTGTTCATAACATCTCAAAGTGCTTTCAGCACTGCTGCTATTTGTTTTCTGAGTTAACTTTAGTAGTTACTTCCTCCAAACCATCAACAGGTTTAGTCAGTCGGTTTGAACAGAGATGTACCTGCAGCACAGCTCGTACAGGGAGTACACTGTTCCAGTCCGTTAGGTCTATCAGTGTAGGTTCCATCCATGCAGGGCAGACATGAAGTACTCCTGTACTCGTTACAGTGAGTCTGCACTCGACTCCCTGATGAAAACAAAAGCAACAAATTCATTCCAGGTTTGTTGTTTTTCACATTGTGTGTTTAAGTTGTGTGTTAATAAACACATGCACTCATCATTCAGCTGGTTCTTACCTGCAGGACATGTGGGACAGCACTCATTACCTATCAGATACTCTGCTGGACGACATGTGAGGCTGAGAGTGATGGAGACTCTGATCAGGATGATCTGAAAGGAAAGGTTGTGCTTACATTGTGTTACTGCACACATTACTGTGACCATCCACTGCTCACAGACTCACAAAGAGAAGCAGAAGAAGAAGACATGGAGTAAGAACATGCAGCACCTGCTCACCAGTATTTACCAGGAATGCTGCAGAGCTCAGAGGGTTCCTTCTTGAAGACATTTGATCCTCCAGGCTCAAAGGTTCCTCGGTCCTAAGAAACCATGTGACTGAGATTTGGGAGGATGGAGCTCTAACATGAAGAACAGCTGGACAACATCTGGAAACACAAAGAAATGACAGATTCATAGATTAGAAACAGTTAGGAGAGCTTCTACTGATGGATCACTGAGGTTTCTACAGCCTCCATGATCACAGGGTCACATGATCAACCTTAATGATCACAGGGTCACATGATCTCTTATTGACTTCTGTAATGTTAAATGAAACAAAGGACAGACAGGTTGGAAATGAAGATGTATGAACTTTATTATCCTGCCTTATATTTTTATATTATTAGTTAAAGCCTATATTCAATTCAATTTTTTTTCTACTACTGCAATATTACAGTATTCACACACAGACAGCAGGCTTGGTTTAGTCCTGGTTTCACTCTTAGTTCCTGAATTAACACCGTGGTTACCACAGAGTATGGAGTCCCCATCAGTATCAGAATTTTGTTAGAGACATAACGTTATTGGTAGGGATGAATCTCTATCATCTCTACTGTCCCTACCTGACCCCCCCCCCCCCCCCCCCCCCCCCCAAATAAACTAATAAACAAAGGAGACATCAAGCATCACAGTAATGAATGAATCTAAACAGTTTAATTGCCATAGAAGAATTTTATGAGTCATTGAAAATGAATGTTGGATCATGTGTGGTGTCTCACTCTCTCTCACCAGCCCTGAGGCCTGCTGTCCTGATGAGTTTAGCCTAAAATGAAAGTCAGCTCTCGTCCTCCGTCTCAGAGCTCTGTAACAGAGTCCTCCGTCTGTCTCTGCTCACGGAGCTCCGGTCCTGCTGCTTGGTCCCAGCTGACGTTCCACCTGGTACTAAAGGGTTTCCAAGCCTGTGTCGAGGTCTGCTTCTCCTTTCAGGATATCATGTGACAAAAGACAAACGAGCCCCTGTGTTATGAAATCATGTGGCTGCCATTATGTGGTTCGAGTTGCTGTGTGTGTGTGTGTGTGTGTGTGTGTGTGTGTGTGTGTGTGTGTGTGTGTGTGTGTGTGTGTGTGTGTTTAATGGTTCTGTGACATTTTTGGGGGTGGGGGGGGGTAAGATCCAGCTGTTTGCACACAGAGTTCTTGAGTCTACTTTCACTGACAGTCTGTGTAATTTCTGACCATGAAAGTGCTTCCTGATTGGCTAAATTCTTGTCAGTTAGGTTTTTAGCCAATGAGCAAAGCCTGGATAGTTCTCCTTTTTGAAACCTGGCATGACCAAGATTTATAAACCACACTTAATAATCTCGGTGGGAAAATGCTGCCGTTCTGCAAGCACAGTTATCACCATCTGGTGGACATGTTTCGCAGCAGCGCGGGCGGAGACATCGAGGAGTTTACGGAAACTGTTGTGGGATTTATTGGGAAAGTTGTTGAAGACACTTCACTTAGGAGGACCATCAGGACTTTTCCCAACCAGAAGCCGTGGGTGGATAAATCTGTCCGCGACGCCCTGAGGTCCCGCACTGTTGCCTACAACTCCGGCCTCGCCTCTGGGAACATGGAGGACTACAAGGTTGCATCATACAACGTCCGCAGAGCGGTGAAAGAGGCTAAACATCGCTACGGCCGCAGACTGGAACAGCAACTACAACAGTCTGACCCCAGGGGACTGTGGCAGGGACTACGCACCATCACGGACTACAAAGCACCACACACACACCCGGTGAGTGCCGACGCTTCTCTGGCTGATGAACTCAACATCTTCTTTGCGCGCTTTGAGTCGGGAAGCCGACAGCCCGCTGCGCTCCCGGCCGGAGGGGCGGAGACACTCACTGTGACGGAGCGCGACGTGAGGAGGGCGTTTAGACGTGTAAACACCAGGAAAGCGGCTGGACCAGACGGTATTAGCGGACGTGTCCTTAAGACCTGCGCTGACCAGCTGGCACCTGTGTTTACACTGATATTCAACCTCTCACTGAAACTGTGTGTGATTCCCACCTGCTTTAAAAAGTCCATCATAGTCCCTGTCCCAAAGAAACCACACCCCAGCAGCCCCAATGACTTCAGGCCCATAGCACTCACCTCTGTGGTGATGAAGTGTTTTGAGAGACTCATCAAGACATTCATCACCTCCTCACTGCCCACCACCCTCGACCCACTACAGTTAGCATACCGGCCAGACAGATCCACAGATGACGCCATATCCTTCCTCCTCCACAAGACCCTTTCACACATAGACACTGGTAAGGGGAACTATGTGAGAGTGCTGTTTGTAGATTACAGCTCAGCATTCAACACCATAGTTCCCTCCAGGCTGGTCTCTAAGCTGCTGGACCTCAGCCTGGGCCCATCCCTGTGCAGGTGGGTTCACAGCTTCCTGACCAGCAGACCACAGGTGGTACGAGTGGGTCACCTCACCTCATCCTCCCTCACCCTCAACACTGGATCCCCCCAAGGCTGTGTGCTCAGCCCTCTGCTGTACTCACTGTACACCCATGACTGCGAGGCCACGTCAGAGTCCAACATCATCATCAAGTTTGCTGACGACACTGCTGTTGTGGGACTAATCTCTCACAATGAGGAGACAGCCTACAGGAGAGAGGTCTCCCGCCTGGAGAACTGGTGCCAGGAGAACCACCTCCTGCTCAACGTCAGCAAAACAAAGGAACTGATCGTGGACTTCAGCAGGAAGCAGCAGAGGGACTACCATCCACTTGTCATCAGTGGTGCTGAGGTGGAAAGAGTGGACACTTTCAAATACCTGGGAGTGACCATCTCAGAGGACCTGTCCTGGACTCATCACATTAACATCACTGTGAAGAAGGCCAGACAGCGTCTCTACCTCCTCAGGCGGCTGAGAGACTTCAAGCTCCCACTCAAGGTGCTCAGGAACTTTTACACCTGCACCATCGAGAGCATCATGCGTGGGAGCATCACCACCTGGATGGGAAACTGCACCAAGCAGGACTTCATGGCCCTAAAAAGGGTGGTTCGTTCAGCTGAACGGACCATCAGAACCACCCTCCCCAACCTGCAGGACATTTACACCAAGCAGTGCAGGCTGAGGGCCATGAAGATCCTAAAACAGCCCAGCCACCCCGGACACTCTCTCTTCTCCCTGCTCCCATCAGGCCGGCGTTACCGCTGCCTGAGGGCTAAGACTGAAAGGTTGAAGAAGAGTTTTTACCCACAAGCCATCCGTCTGCTCAACTCTGAGCCCTAACTGGACCATTATTGCACAATGTAAATATTATAATTTATAAAAGTGTGTATAGGTATAGTATATAGAGTATAGTGTATAGTGTGAATTACTTTTTTTTATTTTTATTCTTCTTATTTATATGTGTGTGTATATAAGGTTGCAGGTACAAAATACATTTCACTGTGCATTGTACTGTGTATAACTGTGCATGTGACAAATAAACACTATCTTATCTTATCTTATGGTCTTCAGTTTACGGCACATCTGTGTTTGGATTTATTTTTCTGACTCAGAAGCTTCGTCTATGTTTTATACCATCATTAATCATCTGAAAGCCAGCGTTTCTCTGGGGTGGAGGTACTCTCTTCCATACGGCCGTGAATCTTCTGAGTCTACACCATGTATATGATTTAAACACACACAGTCCTGGTGTTTAATGTGAGGTCCTGCCCATTACAGCTGAAAGCTGCAGCTCTCTAAACCAAGCTAAAACCTCCTGCTTCAGCTCGTCTGTGCGTTACAGATAAAGATGTGGTGATGCATGAAGGTGCAAGTGAACCACTGATTGGTTACAGCTGACAGGTAAAGAGAAACACCCTCCACTGTTACCTTTAAAGTCACATTGGACTCAGTATCACATCCATAAACCTGTTTATATGACAGGCTTCCAATAATAATAACCATAAACAGCCATTTTTAATGGGCAAACAAATTGAGAAAATACCAGCATAAATGCCAAGGTTTGGATTAAAAAAATGAGTTAATGCTCAAAAACCATTCTGTAAAAACCAACAAAAGTGTCCAGATTCTGTCTGAGCTGTTTTATTTTTCCTTTTCTTTGTTGAATCTTTACACTTTTCCTTCTCATTAATAACCTTGTTGTGAATGTCGATCTTTAAAGTCTTCATAACACAGAATGAACTTCTATTGCTCTGTTGTTGCGATTTGCATCTTTTTAAAGCTGTCAGAGGGGTGTTTCTGACCAATCAGAAATGGGGATTTTTCCCCCTTGCAGCTGATCAGTATTGATCTGAGAAGAGTAAATTAACGGACATTTGTACTGTAGCTCCTGTAAGCACAGACCCACTGTAGTTACACACTGCAGCCTCAGAAATCACTGATGCATATCAGCTGTAGGCGAATCATTACTTTACAGCACAAACTAAAAAATAACTATTTTGCAACAAAATAATAGTATTCTGTTCAGGATGTTGTTAAAGACATGCAAAAACTCTGACACTTTGTGGCTTTATCTCATGTTCAGTTTGATAAAATTCATGAATGCTGAGCTGCTGTTTTAGCGCAGACTGAAATGAAATGAAGCCCAGTGCTGTCATCACTACAGCAGCACGGTCTGGTAGGTACTATCTGCTCATGTGTTAGTTTAGCAGATGTGCACGAAGAAGAAAAAACTGTTGAATACGGTCTGAGGTGACCAGGATCCACTGTTATAGTGGCATAATCAGGAGCACCTGTATCCTCACCTGTACAAACTGGTGTCTCCAGTCTCTGTGATGCTACTCCTCCACCGCCAAGGTGCCGTGTGAGAAAGAGGAGAAGAGAGGAAGGAGAGAGGTTAGATTTAAAGGTAAGGACTGCAACACAAACTGAGGTATGCTGACTTTGTGTTATTCAAAGATTGTATGAAAATACTGCAGTTTGGTGCAGGATAAACAGGTCAGTTTGCTGTACTGTATCTACAGTAAAGCTGGACTGATGTTAATATGTGATGTTGCTAACAGCAGTACAATATTCAAAGCTGCTGTTGGTGATGATAAAGTGCTGCAGCTTCCTGCAGGATGGTGAAAGGATGGGCGGGGGGGGCGTGCCTGTTAGCCACGCCCAAACAGCTCAGGTATGAAGGACTGAACCTGGCTGCCTCGCTGTCACACCCTCAGCCCTTCCCAGTATCAGTTATGGAGTACAGGTGTGTTCTCAGGTATATGTACTCGAGTATTTTCCTGACAGTGTGTACTTTGACTGCATTTCAAACAGGCTCATTACTTCAGCTTTAACAGGTCAGAGGGCACTTCCTGTCATCATCATCAGTGCTGACCTCACATCATTTCACACAGAGATCAAAGAGCCAATAACTGAACAATAACTGATGCTTTATTGATAACACGACACTCGTTTCCCTGTTGGAGACAAAGTCATCAAGTGTTCAGGCTGAGTATGACATTACTACAAGTTTAATAAGGTTGTAATAAATGTGTGCACCTCTGAGTGAAACGTGGGCTTTGTCACCTGTGATGACACATAAATCTGCAGCTCACCTGTTAGATCATCTCTGAGCAGACCGATATATATTTAACTCTGATGATGATCTCAGAGCAGTTACTGTTTAGACGAGTGACTGTTTATGGACTGTAAGGGCTGGGCCGGAGTATCATGGGACCGCCCCGGTGTGTCGGTAAGAACACCTCGAGAGTCTGGATGTTGGCGAAACTTTAATAGGGATCATGCAGCACGGCTATACACAGAGCTCAGCATGTAGGGATCACAGATGCAACTTGTGGTCTAAGAGAGAAATAAGATGAACACTGGTTTGTAATGCTAATGCATACATTCACTACATATATTATCAAACACTGTATAACACACCAATAATGCAGGTAGAGTAAACTGACATTGATATCCTGTTTGTGGTCAGACATATCCATTTAACTATGAGTGGGTTGAAAAGGAATTAGTGCTCCACTGCATAACATTGTGCTCAATAAACGCTCTCATTAATATAGTCAGCTGACAGTAATGCAAACAATCACAAATGGATTAATATATAGCAGGCACAACCAACAAATCGCTAGCTTAGCCTCTAATACAGCAAACAGCTAAGTACAAACAGGCTAATCGCTAACGCTAATCGCTAACGTTAGCCACGAACATTAGCCGCCAGCGCTAACCGCGCTACATCGGCATACAACAATCAACATTAACAATGGAAACACTCACGGATCATCAGTGACACACAATCTCGCATCTGCTACAAGGTGAGCAGCTCTGCAGTCACAGGCACTGCGAGGCTGGATTGTCTGGCGAGTCGGCGATGAGTGCTCCTAATGGCGTCTGTGTCTGTCTGCACTTGAAAGGAAAAGGGGAACGTACCAAGTACGTTGTGTGTGATCTGGGCGCATGCGTGAACTGTCGGCTGCAGCCCTTAGTCTTTCTAACACTGCCGCCCCCACATTTGATGCCAAATGTGCTCCCTAGAAAGACTGAAGTGAGCCTCCCTGCTCACGGCCCATTGACCTCCTCCTCCGGCATCTTAGGCAGAATGATGAGACGAGTGATTGGCCTGGTGTATATCTTGTCCTCGATCTGTATCTCGGCCGTCCTGACATGACCATCTGGGCCTGGGAACACTTTCACCACCTTTCTGATTCTCCAAACCGATCGAGGCACCTGTGGGTCTACTACCATGACTACGGCTCCAACCATCATGTCTGGGGTAGTGGTCCTCCACTTGTTCCGTAGCTGCAGACCAGGTAAGTAGTTCTTTACGAATGCCGTCCAGAACCTGTCTGCCAGCACCTGAGAGTGCCTCCACCTCCGACGTCCAAGGAGCTCGGATTGCGGATAGACTACCTGGGGCAGGGAGCTGTCTGGCCGCCCCATCAGCAGGTAATTGGGAGTAACAGGGTCAACGTCTGCTACATCGGCCGAAACGTAACCTAGCGGCTTAGAGTTGAGTATGGATTCAATCTCTATTAAAATGGTTCTGAGAACTTCGTCGCTCACAGTCTGAGCACCCAGAGTGGTGTACAGGGCAGACTTTACTGACCGGATCTCGCGCTCCCATGCTCCGCCGAAGTGAGGTGCCGCTGGTGGATTGAAGTGGAACGCAATCTGCTGTGTGGCTAACTGCTGCTGGAGGTCAGGACATAGGCTGGAAAAGGTGTCCCTCAGCTCCCGCTCACCTCCTCGGAAATTGGTTCCTTGGTCTGAGTACAACTCTGCTGGCTTGCCTCGCCGAGCTACAAACCTCCGGAGAGCCATCAAGAAGGAGTCACAGTCAAGTGAAGGTAACACCTCTAGGTGTACCGCTCTGGTGGTGAGGCACTTAAAGAGTATACCCCATCGCTTCTCCGTTCTTCGGCCAACCTTCGCCAGGAGCGGTCCGAAGCAGTCAATACCACAGGAGTAGAACGCTGGCTTAAACAATCTAAGCCTTGGCGGTGGTAGGTCAGCCATCCGTTGTACAGCAGGTTGGGATCTCCATCGACGGCACTCGACACACACCTGCTGGCAACGCTTTACGGCCTCACGCCCCCTTAGGATCCACACCCTGCGTCTTAACTCCGCGAAGACTCGTTCGGGCCCAGGGTGGCACAGTTTGGTGTCATACTCCTGGATGAGTAATTTGGTGGTCGGGTGACTAGGGTCAAGTACAATGGGGTGTACTGCAGCTGGATCTAATCCTTCCCCTCTACGGAGTCGTCCACCCACTCTAACGACTGCATGCGTTGTGTCGAACTCCGGAGCAAGGCAAAGGAGACGACTATTGGATGCTACGGGCTTCCCTGCCTTGAGGAGGTCATAGTCATCTGCAAAGCTCTCTTGCTGCGCCCTCTGGAAAGCAAAGAATTCGGCATCCTGGTATGTACTAGCTGTAGGTGGCCCTGACAGCCCAGCCGCCCCGTGAAGCTCCTGTGCTAGTGTTTCCATCAACTCCTTCCAAGTCTTGAATAGGGACCAGTCCATACTCAGCGGATCAGTGGTGCTACTCAGACCACAGAAAGCCAAACGTCTGAGTTCAGTAGTGTCTCCCGACTCGGAGGAGTGCTGCAAAGGAAGGGTTGGCCACTCTTCGGGGGCTAACTGCAGAAATTTGGGTCCCTGACTCCACCAGTTTGGTTCCCCTAGGTGTTGCAGGGACTTCCCCTTTGTGAGGTCATCTGCCGGATTCCGTGGGGAATCAATGTATCGCCAGGACTGAAGGTCCGTAAGCTCCTGTATCTCTGCTACCCGGGTGCCTACGAACACTTTGAAACGACACGACTCTGAATGTAGCCATGTAAGGACAGTGGTGGAGTCACTCCAAAGCACACAGTGGCGAATCTCAAGGGTGAGCTCATTCCTTAGTAGCTTGGCCAACTGTGCTCCTGTGACTGCTGCACATAGTTCGAGTCGGGGCATGGAAAGTTGCTTCCGAGGGGCAACTCTTGAGCGTGCAAGAAGGAACGCAATGCAGATCCTCCCTTTGGGATCTTCAGACCGCAGGTAAGCGACCGCTCCATACGCTTTCTCAGAGGCATCACAGAATATGTGGATGTCTCTCCTGGTTGCAGTGTGGTCCATCTCTGCCGGGGTGTAACATCGAGGCAGTTGTATGTGAGGTAGGTGTTCGAGTTCACGTTCCCAGGTGCGCCAGGCGGTCAGAAGCTCTGCTGGGAGACTGGGGTCATCCCAGTCCCTCCGCCGGTCCCATAGCTGCTGGACCAGGACCTTTGCCCTTGTGGTGTAGGGTAGCAAGAATCCGAGTGGGTCGTACTGACTGGCGAGCACTCGGTAGATGTTCCGCATGGTCACCGTGTCATAGGTGATAGGCCTGTGCTTGTAACTGAAGGTGTCCGCGTCACACTGCCAGCACAGTCCTAAGGTGGACTCGCGCGCTTCCAACTTATCACATGTTAGCCATAGCTCTAGCTTCTCTGACCTGGCCTCGGCCGGGAGGTGGCTGATGACGCCCGGCACGTTGCTCGCCCACTGCCGGATCTCAAACCCCCCACTTTGGAGAAGGTCTCTAAGGTTGTTGATCAGTTGTATGGCCTCTTGTGTGGATGGCACGCTCTGGAGGCAATTGTCCACGTAGAAGCCTTTCTCTATTGAGAAGCGCTCTGTGCTTCCAGGCTTGCTGTAGTCAAAGACATGCCTCTGCAGGGCATAGGTGGCACAGCAGGGGCTGCACGTGGTACCGAAGGGCAGCACCCGCCACTCGTAGACTTCCGGCGGGTTCTCTCTCCGCATGTTGCGCCAAAGGAAGCGCAGAAGGGGCCTGTCTTCTGGTAGTAACCGCACTTGGTGAAACATGCCCTTGATGTCACTACTAACACCGACACAGTGTTCTCTGAACCGCAGAAGGACGCCTAGTAAGGAAGGGCTCAAGGCAGGGCCAGGTAGCAGGTACTCATTTAGACTGAGGCCCTTGTATCGAAAGGAACAGTCGAATACGACTCGATTTTTCCCATTGTGTTGCACCAGGTGGTGTGGGATGTACCAGCTTTCTCCACTGGATGAGATATCTGGCCTGACTACTTTAGCAACTGTACCGGCGGCCTCCAGCTTCGCAATCTCGGCTTCATAAGCAGCTGCACTCGTGGGATCTTGTAATAGGCGTTTCTCCAAGCTCCTAAGTCTTGGCATTACTGCCTCCATGGGGGCCTGGAAGGACGGAAAGGTTTTCCTCCGAAGTAGAGGGGTCGCATACCGGGAGGTACCATGAACCTCAACGCGCTGCGTTTTGGACTCCAGGAGATCAATGGCTTGTTGGTCTTCTCGTGATCGTGTCACCTGCTTCTCGCTCCTCGATGGTAAGAGGTCGAGCTGCCAGAGCTTCTCTACATTCCTCAGCAGTTCTGCTTCTCGAGGACTGAGCGATGTGAATAAACACTGCTGAGGTGATAGCTGGAGCTCTGCCATCCGAGCCGGCCCCTGGAGAGTCCAACCAAGCCTGGTCTTTATGGCCGCAGGACCACCGGGGGGACCTAGACGCACCGGTTCGACCGGTGTAATCAAGTGAGGGTTGTCGGCCCCGATGAGCAACATAGGCCGTACCTTGTCGAAGGCTTGGAGTGGGAGGTCATGGAGGTGTTTGAACCTTCTCTTGAGTGCAGCCACAGGATAGGTGTGATCAGCTAGGCTTAGACGTTCGGCAGTGAAGGCATCCTTGACCTGGAAGATTCGGTTGGGTTGGACGGTAGACGAAACTCTGAAGGTAACGGAGGCGCCATCCAGGGTTTGTACATCCTGTCTGATGGTCCGCAGGGCTAAAGATTCTGGGTGGCCTTGGAGGCCTAGCTTATGTGCTGCTGCAGTCAGGATCATTGTGCGTTCTGAGCCATCGTCTAGGACCGCGTAGTTATCAAGTGTCTGGTTCTCGTAATGAAGAAGAACCCGGACAACCTTCAAGAGGACCCGGCTGCATTCTGCTGGCCGATCAAGGTATAGCGTCTCTGTAGCCGAGCTGACCAGACAGGACCTCTCCCTTGCCTGCCTAACATTGACCTCATGTAGTATCTGGAGGTGTTTGCCCTGACACTTGCTGCAGAGTTTCTTCAGGTCACATTGGGCCGCCTGATGTGCTCTGCCGCACCGCCAGCAGCGTCGGTTAGACTTTATCCACTGGATAACTTGGGCCTTATCAAAGGACTTAAAGGTGTCGCACTGGCTCAGGAAATGATCCTCACACTCACAATATGGGCAGTACGCGTGCTTGTTCCTTTTCTTACCTGGTAGATCAGGTTTCAACTGGGGTGGTTCTACTGGCTGCTGGTCAGGAGTAACCTCGACCCCATGCAAGATCGTGGCTGGACAAGGATTCTTGGTGTCATGCCGCTGATCCGAGCGCCGTTTCCCCTCGGGCCGAGGGTCCTGAAAGCTAGCATGGCTCTCACTATCCTGGCACCACACCTCATATTGCAGCCAATCGGAGAAGTCGGTGAGATTGTACCCAACTCCTGATTGACGGAACGTACATCTCCGAAATTCTGATCGCAGGTCAGAGGGAAGTTTACTCAAGAGCCGCTCGACGTGGGACCCGCACTGGAGCTCTGCTATGCCTTCACGTCCAAGGGTCTGGAGCATTCCCACCAAGGCTCTCACTTGTAAAGCAAACTTCTGAAAGGCTTGGGAATCTCCTCGTCGGATGTCTGGAGCGTTCATCACCGTGGCGATCTTCTTCAAGGCCAACTTATGCAGTTGACCAAATCTGTCGGTCAAGGCAGCCATCGTGTCCGAATAAGGTGTAGATGAATTCAAATAGGCATCAGCTACAAGGCGAGCCTCCTCTAGTTTGAGGTGGTCCAGGAGAATTTGGTAACAGAACAGCTCGGTGGCGTCAGGCGGTAGAAGGTTCTCCAAAGCGATCTTGAGACGGGTGAATTCACTAGGGTCTCCTTTGGCGAAGTTGGGAATGGTTGGAACGGGTCCCCGGTACGTTCTCTCTCTAAGGAAGGTGGGGGGTTGGTGTACTGGTGCAACGTGCGCCATAGGGTGTGGCTCATACCTCACCTGAGGGCCTGAGGGTGCGCTCGACGGCTTGCGGGTAGCTAAGCTCGGTGGTTCGGCAAGTCTGGTTGGAGTCCAGCCGGGAACCGGATGGTGCAGGTAACCCTGAATGTAGGCCTGACTGAATGAAGATGGCTGAGGAAAATAATCACTCGGCTGATACTGGGGTGGAGGTAGCTCATGGTGTGGCTGCTCACCTGGATATTGTTGACCCACCTGTGGATTCCTCAGCACGCGGCCCTCTGCTTGATCCTTGATGAGTTGTAGCTCCCGCATCATGCGGTTGATGGAGTCCATCAGGTCTTGTTCTCGTGCGGAGGTGGGGTGCTCACCAGGGCCCTGAGGATAATGACTAGCCTGAGGCGCAGGCGGTCTAAACCTCAGAGGCTGTGGTCGTAGCACTGGTTCTGCATGCGATTTCCAAGCAGCCTTGGGCTGCGGGTCATGGGAGGCACCACCGGGGGGCTGACAGAAGGAAATAACATTCTCATCATCATAAGCACTCAACTCCAACTTATCACTATGAGACACAGACTGTCTATATAACCCAACATGTCCATCATGAGGCACTGACTGTGCCTCCTGCTGATCAGGGCCCTCCCACGGTCTATAGAAGGCAGAAGGAGATGTCTGGTTGCTCCCAGCGGGACCGATCAGCTGTGCACTGGACCGGGAAGGGTACCATGCGTTCTCCTCAACTGTAGGTGTCGCGGCGGATCGTCGTCCCCCCACGGGGCTCCACTCCTCCGCTGTAGACTCGGCATACTGGCTGATAGGGCTGGCGCTGGTGGGGCGGGATGCCTGCACCATCCTCCTTCCCACTTCTGCCGCGGCCACGTTGGGAGTCCAGTCCTCTGAACCCTGTGTATGCTGTGCTGCATGTGGTGCCGGGGGTGGCTCTATCGGTTCCCAACCTGCTGCTCGGACCTCATAATCTCTCAGGTAAGCAGGCAGGTAAGACTGACGCTTAGGGCGTGTAGAAGCTGCAGGAAGCTCCTCACCAGGTCGAGGAGGCTGCATCACATAGGCGTAAATCCAAGGCAGCCTCACGAAATCCGGCTCGAAGGACCACTGTTTAGACGAGTGACTGTTTATGGACTGTAAGGGCTGGGCCAGAGTATCATGGGACCGCCCCGGTGTGTCGGTAAGAACACCTCGAGAGTCTGGATGTTGGCGAAACTTTAATAAGGATCATGCAGCACGGCTATACACAGAGCTCAGCATGTAGGGATCACAGATGCAACTTGTGGTCTAAGAGAGAAATAAGATGAACACTGGTTTGTAATGCTAATGCATACATTCACTACATATATTATCAAACACTGTATAACACACCAATAATGCAGGTAGAGTAAACTGACATTGATAGCCTGTTTGTGGTCAGACATATCCATTTAACTATGAGTGGGTTGAAAAGGAATTAGTGCTCCACTGCATAACATTGTGCTCAATAAACGCTCTCATTAATATAGTCAGCTGACAGTAATGCAAACAATCACAAATGGATTAATATATAGCAGGCACAACCAACAAATCGCTAGCTTAGCCTCTAATACAGCAAACAGCTAAGTACAAACAGGCTAATCGCTAACGCTAATCGCTAACGCTAATCGCTAACGCTAATCGCTAACGTTAGCCACGAACATTAGCCGCCAGCGCTAACCGCGCTACATCGGCATACAACAATCAACATTAACAATGGAAACACTCACGGATCATCAGTGACACACAATCTCGCATCTGCTACAAGGTGAGCAGCTCTGCAGTCACAGGCACTGCGAGGCTGGATTGTCTGGCGAGTCGGCGATGAGTGCTCCTAATGGCGTCTGTGTCTGTCTGCACTTGAAAGGAAAAGGGGAACGTACCAAGTACGTTGTGTGTGATCTGGGCGCATGCGCGAACTGTCGGCTGCAGCCCTTAGTCTTTCTAACAGTTACAATGAGCCCAGCTTCCTCTGTCAGTAACCTGCTGACATCATCCTGGATACAGGAAACTGTTAGTGATGTCATAGTTACTGCATGGGAAGCAGTGCTCAGATCAGCTGCAGAGGGCGTGTCTGATATACTGACCATGAAACAGGAAGTGCTGATCTGGAATCTGCTCAGAATGGATCCAGGTGAAGGATTAACAGGTGAAGAAGCAACAGGTGTGGTTACAATGCTGTGCTGAGCGGTGGAGGAGGTGGCTCGTGAGAGCAAGGTCTGTGCTTCTCTGCTTAGGCTGCTGGCCCTGCGACTGCACCTTTAATGGTTTGATCCATGCAGGGCAGACAGGAAGTACTTCTGTATTCGCTGCAGTGAGTTCCCACTCAAGTTCCTGATGAAAACAATCAACCCCCCCCCCCCCCCCCCCCCCCTTCCCTCAATTCCAGCTTATTAATTAATCAAAGACCCAGACAAAGTTTTCATTCTTTTGAAAGCCTGACTCTTAGTCTTGTCCATCCTAATTGGGAAAATCAAAAACCTGTTTTATTTGTTATTATCTATCGTCCACCTGGTCCTTACTCAGAGTTTCTGTCTGATTTCTCAGACTTTTTATCTGATTTAGTGCTCAGTTCAGATAAAATAATTATAGTGGGTGATTTTAACATCCATGTAGATGCTGAGAATGACAGCCTCAACACTGCATTTAATCTATTGTTAGATTCAATTGGCTTCTCTCAAAATGTAAAGGAGCCCACCCACCACTTTAATCATACTCTGGATCTTGTCCTGACATATGGCATAGAAACTGAAGACTTAACAGTATTCCCTGAAAGCCCCCTCCTGTCTGATCATTTCTTAGTAACATTTACATTTACTTTAATGGATTACACAGCAGTGGGGAATAAGTTTTATTACAGTAGAAGTCTTTCTGAAAGTGCTGTAACTAAGTTTAAGGATCTAATTCCTTCATTGTTATGCTCTTCAGTGCCAACACAGTGCAGAGCAGCTACCTAAACTCTGCTCCCAGTGAGGTTGATTATCTCGTCAATAGTTTTACATCCTCACTGCGTATAACTTTGGATACTGTGGCTCCTCTGAAAAGGAAAGCTTCAAATCAGAAGTGCCTGACTCCGTGGTATAATTCACAAACGCACAGCTTAAAGCAGATAACCCGAAAGCTGGAGAGGGAATGGCGTCTCACTAAATTAGAAGATGCTCATTTAGCCTGGAAAAAGAGTTTGTTGCTCTATAAAAAAGCCCTCCGTAAAGCTAGGACATCTTACTATTCATCATTAATTGAAGAAAATAAGAACCCCAGGTTTGTTTTCAGCACTGTAGCCAGGCTGACAAAGAGTCAGAGCTCTGTAGAGCCGAGTATTCCTTTCACTTTAACTAGTAGTGACTTCATGGATTTCTTTACAAATAAAATTTTAGACATTAGAGAAAAAATGATTCATAACCATCTCAAAGATTTATCTTCATGTTCGGCTGCTTTCAGCACTGCTGGTATTTGTTTAGACTCTTTGGCTCCAGTTGATCTTTCAGAGTTAACTTCAATAGTTACTTCCTCCAAACCAGCAACATGTTTATTAGATCCCATTCCTACTAGACTGTTCAAAGAAGTCTTTCCAATTATTGATGCCCCTATCTTAAAAATGATCAATCTGTCTTTATTAGTTGGCTATGTACCACAGACCTTCAAGGTGGCTGTAATTAAACCTCTACTTAAAAAGCCATCACTGACCCAGCTGTCTTAGCTAATTATAGGCCAATCTCCAACCTTCCTTTTCTCTCAAAGACTCTTGAAAGAGTAGTTGTAAAACAGCTCACTGATCATCTGCAGAGGAACGGTTTATTTGAAGAGTTTCAGTCAGGTTTCAGAATTCATCACAGTACAGAAACAGCATTAGTGAAGGTTACAAATGATCTTCTTAGAGCCTCTGACAGTGGACTCATCTCTGTGCTTGTCCTGTTGGACCTCAGTGCAGCTTTGATACTGTTGATCATAACATTTATTACAGAGATTAGAGCTTGCTATAAATATTAAAGGTACTGCACTGCAGTGGTTTGAATCATATTTATCTAATAGACTCCAATTTGTTCATGTAAATGGGGAGTCTTCTGCACACTAAGGTTAATTATGGAGTTCCACAGGGTTCTGTGCTAGGACCAATTTTATTTACATTATACATGCTTCCCTTAGGCATTATTATTAGAAAGCATTGCATCAATTTTCATTGTTATGCAGATGATACTCAGCTTTACCTATCAATGAAGCCAGATGACACACATCAATGAGTTAAACTGCAGGAATGTCTTAAAGATATTAAGGCCTGGATGACCTCTAATTTCCTGCTTCTAAATTCAGATAAAACTGAAATTCTTGTTCTCGGCCCCACAAATCTTAGAAACATGGTGTCTAACCAGATACTTACTCTGGATGGCATTACTTTGGCCTCCAGTAACACTGTGAGAAATCTTGGAGTCATTTTTGACCAGGATATGTCCTTCAATGCACATATTAAACAAATATGTAGGACTGATTTTTTGCATTTGTGCAATATTTCTAAAAGTAGAAAGATCCTTTCTCAGAGTGATGCTGAAAAGCTCATTCATGCATTTATTACTTCTAGGCTGGACTATTGTAATTCATTATTATCAGGCTGTCCTAAAAGCTCCCTGAAAAGCCTTCAGCTGATCCAAAATGCTGCAGCTAGAGTACTGACAGGGACTAGAAAGAGAGAGCAGATTTCTCCCATATTGGCTTCTCTTCATTGGCTCCCTGTTAAATCTAGAATAGAATTTAAAATCCTTCTCCTCACCTACAAGGTCTTGAATAATCAGGCACCATCTTATCTCAAAGACCTCATAGTCCCATATCACCCCAACAGAGCACTTCTCTCTCAGACTGCTGGCTTACTTGTGGTTCCTAGGATACTTAAGAGTAGAATGGGAGGCAGAGCCTTCAGCTTTCAGGCCCCTCTTCTGTGGAACCAGCTCCCAGCTTGGATTCGGGAGACAGACACCCTCTCTATTTTTAAGATTAGGTTTAAAACTTTCTTTTTTGATCAAGCTTATAGTTAGGGCTGGATCAGGTGACCCTGAACCCTCCCATAGTTATGCTGCTATAGGCCTAGGCTGCTGGGGGGTTCCCATAATGCACTGTTTCTTTTCATTCACCTTATTTACTTTGTTTATACTCCACTCTGCATTTAATCATTAATTGATATTAATCTCTGGCTCTCTTCCACAGCATGTCTTTTCTCCCCCCTCAGCCCCCCCTCAGCAGATGACCCCCCCCTCCCTGAGCCTGGTTCTGCTGGAGGTTTCTTCCTGTTAAAGGGAGTTTTTCCTTTCCACTGTCACCAAGTGCTGCTCATAGGGGGTCGTTTTGACTGTTGGGGTTTCTCTGTATTATTGTAGGGTCTTTACCCACAATACAAAGCGCCTTGAGGCGACTGTTTGTTGTGATTTGGCGCTATATAAATAAAATTGAATTGAATTGAATTAAATAGTGGAGACTGATGGGCTTCATTTGGTTTTCTTGTGCAAACAAGAGCAAAGTGCAGGCTTTTGTCAAACACACACATTAATGATCTTTTAGTTTAATCTGGACTGCTGGCACCTAATGAATACCTGCAACTTTAGACTGACTCTGAGAGTTTGAGTTCAAAGTGATCACAGATTAAAACTGACTATGGAACAGATGTACGGTGTCCTGCAGAGGACAAACCTGATGGCTTCAGGACTGAAAGTGAAATTTCTGTTTTTGTGTGAATGTAAACATCCATCATCTCAACATTACACACATGAAACCCTGTTGAAGCTCAGGAGGTAGAGCAGGTCATCTGCTAATTGGAAGTTTGGCAGTTTATTCCTGGCTGCTTGAGTTAAATATTGAACCCTAAGTTGCTCTCTGATGTGTTCATGGGAGTGTGATAGATAGAAAGCACTAAGGTGCAGAAAAACACAAATGTAGAAAGAGAAATGTGACAGTTACACTCCCACCAAATCTCACACTCTTAGTAGTGGTATTTCCATAACACAAACTCAAACTGACACATAGTTTAAACAGTAAAAATGAATAAAATAAACTTACTCCGCTTCAATCAAAACAACAACTTTATGTATAGGTCGTTCTAAAGAAACTGTTTTCATCACTAGTTTGTCATTTTTGTTATATGCCTTGTCACTGAGTAAAAGCCTGACTTTTCTCACTTTCTTATCTGCTCCAGGATAAACAGCTGTGACTTTAGCTAGCCTCCATTCATTTCGTGGTGCAAGATCTTCTTGTAGAAGCACGATATCATTTATCTGCAGATCTCTTCTGTGCGCATTCCACTTTTGTCTTGGTTGCAGGTTGAGCAAATATTCTTTCCTCCAACTGATCCAAAACTCGTTGGCCAAATATTGTACTCTTCTCCATCTTTTTTGAAGATACAAATCTTCCTTTGTGAACTCTCCTGGCGGAGGCTGAACAATGGTTGACTTCATAGTTAGAATGTGGTTCGGCGTCAATGGTTCAGGACTAGTTGGATCATTCAAATGTTCCACAGAGAGTGGCCTACTATTGATAATCGCCATGACTTCATACAACAAAGTTCTCAACGATGTACTGTCGAGTCTTCTCATGGAATGGCCAAAAACAGCTGAAAGAACACTACGGATGGTCCTTATCTGCCTCTCCCACACGCCGCCCATGTGGCTTGCTGACGGAGTATTCATGAGAAATTCACATCCAAGTGCTTTCACCTTTTCCTGATCCATATCCTTTAAGAGATTAGCAAACTCTCTCTGGGCACCAACAAAATTGGTTCCTCTGTCACATCTTAGCTGCCGAACATTACCTCTGATTGCAATAAACGCACGCAAAGCATTGAGGAATGCGTCTGTGCTTAAGTCGTCTACTACTTCAATATGTATGGCTCGTGAACATAGACATGTAAGTATGAGTCCATACCTCTTAAGCTCCTTCCATCCATCTTTGATGAAAATTGGACCAAAACAATCCATACCTACATAGGTAAAGGGTGGTGTAGTTTCTGTCCAGTCTTTTGGTAAATCTCCCATGGTTTGAGACTCTGTTTTTCGTCTGTACTTCCGAAACTTGACACATTTGAAGATGTATGATGAAACTGCACGGCTGCTTCCAAGGATCCACCAACCGTTAGCACGCAGTTCATTCATAGTCATTCCACGACCTTGATGCTGAACCTTAGAGTGAAAATGTCTTATCAATAAAGTTGAAATATGACTGTCCTTAGGCAGTATTGCTGGATGTTTCACGTGTGGATGTAACACTGCTTGACTCAAACGTCCGCCAACTCTGAGTATGCCTTCCTCATCCAGGAATGGATTTAACTTGTACAGTTTACGGTCCTTGGTCTTGGAAACAGTTTCCTTTGACTTCAGACTCCTTATTGCTTCAGCAAAGGCTTTTTGTTGAACAAGTTTAATGACAACAGTTCTGTTTCTCTTCTCTCTTCTAAACTTGTACTTTCCTTACTTTTCTGTATATCACCCTTAAATTCCTTGACCTTTTTTCTCAAGATTGCAAGTGCTTTGATTAGTCTGGACCATTCTGAGAACTTCTCGAATCTGTCAAGAATAGTTAGGTCTTCCTTGGCATTGGTTGTACACACAAAGGCTTTGCGAAGTTCCGGGTCATTTCCCTTAGTCTCTCCCACCTTGACATCTCTATCGGGTAGGTTCTTTTCCCAGAGAAAGGCTGGTCCTGTGAACCAATCAGAGGACTTCAGTTGTTCTGCTGTTAAACCTCTAGAAGTGTGGTCTGCGGGGTTGTACTCTGACATAATATACGCCCATTGCTCTGGTTGTGTGCTTGATTTGATTCTTTGGATGCGGTTAGCAACAAACACTTGAAATCTTCTGGCATCATTATTAATGTAGCCGAGAACAACGGTTGAATCTGTCCAAAAGAACTCTTGTACATCTGGGATTTCAAGCTCTGTTTTGAGTAAATCACTGACCCTAACGGCAACAACTGCTGCTGAGAGCTCGAGTCGAGGAATAGTTGTGACAGTAGAAGGTGTGACTCTTGACTTGGCCATTACCAAACAGCAATGAACTTGATCTGTTTGGCTAATGACTCGCAGGTAAGTACATGCGCCATATCCATTGACACTGGCGTCTGCAAAGTGATGTAACTCATAGCCTTTGACTTGTCCAAAATCACAGGGAACGAAACATCTTTGGATCTGTAAGTCAGCTAAATTGGAAAGATCTTTGATCCAGGACTCCCACTGGGGTCTTAAGTGCTCTGGAAGCTCTTGATCCCAATCTACCTTATCCCGGCACATTTGCTGGAGAATCTGCTTGCCCGCGAGAACAAATGGTGCAATAAAGCCAAAGGGATCATAAACTGAGGCTACGGTGGAAAGTACTCCCCTTCTTGTCAATGGGTTTGACTTGACTTGAACTCTGAATCTGAAAGTGTCTGATGTGATGCACCATTCTACTCCAAGGGCTCTTTCAATGCGTGAACTAAGAGACATATCCAGATCTTTAACTGTGGCACGCTCTTCAATTGGAATAGTGGACATAACACCCTCACTATTGGACACAAACTTGTGGAGTCTTAACTTCCCTGTAGAGCACAGTTCTCTTGAGTCTTTGATAAGTTGAATGGCTTCACTCTCAGTAGAAACACTTGCCAAGCCATCATCGACATAAAAGTCTCTCTGTATGAAGCGTATCACGTTTTCTGGAAATCTATCTTCACCTTGGGCCGCCAGGTGTTTCAAACTGAAATTGGCGCAGCCTGGAGAAGATGCTGCTCCAAAAAGATGAACCTTCATGCGATAGACTGCTGGTATTGCTTCCAACTCTCCATTCTCCCACCAAAGAAACCTCAAATAATCCTGATCTGCTTTTGTGACGTGGAATTGGTGAAACATTCGCTCTATATCGCACATGAATGCGATAGGACCTTTGCGAAAACGACAAAGAACACCCACCAATGTGTTCGTCAGGTCAGGGCCGGTTAACAGATGGTCGTGGAGAGAGTTATCTTGGTACTTGGCGGAGGCATCAAATACAACTCTGATCTTTCCTGGTTTATGTGGATGATAGACCCCATGGTGTGGGATGTACCATGCAGGATTGTTATCTATTTCTTCGTCAGGGACCTTAGTTGCGTCCCCTCTTGCGATTATGTCATTCATAAAGTTTGTGTAATCACTGTGGTATGTTTTATCCTTTTTAAGCCTCCTTTCCAAACACTTCAGACGATGCATTGCACATATTTTGTTGTTCGGTAACCTTGGTCTACCATCTCGAAACGGTAATGGCATCTCATAATGACCCCTTTCATTTTTCTTGATGTTCTCTTTAAGTTTGGTGAGAAACTTCAAGTCTTCTTGTGAAACAGGATTGTCATCTGCGGCCCTTTCAGAGAAGTCTGCTTCGAGTGCCTTGACAATATCTGAATGAGTAACATCTCTCACCTTTGTTCTGTTTACATAATGAACACGTTTCTGAAGCATTACAGAAGGCTTGAGTTCTGGAATGACATTCTTGACAATGATGCGATGACTGATTCCAATTGCATCTCCATAGTCCAAACAGGGATTATGTTGCCCGACGATGCTCCAACCAAGATCTGTGCGCTGAGCGTATGGTTCGTCTTCTCTGCCTGAGACAATCTCTCTTGAAAGTAGAGCTTGAGAGCAGTTGTATCCAATCAACAGTCCTACTTCGCAATCTTGCAAAGGTGCGATTTCCGATTGTATGTGTTCTAAATGTGACCAAGCTTTAGCTGTTTCGTTAGTTGGAATGTGAGCCTTGTTGGCTGGAATAAACTCTCTTGTATAAGTTGGAGGCAGCGTTATCTTCTTCCTTAGGTTGAAGCCACAAACTTGGAGATTTCGAAGTCTGCAAGACTGAACAACTGTGGTCTGAGAAGACATAGTAGACAGCTCTAGTCTGACAGGTTCTTGGGTTGTTTCAAGTGAGTCAGCAACTTCACTGAGCACAAAGGTAGTGTCACTTTGTGAGTCCAGTAAGGCATATACAAGGACTTCCTTGGGGTTGGCTGAAGATGACAGCCACACAGGAATGATCGCAGCTGTTTGTGTATTGTTCTCCTTGTTTACAACTCTGTTTGCTGTAGCTGAGGCTGTAACTTGTTCTTGAGCTTCAATTTTCTGACTTGGTTCAGTATTTGTGTTTGACTTATCTTGATGTTTATTTCCTTCTTTTATTTTGACTCTATCTTCATGAAGACAAGTAGGATGTCCTTTGCTGCACATCTCACAAATGTTGCGGTCGATACAGTTCTTTGAATAGTGACCTGATTTAAGACAACCAAAACACAACCTTGCTGACTGAATAAACTTGACTCTGTCTGTCACAGCTTTCTCCAGAAAGCTTCTGCATTGGTGTAGACTATGCTTGGATTTTTTACAGAATATACATGTTAGCTGTGGGTTTTCTTGGGAAGTTGTTATCAGTGTTTTAGCTCCAATTTGTCTCTGTTTTGTGGTCTTGAGCTTTTCTACTTTGTCAGACTCACCTTGCTTCAGTGACTGCAGTGATGTAACTGGATTACACGCAATCTTAGCTTCTCTTGTTAGAAATGCAACAAACTGGCTAAAAGTGGGAAACTGATTTGTTTGTTCTTCTATTTCCATAACCTTGCGATTCCAGCTGGCTGCGAGCCAATCTGGGAGTTTGGAAAGAATCTTTCTGTTCTCGTTGCAGTCATTAAGAATCTCTAAGGACTTGAGGTGTAACATTGCTGCTTCACAACTGTGTAAAAAGTCTGCAAAGTCTCGAAGCTCAAAACTGTCCCTTGAGGTCAACTTTGGCCATGCTTGTAACTTATCTCTGCAAGCTTTTGCAATTGTGAATGGGTTTCCGTATCTTTCGTCTAAAATCTTCCGGGCAGCCACGTATGCAGATTCCGTTCCAAGCAGGAAGTCCTCCTTCTAGCGCACTCCTAACTTGTCCACTCACATATCTCCTAAGGTAGAATATTTTCTCCTTATCTGGGATGTTTTTTTGATCAATAAGCGTTTCAAATGAATGCTTCCAGTCGCTGGATCTTATTGGGTCTCCATTAAACACTGCAGGTTCAGCAACAGGAGTGCGACTTGCGCTCAGTGCACTTGCTAGCACTTTAACCAGATCTGCTGTACCATCACTTGGAAGTGTGGCAATAGCTTGTGGCGCTACCTGTTCAAGCAGAGATGGGGAACTTACATGTGTATTTCCTTTAACTTCTGTGTTGATCTTTGTTACATCTACCTTGTCCTCCTCCTTAAGGCTTGTCTGGTCATACACCTGCATTTTTGCTTGTGCTGCTTTAAGATCTTTAATCCTTTCCAGGTGCTGAATCTTTCTTTTCTTTTGTTCTAGAATTCTCTGCAGCTCTGCATACTCTTCCTCTTGCTGAGCCTTTAACTTAACTTCATCTGCTTCTCGTTGCATCCTCAGCTTTATTTCTTCTGCTTCCCTCTCTAAGCGCATTTGTTTAACCAATGCTTCTCTTTC
The DNA here is from genome assembly GCF_007364275.1 of Archocentrus centrarchus. Classification (NCBI taxonomy): domain Eukaryota; kingdom Metazoa; phylum Chordata; class Actinopteri; order Cichliformes; family Cichlidae; genus Archocentrus; species Archocentrus centrarchus. The sequence continues at coordinate 1,052,105 of NC_044347.1, forward strand.
TAAGACCTTTTTTCTAACTTCGGCTTCAAGTATAGCAATTTCTTGCTGCTCCTTTTCTTGTTCTTGTAACACTATGAGAACAGCTTGACTTGCAGCTGCTTCTGCTGCTGCTTCCTGATGTTTACCAGAGGATCTGGTTGAATGCTCAGATGTTTTCCTGCTTGTATTAACGAAGCTCAACTTACTTTTTGTTGTCTGGAAGAGGGAGCCTGCCTCTGGCCAATCTTGTTCCTCATCTTCTTCCCCCTCCAATCGAGCGGTTGCTTTCTTGATGATGTAATTCGAGATCTCCACACATAGATCTACTCTGTGACGTGTCGCTTGATCCGGAGGGGTAAGCTTACGCAGCTCTTCATACACCTTTGTGACATCTGCACGAAGACCTGTGACATCACCAATAATATCTTTAAGTAAGTCTTCACTTAATGCGTCTGATTGAGAGAGGGGTTGTTTGGATGACTTGGCATGTGTTCTCCACTTTTCAAAATTATAGTTAAATCTTTGCTGGAGTCCTTGAATCGTCTTCTCTTGCATTTCTTTTCCCTTTTCTGTGAGTGTTTTCACTCGCTGACTTCTTCTTAGTTGTATTTGCTCTTGCTGTTCATTAGGAACAGTAACTTGTCCTTCCTCAGACTGCAACTGAGGGTCTGCGCTAACTTCAAGGTCAACTGAGAAGTCACCTGGCTCAGTCATAGTAGTGGCTTGTAATAACTGTCACTAGAGTGAATTACATCTAGTGTAACTGAGAGTTATCTCCAACTGAAAATGATACTTGAAATATACATGTCTTACAAACGCTGTAATAAGGGGTAGTGTATAAACTGTAATATATCTTAACTTAATAAAGAAGAAATGTAACTTAAAGAGTTATATCAACTTAACTGTTCCCAAAATAATTTCCAAACATTACTTAATCACATTTCAACCTGTTCAAACAGTATACAGCAATAATTTAACTGTTACCACATTCTAAATATGAACTAAGATATTACTGCTTAAACTTACAGTATGTACCAATAAACTTAAAATCAGCTTGAAAACAGACAACCAGGGGCCTTCTTTTCACAGTTTAACTAGTCAACCTTTAAACTTGTACCTTTTGCTTAGACCAACTCTTAACCTTTAAGTGTCCAAGCTACTTGTGGTCTTATCTTAAATGTTGCTTCTCAAACTGCATGCTTTTGGTCCCATGTGCTCCTGGCTCCAGTGCTCCTTCACTGATCCACACTGTGCACGCGCTGATCACGCTCTGATGAGGCTGCTGCTTCTTGGCTCAAGTCGCTCCGCACGTGCTCTCCACCCGCGCAGATCAACGAGTTTTCACTTTAATTCCTCCAGGTAACGACAGACACAAGTGGCTCTCTACTGATACAGTTTATTGAATCGGTTTGATCAGGATTCATAAACACACCGTGAAAACTAAAAACACAGACAAGACAATGATTAGCTTGGTTAAAATAAAGACTATTGGCGAATAAACTACTTACAAAACATAAAACGAACAAAATACCTCGTTGGCTGAGTACCACATGAGGAATTAAGCTTTCTTCTTGGTTTGCTTCTTCTTTCCTTAAACTTCTGCGTCTATAGCCTTTCTTTCTGCTTTCTGAAATCGCCTTTCCTTGTTTCCCTTCCGGGATCTCTTCTTCTACTTATCTATACTTCTAACATCACAGCACCCCCTAGTGGCGCTACACCAAATTCCATCCATCCATCCATTTTCTTCCGCTTATCCGGGGCCGGGTCGCGGGGGCAGAAGCCTAAGCAGAGAAGCCCAAGCTTCCCTCTCCCCAGCCACCTCCTCCAGCTCATCCGGAGGGACCCCAAGGCGTTCCCAGGCCAGCCGAGATACACAATCTCTCCAGCGTGTCCTGGGTCTACCACGGGGCCTCCTCCCGGTGGGACATGCCCGGAACACCTCACCCAGGAGGCGGCCAGGAGGCATCCTAATCAGATGCCCGAGCCACCTCAACTGGCTCCTTTCGATGTGGAGGAGCAGCGGCTCTACTCTGAGCCCCTCCCGGATGGCCGCACTCCTCACCTTATCTCTAAGGAAGAGGCCAGCCACCCTTCGAAGGAAACTCATTTCTGCCGCTTGTATTCGCGATCTTATTCTTTCGGTCACTACCCAAAGCTCGTGACCATAGGTGAGGGTAGGAACGTAGATCGACTGGTAAATCGAGAGCTTCGCTTTTACGCTAAGCTCCCTCTTCACCACGACGGACCGGTGGAGCGTCCGCATCACTGCAGAAGCAGCCCCGATCCGCCTGTCGATCTCCCGTTCCCTTCTCCCATCACTCAAATTAACATAGAAATACACAAATGTAGAAAGAGAAATGTGACAGTTACAGGTAGTTTTTAATTAGTTATCGTCTCGTTATCGTCGTGAAAAAAAGGGTCGTTGACGAAAACTATGAAGAAAATATTTCGTCAACAAAATTAACGCTGCAGGTGAGCTGACAGTGATCACAGTGATCACTGCTCACACAGCAGGAAACGCTGCGCAGCAAAGTCCCGAAGACACAACGCGTCATTAGCACCGTAACACAGACGGGAGCCGGTGTTGTGCCAAAAAGTGATCGTCTGCCAAAAAGTGTTTGCCAGAAAATTATTTCCCATATTTAAACTGTTGTAAATGACTTGCTGACCTATAATCTGTGAAAAATTTGTCAAACATTTCTCTCGTGAATGATATCAAGTCATTCTGAGTAAGAAACAACATTTCTGTCACAAGGTAGAAGCTGCAATCAGTTTTTGGCAGCGACATTTATATATTCCTTATTTATCAGGGTAAAAACTGTGATTGGCCAGATTTTAAAGAGAAATCTGGCCAAGAGAGCAGCAGAAATCAGAACAAATATAACATTACACTCTATAAAGATAGTTTCAGTGACCAAAGGGGACTGGATTTATTATAATGTACATGCAATAATGCAGAGTCATAAACATACTTGAATAACAGGTCATTTCTTCATTTTATATCTAAGCCCTTCATAAATCCTATTGACTAAACTCTATTAACAAGCAAAGACATCACACATAGGAACATCAAAAATCACTTTCTGGCAGACGATCACTTTTTGGCACAACACCGGATCTCGTCGCTGAGCCACCCGTTACCTGCACTTACCTTGCGTGAACAGCTGTTTAACACTGACCCAGCTGATCAAAGGAATTTTGAATTACCGTAATTCCACGACCGTTTGTCATATCGGGAAAAATTCAAACAGTTTCTGAAAGCTGAGAAATTGCATTTCACATCCAATATAGAGTTTATTAGGGATGAAATCAGAGCAGGTCTCCACTGCTGTGTTTGCAGCTGCACTTTTTCCTGATAAACTGACACACTGCGCAGTTTATGCAGCGTTTTTGAAGCGCAAAAATTCACATCACAGTTTTTACCTGAAAAATTAGAAAATGTTCATCAGCTTGAAATATTCTAATTTTTCCTGATGACATTTTGGAAGAAAAATATCATTTTATATTTTATTTAATGTGTTGAGGGAAAGGTTGCTGTATTCTGACCATTCAAATCATATTGCTGATTAAAATGATTTTTAATTCTGGTCGACCTGCGACTGTGGCTTCAATTCTGGCCTTTCACATGATTGAGTTTGACACCCCTGGTCTACACCATCAGCTATCAACCAATCAGCAACAGCTTTGGACCCTTAAGATAATTCAGCCATGCACGAAATTTGCGGAGGGGGGTTATGACCCCCCCAATAGTCTGATGCAATAAATAACCCCCCCCCCCCCCCATTATCAATTTTGGGTAAAATACTAGCATGTTCAAAAGCAACAACCAACAATTTTTCATTGTTGGTCAACAACACCTCTTGGAAATGAATGATCTGAAGCTACCACAGTCTTATATAAATTAAGCACACAGCTGCAACTCTCTTTTTGTCTTTAAATAATTTTGACCTGATTTCAAAATTTACAATGTGATATATGTACATTTAAGCATAATTGCTGAAATGAAACATGAAGGGTTTTAGTCTGCTCTTGTTTAATTACTAATGGCTGTTGTAATGTTGTAATTTCTCCTAACCAAATTATAGTGCACCAGGTAAATACATACACTTGTCATATAATAGATTCTGAAAGTGTAAAATATTTGTTACTGTTGGAAATGTGAAAATGCTTGTTGAAGGTGCAGAGTAAATACAAAGAAAGTTAAATAAATACATAGTAAAAGTATTACAATGTATTTCTAATACGGTTAACCCAAAATCTCCTGAATCCTTTTAGAAAAGTCAATAATTTAATAAATAAATAAATAGGCAGAGAGCTTAACCCCCCCAATGCTGGACCCAAAGTTACACCCTTGGATTCAGCCCCCCCCCCCCACACACCTTGACCCCATCATAACTCACATGACTAGTGCGGGGGACACCTCCAAGGTGACGACCCCACGGGGGGTTAAACATCCCTCAGTTTGTAGACCTGAAGAAGCCTCCCAGGTGAGGAGCAACATCTGCAAGAACCTCAAAGAGTCGAGTTTCCTTCAGGAGCCAAAGAGCACTTTGTCTCAGGATGGTTCACTTCCTGTCTCAGTTTGGGGGTGAACCTCAGGCTGGCTCTCAGAGCTCACCTTTACCCTCTGGGTTATCTTCACCTTTACCTCACCTTGTTTGGCATCATTGTTTCAGCACAACCTTGTGTGTGACTGTGCAGCTCTTATTCTGACAGAGAAGAGACTTTTACTCTGAAAACCACAGACATGTTTAAACTATTTTTTTAACTTATAAAGTACAAATACAAGTTGTACTTTTGTAAAAGTGTTTACATCAAAATTCAGAAACACCTCAGCTGTTCCCGTACAACCGTTTACAATCAGGTGTGACAATAAATTTCCTCACAAATTATTTGTATCAGTCCAAAAACAGTTCCTGTCCTCCACAGACAGAGGGCGCTGTCACAGCCACCAATACTGCTGTCTGCCTTTCACCTGTCTCTCAGCAACCACATGCTGTCACATAATGCTGTGATTGGCTGATGTGTCATTGTGGTTGTACTGTGTGGATCTATGTCCAAATATTTGATCATATTTGCTCCTTCATTCACACTGAAGGTTCAGCTGTTCTGCCTCAAAACTAATGACTCATTAAAAAGGAGGTAAATGACTACATTTACATATTTACATATGACATTAAATGACTAAAAGTTTCCATAAGATCCAGATTTAAAAAGGCTCTGGAATAAAAATGTATCAGAGCAGATTTAGAAGGTTTTCCCTCCTGATGAAACACAAGCAGACGTGCAGACAAACTTCTGTGCTGCACACAATGTTTCCATAACAACCATCATCATAACAGAAGAACATGTGAGTACAAAACTTTCACATCATTAAAACTGTTTAAAAAGGGAGATTAATGCACTCAAAACATGTGAACAATCAGCTACATGTGATGTTGTCTGATTCTGACCAACACAGCGCCCTGACTCCTGTGTAGGTATGAGGATTGGTCCTGCAGACTTTACCAGATCAGGTCCCATATAAACAATACTGCCTAAGTCAAAGCCTCACAGATCAGTGATTGTTCCAGTCTGCTGGCTCCTGCAGGTCCTGATTGTTCCCAACATTAATTCCAATAAAATCATCTAAGTCAGATTTTTGCCCTCCTGGGATGAAAAATCTGGTCCCACTGTTACATTTCCAATTAAAGCCGCAAGCGGCGATGAGCGGGCCCTCGCACCCGGCGCGCGTCGACCCCTGGCGCGCTCCAGCCAAGCCGCGCGTCGACCCGTGGCACGCCCCAGCCGAACCGCGCTCGGAGGTTCTCGCAGACGAGAGAGTAGCTGGCTCACCCGGCTGCTGACGGCTCAGCAGGCTAGCCGTACTTCGCGTCGATCGTCTCCCGCTTCCACTAGGTGGCGTCGGTGAGTGCCCACTAATTAATATGTCACAATGCTCTATGTAATGCCTGCAGCCATCAATGAAACTGTAATGACCATAGGATGATGAGTATCAGTGTCCTACTGATTTCCTGTTGCCACTAGGTGGCGTTATGAGTGTGAAACAAAGCTGATAGAGGGGTGTGTCCGGTCTCCCTTACCCTCCCATTAAGCCTGTGAAGTTTGAGGCAGATCGGACAATGTATGTCAGAGATGTAACAATTTGGTGCACTGTGGTATATGAGTAAAATCCCACATTTAGAGGGTTGCTACGGCAACACCGTTCAATATTCTACAAAACCATGAATATCTTTTGATGGGCTACTTGTGTAGATGATCTGGAGCCATTTTGGTGTGACTGGATGAAAAGCTGTAGTAGAAGATGATTCAAATAGCAGGCCTGAAAAATGTGAAAAATGCTGCAAAAATGACACCTTAATTAGAACATGTCAGGCTTCCTGTTGGATTTCGGCTATCGGTCCAAGAGACTTTTTTGTACGTGTTAGGATGTTACTTCAGCATGCACGATTTCAGGTACACAGACCAAGCACTGCCCTGGGGCTGATGTTTAGAACCTATCTGGGCCTGAAATGGAAAAAAAGTCCAAATTCAGAGGGTTGCTACGGCAACACCGTTCAATATTCTACAAAACCATGAATATCTTTTGATGGGCTACTTGTGTGGATGATCTGGAGCCATTTTGGTCTCACTGGGTCAAATGCCCTAGGAGGAGTTGAGGCAAAAAGGCCTGAAAAAGGCGAAAAATGCTGCAAAAATGACACTTTAAAGTAACGTGGCTGACTTCCTGTTGGGTTTGGGCTATCGGTCCAAGAGAGTTTTTTGTAGATGTTAGCATCTTACATCAGCAGGCACATTTTCAGGTACATAGAGAAAGCACAGCCCAGGGGCTGATGTTTAGAATCTCTGTGAATTTGAAATTGAAAAAAGTCCAAATTCAGAGGGTTGCCATGGCAACACCGTTCAATATTCTACAAAACCCTGAATAACTTTTGATGGGCTACTTGTGTAGATGATCTGGAGCCAATTTGGTGTCACTGGGTGAAATGCCCTAGGACAAGTTCGTTCAAATAGCAGGCGTGGAAATCGCAAAAATTGACACCTTCAATTGAAGATGGCCGACTTCCTGTAGGGTTTAGGGTATGGGTCCAAGAGACTTTTTTGTACGTCTTAGTATGTTACATGAGCATGTACATTTTCATACATGTAGATAAAACGTAGCTCCGGGGCTACTCAAAAAACTTGCTATTTTAAGATATTCCTAGCTGCCACTAGGCGGCGCTCTAACGTTTATGGACTTTATGCATATGAGTGTGTTCAGGGCAGCATGCTTATCACACCACTGAAGTTTGAGCCAGATTGGGCAAGTTGGCTTTGAGTTACAGCCATTTTTGTGTTCATGGCGAATCATCGAACTTTGCCGTCCCATAAGGGTCACGCCCTTTTGTCAAAAACTCACAGTTTTGAAAACACAGTAAGTCCAACTTCTTAAGGCTTTCCAGGTGAAATTTGAGATGGTTCTGCTAAACCACCTTGGAGCTGGACCTCCAAGTGTAAAATATGACATTTCCTGTTCCCACTAGGTGGCGCTGCGACTGATATTAAATATTGTCATATGTATGTGTTCAGGGGGGCACCCTCATCCTACTGGAGAAGTTTGATGCACATTGGATCATGTAGGTATGAATGAGAGGCAATCAAAATTTCATGGCGAATGATCAAAGTTCAAAGGGGCATAAGGACCCCTCCCCCTTGGCAAAAACTCACCATTTTCGAGATTTAGATTCCCCTGGGGGTGTAGGTTAGACAAACCAAATATGAAGATAATAACGTCTAAAACCTCTGAGTTATTAGAAAAAGTGTGAGGGCTGCAAATCGCCAAATTTGCATAATTAATTCAAAATGGCGGACTTCCTGTTGGGTTTAGGGCATGGCTCCAAGAGGATTTTTTGTGCGCCTGGACATGATATACATGTGTATGAAGTTTCATTCATGTACGTGAAACACAGCGGTGGGGCTCCAGTTTAGGGGGCGCTAGCGAGCCATTTGGGCGCGCCCTTGCCCGAGCCCATTAAAATACTTAAATTTTCACCAGGTGTGACGCATGTGCAAAGTTTCATGAGTTTTTGAATATGATAAAGCCCCCAAAAAGCCAATTCATTTGCCTGAATAATAATAATAAAAATAAAAAAAATAAAAAAAAAAAAAATAATAATAAACGAAGCAATTACAATAGGGCCTTCGCACAGTTCGTGCTCGGGCCCTAATAAATGATCATGAGTCAGATGAGTTTCATGCTAAAGCCCTCCTCAGCTCCTACAACACACACTTCCAATATCTACCATCTACACAAACTCCACATGCTGTAATTCCATGTTTCCACTTATTTCCCATTTTCCAGCTAAACATGAAGCAATGAGGGGTGACTCAGGACTTTTGCACAGTACAGTGTCTCTGTAAGCTGTGAGAAGCTTCCAGATGAAGAAGAAGAAGAAGAAGAAGAAACAGCCTTTATTGTCCCACAGAGGGGAAATTTGGGTGTAACAGCAGCCGCAGTTATTATAAATATAAATAAAGATATAATAATTCACACTATTAAGAAAAGAATATATATAAAATCAACAAACAAAACAAGCTGCTGATTCAAAGCTTCCATCAAAGCTTCATTGTTGTGGAGAAACCTGAGCTTCAATCACTGAGGTCACATCAGGCTCCTTAAAATGACTGAAAATATAACAAAGAATCAGTGTGTGTGTGTGTCACATGTTCCTGTGTGTATACACAGTAATAACAGTAAAAATAATATATACACAGTGTTATTACTGTGTATATACAGTGTGTAATGTTTCAGTTACTCTTCATATTGACTTTAATAAAAATATCCAGGGCTCCGTGATGCTGCAGTCAGATTCATGTTAGCTGGTCCTCAGCTTCAGCCTGATCTCCACTTCCTGCTCTGAGCTCTGTGTGAGTCTGTGTGCAGTCACATGACCAACAGTGTATCAGCAGTAGCTTCACGAGGACCAACACACTCCAAGGTTTAGTGTGACTGCAGTGACATGATGATCCAGGAGGTGGAAGCAGGAAGCTCAGCTTGGTCTTTGACCTCTGACCTCTGCAAACACAGAGTCACAGTCCAGGAGTCTAGGAGACGTTTATACAGCAGGGAGAGGAAGCTGCTCTTCTTCTTCACCTTCATGATGTTTCCCACTGAGGAGAGAAGAACATCAGAGCTAAAGAAACATCTGCAGAGACATCAGAGCAGCTCAGTCACTGAACTCATCACTGTCTTACCTTCCATTCTGATATGTCACTTGTTCTCCATCTGGTTTTCTGTTTGGTGAAATTAAAGAAGACAACATTACTTTACATTAATCAGATGTTTCTATCTGACACAGAGACTGTGAGACAGTCAGAAACAGACAAACCTGTCTGTGTTTCTGTGTCTGTGATTAAATCAAACAGTCAAATATCAGATCAGTGTCAGGATGTTAGTAAATGTTAGGATGCAGTAAACAACAGTTTCATTCTTCTCTCATCCTCACCTCAGTTTCCACAGACACTTTTTGGAACCACAAAAACACTCCTGCAGCAACAATAATTAAAACCAAAGCCACAGGGACACCAACAGCTGCTCCCACATTAACTCCACGTTCTCCACACTGAGCATCAGCTGCAGATGTTCCTGCTGTTTTCTCCTGAAGGTTTAGATCTTCACATCTGGAAGGACAGAGGGACATGTTTCCAGCACAGTGTCCAGATGTTCCACATGTGTCCATGTGTGCTCTGAAGCTTCACTTACTGTGTGTGTGGCTGACAGGATGCAGATGTTCCATCTGAAAAGGTTCCAGCTCTGCAGTCGGAGCACTCGGTGTCTGTGGAGGCTGTTCCTGAGGAGAACGTGACAACATGAACATGTGAGCATCAGTGTGGACTCCCCACTCTGACAGAGACCTTCAAGGTCTGGCCCCTCCCACGAGTCTGCTGATGTTGAGGCTTCATCCACATTGAGACGCCTCTGTGTGCTGCAGCAGCCACACATCAAGCTGAGACAGCATCAGAGTGTCTGCATCATCCACCCTTTAAGCAGCTTCCAGCTCAGGGTGGTGGAGGTGTTGTTGAAGGTGCAGCAGCTGCTCCTCTCTGCAGCTCACCAACATCACTTTATCCAACTTACTGCAGACGTCCTCTCTGTCTCCACAACACTGTCACAGTCTGTTCCTCCAAGATGACCTCTACTCCATCCACATCTACACTGTGGTAGAACAGCTTGGATCTCCTCCAAAGCTTCAGGCCTTGGTTCCCTTCCTGTCCTCTATTAAAGATCTGTAACCAGATCCTCTGTTCTGACATGAGGCATCTTTTATGGAGATGATCTGTTTTTCTGTGTGTTGTTGTGTGTGGTGTTTTTTGTGCTGAGTGTGTGTTTAGAATGCACTGATTTAATGAAGACTCAACAGCTGTTGTGTTGCTGCAGCTGAGGATCTTAATAAACCAAACAAACTGAAACATGGTCTCCTGAACACAGACCCCCCCCCCCCCCCCCCCCCCCCCCCTGCTCTTCCTCTGTCTGCAGCCAATAGCAGCACAGTTTCCACTGACGTCCTGCTGCCCAACAGCACAGGAAGTGCTCCATGTTCGCTGTGACTGATCAGTATGGACTGATGTGATGGAGCTAAATGCTAATGATGTGGACTGAATAAACATGACCATCGAATAATGAAGGGCTCAGTTTCAGTTTAACACCATGTTGCAGAGTCGTCTTGAAGCTGACTGACTCCCTCACCTGTGATCGGATCAATCCAGGGCTGGACTGGGACAAAAAAAAAAAAAAAAAAAAAAAATCAGCCCTGGCATTTTTGGCTTAGACCGGCCCACAACTATGTCTTAATAGCATTTGACACTGTCTTACTGTTATTCAATGTGAACATACCTTTTGCTAGTAATACTTTTATACTTTTTTACACTTACTTTAGTAATGCTTAAATTACAAAGCTTTTATTTATCATTTAGCAGTTTTAAACTCTGTGATTTCACCTGTTTTAGTGCTTTTAAAAACATGTTTAACCAGCTCAGAGGCTACAAATTCAAACTACTGTGCAGCCTTTCAACAAACCTTTAACCTAAATATCTAAAATGCTGTGATGCAGCCTAAAATGGACACTTGCTGCTCAGCCAACACTTCTCGGCCTTGACCATTTGCTATTTCATCAGATTTAAGGTGCCGTGGCTGCCAGATTTTTGGAAGTATGCAAATACCAATAATATTAATACTAATCAATCGCCATTGCTCATCATTCTTATGTAATAGAGCTAACGTTACCTCCATCACCTTAAAGTCCCTGTATTATCCAAACGTTACTACCTGCTTACGTACTACACTTTCCCGCTCACTCTGTCCCTCGGTTTCCAAAGCCTGCATCTCTGGCTGCTCCTCTCCCTGCTGCTGTCTTCACCTACAGCAGAGGGGCCCAAGCCTTGAAGGGGCCCTAAGCAAGGTAAAGACCCCACAATAATTACAGAGAAAACCCATCGTTCATCCTAATCTTAAAAATAGAGAGGGTGTCTGTCTCCTGAATCCAAGCTGGAAGCTGGTTCCACAGAAGAGGGGCCTGAAAGCTGAAGGCTCTGCCTCCCATTCTACTCTTAAGTATCCTAGGAACCACAAGTAAGCCAGCAGTCTGAGAGCGAAGTGCTCTGTTGGGGTGATACGATACTATGAGCCAATGAAGAGAAGCCAATATGGGAGAAATCTGCTCTCTCTTTCTAGTCCCTGTCAGTACTCTAGCTGCAGCATTTTGGATCAGCTGAAGGCTTTTCAGGGAGCTTTTAGGACAGCCTGATAATAATTAATTACAATAGTCCAGCCTAGAAGTAATAAATGCATGAATGAGCTTTTTAGCATCACTCTGAGACAGAAATATTAGAGTGTAGCCTACTCATTAAATTAGTGTTGTTACAAGTGTACAAATCTGGACAGTTATAATAGTCTCTTCTATCGTTTAGGAAATTGGCATTTGTAAAAAATTAAAACAAACCAAAAAAGTTTCATGACAAATGTGGGCGAGCTTGGGGGGCCCCTGGTGGTCAGGGGGCCCTATGCCGCCGCATATGTCGCCTATGCCTCTGGCCGGCTCTGCCTACAGCTGCTGTTGCTGCAGCATTACTGTTACAGAGGACGTGGAGACTACAGCAGCGAACATGTCTGTGATCTTTACACATTTTGTAGCATCTACAGTGACACTATTCAATTTCTTCACATGTAACTTCTCTGCACCCCCTTTCTGCTGCTTCGGTTTCTCCATGTTTCCTCCTTTAACACACGCGCTCAACACTGAAACTACTAGCGGGAGTTACAGGGCACCACGCAGAGAAAGGGTGGGGCTGCTTTCACCCTATATCCTGATTGGCTCCATCCACTGTCTATACTGAAAATGGGCCAATTGGCCACCCCCTCTGAATTATGGGCCGGTCTCTGAAAAAAAAAAAAAAAATCCAACAGCATTGGCCCTGAGGACAGTCAGCCCACTGGGCAAATGCCCAGTATGCCCGATTACCAGTCCAGCCCTGGATCAACAGCTTCTTGACACAACGCCCACAGACAGTGAGGGTGGAGTCCTCCAGATCCTCCACCGGAACGCTGTGTACTAAGCCCCTTCCTCTATACTTCATACATACAACTAGGGTTGTATAAATCGATTATTTTAGTAATCGAGTATTCTATCGATTATTCCAGCGATTAATCGAGTAATCGGATAAGAAATACTTTTTTTATTAACAGTTTATCTGCATATTTTAACTTCCGTAATGCAGTTTCTCGCCATGTGAGCAAACAGCGGTGAATGGAGCAGCTACAAAGTTCTCTTTTCTTCACCTTAACACTTGCTGATCAGGTGCTTGATGAAGGACCTCCAGCTGTTTCACAGATTTAATGGTGGTTACTAAAAGAAAAAGCTGCTGTTTTGGACGCTGGAAAAACGTTTCCTTTTTCACTACTTGAGCTCACCGTCACAGCTTCGCCTCTTTGCGCTTGCGCAGTTAAACCGCTGCCTGCTATGAGTGTTTTGAAAAACTAGTGGCTGCGGGAGCCATGGCGCATGTGTGAGTAATGGTGTAATGCTTTGTATTCACAAGCATTCTCGAAAATACGTTTCTACTGCAGGTCTATATTTAGTCACTAATAAGGGATTAAAGTATAAAACATATTTTGAAGGAGCCCCTCGGTCCTGGGGGCGGGCCTTCCGGTACCGAACCATCGCTAGTGCTAATGGCCCGCGCTCGCTAGCAAACCAGTTCTGGTAGCTACAGCTGAAGTAAAGACAAAAATAGCAGCTGAAATTCTCAGCGAGCACAACACACACAGACACACAGAGAGCAGTGGAGGCGTGGAAATGCATGTCAGCGACAGTTGCCACCCGTCCCGTAAAGTACGGAACACGGCATGTTACGGAGCCGTATTCCACGGAGTCCCGTAACATACGGGCTTCTGTATTTTACGAGACAGGTGGCAACTCTAGTGATGATCCACTCTGTGTTAAATGAAATCCATCACAGCGACGGAGAGCTTTTAGAATGTGTGTGTGTGTGTGAATCACACACACACACACACACACACAGTAGGTGGCGGTAATGCAGTTCTATGTTGGTTTGCCAGCCACCAATAATAAGGAGGTCCAAAGGGTTGTAACCTGCTGTTCAGCAAACAGGGAAACCAAGGAAATGTTGATGGACTGGAGGAAGACGAGGGTAGACCACGTCCCACTGCAGATAGATGGTGTCTGTGCTGAGAGTCCCCTCTTTCTTGGGGTGCACACGGCTGACAACCTAACCTGGTCTCCCAACATGTAAACAGTGATTTTTAAGGCTCAGCAGAGGCTGCACTTTTTAAGACTTTAAAAAGAGGCCAGTGGAGTTGGTGTCATTTTAGTGAGCATTGATGAGCAGGAGTGTGTGTGTAGAGGAATAAGTGTGAAGTGTTTTTCTCTCCTCTCAGCCCAACCGGTCGCAGCAGATGACTGCCCCTCCCTGAGCCTGGTTCTGCTGGAGGTTTCTTCCTGTTAAAAGGTTTTCTCTGTAATTATTGTAGGGTCTTTACCCACAACACAAAGCACCTTGAGGTGACTGTTTGTTGTGATTTGGCGCTATATAAATAAAATTGAATTGAATTGAATCTGTGGAAGCATGTATCTGTTTTTAAAGGGATTAGATGGAGATTTGCTGCACAATGACAATAACAGATATTCTGATTACATGAACTTTGGTGTCATTTAAAAACACAAACCTACCATGTTTGCTGATGTACTGTCCTGGTCCACAGCTGCTGTGTCTCTGTGCTGTCTCACAGTCGTCTCCTACAGAGTAGATACAGTAGAATCCCTGCAGGGGTTCACAGACTGTGTCTGATGTTCCTGTACATGACCTCTTTACCTTCAGACCAGAACCTGCCAACATGAGAAGAACATACACAACATGTTTGTTGGTCTGTAGATGTTGATGTGGAGACTCTACAGCTGTGCTCATGATTCATGACTGAGAAACTCCTTCGATCATCATCAGCAAATATGAAACATCATCAGCTTGAATGTATGGACTCATGATAAAGACCTCCTTAATGGTTTAAAATTACTGGACCATATAACCCAGTTGCAATTCAGTAGTGGTTAAATTAAGACTTTAACAAATTATTTTTTGGTGGGACAGTGGTTAGAACTGACGCATCACAGTAAGAAGGTCCCAGGTTTGAATCCACCTTGGCCCAGGCCTTTCTGTGTGGCATTTCCATGTTCTCCATGTCTGTGTGGGTTCTCTCCAGTTTCCTTCCACAGTCCAAAGACATGCACTCAGTGGGGTGATGTTACCTGGTGAATCTAAATGGCCTAAAGGTGTGAATGAGAATGTGAACAGTTGGCTCTCTCTGTGTTAGCCCTGTGATAGGCTCCAGCCTCCCCCTGACCCTGAAAAGGATAAGTGGAAGAAGTAGGATGGATGGATGTGTCTTAACTGTGGAGGCTGTAAAACTTTGTGTAAGGAGTCTGAAGCTCACTTCTGACCAATGGCAGCCACACTGAGGTGAGGACTTCCTGAACTCTTCTGTCAGTAAGCACTGCTGTTAGTGAAGCTTTCTTTGAAATGGATAAAACATTGTTGGACTCAGACACTTAAGCCCCTTTTCCACCGCCGGGGTTCCGGTCTCAGTGCTCGTTCTGTTCCCAATGAACCGGCGAAACGCTTAAGAACGGGCCCGCGTTCCCACCGCGTTTCTGTGAACTGCTCCTTTACGTATGAGTGTGGGCGGGTCCTCGTCTGGACATGAAGCTGAAGCGCACAAACGTGGGAGAACACGCTCTCCTTTCTGTGCTGCAAACACGTTTTAGGGTCCAAACCAAACTACTGCAGCATCTGTGTGCAGCACAGAGGGAAACACAGACAGAGATTAGAGCAAGACGACAAGTACGCACTTTGTGTCCTTTTATCTGTGATATGAACTGATACAAAGCAGCAAGTTCAGCCTTAGAGCCCAACCTAATTCACAGCCGTGAAAATCGCTTCTCTTTTCTCATTAATACACATGTAATATGGTAGAAAACTTGATGTTGAGACGGCAGAGTCATGCCCTTCTGCTGCTTTCGTCACGCGTTCTTGGCTTGAGACCAGCTAGTTTGCGGGCCGGAGTTGAACCCGTTTTTTTGGCTGAACGCCGAGTGAGTTTGTGGTGGAAAACCCACTGAATGGCTCAAATACTGGCATCGGCACTGGAACCCCCGTCGGTGGAAAAGTGGCTTTAGTAAATGAACTCTCATACGATGTGCAGATGTAAACAAACTGTTTATCAGAGAGGAAGATTGATTTTTAGAATATCCAAGCCTAACATCAGCTGGTATACTGTGAGCTTATAACCAGCTGTTTGTTCAGCCGGCTCCTGCCTGCTGATGAGAGGGTCACAGGTCTGATCTGCTGACCATCAGAATAAACGAGCATGTTAGGATGATATTATATGAAGATGCCTATGGTGGCCTCTTTCCTTCACATTTTCACTTCTTTGGTGTTGGGGAGGCCCCCTGAGATGAATAAACAGGTATGAGGCTTCACATATTCACATGAATGCATCAATGTGTTGGAAGATGTAATCACACTATAATAAAGAGACTAACAGAGATGTACCTGCTGCACAGTTTGTACAGGGAGTGCACTGTTCTAGTCCGTTGGGTTTATCAGTGAAGGTTCCATCCACACAGGGCAGACAGGAAGTGCTTCTGTACTCATTACAGTGAGTTTTAACTCGACTCCCTGATGAAAAGAAAAACAACAAGTTCATTCCAGGCTGGACTTTTATCCATCAGGGTCCATCTCATCTGACATGTGCAGCTAAGTTGTGTTAATAAACACATGCACTCATCATTCAGCAGGTTCTTACCTGCAGAACACCTGGGACAGCACTCACTGCCTATCAGATACTCTGCTGGATGACATGTGAGGCTGAGAGTGATGAAGACTTTGATCAGGATGATCTGAAAGGAAAGGTTGTGCTGACATTGTGTTACTGCACACTTTGATGTGACCATCCACTGCTCACAGACTCACAAAGAGCAGCAGAAGAAGAAGACATGGAGTAAGAACATGCAGCACCTGCTCACCAGGTGATTCTAAACTCCAGGAAATATTTACCAGGAATGCTGCAGAGCTCAGAGGGTTCCTTTTTAAAGTCATTTGATCCTCCAGGCTCAAAGGTTCCTCGGTCCTAAGAAACCATATCACTGAGATTTGGGAGGATGGAGGTTTTAACATGAAGAACAGCTGGACAACATCTGGAAACACAAAGAAATGACAGAGTCACAGTTAGGAGAGCTTCTACTGATGGATCACAGAGGTTTCTCCATGATCACATGATCAGAGCTGTAACATGAACTATGACATCATCAGTGAGTGAAGCTGCTTTGACTCTAATGCTCCTCTGATGATGCATTTAAAGGAAGCAGACAGCAGTGCTGAGACTCACTGAGCACAGAGAGGAGCAGCACCACAGCTACACCACCCTGAGTGTACTGCAGCCCCTCGTAACACTGCATCCGGTCACTGTCTGCTCTCTTGTTCCTCTGCTCAAGTATTTCCCTTTGCCTTTAATGCAGGAGTCAGCAGCAACCAGCAGGGGTGTCGCTCTGACCCAGCAGTGACTACAACAGTTGTTTTTATGACGTGTTCATTTTCATCAAGTTTTGAGTTGTTAGTCAGATTAGATGAAGCACGTACCGAAGCTGGATTCTGAGGGGTTTCCTTTCTTTTTTGTTCAGTTATACAGGTGATTCAGATCCTTTCACCCCCGAGGCCTGCTCTGCTCCGCGGCCTGTTGTTTGTTGGAGCCAAAAACGAAACTAACACAAAATGTCGGCTCTGCTCCGTCTGTGCGCTCTGTGACAGCAGCAGCGTCTTTATCCGTCTGTGTCCGGGAAAGGAGAGACGGAACCCTCCGCTCACGGAGCTCCGGTACAGATGCTCGGTCCCAGCCTGCTCGCTGCTCGGTCCCGTTCGGTCCGGTTTGTAGCTGCTAATGGCGCTAACTGCGGGGGTGGCAGCTACCGGAACTACTTTCAAAATAAGAGCCCCTCATTAAACCGGAACTAACACGGACATGGAGAGAGTGAATACACTAACCCATCCACCCATAGACAGACATTAGAATTAGAGCAGAGCCCGGAGTGCACGAACCTACATGATTACATTAGGATTTAGAGCGAAATAAAGCAGAGTAACAGCAGCAGTTGGAAGTCTGTCAGAGGGTGCGGTTTCCGGTCTGTTTTGTTGTCAACTTCGCGACTTTTCAGACGTCAGTGGGCTTTAAACACAAATACATTATTTCCTGTTACGGTAGTGATGCAAAGCGAGGCTTTCTGAGGCTCTGAACCTTTTTGAATCACTGTGTCAAAAAGTGGTTCGCTATTAAAGGTTCATTCAGTACTCTTGGGTGACACCTGCTGGCTACAATGGTTGTTGCACAGCCAAACGAAGCCCTGCAGATGTGACGCACCTTTCAGGTATAACAACACTTCTTAATGTGTGTTGGGACAGTTCTCAAATGACCTGCTATCCAACTGTGTTTTATGTATTTGCTCTTTGTATCCCAGATACAGTTTTTCCTTTGTTTTTGTGCTTCCTGTGCAGGACGTGCACACAGAGGTTTCTCACAGCAGTTTGGACAGCCTCCATGATCACATGAAAATGCCTGAAAGACAAACAGCTACACCACCCTGAGACAGCTGCCACGTGCTGCTACAAACCCTCAGCCATCAGTGGAAGCTGAATATGAGCTGTAATTCAGTCAGGTGATGATGAGGTTTCTGGTTTGGCTGAGATTAACCTCCATGATGGAAGCAGAATAAACTGATCCAGCGTCTCTGCAGAGCTGTCAGGATGTTTGGAGCTGAATCTGCTGCTTGTCTTTATGTCCTGATGCAGGAATGTGTAAACTGACAGATCAGGGAACGCCTTCCTCTGCCTGGGATACCAGACCCCCACCCTGCATCAACACCTGGGGAGGGTGTTCAACGGGGAGCGCCCAGCTGGGCACAGCCTGAAGAGGAGACAAGGCCCCACCCTCCTGTAGGCCCACCACCCACACAAGGTATCAGGGGCCTGGTGCAATGTATGCTGGGCTGCAGCCTGATTCCCAGATATCAGTGCTTGGAATGTCACCTCTCTGGTGGAGAAGGAGCCTGAGCTCGTGTGTGAGGTTGAGAGATACCAGCTAGATGTAGTAAGCTTCACCCAGTCGGGCTGGGGAGAGGGAGGTCTGGGTTTTTCTGCTCAGGCTGCTGCCCCCATAACCTGATCCTGGATAAGCTGAATAACATGGATGGATGGAAACATGATCAACATTTGAATCCAGGGATCAAAGTGAGAACTTCTTCACTGGGAGCAGAAACATCTGCAGCAGCAGAAACATCTGCAGCAGCATGCTGATACTGTTCATGGAGATCCTGAAGACTGATCTCAGAGCAGCTCCACAAAGGATCACTGTGATGCCTTTAGTGTAAAGACATAAATAAGTTAAGAAATCAGTTAATTAATAAATAGGTTAAATTAATTGTAAAAACAGTTTTTAAAAAAGATACGAAAGAATGTACCAGAGTGAGAGATCTGTATCTTGTACTATCTTTATGGTGACTGTTGGAATCCACAGTATTCCTGACTTCATGCCATTATCCATAATTCATAGCGGAAGCCGGTATTTTCCTTCCGTTTGCGCTGTTGTTCACGGTTGCGGGCTTACACATTTGCTGTTCATTTAAACATTTTAACACTGCAGTTTCTTTTACCTGCCTAAATGGTACCACATCGGAGGTGGAGACATAGCATGGATGTTTTAAAAAGCAGCGAGGTAACAGTGCCTCACCCATCACTGTGTAAATGACATAAATTATGGCCTGAAGTCGCTACATCCACATTATCACCGCGGTCAAGTGAGCCGTCAATTCTGAGCCGCGGTCAAGCCAGCCGCAGATCAGCCGCCGCTTAAATTTTCTTGCGCTTCTACCCTAAGCTTTATGGTAATGCTCGTCTTTCGTTGCCAATTTCTGTACAGCGGAACAAAAATAACCTGTAGTTGCTTTTGATTAATATATGTGTTCGCGTTCTGTAAAACACTATGACATATAACAATCACATTTATTAAATTATGGATTTTAAGACAAAGTTGTGGTGTGTGTGTGTGTTTTGGCGAAATTAAGAGAAGTACAGCCCCAGAAGTCCTTTTTTTTTTTTTTTCCCTCGGCAAAGATGTGTTCCTTTAGTCGTGTGAAACTTGATTTCATTACAGATTTATTCAAGTCTTCCTCATGGCCTGCACAGCTGATTTTGCAGAAATCTGCGACAGGCTCCAGCCTGACAACCCTCCACCCGTGACGCTTAACCCAATAAGCGCAATAGGATGGAAGGATGGATGGATGGATGGATGGATGTGGCTAATATTCATGCAGAAAATCACGAGAAACAATCCCAGGCTCAAGTTAAAGGACTGTACAATTGTAATTATAAATTGACAATTCTGAGCGTATTTAATGAACTCAGTCCAGTGTGGTTGTATTTTTTATAAGTCCATTAAAGCTTATCATTGATAGCTGACATTTTTTGTATATTCAGCTTCTGCCTTATCCACTCTACCTGGGTGTGAAATTTCATCTAAGGCTAGTTAAGGACTCCACTTAAATTACATAACAAATCTGCACAAAATTCACCAAGGTTTGTTAAATATGGAAAATATCAAAATAAATAAATTCATAAAAAATCAGTATAGGAAGCTGACGTGGAAATCTCAACAGATTATCAGTCTGCCTGACCCCCTCTGCATGTGGACCCGGTTTCATCACAAATAACTGCAGGAATCCACACAAATCAGGTGACAAATCCACTCATATTCACCCAGGTCCATGTAATATGGAAAATATATTAAAAAATTCATAAAAAATCAGCATAGGAAGCTGACGTGGAAATCTCAACAGATTATCACTCTGCCTGACCCCCTCTGCATGTGGACCCAGTTTCATCACAAATAACTGCAGGAATCCACCGTAATCGGGCGACAAATACACTAATTTTCACCCAGGTCCATTTAATATCGAAAATATCAAAATAAAAAAATTCATAAAAAATCAGCATAGGAAGCTGACGTGGAAATCTCAACAGATTATCACTGTGCCTGACCCCCTCTGCATGTGGACCCGGTTTCATCACAAATAACTGCAGGAATCCACCGTAATCGGGCGACAAATACACTCATATTCACCCAGGTCCATGTAATATGGAAAATATATTAAAAAATTCATAAAAAATCAGCATAGGAAGCTGACGTTGAAATCTCAACAGATTGTCACTCTGCCTGACCCCAACACATTCTGATTCTGATTCTAACACTAACCAAAAATAATGGAGTTGAATCTTTTATGTCTTTTGTTCCTTGTTTATTAAAAGTCTATGACCTGATGACTGCTGAGAGGATTGCAGCTATATACTTTCTGAGGGGTCTGTGGATACCTTTCTAGGTGCGTCCCTGCCCCTGCGCCACCCCCCTAAAACTCATCTGCACTCGCGCTCACACACACACACACACACACACAGACACACACACACATACAGCCTCTTAAGGCTTACTGTGTTCATGTGTGAGGATTTGTATAGACTTTTCTTAAATAGAAATTGACATAGATGCTTCATTTCAATTGCTGTACTGGCCTTCAGTGTCAAGTGACTGCTTTTGTGTGTGTGTGTGTGTGTGTGTGTGTGTGTGTGTGTGTGTGTGTTGGGGGGGTGGGGGGACAGGAGGAGGGGAGGTGAAGGACCAAAGGAGCGCCTAATCAGCTTCATGCCTCTTTTATTGATCATACCATATGCACAGCTGTTAAATACCGAAAATGCCGACTGGAGACACAATTTCCCCTCATCGCTTTGGCGCACTCCCTTGTGTGTGACGTCCCTATGATTGCATGTAATGCATACCCACTTTTTGCGCTAAGACTGCTGAGAATGTTGGTAGTTTTTAAATCCAAATCATGGTATATCTTTCCTTGAGGTGTTTTTTTTTCTGTTAATTTTTTTTATGTCAAGTCAAGTCAAGTTTGTTCATATAACAAATTTAAAACAACAACATTAATCAAAGTGGTCTCTGGAGCTTGAAAAAGGCGACTGGACTTCTTTTTGTTTCTTGAAGACGTTTCACCTCTCATCCGAAAGGCTTCTTCAGTTCTCAACCAAATGGTGGAGAGACCCAGGTATTTAAACCCCTGTGGGCGTAGTCCCCTGGAGGTGGTTATGACCCTCTATTGATCATGTGCCCAGGTGTGAAGGGGGCGTGGGTCATATTTAATCAGTGGTTTCAGTCCTGATCACCCCAAGTTTGTGTTCCAGAGGGTGGTGGGAGTCAAAGAGGAGATACTGGTCTGTGTGTGTGGGCTTCCGGTAAAACTTGGGGTGATCAGGACCCTACAACACCGTGCGGAAAGTGTTCCCTCTAAGGCAGAAGGGAAGCATAAGGAACACACACACATTGAGAAAGCCCTCAAAACATGCGGTTACCCCAACTGGGCCTTCATCAAATCAGCTAAGATGCACAGGAATGAAGGCCAAACACAAACTACAGAGAATGGGAAGGACAAGAGGAACAACATTGTCATCCCATATGTGTCAGGCTTGTCAGAGAAACTCAGAAGAATTTTCTCCAAGCATGACATCTCAGTATACTTCAAACCAAGTCACACCCTAAGACAAAAACTGGTTCATCCCAAGGACAAACCCGCCAAACACAAGATCAGCGATGTAGTGTATGCTGTTCAGTGCAGTGAAGAGTGCTCGGACCTCTACATTGGTGAAACCAAACAGCCTCTTCACAAACGAATGGCACAACATAGAAGAGCCACTTCGACAGGACAAGATTCAGCAGTACATCTGCATCTGAAGGAAAAAGGGCACTCTTTTGAGGATGCCAATGTTCACATTTTGGACAGGGAAAACAGATGGTTTGAAAGAGGAGTGAAAGAAGCCATCTATGTCCACTGTGAACAACCATCATTGAACAGAGGAGGTGGATTACGTCACCAACTTTCCCCCGCTTACAGTGCTGTCCTGAGCTCCCTTCCCAGACGTCTCAACCCCCATTCACACCTTTGTTCCAGTGACCTCAATAGGCCACAGGAAACAATGGAGCGGAGTCCTAAATTGGTTTCCACTGAAACCACTGATTAAATATGACCCACGCCCCCTTCACACCTGGGCACATGTGTTCACGCACATGATCAATAGAGGGTCATAACCACCTCCAGGGGACTACGCCCACAGGGGTTTAATACCTGGGTCTCTCCACCATTTGGTTGAGAACTGAAGAAGCCTTTTGGATGAGAGGTGAAACGTCTTCAAGAAACAAAAATAAGTCCAGTCGCCTTTTTCAAGCTCCAGAGACAAATGCAAATAAGGTCACTTCAGGTCAAACCTGTCAGTATGAAAAGGGTTGGTCCACCTATTGACAGACCAATCAGTGGTGACTCTAGGAACACGCCTCGGTCTGAAGTTATAGGAAACCCCAGCAGCGCACCCATTGTCAGCAGGAGGTGGACTGTTTACATCTGTCCCCAAAATAATGTTTAACTGTAAAATAGATATAAAGCCATAACTTCATATGGGCAGAAAATTTCGAGTCAAATACTCTTAAAGCAGCTTCCAAATAAGAACCATCAAACCAGTGAAAACCAAAAATCAGCAGTTAGAAATACTTTTTAACTATCTCTGTTATTCCTCCAAACAACACAAAATTTTCACACTGCTGAATCCAGTGAATAGTTCTCCTTTTCTTCTTCTTCCTCCTCCTCATGGCGTCGGTTCGGTGTTTTCTCAGACGAATTTAAAGTCTTGCAGCCCTGATTCGGCACAGAGCTCAGTCCTGTGACAAAGTTCCGACTCGGAGAGACTGTTCAGATGAAGCAGCTTGCAGCGTGTGCTCCGCCGATGAGGGGGTTTCCGGTGAGTTCGCTGTGCATGCGTGCATATTCAGGAACTATGGAAAGTTGGGTCCGTCTCACATCCAGGTAATGCAGGTCTGCTGTCATCCGACGATTTCACGGCGCAGGGCTTCAGCAGGGAACCAGATTATATCCCGAAAACGGCGCTGCAGCGGCTCCGCTCGTCGCCATGGAAACTCGTCGCGACTCTTTGATCCACCCGACGTCTGTGTCTGGGCCGGCCTGGCCTGTTCCCACGAAGTATGGCGGACGATCGCTGCACTTCGACTACCGTTCTGATGTATCAGGCATCTGCTGCTCGAAGATACTGCATTCAGAGGTCCAAGATAAGATGTTCGGGCGCCAATTTGTAACGTCTGGGTTGTGTTCGGTGGTGAAGAGGAGGCGGCGGGCAGCCAAAAAAAACGCACAAGCACACTGGCACTGAGAATTTCAGTATTGCCCTTTTAATAAATGTAATCTTCACAACCTTATGAAGCCCGGTTGAACGGCTGCTACATAAACACACATGAAAACGAGCAGTGTTCATACAACCTATGACGGTACAAAAAATAAGGAAAAGGAAAAGGTCCGCCTCAAGCCAAAAATGTCCGTCTGCAAAACACATCTCCCGCGCTCTCTACTGAGGAGCGGTGGGCGCACACTGGTGACATCATCTACACAAAAAGGCCAGACTGTCGTAAAGAGACATCACAATTACGACTGTTACAAGCTCATTCTCTTTAAGGTTTCAAGGTGGTAGTAGTAAATGTACTGTAACGTTCCGTTATGTCACCCAAGCACCAGGCAGAGGTTTCGTTACTAACACCATTTAATCAGGCCGGACACACACAGAACAGCTCTCGCCGGATACAGCGAACTCTAACTCACACAAGAAAAAAAGAGACCTCCCTCCCAAGAGCGACCCCCCACATCTCCTTCCGGTTCAACCCCAAAACAACCTAACTTAAAGAGAACAATAACTGTGACACACATTTAGCAATAACGTCCATCATGGATCCTTACACTGCTCCCCCAACAAAAAGTTCCTCGTCCTCGAGGGAAAAACACAGTCTCTGAGGCGGGGAGGCAGTTGACGTCGCCTCCTTGGCTTCCGAGGGGTGGCATGAACTACAGGAAACTGAGGGGGAGAACAAGGGGATGGGGAGGGAGCCATGTCCAGCTGGGAGTCCAGCTGAGCTGGAGTGTGGGGGATTTGCATGCATCCCTCAGAGAAAGGGGAAGGAGAACGACCCTTATAAGGGGCCATCCTGTCTCTGTGCAGGACCACTTTCCTGCCTCTAGGTGGTAACTGTACTCTATAAACCACTTCCCCAACTCGTTCCAGGACACTGCAGGGTCCAACCCAGTTGCTGTCCAGTTTAGGACACCGTCCTTTTTTTCTCTTCGGGCTGTAGACCCACACCAGCTCTCCAGCACGGAAGTGCCTCCCTTTAGTAGTCAGGTCGTAGTTTCTCTTTTGCCGCAGTCCCGCCTTTGCCAGCTGGTCCCGAGCATAGGAATGCGCCGACTCCAGTCGGTCCTGCAGCTTCCTGGCATAGCTTTGACCCGGTGGCGCATCCGGAGCATCAGGAGGTTTCCCAAAAGCCAGTTCAGCAGGGGTCCTTAGTTCTCTCCCTAACATGAGCAGGGCGGGTGTGCACTGGGTGGAGTCCTGGACGGCCGACCTGTAGGCCATTAGGATGAGTGGGAGGTGAGTGTCCCAGTCACGCTGGTGTTCTGACGTGATGATGGCTAACTGCTGGGCCAGTGTCCTATTAAACCTTTCCACCAGGCCATCACTCTGGGGGTGGAGTGGCGTGGTGCGGGTCTTCTGAATTCCAAGGCGTTCGCACATGGCAGCAAACACCCTGGACTCAAAGTTACGGCCTTGGTCACTGTGAAGAACCCCTGCCGTTCCAAATCTGCTGAGCATTCCCTCCACTAATGTGTCAGCCACTGTCTCCGCCTCCTGGTCCGGGATGGCGTATGCTTCCGGCCATTTGGTAAAATAGTCCATAGCAGCAACCACATAGCGGTTTCCCCTATCAGTCCGGGGAAATGGCCCCATGATGTCCACAGCCACTCGCTCCATCGGTGCACCTGCCGGTTGCTGTTGAAGTTGAGCACGGGACTGGTCCAGCGGACCTTTGTGGGCGGCACAGGAGTCACAGCTTCGGCAGAAGCCCTCCACATCTCTACGCTGCTGGCCCCAATAGTAACCCTGGCGCAGGCGGCGAAGGGTCTTTGACACGCCAAAGTGGCCAGCGCCTCTACTCCCATGGCAGGCTTCCAGCACCGCTGGCCTTAGCGACTTGGGTACCACAACTTGCCACCTTTCCTCACCTGTAGCAGGATCTTTCCAGCCGCGCTGCAGCACTCCCTTGTCCAACCTTAGGGCATTGAACTTGGCCCACAGCCCTTTGGTGGCAATAGAGAGCCCGGTAACCTCATCCCAGTTAGGTCGCTGCTCGTTCTCAAGCCATCGTAGTACTGGTAGCAGGTCAGTGTCTTGCTCCTGCTGGGCCCTCCATTCTGCCATGTCCACCACTAGGAGTGCCCTGCAGGAGAGCTGTGCAGGATTATCTGTTGCTGTGAGTTCCCTCTCCTTCTCCTCCCGCTTCCCACAATAGCGGCAGCCTGTCGCGGCACATGGGCGGCGGGATAGTGCATCCGCATTGGAGTGGTGTGCCCCTGCTCTGTGCTCCACAGTGAAATTAAAGGCCTGGAGCTCCTCCAGCCAACGAGCCACCTGCCCCTCTGGTTCTCTGAAAGACATAAGCCACTGGAGGGCGGCATGATCAGTCCTGATGATAAAAGGCGTGCCACATAGGTAGTACTTAAAGTGTCTCACTGCCATCACCACAGCCAGGAGCTCTCGCCGTGTGACACAATAGCGTCGCTCACTCTTATTCAGGACCCGGCTGAAGTATGCCACCACCTTCTCACCTTCAGGTCCGACCTGCGACAGCACGGCTCCCAGTCCCACACTACTTGCATCTGTGTCCAGGACAAATGGTAGTGCGGGGTCAGGTGGGGCAAGGATCGGAGACTCCGTCAGGGATCTGCGCAGGGTGTCGAATGCCTGCTGACAGTCTTGGGTCCAGCTGAAGTCGTGATCCTTCTGCAGCAGGCGAAAGAGTGGTGCAGCTATGGAGGAGAAGCCTTTTACAAACCTCCTGTAATATGACGCCAGTCCCAGGAAGCTTTTTAGTTGCACCTGGTCTGCGGGAGTGGGCCAGTCCCTAATGGTCTGCACTTTTTCCTCCAAAGTGCTGATGCCCTCCCGACCCAACTTGTGACCAAGGAACCCCACCTCCCTCCTCATGAAGTGACACTTGTCCGGGTGCAGCTTAAGGCCTGCAGCCCTTACTCTCTCCATTACCTGTCTCAGGGTATCCATGGTGGTTTCAAAAGAGGTCCCATGCACCAGGAGGTCGTCCAGGTAGACCAGACACTGCTGTCTTGGGACACCAGCCAGCACACCGTCCATAAGTCTCTCAAAGGTGGCTGGGGCGTTGCACAGGCCAAAGCTCAGGACTCTGAACTGCCACAGTCCCCTGTTCGTGCAAAAGGCCGTCTTTGGTCTAGAATCTGGGGACAGAGGCACCTGCCAGTAACCACTTCGCAGGTCCAGGGTGGAGAACCAAGAAGACCCTGCCACCAGGTCGAGAGACTCATCGATTCTGGGAAGGGGATAAGAGTCCTTTTTAGTAACTTTATTAAGTGGCCTGTAGTCCACGCAGAAGCGCATTCGTGGACTGTTCTTCTTGGGCACCATCACCACAGCAGATGCCCAGGGACTTTCAGATGGCTCTATGATGCCCATCTTTAGCATCTCACGCAGTTCTTGGTCAGCCGCCTCCTGATGAGCCAGAGGAAGGCGACGAGGACGCATTTTAACAGGACGAGCATCCCCAGTGTCAATAACGTGTTCCACCAAGTGTGTCAGGCCTACATCACACTCTGTGAGGGCAAAAATGTCTTTAAAGTCCAAGAGCACCTGCCATAGACTTCCTTGCTGCTGCTGAGTCAGGCCCTCACAGTTCCTGGACCAGACGTTTCTCACTGCTGACAGCCTCTCCTCTTCATCAGTTCGCTGTTCAACTAGTGGTAATACAGGGGACTCCGAGGTGCAAGCCGCTATTACAGCAGGGGATGGGTTTAAAGGTGGGGGTTTAAGCTGCACCCTCTCTCCTCCCGGGAGTAACAGACAGCCTTCCCCGAGGTCCAGCACACCATCAATGGCTCGTAAAAAGTCCAGCCCCAGGATGCAGGCATCCTGGACGTCAGCCACCCAGGCAGCAAAAGGCATGGTTAGGTCTCCAACCTTAAACTGAAACATCCCCCTCCCTTTTATGGGGGCCAGGTCACCAGTCACTGTCTTAAGCTGCACATTGGTTGTTTGCATGGCAGTCCCAGCTGGAATGATGTCAGGTCGGACCAGTGTTGTGTTGGACCCTGTGTCGAGGAGTGCTGTGCAGGATACCCCATCAACCACCACCGGAATGTGGCAAAAGTCACCAACTTGGGTCCAGCCTACAGTAATGACCCTGCCAGGTGACAATGTGGGTGGTGTGGGGGTGTTGGTCACGACGGCCCGTGTACTCCCACCTACACGGGCCCCTGACCGTTTCCCTGCGCCGCTGCAAACCTGGGGCACTGCCTGATGAGATGTCCAGCTTGTCCACATCCCCAGCAGCTTTGTGGTCGGCGGCGTGTGCCAGCACGGGGAGAAGGTGACTGAAGAGCAGCCTCCTGGGTCATGCTGTGTGGTCCCCCCTGCCTCTCCGTCCGCTCAGCAGGTGCAGATGTTGCTCTGACCACTGGTGAATCCTCAGCCCCTCCAGGAGGTCCTGTCAGCATCTCCCTCTCCAACGCCAACTCCAGAGCTGCACTGAGTGTGGTTGGACGAGCAAGCTGTGTCTGAATACGGAGCTCTTTGGGACTGAGGGCCTGTAGGAACTGATCACGGGCGAGCTCTGTCTGCACTGCAAGGGGCATGTTGTCATAGGCCCGCCTGCAGAGGCACTCAATGTCATGGGCCAGGATACGCAGCGGTTCTCCAGGCAGTCTCCGTCTGTTGTGAAACTCTGAC
The DNA here is from genome assembly GCF_007364275.1 of Archocentrus centrarchus. Taxonomy (NCBI): domain Eukaryota; kingdom Metazoa; phylum Chordata; class Actinopteri; order Cichliformes; family Cichlidae; genus Archocentrus; species Archocentrus centrarchus. Next base: position 1,080,599 of record NC_044347.1, read on the forward strand.
CTCAGTAGCACAGGCTGGTTATACTGCCCAAACCGTCTCTGGAGTGCCCCAACTAGAGCAGTATAGTCTCCCCTCTCTCTTTCACTCAGCAGCAGCAGGCATGCTGCTGCATCCTCACACAGGCACAGAGCTAATTGCAATGCTTTATGTTCGACAGACCAGCCAGCTGCAGCAGCTAATAGTTCAAACTGAGCAATAAACACTTCCCACGGCGTCTTACCGCTGAACTTGGGTGTCTTTATGTTTACCGTAGCCGGCTGTGCATGGGCGCTGCCATCATTGTTTACATCACATGACCTCCGCTCCGTCCCGCCGAAATGGCGATCATGGCGCGAACGGCCCTCCAGCCGAGACAAACCTGGGGAGAACCCAGCCTCAGCAGCCAGCTGGAGCGCCGCTTCCCTCACGCTGCGAGCGGGTCGGATATCCATCTCCTGCTCCTCCTTCTTAACAGTGTTCCTCCGCATAATCGGGAGTTGTGTCCCTGAGCCGTGAGCAGAGCCGCTGGTAATAGATCCAGGCGTGGTAGTTCGTAGTTTAAGCTTCTGACACCAGTGTAACGTTCCGTTATGTCACCCAAGCACCAGGCAGAGGTTTCGTTACTAACACCATTTAATCAGGCCGGACACACACAGAACAGCTCTCGCCGGATACAGCCAACTCTAACTCACACAAGAAAAAAAGAGACCTCCCTCCCAAGAGCGACCCCCCACATCTCCTTCCGGTTCAACCCCAAAACAACCTAACTTAAAGAGAACAATAACTGTGACACACATTTAGCAATAACGTCCATCACGGATCATTACAGTACATTCTCTGTTGCTAATCCTATTGTGTGTTAGTGTATGTTAGTTTCTGGGGGTAATTTGAGTTGAATAATCTTTAATTGTTAACAGTTACAGTAGATAGAGAAAAGAACCTAGGGCCCCATCTACATCGTTATTTACATATATGGTAGACGGGCTACATAAGACATCTGTTGGAAGTGATGCGCTAGCAACCTCTCCTTCCTAGTTTAGTTTGACTACTTGTTCGTTTGATAAGCTAAATATTTACTGTGTATTAAGATTACAGATATCAGTGAAAGTATTTTTTCGGTTATGGTTACACCATTGTGAAGCTAAACGATAATTCCAGTTGGGGTAGTGTTTTGGGGAATGCTTTCTTTCAGTTTGTTACATGTAGCACTGCATTTTGTTTTACTATTGAGAAAGGGGGATATAATGTATGGTTGGTAATGTGGTACACGTTCTGTATGTCCCTAATGGGTATCTGTGTCTAACTGTCGAGGCAGTTAGGAAAGGCATCCTGCCATTTTGTTCATAATAAAGAAACCGCCAGTTGAGAGCAAGCTCTCGCCTTGTTCCTGTATATCTTGTACACAATATAAGTACATTACAACTACTTTTTACTTTTACTCCCTACATTTTTACACAAGTATCTGTACTTTCTACTTCTTACATTTTCAAACAGACTCGTTACTTTTTAACGTCAGAGAGAAGTTTGCGTTTCCGGTCAGTGCGCCTCAAACATCAAACGATCTGAGCCTAAACGGAGGAATAATAACACATAAGAGACAATCGTACTGGCGTATCCTCCATCACCGGGCTGATCTCGTACAAAGGGATTAAATACACAAACCCATATAATTAATGTATCATTTATAGCGCTATAATCAGGGGTCACAGCGGGCCGGACCGAATCCGTAAGTTGCGCTGCGGCACATAAACAGCTTAGCTAGCGGTACTGAAGAGGAGCGAGCATGAAGGGAGTAACGTGTGGCAGGTAAATGCAACGTTTTTAAATGCTCAACAAATATCAGCAAACACACAAAGTGTGCAGTTTGTCACACAGTGTGTCTGCGAGCTAAAAGAAGAGCTGCTGTATTTCAGAGATGGAGAAAGAGGACAGGAGAGGAAAAAGAGAGGTTAGAATTAAAGGTAAGGACTGGAAAACAAACTGAAGTATGCTGACTTTGTGTTACTCAAAGAGTGTATGAAAATACTGCAGTTTAGTGTGTAATAAACAGGTTATCTTGTACTGTATTTACAGTAAAGCTCTGCGTTGGACTGGAGCACAGTGTTTGTGTTCATGGTCAGAGTTACAGGTTACATCAGTGCAGCAGAGATGAGTCTGAATCAAAGCTGCTGATGCTGAGATTGATTCACTGAATCCAACATTTCTACAGCCTGTATGCTGTCAGTGTAGGGGATGGAGATCAGCTCAGAGAGCTGTGAAATACTGGGTTACATCTTTGTGAGTTCAGTTCATCCACACAGAGCAGTAAACCTCAGAGCAGCAGCAGCAGCAGGTCAGCTGATCACAGCCTGCACACCAACATCATTTACTGCAGCTACAATAGAAAGCTGTGATTCTTCTCCCCATGCAGAGCCACTACAGCTGATCTTAGGGTTCCTCCACCTGCTGAATCCCACTGTAACCCCTGAGTATCCTCATGTTGGTGTTTAGGTGGAGACACAGTCACCCTCTACTATGGAGGACACAGAGAACAGAGCTGTGTTTAAATTCCCTTTAACAGTTTGTGTCCTACAGAACAGATTCAAGCTGAGTGCATTCATTAGGATTCAAATTTAGATTGGAATAATGTTTGCATTCTCATGTATTATTTTATATTATTACAATAATATATAATGAGGTTCAGTTAGCTTTACACAAAAATATCAGGTAGAAACGTCCTCCAAAGAACTACTTTTACTTTCTTACTTTGAGTACATTTCAGAGCCTGTACTTTTTTACTTTTACTTAAGTAGAGAAGTTGAACCAGTACTTTGACTTTTACCAAAGTATTTTTTAACACAAGTACTTGTACTTAAGTACAGAATCTCAGTACTTTTGACACCTCTGTCTGTGTGTGTGATGTTATTCAGAGATGAAATCAGTCCTGCAGTCACTGCTGTGTTTAACTGTATGAAGTTATATCATGTAAATATAATAAAGGAAATCAAAGCTTGTCACTGTGCATTACTGTGAATTTCCTGATTATCCTTCAAACACATTGTTAATATTCTTCTTCTTCTACATGGATACCTCACTGACATGTTTGTGTAGCAGAATATGAAAGAATGGAATCATAGAAATGCACTGAAAGCTCAGTCTGACCAAACTGATCAATACATGACAATACTGACAGAAATATGCAGACATGTGACCAGCCTGCCTCCCACTGTCAGCCATTATGACTCATGACAGCAGATCAGCTTCTTCCTGTAAAACATGAGACTTACTGGAAATCATGTGACCAGGTAGGACCAATGAGGGCGCGTGTTCAAAGGACTTTCCACAGAACAAAGTAATCATTACAAAAGCACTGACGGAAACATAACATTTGGTGAAGAATGTGAGTAAGGCTGTACAGCAGACCTGGACTCATGAACTTTGACAAAGATGACTGAGGCACTTTAGGCTACCTCTGCTAAAAGAAATTAGTGATTGTAGTAAAAATACAATTCAATACAATATTCAGGATACAGCAGACTGCTTTCTGTGGCAATGATAGTGTAAGACCAGCAGAACAAACAGGATCAGGGCGCGGCTCCGGCTCAGTGTTACTAACAGCAGCAGTCTGTGTGTGTGTGTGTGTGTGTTTGTGTGTGTGCTGTAAAACTGAAGCCGTCTCTCCCATAGGGTTCACACACAAACACGTTAGCAGCAGCTGCTAACAGGCTGCCAGCCCCCTCACCTATGGAGAGCTGTTTCATTCAAAATGAAACAATACTGCTATTGATAAATTATTAATAAATATTCCATGAAATAAAACAAAATCGTTTTAAAAGAAATTTTTATCTTATCTTTTAAAATTCATTTATTTATTTCATAATGGAGTTTTATTTTGTGACACTTTTATTTTGTAAAGCTATTTTATGTATTTCGGTGACTTTTATTTTTTAACCCCGTTTTTCATTTGAAGCTCTTTTTATTTCATGTTCTTATATTCAAATGAGGGGGCGGAGTTTTATCTGTGGGCTGGTCAGGAGTGGTGGACTTGGACCAGAGCGGAGGATAAACTTTTAAGGTGTTTTCAGGCGAGAATGTAAATGTGTAAACCTCAAATATCAGCTTGTTTTATCAAGATATCTCTTAATTACAAAAAGTGCTCCGCTGTTTTCTGAGCTGTCCGTTGCCGCTGCTCTTCCAGCAGCTCGCCTCGCTAGCTGTCAGCTGACCAGGCTATCAAGGCTCGCTTTAGCTGGAGAGAACGCCCGACTGCCGGCACATCCTTTTCAAAGCCCCGCTGGCTTTTGCCGCTGAGTGGAAGTTAAGCACAGATATAACTCACTCAGATGATCTCTGACGGCTGATGTTTGGTTTGTTTCAGTGTTTCATTTGTTCCTCAGCAAATCGGTTTGGCTGAAATTAAAGTTCAGCCTCATAACTGGATAGTTTTATTCAACATTAATGTCTCACTTAATATAGTTGGAAATTAATCATTCTCTCAGCTGTATTCCTTGATGTTTAAATGTGTTATGCTTGTTTTAACAGTTTATTTTGAATTAAACACTTAAAATTAAACCACAAAAAGGAGAAAAAGTTCGTTCTCCGTTTAACCAGCTGCTTTACACAGCTGTGCTTGACACTGTCACGGTTGCTAGGCGACAGAAGCTACACTGAGGTGGTGTCAGGTGATGCTGATATGAAGGTTTGATCGTCCAATTTCACAGCCGCTCACTTCCAGCCTTTGTGGTCTTCGTGGGCTGCGAAGGACCCGGTCTGCCGCACTACCATTTCATCATGACAGTTAGCAGCTTCTCTCAATAAGTCTGAGATGCTTCTGTTTTCAGACATTGTAAATCAGTTGAATACATTTAGAAAGATCAGAAGCATTCTGCAAAAGGCCGCCAAAAAATTGGCATCGATTCTTTTCTTCTTCTCCTGTTCGATATTTTGAAAGCTAGTTCCTGTTCAGTGTTGCCAGATTTCGCAACAGAAACAAGCAACCAGCTCTATGAAAACAAGCCCAAAAGAAGCCCAACTGGCAACCCACAACACTGTGTAAACCTGAGGCTGAGTATAAACAGCATATCTCTATAGCAGTATAGCTCACTTCTTTGTTTTGTCTCATTGTGTTTTGGAGCAGTCAAACCCATGGTTCTTACCCTCATAGAAGAGAAGGGTGCACAGTTTTAGTTTTTGTGTGTGTGTGTGTGTGTGCTTCTCTGTATTAGCATGTTGAACTAAATCAGCATGGTGAGCACATATTTCACACTTGCAAAATCTGGAGAATGCCTTTGGTACGTCTCCCATTAGGACCTCAGCTACTTTCAGAGGTGTATGCGGACACAATTTTATTTTTGGGGGGGGGGGGGGGGGGGGGCAGGAGGAGGGGAGGTGGAGGAGCACACTGGTGCCTAATCAGCGCTGTTCCTCTGTTACTGATCATTTCATACGCACAATTTCGTCACATCGTTTTGGCGCCCCCCTCTTGTGCGGCGCCCCTATGCACTGCATATAGTGCATACCCACTTCGTGCCCCACTGTCTCCCATCTGAGCTCGGATCCATTCTGTAAGTGCGCTCTCTTTCTCCCACTCTTTATTATATATTTTCTATATTTTCCCCGCTTACTGGAGCTCATTCTTGCGCTGCCTCCTCGCTCTGGGCTGTTATGAGTGTTTGTTTGGGTGTCTGCCTGGTCAACTTGTGCAGGAGCGATAAACAGGAAACGGGGGCTTGGAAGGGACAAACTACCTACCACTCGTCTTTTGCTTTAATATAGAGCGCCGAGAGATATTCAAGGAGTTTCACTTGGAAAGAAAGTCAAGCCCAAATAAGGAACTCCACGTTCAAAAACAAGCCCAAAAAACCGCAACCCGCAACTCACGAGATTTACAAGCGACTTTAGAAAAAACAAGCCCAGAGTCGCTTATAATAAGCGGACTTGGCAACACTGTTCCTGTTTTACTCCTCTGAGTCGCTGACGTCTGACCAGCGCCGCCCCACAGATAAAACTCCGCCCCCTCATTTGAATATAAGAACATGAAATAAAAAGAGCTTCAAATGAAAAACGGAGTTAAAAAATAAGTCACTGAAATATGTAAAATGGCTTTACAAAATAAAAGTGTCACAAAATAAAACTCCATTATGAAATAAATGAATAAATAAATAAATCTTGAAAGAAATAAAAATAAAATATGATAAAAATTTATTTTAAAATATTTTATTTCATGGGGATATTTATTAATAATTTATCAATAGCAGTATTTATTTATTTCATTTTGAATGAAACGACTCTCCATATTCCACGTCCTGTGAGCAGTGAGATGATGATGATGCAGGAGCTCAGCTTTCTCCTTCCTGTCACTGTAAACTCCATGTCCCAGCATGCAGCTGGATCAGAGCTGGGCCCTAGGACACATTCATGCTGTGCTTCCTGTTCTCCTGCAGGTCTCACTGAGGACTGTTGTAGCAGTGAGCAGCTCTCTGTCCTACCATCATGTCTCCATCTTTGCCTTCATCAGACAGCAGCTGGATGATCTGAAGCTCTTTGCTCCTTTCTGAGCACGCTCTAACCTGACAGCTACACAAAGGTGAGCTCCCTTCATTTAGTGTGTTTACTCTGAGACACACAGACACACACCAGCCACCTTTGCTGTGCACAGCAGCAGCAACACAACAACAGCTGGATGCTGCAATGATCCCACTATTGATCTTCTATCAGTATTAGTATTCATTTATTATTAGTGCTCATACACACACTGGACTGATGTACACTTAAGGTGGTACTTTAGGGCTGAGGCCTGTTCTATATTATTGTTATTATGCCTGAGGCCTCATATTCATCCATACAGGTGATACCACAGTATCTTCCTCTCTGTTGGACAAACAGCCTGAGTTGAAGTGTTTCCAGTATTTTTGGTCCTAACTGGGTTTAAAAAGCCTGACTCTGCAGCTGCTTCAGCCTGATGAGGGTTACAAAGGAAGCTCAGCTGAAGCTGCTGTGTTAGCAGCCAGGGCTGTGTGAGTCCCTGTGACAGACCTCAGTGTAGTTGGAGGAACATGACTGACTGCTCACACTGTCATTAACCCTGCTCTACCACAGAACACAGCTCCACAATGTTTCTGTCTGATTTCAGCACGAGGAGCCTTAAAGCCATGAGTCAGCATCTTTGTTCAGTTATTATTAACCATCAATGAGGCCTTTGTAATCACTGCTGCACAGCCTACTGATCATATTCTACACCTAATGTTATCTTTATATTAATGCATTAAATGAATCAAGTCTGAACTACGCTCTAACCTCTCATTGGTCCTCACTGGTCACATGACCTACAGTATGTTTCAGGAGGAGTCAGTGAGTGTGACCCTTTCAGCGTCCTGTTTCCAGGCCTCATCAGGACCACCGTGCTGATCTTCTTACAGCTGATGTTCCTGCTGATGACCATGTGAACAGTCCTCTGTGGCTTCCTGTGTGGACGTCACATCAGTGATAACTGCACACAGTAAATATGCAGATTTAGGAGTATTTTTAATGGATTCAGAGCTGCTGAAGGATTTTCTCATGAGGTCTGAGGTGAGACAGCAGATTTCAGGTTTTCAGTGTTGTGCTAAAATATAATTTCCAGTGTTTTTTAATGTAGCAAATATACTTTGGTACACAGACTTTATGAAGGGCTTATATATAAAATGACTGGTTTTGTAAATATATTTATGCCTCTGCATTATTGTATCTACATTATAATCAGTCCAGTCTTTTTGGCTGCTCTTTATAGATCTGTAATATTATATTTGTTATATTTGTGGCACTTTCTGCAGCCTTCGAGGCAGATCTCTCACAGAACAGACATTTTTATTGAAAATTAATAAAGAATATATGAAAGTCACTTTATAACAGTACAGAACACATACACATGAAATACAAAATATTATATCCAGGGTGAACAACTCCATAACTTTCCATCCACACAGTGAAGAGAATTCCCACCTTTGGAATATGGATCATAAAAACTGAACATGTAAAAAATCTAATTAATGTCATTTTTGTTACAGATGAACTTTGTATAAAGTCCTGTTAGAATAAATCTATAAAAACTGAGAGCTCACAGCTGCTGCAGCAACATCACAAACACATTTTAATAAAAGCAGGAAAGATTAAGTTCATCTTCAGTCTGCAGCTCTTCAGGTCAGGACAGTGAAGATGCTGAGAAGCTCTGAGGATCCGGTCTTTAAAGGACTTTTATAAGCTCATGAAACTCTACTGGAGTTCATCTTCTTTCTGTCCCCCTCAGCTTCTTTGTATCAATGCAGTCTTTTCCTTCTTCAGTGATGTGTGGCTCAGTATTTGGGAAGTGAATGTCCTCCTTTCTCTGGATCCCACTGTCAGCATCAGTGTGCTGCAGTCTGTGGGTGAGCCTGTGTCCTTGTTTAACTCCAAACTGTGGAATAAGCTCCAGTCTGCAGACACAAACCAGTCTCTGAGCTGTCCTCGTCCACTGCAGCACAGCTCTGTGCTGGGGGCTGAATCTGAACACAAGTTTGTGTTAGCAATGATTAAATCCCCAGAATAAGAACAGGAGCTGCTGGGTACACTGCAGTTCCACTGGCTGAAATACAGATGCTGCATATGACAACATTTCCAAACTCTCTGGGCAAATAAAAGCCTCACAGAGAGACCAAGCACTGCTGGGACATGAAGCTCCAGTCTCCATCTTCATGGCAATGTTGAGTATTTAATCGTAGCTCATCCATCCTGCTGCAGATGTTATTCAGAAGGCTATGGGGGTCTGTTACCCCTCCATCACAGTCTGCCCCTGTATCACTGTCAGCTGCTTTCCTCCTGACCTCCTCAGGTAGATGATCCAGCAGTGCATCCCCTCTGGGTTCCTCCCTGGAATACACCCGGAGCGCCTGGTTCTTCCATGAGAAGGATGAAAAATAGGCAAGCCCCCCCCCGGTACCAAGGGAAGCAGCAGCAGTACGAGTCTCTTTGTAGCTTCTGCTTCTCATCAAGCACGAGTGCTTTGCTGCTACAGTTAGCTGTCTGCATGTTAGCGTCCTTAAATGAGTCCACATGAGCTTCCTCACAGGTAACTCTCACCTGCACTCCTGATAAAACACTAAAAACACTCAGCAACAAAAAGACTGCAGCTGCAGCTCCACCCTCTCTGATGGAGGTATCTCACAGGATCAGGGACCACTCCACTTTGAGTCAGTGCTCCCACTGAGGACAGTCTGAGCTCCCCGTCAGCACCAGCCTCTCTGCATGAATACAGCAAAACATGGAAGGCTGCCCTCACTATTTTTAGAGGCTTGGGACTCTCAGCCACCCCCCAGGTCTGTCTGTCATAGTCTACACACATCTGCTGCCCCCCTCCTCCAGTGAATGATTTACTAATGGCCTCTCAGCTAAAAGGCTGAGTGAGGACCACTGACACTAAAAGGAGAGCACAGCAGGTCTCTGCAGAGAGCTGCTGTGAAGGCTACAACATCTAAAGCCAGTGAGTGGTGGGCTAGTTTACAGCCACCAAGAAGCTGGATTCAACTTTCCTTGAACTTATGAGGAGGAGGGAGGAGTTATTTGTAAAGTATCACTAAAACTGACTTAGAAAAACAGGGGAAAAACTTTTGATGTAAAAATCTGAACCAGACTGTCGAAGAACACGTCACACAATGAGCCACAATCCTGGAGTCTAGGAGACGTCTGATGAAGGCAGCAGACCGTTATGGACACCTTCATGATGTTCCTTCACACTGAGGAGAGAAGAACATCAGAGCTAAAGGAACATCTGCAGAGACATCAGTGCAGCTCAGTCACTGAACCCATCACTGTCTTACCTTCTGTTGTCATCACCTCGTTCTTCATCTGTTTTTGATGATCTGAAAAAGAAGACAACATTACTGTTTTACATAAATCAGATGTTTCCATCTGACAGACTGTGAGACAGTCACTGTCTTACCCTCTGTGCTCATCAAATGGTAAATCTCCTTCTTCTTCTTTGTTTGTTTTTGGTGAACTAAAAAAAAAAAAAAAAAGTTACCTTCTTTTTTTTTTTTTTACATAAATCAGATGTTTCTATCTGACACAGAGACTGTGAGACAGTCAGAAACAGACAAACCTGTCTGTGTTTCTGTGTCTGTGATTAAATCAAACAGTCAAATATCAGATCAGTGTCAGGATGTTAGTAAATGTTAGGATGCAGGAAACACAACAGTTTCATTCTTCTCTCATCCTCACCTGGATGAAGACTTCCTCTTCTTTCTGAGGTACCATAATAATACTATTACAGCAACAATAATTAAAACCAAAGCCACAGAGACACCAACAGCTGCTCCCACATCAACTCCACGTTCTCCACACTGAGCATCAGCTGCAGATGTTCCTGCTGTTATCTCCTGAAGGTTTAGATCTTCACATCTGGAAGGACAGAGGGACATGTTTCCAGCACAGTGTCCAGATGTTCCACATGTGTCCACGTGTGCTCTGAAGCTTCACTTACTGTGTGTGTGGCTGACAGGATGCAGATGTTCCATCTGAAAAGGTTCCAGCGCTGCAGTCGGAGCACTCGGTGTCTGTGGAGGCTGTTCCTGAGGAGAACGTGACAACATGAACATGTGAGCATCAGTGTGGACTCCCCACTCTGACAGAGACCTTCAAGGTCTGGCCCCTCCCACGAGTCTGCTGATGTTGAGGCTTCATCCACACTGAGACGCCTCTGTGTGCTGCAGCAGCCACACATCAAGCTGAGACAGCATCAGAGTGTCTGCATCATCCACCCTTTAAGCAGCTTCCAGCTCAGGGCGGTGGAGGTGTTGTTGAAGGTGCAGCAGCTGCTCCTCTCTGCAGCTCACCAACATCACTTTAACCTGACAGGTACGAAGGTGAGCTCAGCTCATTTAGTTTGGTTAGTCTGAGACACGAGCTGCAGCACAAAGATGCACAACAGCAAAGGTTGTGAAATGAAATGAAAATGGAAAAAAAAAAATTTGAAATAAACCTTTGTCATTGCACATTGTACTTGTACATTTCCACAACAAAATTGGGTTACAGCCCCCCTCTTGGTGCAATTAAAGAAAGAGTATGTAAACATTAACAAATTTAAAAGAGCAATACATAATTTAAAAGGGCATAAACATAATTAACTATAAGATATCCTATATACAGATGTACACCTGCAGCATCAATTATTGCACATGGTACTTTTGCAACCTAAGTTACTGCACTTTAATGGAAAAACAGATCTGCCTACAGGTGAACTGTCTTGTTTTTGTTTAACAGGGATATGGACTTGTTATAAAAACTGTCTGTCAAACGGTTTGTTTTTGTTTTTAGTTGTCTGTAGCGTTTGCCCGAGGGCAGCAGTTCAAACATCCAGTGTCCTGGGTGTGTGCTGTCCTTGATGATAGTGTAGACACTTCTGAGACAGCAGGTGCTGTAAAGGTCCTCCAGGGAGGGGAGTGAGTGTCCAATGATCTTTTGGGCTATGTTGATGACCCTCTGTATGGCCTTTTTGTGTGCTGTGGTACAGCTGGAGAACCACACAGAGATGCAGTACATCAGAATGCTCTCCACGGAGCAGCGGCAGAAGACGGTCAGCAGTTTCTTATCCAGATTCAGCCTCTTAAGGATCCTCAGGAAATAGAGACGTTGCTGGGCCTTCTTCACCACCGCTGAGGTGTTCGAACCCCACCGCCAGGAACTTGAAGCTGGACACCCTCTCCACACACTGTCCATCAATGCAGATTGACTGCAGGTTGGACTTCCTCCTTCTGAAGTCTACAATCAGTTATTTGGTCTTGGAGGTATTAATGACCAAGCTGTTCCCTGAGCACCACTCCACTAGCCTATGAACATCTTCCCTGTATGCCATTTCATTGCCATCAGAGATCAATCCGATCAGGGTGGTGTCATCAGGTAACTTGATTGTGACATTGTTTGAGTGGCTGCTGATGCAGTCGTAGGTGTGCAGTGTGTAGAGGTCTGTGACATCTGTTTGATCCATGCTTCTGGGTCTGAACTACATGCAAATGTTTTTGCATCTTTTGTTTCCTTTGTATTTGTGTTAGGGGTGGGACGCAATTAAAAAATGAATCTAATTAATTAGGAGGTTTGTAATTAATTAATTGAAGTTAATGCGTTAAAGTCCCACCCCTAATTTGTGTATCACCTGCCAGTAATATGCTACATATGAAATGTGTTATACAAATAAAAATGCCATTCTTTCCTTTCTGCCTGGTGTCCTGTACACACAATATACACTATACTACCAAAAGTCTTCACTCTCTCATCCAGATCACTGAATTCAGGTGTTCCAGCCTCTTCCACGGCCACAGGCAGGGTTATAATAATTTTGGATTTTACATTATCGTTTAGTTTTAATTAGTTTTCAGAGCGGTTTTGCTTGTTTTTATTAGTGTATATTTTTGGTTTATTGTTTAGTTTTAGTTTCGTTTCGTTAGTTTCAGTATTAGTTTTAGTTTTTTCATACTTTGTCAGGTGCAAGATTCAAAGTACAAGAGTAACTCCTGTGTAATAAAAACTCAACAAAAGATCCCATTTAAAGAAATATATTCAACAACCAGCTGTTCACAGACAGCAGCACTACAGGCTAAATGTGTGTAATATTAAGGACACACATGAACATCAACAGGGAGAAACAAAGAAAAACATGAACTCCAAACTCAATAAATTCTACAATAAACTACAATAAAGTTCAGCATCAGTGCAGCAGATTAACAACAGCTTCTGTTTTGGAGCTAGCTTGGTTAGATGCTGATATGTGGCCGACCTCATGTCGCATTTCTGCTTGTGTAGCTGCATTGTCATTACCTTACGGTCGTGTGCTGATGTTTTATTTGTGGTGCAGGCTGGGACTTCTTTGGTCTTCGCTCTTTGTGCTCAGTTTTTTGGCTGCAAACATATTTGTTCCTATTTTTTCACTTTCTTCATTCCCTGGATTCCTTAATATTGATTGTTCCTGATTGTTATTCTCTCACTGATAAAGTGGCCGGAAACGCACAAGGACGGAACAGGTTCATCACAACGTTGCAGCTGAGTGGACCCGACCAGTAGTCACATTTCTTCGGAGGTGAACCCCAGATCACGTCGGTTCAGAGCGGTTTCCTTGTGTGCGCTTCTCAGGTGGACTTTGACGTTGCTGTTTTTTCCTCACTGAGACGTGTTCCATACATTTTTCATCATTCACAACAAGACACGCTTCTACCTGTATTATCGGACTCAAAGAAACTCCATACGGGACTCTGCCGCTTTCTCTGCAGACCGCTTACATTACTTTAAGGACCAGCTCGGTGAGCGCAGCAGGCACACAGCTGCCCGACGGCGCTCCCAGCTTCAACTCAGAGAGCGGAAAACGATCAGTCTACAAGGCTTTGAAATCAAATGACAAACAAGAAAAAGAAAGTTCATTTTATCTATGATTTTAGTTCGTTTTTTAAACTCACAATATAGTTTTAGTTAGTTATCGTTTTTCCTTTTAATTTTCCTTTTTATTTATTTCACTTAACGACAATGTTTTTTCAACTTCAGTTTTCGTTATTTCGTTTGTTTTCATTAACTATAATAACCCTGATACAGGTGTATAAACCAGCACCGAGGCATGCAGACTGCTTCTACAAACATCAGTGAAAGAATGGGTCGCTCTCAGGAGCTCAGTGAGTTCCAGCCTGGTAACGTGACAGGATGATACCTGTGCAACAAGTCCAGTCCTGAAATTTCCTCACTGCCAGATATTCCAGTTAGCTGTTAGTGGGATGTAGGGCTCCAGTGATTCCTTGAGTAACTCGAATGATTTGATCATAAAAAATCCTCGACACAAATTTGTTCCCTCAATGCTTCATTTAAACCCTGCCGCTGTGTAAATGGAGCGTTTCATCCACATTAGCAGCGTTACTGTTCTATAACTGTAATGGATCATTGCTGACATTTTTTTCACACCTCCACTGCTTTCTATCGTGTTTGTGTGTTGTGCTCGCTGTGCTGAGAATTTCAGCTCTTATTTTTTTCTGTACTTCAGCTTCAGCTCTCAGAACGATCGCTATAACCACAGTTTGCTAGCAGGTGCCACCATTAGCACTAGAGATTGCTCATTACCAAGGGGCGATATCAACAGAAAAAGACAGTCCGCACACCAGAACGCTCCTAGAAAAATATTTAATTGCCTTCAAGATGAAGTAACATTTTGGGCATCCATGCCCTTCTTCAGACTTGAAGAAGGGCATGGATGCACGTCTCTACTTGATTATTCAAATAATTGATAGTTGCAGCCCTACTACTAAATATTCCACAGTCAGCTGTTAGTGGGATTGTAACAAAGTGGAAGTGATTGGGAATGACAGCAGCTCAGCCATGAAGTGGTAGGCCACGTAAAATCACAGAGTGGGGTCAGTGGATGCTGAGGGTCATAGTGCACAGAGGTCACCAACTTTCTGCAGAGTCAATCACTACAGACCTCCAACCTTCATGTGACCTTCAGATCAGCTCAGGAACAGAGAGAGCTTCATGAATGGGTTTCCATGGCAGCTGCATCCAAGCCTTACATCACCAAGCTCAGTGCAGAGCGTTGATGCAGTGGTGTAAAGCACACCGCCACTGGACTCTAGAGCAGCCCCCACACTACCAGCCCCCACTCTGCCAACAGCAGCAGTTTCCATCAGCACTTTGTTGGTCAGCAGCACCAGAGGCAGTTGTTAACCCAGACCCCGACTGATTCAGTACGGAAATCTGATTCTTGATGATTTGCAAAGTTTTAATTCCAGATGCCTTCCTGATACAACCCTCCATTGATCCAGACTTGGGACCAACAGCAGGTGTAGAACTGGGTGATTTGGACCAAAAATAGTATCTCTATATTTTTTCTTCCCAAAGGTATAAACAAAAAGGCACTTTAACATTCAGCTGTAGATGTACATGAGAAAATACTCAAAAATAAACCACTGGCATATTTAAATAATAATGCTCCTGAAATATATTATTGCTTTTTTCCTCTATAAAAAGACTCACAGCTGTGCTATTAAAATGTAAATAGAAAACAACAAAAACAGCCAAAGGATGACTTCTATACAAAGCTGTACATCCAGGTGCAGGCTCCTGTACATGACAGGCTGACTGAACAAAATTCAGCAGAGGATTTCAGGTTTCCAAAACTCTCCGACCTCACCGGAGAACTGGAAGAAGAGAAAGGTGAACTGGTGGATCTATAAATATGATTTTAATGTGAACAACACTATATCGACATAAACGATACTGTCTCATCTTATGTCGTGTATGAAAATATATCAATATTTTTTAAAAATCGATGTATCGCCCAGCCCTAACCAGGAGTACACTGGGTTGTAGCCCCCTTTGGCTGGCTTCTACATGATGGTGTTTATGAATGTGGACGGTCCATTTCTCATCTCTTATTTTGATTTACATTATTTGATTGTTGTTTGAATGTCTGCATACTAGGGGCAATGAGAGGTGACAGTTTAAAAAGGGTTAAGGAATAATGACAGTCAGGTGGGCTGCTAACCAGAGGGAAGCACAGTGTTTTTTTGACCATCACTGTAGTGTTAGGATCAATTGCTGGCCACCATTGACCTCTCTTTTGGTTGCACACAAGTTGTTTGTGTAGAGCTATTAAGTGCTCATTCGTTATGGACACTAATATGAAGTAAATGAGATGAGCTTCACTGCATGGATGTTGTAGACGGCTCATTTATTTAACTTATGGAGACATGTCAATCAAGCACTCACACTGGCATAGCAGCCCCTCGGTAGTGTCCTGAAAAGTGGTGGATCAAGTCACCACCTCCTTTTGAATAAACACGATCATCAAATTATAACTGAGCTCAGTCTCCCTGAACTTTGGTGTTGTCATTTATAAACACACAAACCTACCATGTTTGCTGATGTACTGTCCTGGTCCACAGCTGCTGTGTCTCTGTGCTGTCTCACAGTCGTCTCCTACAGAGTAGATACAGTAGAATCCCTGCAGGGGTTCACAGACTGTGTCTGATGTTCCTGTACATGACCTCTTTACCTTCAGACCAGAACCTGCCAACATGAGAAGAACATACACAACATGTTTGTTGGTCTGTAGATGTTGATGTGGAGACTCTACAGCTGTGCTCATGATTCATGACTGAGAAACTCCTTCGATCATCATCAGCAAATATGAAACATCATCAGCTTGAATGTATGGACTCATGATAAAGACCTCCTTAATGGTTTAAAATTACTGGACCATATAACCCAGTTGCAATTCAGTAGTGGTTAAATTAAGACTTTAACAAATTATTTTTTGGTGGGACAGTGGTTAGAACTGACGCATCACAGTAAGAAGGTCCCAGGTTTGAATCCACCTTGGCCCAGGCCTTTCTGTGTGGCATTTCCATGTTCTCCATGTCTGTGTGGGTTCTCTCCAGTTTCCTTCCACAGTCCAAAGACATGCACTCAGTGGGGTGATGTTACCTGGTGAATCTAAATGGCCTAAAGGTGTGAATGAGAATGTGAACAGTTGGCTCTCTCTGTGTTAGCCCTGTGATAGGCTCCAGCCTCCCCCTGACCCTGAAAAGGATAAGTGGAAGAAGTAGGATGGATGGATGTGTCTTAACTGTGGAGGCTGTAAAACTTTGTGTAAGGAGTCTGAAGCTCACTTCTGACCAATGGCAGCCACACTGAGGTGAGGACTTCCTGAACTCTTCTGTCAGTAAGCACTGCTGTTAGTGAAGCTTTCTTTGAAATGGATAAAACATTGTTGGACTCAGACACTTAAGCCCCTTTTCCACCGCCGGGGTTCTGGTCTCAGTGCTCGTTCTGTTCCCAATGAACCGGCGAAACGCTTAAGAACGGGCCCGCGTTCCCACCGCGTTTCTGTGAACTGCTCCTTTACGTATGAGCGTGGGCGGGTCCTCGTCTGGACATGAAGCTGAAGCGCACAAACGTGGGAGAACACGCTCTCCTTTCTGTGCTGCAAATACGTTTTAGGGTCCAAACCAAACTACTGCAGCATCTGTGTGCAGCACAGAGGGAAACACAGACAGAGATTAGAGCAAGACGACAAGTACGCACTTTGTGTCCTTTTATCTGTGATATGAACTGATACAAAGCAGCAAGTTCAGCCTTAGAGCCCAACCTAATTCACAGCCGTGAAAATCGCTTCTCTTTTCTCATTAATACACATGTAATATGGTAGAAAACTTGATGTTGAGACGGCAGAGTCATGCCCTTCTGCTGCTTTCGTCACGCGTTCTTGGCTTGAGACCAGCTAGTTTGCGGGCCGGAGTTGAACCCGTTTTTTTGGCTGAACGCCGAGTGAGTTTGTGGTGGAAAACCCACTGAATGGCTCAAATACTGGCATCGGCACTGGAACCCCGTCGGTGGAAAAGTGGCTTTAGTAAATGAACTCTCATACGATGTGCAGATGTAAACAAACTGTTTATCAGAGAGGAAGATTGATTTTTAGAATATCCAAGCCTAACATCAGCTGGTATACTGTGAGCTTATAACCAGCTGTTTGTTCAGCCGGCTCCTGCCTGCTGATGAGAGGGTCACAGGTCTGATCTGCTGACCATCAGAATAAACGAGCATGTTAGGATGATATTATATGAAGAGGCCTATGGTGGCCTCTTTCCTTCACATTTTCACTTCTTTGGTGTTGGGGAGGCCCCCTGAGATGAATAAACAGGTATGAGGCTTCACATATTCACATGAATGCATCAATGTGTTGGAAGATGTAATCACACTATAATAAAGAGACTAACAGAGATGTACCTGCTGCACAGTTTGTACAGGGAGTGCACTGTTCTAGTCCGTTGGGTTTATCAGTGAAGGTTCCATCCACACAGGGCAGACAGGAAGTGCTTCTGTACTCATTACAGTGAGTTTTAACTCGACTCCCTGATGAAAAGAAAAACAACAAGTTCATTCCAGGCTGGACTTTTATCCATCAGGGTCCATCTCATCTGACATGTGCAGCTAAGTTGTGTTAATAAACACATGCACTCATCATTCAGCAGGTTCTTACCTGCAGAACACCTGGGACAGCACTCACTGCCTATCAGATACTCTGCTGGATGACATGTGAGGCTGAGAGTGATGAAGACTTTGATCAGGATGATCTGAAAGGAAAGGTTGTGCTGACATTGTGTTACTGCACACTTTACTGTGACCATCCACTGCTCACAGACTCACAAAGAGCAGCAGAAGAAGAAGACATGGAGTAAGAACATGCAGCACCTGCTCACCAGGTGATTCTAAACTCCAGGAAATATTTACCAGGAATGCTGCAGAGCTCAGAGGGTTCCTTTTTAAAGTCATTTGATCCTCCAGGCTCAAAGGTTCCTCGGTCCTAAGAAACCATATCACTGAGATTTGGGAGGATGGAGGTTTTAACATGAAGAACAGCTGGACAACATCTGGAAACACAAAGAAATGACAGAGTCACAGTTAGGAGAGCTTCTACTGATGGATCACAGAGGTTTCTCCATGATCACATGATCAGAGCTGTAACATGAACTATGACATCATCAGTGAGTGAAGCTGCTTTGACTCTAATGCTCCTCTGATGATGCATTTAAAGGAAGCAGACAGCAGTGCTGAGACTCACTGAGCACAGAGAGGAGCAGCACCACAGCTACACCACCCTGAGTGTACTGCAGCCCCTCGTAACACTGCATCCGGTCACTGTCTGCTCTCTTGTTCCTCTGCTCAAGTATTTCCCTTTGCCTTTAATGCAGGAGTCAGCAGCAACCAGCAGGGGTGTCGCTCTGACCCAGCAGTGACTACAACAGTTGTTTTTTATGACGTGTTCATTTTCATCAAGTTTTGAGTTGTTAGTCAGATTAGATGAAGCACGTACCGAAGCTGGATTCTGAGGGGTTTCCTTTCTTTTTTGTTCAGTTATACAGGTGATTCAGATCCTTTCACCCCCGAGGCCTGCTCTGCTCCGCGGCCTGTTGTTTGTTGGAGCCAAAAACGAAACTAACACAAAATGTCGGCTCTGCTCCGTCTGTGAGCTCTGTGACAGCAGCAGCGTCTTTATCCGTCTGTGTCCGGGAAAGGAGAGACGGAACCCTCCGCTCACGGAGCTCCGGTACAGATGCTCGGTCCCAGCCTGCTCGCTGCTCGGTCGCGTTCGGTCCGGTTTGTAGCTGCTAATGGCGCTAACTGCGGGGGTGGCAGCTACCGGAACTACTTTCAAAATAAGAGCCCCTCATTAAACCGGAACTAACACGGACATGGAGAGAGTGAATACACTAACCCATCCACCCATAGACAGACATTAGAATTAGAGCAGAGCCCGGAGTGCACGAACCTACATGATTACATTAGGATTTAGAGCGAAATAAAGCAGAGTAACAGCAGCAGTTGGAAGTCTGTCAGAGGGTGCGGTTTCCGGTCTGTTTTGTTGTCAACTTCGCGACTTTTCAGACGTCAGTGGGCTTTAAACACAAATACATTATTTCCTGTTACGGTGGTGATGCAAAGCGAGGCTTTCTGAGGCTCTGAACCTTTTTGAATCACTGTGTCAAAAAGTGGTTCGCTATTAAAGGTTCATTCAGTACTCTTGGGTGACACCTGCTGGCTACAATGGTTGTTGCACAGCCAAACGAAGCCCTGCAGATGTGACGCACCTTTCAGGTATAACAACACTTCTTAATGTGTGTTGGGACAGTTCTCAAATGACCTGCTATCCAACTGTGTTTTATGTATTTGCTCTTTGTATCCCAGATACAGTTTTTCCTTTGTTTTTGTGCTTCCTGTGCAGGACATGTGAGTTTATGCACCTCATTTTTATAATATTTTTATTCAGAAATCATTTCTCCACAGCAGATGGGTTCAAATGGTTTATCTTTTAGGGACAGCTTCCCCAGCCTTTGAGAACAGAAGAAGCTGCTGTGACCAGGAAGTAAGAAAGGCAGAAAGAAAGGCAGCTCTTCAGTGATATGGCACTGTGAGTATTATATTTGAATAAACACTGAATAGGTGTGTTATGATCACTGTGTCTTTGCCCAGTGGCGTCTGATCTCCCCTGTCTGCTTTTCGACACGTTGAACGTTGCTGTCCTTTGATCGCACATTTGGTCACCAATTTAAAGGTGGATGCATGAGTTTATGTTTCAAAGTAAAACTTAGTGTCATCATGTTTTTTTAATCATAAAGTAGTTTATTAATGCTCCGATGTCAGAGTGGATTCTTTTGCCTGGTGACTGAAAGATCAGAGAGATTTATTGGCTGTAACCTCATTATATTTTTGGGTTATTGATGTGATTTAAGCATCAGCATTTTTATTTTCCATGCTCATCCACCTGCACAAGTTTCCAGTATAAAGAAATGGATGATGGACACCAACTTATTTTACCTTATTCAGTGGCACCAAATCAGAATATTCCCACATTTAGGAAAAATGAGATGGCTCTATTTTTGAAAGTCTGACATTCACACAAACCAGCTGTTACTGACTCAGAGCAGGTTTGGTACAGGGTGTGAAACGGCGTTTCAGTTGTCTGAAATACTCTGAGGATCACACCAGCTGATTCAGTCTGAATGAAGCAGTGAAGCGGTTCAAACGTCATCAGTGATGTCAACTGAAGCAAGCTCCGCCCACTGCTTCACAAGACTTGACCTATCGAGTTCGAAGCGTGTTTGGAAGCCTCGGTGTCAGAGGGAGCATCAGTACTGTTACTCAAAATGTGTCACTGTGAGAGCAGTTCATGAAGCCAGTGTCCACCTGACCTACTGTCCTGTCCGAGGACGCTCACTGCTGCTCCACAACCTTAAGTTAAAAAACAGCTATTAAAATATGCCTATTCAGTTTGGCCAACAAAACCAAAATCTAATAAATAGAAATACATATCAATAAAAATAATAATAACTAACAGAAATAAATAAAAGTGATACCTCTCACATTTAATAGACAAGCTGTGTGCCTCACTGACAACACAGTATGCTGTTGCACTTTACAGCCAAACAGGTGCCGGATACACATTTTATCAGGCTGTTTCTCCATCTGCCAAAATCTGTGCCCCCTGCTATAATGCACACTTATTGGCCTACCTCATAAAATGTGTATCCCCTCTAGTTTTTGGTAGGAAAAAGGAATAATCGCCAGAATTCCCCAAATTTTGGAAGGAAGCATAAGGCGCGGCAACTGGCTCCGCCTCCTCGTCCTCCGCTCTTGAGGGTGGGGATACAATTTATGTCGGGGATAACTACTTTGGCACAACACCGGTGTTTTAAATGCTCAGCATTGCAGTGGAAGGAAAGCTCTGCTCTGCTCAGTCTGCATTCAGCTTTATTTTAGTTTTTGTCAAATGCTCCCACACCTTTGACAGTCTGTGTCCATTTTCCTTCATTTGCTCCACCCTCCTCTCTGTTCCACCATCGTTATTTTGTTCATTACTTATTCTTTGTTGGTATTGTTGTTATTGGCAGAAAATAGAGGCAGTATTGCCCCCATATCTTCCTGTAGGGTATGGCAGCTACAAAATCACGCAGTTTTACAATAGACCCATTTACTGTTTGTAAACAATGATGACGTAGGCAGCGATGCGCGAGCATTTTGGAAACAGAAGTACGGCAGAGTTCAATAGTGTTTCAATCTAGAGAAGGGATTATCAATGAAAGATCGTGAAAACTACCTGCAAAAATTAATTTTGACCACCAGCAACCGACTCCGATCCCTGTGGTATGTTAGCAAGTGGCCCAGTATCTGTGGGCAGATATATACGTGTATTTGGTGGAGAAACCCAGCGTATACACCACAGAGAAGTTGCAGTGCATATAAGTCACTGGATGCTTACAATTATGTTGTTTGCCGCTGTGTACCGAACATCAAATATCCTGACACAGACTCTGAGTTTTGTTTCTTGAAGGCAGAAGTTCTTCCAAGTCAAAGACAAGGAAACAGGAGCGCTGTGTATGAGGCTCAGGTCATTGTAAACAAGTCAGAGAACTACGTCCTCACAGAGGATTGTACCTGCATAGCAGCTTGAGTACTTCATCAAACTGCTTTTCTGGCTTGTTAAGAGTTTTCTGACTGCAGATATTATTGATTTACAATGAAAATATATATACTGTTCCAGTCAAACTGTGAGACACACTCAACCATTCATATGTGAGTCTGCTCAGATTTTTGACTGGCACTGCATATTGTAATCTATAGTGCGATTAAATATTAATTTAAAAATCAGGACTCTGGGCGCCTGGGAGGCTTAGTGGTGAAGCCGGCGACCACATACATATGCCACATTGCGGTGCGGCATATGTATGTCGCCAGTTTACTTGCGTGTCTTCCCCAGTATCTGTCCCCCATTTCCTGTCTCTCTCCGCTGCTAACAAAAGCTGCTGTGGCCAAAAACGGAAAAATAAAAAAAATAAAAAAACAGGACTCTGAGTCCAGCGATGCCTCACCTGTAAACAGCCACACTACAGTTTAAAAGCCAAACAGCCTACCAGCTAATACTGTTTACCGTATTTTCCGGAGTATAAGTCGCACTTTTTTTCATAGTTTGGCTGGGGGTGCGACCTATACTCCGGAGCGACGTATATGTGACATTTATAACACATGAACCAAAATACTCCAGCCACTTGACATCTCCGTGAACTGCAGCTTTAAGGCAGTCTTGCGTAACCTGTGGGCGCAGTGGATGATGGATGGAGAGCACAGCTTAACGGCAACTGGGAGAATGCACCACCCAACTTTCCTGGAAGTCATTGGATGGATCAAGAAAACATGGGCTTCAGTGACAAACCATCCTGTTGGGATTCAGAAAGGGTGGAATAATTGGAACTGCAGCTGACGACGAGTCTGACTAACGCGACACAGAAGAGGAAGCGGCGCTTCGTCTACGGAGTGTACGGAATTGTTTAGAAGTGACACCGAGGATGAAGAATTCAATGGATTGATGGTTTGGTTAACTTGTTAGTATGTTCTTTATGCTATGGTTATCTGAATAACTTAATGTTACGTTAACATACCGAACACGTGTTCGTTGTGCGTCATGTAGCTGAATGTGCTACGTTAGCATAACGTAGGCGTAACCGTGTTCGTCCTGTTCTTTAATCCATTATTATTTTAAATTGCCGTTCAAGATGGAATTTCTGCTCTGGGTCTCGGATTCTATCAAACAACCCCCCCCCAAAAAAAGTGTGACTTATATATGTTTTTTTCTTCTTTATTATGCATTTTTTGGCTGGTGCGACCTATACTCCGGAGCGACGTATAGTCCGAAAAATACGGTACATTAGATACCTGACATCCCGGAATAAACAATGGAAGATAAATAACTTTACTTGATATAAAATGGGCGCTTCAAACGTGAGCATTTCTGATCGTGTCCTCAGTCCAATTTTTATCAATACATTTGATGGCTTGCAACCACAGACGCCTCCGTTTCTCTCAAACAGCCGTGATCCCGTGGGATTCAGTACAACTTCACTCCACTTTTGGTAGAGTAGAAATTCTGACAGCCAAACACGCAACAGCAGACATTTTGATGCTGATATCACTTTTAAATCACATTTAAACGCTGCGCGGTCTCCTTGTTCTTATTGATTTGCATGCAGTAGCAGTTCACTTCTGTTGCAGTTCACTTCCTTTGATGACATAGGCTGTAAAAGGGTCTATATGATGTGTCGACAATTAAAATTCCATGTCGACTAATTTTGGTAGTCGAGCTATCTGATGTCTTCCTGAAAGACATCAAGCTGAAGTTGGTGGAGGACCTGTCTGCTGAGGACAGAGAGAAGATGAAGAGACTGTGGCCTGCTGTGGAAAAAGCTTAGAAAGAAAAGAAGCCAGCATACTTCATGGATGGCTGAGCCTTCATGAGTGAAACTGGGCTCGGTGCTGATGTGGCAGCTTCTTTTACACAGCAGACGTCACATGGAGATTTTTGCTAGTTGCTGTGCTAACACACCTGCTAACGCTTCCTTGTTCCACCATGACAATTAATCTGATGTTCTGTGTGACTTTTTTCCCAGGTCATTTGCCCCCCACCAGTGGGCTGGGCCCCACAGTGTGAGAAACACTGAGCCAGAGGAACGAGTGCTTTTACTGGTTGATCACAGTTCCTGATTCTCACAGTGTTTTTGGTGGGACTTCAATGTGGTCCTACATCTCTGTCTTGGCTGATGGCCCTCTACAAATTACAAATCATCTGTACCTGAAGCTGTTACTGACACATACACCTGTAACACTCATTATCATCTTTAAAGCTCTGAGGAATGAAGCTGCAGTCATGTTACCATCACCAATAACAAAACCACCCACTTCCTCATTCCTGTGGCAGCTTCTTTCTGTTCTCCTGAGCCTGATACTTGCTTCCTACTTACTGTAAACTTAATATCAGCATCATCATTCATTCTGATGTGTCTGAAAACTGAAAATATGACCCAACACAGAACAAAACTATAAGTGAAAGTCTTAATTTGGAGCTGATAACATACAAAACTGCTAAATTTGGGGGAAAGCACTGTAGTGATTTACCAAAAATGAGAAAAATGAAGGAATATGAAACATTTACATTATCCCCAAAATACTTTAAATTCCCTGATGGAATCTTTCTAAAGGGATTAATAAAGTTTGATGTAATCTAATCTAAGTCTGAACAGCCTGAGCTGCCTGAGCAGTACTGCAGATACATAAAGCATAAAGCCAAAGGATTGTTACTCTTACTCTTTTAAGGTTTAAACGACAACATTCAAAAAATAATCCAACATAGTTTAAGAACTGATGGATCAATAATGCCTCTAAACACTGGCATCAGTCAGCTTCTCAGTTCTTTGCCTCCATCCCTGATGTCCACCAGCTGTCCACAGAGGACAGATTTCTGTGACAGGACTGAAAGATGTTTCTGATGCAGTAAATCAGCCAAAAATTCTACAGGAAACTGTGATACCTTAAAAGAAGTGTACATGCAAAGTACATTATGATTACTTTGAACCTAGGAAAGACCCCTCTTATTGGTGACCAATATCTAAATCCTATTATTGATGAATGCCAATCAGGCTTCATTAGATTACACTGAACTTTGACATATATACGGATTTGATTCCTTGGAACATGAGTTCATCTCCTCTGCTTTAAACTGAAGCAGTACACTCATGATATATGCCACATGTATACCTTATGTACATTTACTTGCCTGAGAAATTTGTCTTAGACTGGAAAATAAACATAACTGATTAAAATACACAAGTACATAATGTTTGGTTTCAGCCAAGAACGGTTGGTTCAGGTATGTCTCTGACTAACAGATTATCCATAACAGATGCAAGTACTCTGTCTCAGCAGCCCCTGATGGAGACGACACAATGATAGAAATGGAGACCTCGAGGTCATCTGAACATTTGCTGTTGAAATTCTCTGTTTTCCACATTCTGTTTTGTAAATGATGTAACCAAGATTGATAAGCTGTGACTATATGAAACTGTAAGCTGAACTAGAATGTGTCACACTGCATCTCATCCCACACGGGGATGAGATGCAGTGTGACACAGATTAATCTGTGAACTGTGACAAATGGCTTTATTAAATGTAATAATTGGACTCCTTATTCCGTTGTTTGGTGTCATTCCTGTTCGATAAATGAACATGCAGAAACCTAAAGGTTCAAGCAGCACATACTCATTTAAATTCCTTCAAAACAAATTTGACTTTGACACTTTTTTCCTTTGCAAATGTGTCAACACCCTCTATGCCAATGGTAACAGTCCGATCAAACGTCCCTGTGGTACATCCCAACCTATTTTCCTGTATGTTTCTTCCTGGTAGCAGCACAGTGTCTGGACCTATGCCACTGCACTGCATGGCACTCCTGTTCAGTGCCATGTAGTGCAGTGGTATAGGTCCTCAGACCGGAAGTAGGGGGCGGGGCCGGAAGCGGCCTGCGGTCCGAGTTTGGGCACCCCTGGTGGAACTGATCTGAGGATCCACATTACCAAAGAGCTAGGAACACTCTGAACTTTAATCCTATTCTTGGTAAACCCAAAATGTTCTTAACAACTGGCTCCAAAGGCATTTGTCTCTGAGGGTAAAGCTCTGCTGTGCTGCTCAGCGCCTACGTGCTGATAGCTCTACATGCAGCTCTGTTGATAAAATGTTACAAAACTTCCTGCTGAAAAACAAACAGGTAACAGGTTAAAAAAAGAAGCTATATCAGAAGTTTTGTGTTGAAAAAGACTATTTTTATCAACTCTACTGTGTGTTTGATTAAGTCAGCTGCACAATATCCATGTACATTATTGGGGAGTGTTGTAGCATTAAGTCTCACCTCTGGGCAACACAGCCTAACCCCAGCTGTGTGCCACTGGGTACTGCCCAGCTTTCCCAGGTCTGGGGCTGGGAAGAATTACAAATCTGCAAATGTGCAGTTCTGAACTATTATAACAACGATGGCTGACATTTGATTGATTTCAGCTCTCCAAATGATACTTTCAAATTAAACTGGATTAAAAAACATCTCAAAAGTCTTACCTCCACCCTGAATTTTATCTCCCAACAGATCTTCTGTCATTTAGCTGGCTTGGAGTTTATCCTTCTCTGCAATGACAGAATTCAGACATTCCCACTTAAACTCTCCAAATACCACCATCAGGCTTATTTGGCACAATCTTTGATCCATAAACAAATTCTTTCCACAAAGATGCTATATTTGGAACAGCTGTGAAGTTCTGCATAAGAACATCAAAGAACAAAGTTGTTCAGCAATGATGATTCATCATAGAGTTACTCAGAGTTCCTAAGCAGACACAGCAGTGGCCCAAAGAGCTCTGTGTTGTTTCTGAGGACCTCCTGTCTGGTCGGACCATCTAAAATATGAAGTTCAATTCAATTCAATTCAATTCAATTCAATTCAATTCAATTCAATTCAATTCAATTTTATTTATATAGCGCCAAATCACAACAAACTGTTGCCTCAAGGCGCTTTGTATTGTGGGTAAAGACCCTACAATAATACAGAAAAAACCCAACAGTCAAAACGACCCCCTATGAGCAAGCACTTGGCGACAGTGGAAAGGAAAAACTCCCTTTTAACAGGAAGAAACCTCCAGCAGAACCAGGCTCAGGGAGGGGCAGTCATCTGCCGCGACCGGTTGGGCTGAGGGGAGAGAAAGACATGCTGTGGAAGACAGCCAGAGATTAATATCAATTAATGATTAAATGCAGAGTGGAGTATAAACAACGTAAATAAGGTGAATGAGAAACAGTGCATTATGTGAACCCCCCAGCAGACTAGGCCTATAGCAGCATAACTAAGGGATGGTTCAGGGTCACCTGATCCAGCCCTAACTATAAGCTTTATCATAAAGGAAAGTTTTAAGCCTAATCTTAAAAATAGAGAGGGTGTCTGTCTCCCGAATCCAAGCTGGAAGCTGGTTCCACAGAAGAGGCGCCTGAAAGCTGAAGGCTCTGCCTCCCATTCTACTCTTAAGTATCCGAGGAACCACAAGTAAGCCAGCAGTCTGAGAGCGAAGTGCTCTGTTGGGGCGATATGGTACTATGAGGTCTTTGAGATAAGATGGTGCCTGATTATTCAAGACCTTGTATGTGAGGAGAAGAATTTTAAATTCTATTCTAGATTTAACAGGGAGCCAATGAAGAGAAGCCAATATGGGAGAAATATGCTCTCTCTTTCTAGTCCCTGTCAGTACTCTAGCTGCAGCATTTTGGATCAGCTGAAGGCTTTTCAGGAAGCTTTTAGGACAGCCTGATAATAATGAATTACAATAATCCAGCCTAGAAGTAATAAATGCATGAATGAGCTTTTCAGCATCACTCTGAGAAAGGATGTTTCTAATTTTAGAAATATTGCGCAAATGCAAAAAAGCGGTCCTACATATTTGTTTAATATGTGCATTGAAGGACATATCCTGGTCAAAAATGACTCCAAGATTTCTCACAGTGTTACTGGAGGCCAAAGTAATGCCATCCAGAGTAAGTATCTGGTTAGACACCATGTTTCTAAGATTTGTGGGGCCGAGAACAAGAATTTCAGTTTTATCTGAATTTAGAAGCAGGAAATTAGAGGTCATCCAGGCCTTAATGTCTTTAAGACATTCCTGCAGTTTAACTAATTGATGTGTGTCATCTGGCTTCATTGATAGGTAAAGCTGAGTATCATCTGCATAACAATGAAAATTGATGCAGTGCTTTCTAATAATACTGCCTAAGGGAAGCATGTATAATGTAAATAGAATTGGTCCTAGCACAGAACCCTGTGGAACTCCATAATTAACCTTAGTGTGTGAAGAAGACTCCCCATTTACATGAACAAATTGGAGTCTATGAGATAAATATGATTCAAACCACTGCAGTGCAGTACCTTTAATACCTATAGCAAGCTCTAATCTCTGTAATAAAATGTTATGGTCAACAGTATCAAAAGCTGCACTGAGGTCCAACAGGACAAGAACAGAGATGAGTCCACTGTCAGAGGCTCTAAGAAGATCATTTGTAACCTTCACTAATGCTGTTTCTGTACTGTGATGAATTCTGAAACCTGACTGAAACTCTTCAAATAAACTGTTCCTCTGCAGATGATCAGTTAGCTGTTTTACAACAAGTTAGATTTAAACGTCAGTCGTTTTTATTCAGAAAATCCATCCCTCTGCATGTGGTTTCATTGATTTAAGGCTGACTTGCCACTTCCAATATGGCGGACTAGTCAACATATCGCAGTGACACGGTCCATGTCATGCTGTTTCTGTAAACTGCTCAGGTATTAGTGGTGGGCGGATCGATCCAAAATATCGATATTATCGATAAAACGCTGGTATTGGTATCGAACAATATTAGTGTGATAGGATCGATACTTTAGTTTGTTTGTCTCCTGTAAGTTCAGCGTGTTGCTCCTGTTCATCAGAGAGCAGATATGTCAGTGCAAACACAGCTCCTCTCATGCAGGGACTCTTTGCTCCGTCCCCTCCTCGCCCTTCTCTCTGCACCGCTGTGATTAGTTGTCTGCGGTCACGTGACTCAGCGGCACTGAGAAGTTATGGGCTGCAGTGAGTGAGAAAGCCGAGCGTCGTGCAGATGTACTTTACAGCTGGAAATGAAAACAGTGTAAACAGTGATGCGTTTTAGGAGGAAATTTTCTACTGTGGCAACACCATGGACTTATTTAAAGACATGAAAGTGCAGGAAAAAGAAAAGGCTTGGTTCCCGAGGAGCAGGAGGAAGGGTATCCCTCAGACAGACCCAGACCCCGACCCGGAGACAGAGCCCACTGTCACAGTCCTTTTAGAGAGGCTAAGAATAACCAGGTAGCTCATATAGTGGTGAAAGTGATGTTTCAGTCATCACTCATCTCGGTTCTTCAGGATTAGTTCATGTTAAAATGTAACTTATAATCTTAGCGGTTACTTCAGCAGACTGATTTCCTATAGACAATATTCAGGCAGTCAAATATATATTCAGCCCAGTAAACTATGTTAAATTACTTTATTGAAACAAACCCTTTGTGCGGACTCAACTCTGTAACAGACTAAGTCTATGATTTAATTGTTTTAATATTTTATCTTTACTTTCGATCGAGTCTGCATTAAGAGAATAAAAACTCAAACTGTTGGGAGCAGGTTATCTTCAGAGTTTCACTTTCTAATCAGCTGGAAGCGCCATGATTTGCATAAAACGCCCTTTTAGATTGGTTAGATTCTACCAGCACCACCCTTTCATGTTAACCTGTAGGACAACCCTGCTATTAACTAACTTAACCTAGCCAGGTAACTTAAGTTGATAGCCTAACACTGGGGATCAGGATAAACCATGGTTAAGTTAATCCTGATAACCGAAAGATACCCTGAGTATGTTGAACTCCCTTCATAGTGCAGGTCCCTGGTTTCCAAAGAAAATCCAGTTTCAAAATACATGAAAAGCTGAAAGGTGTGTTTTATTGTGTTAACTAATTATTGTGGAAAGTAAAAATCAGAGTGATTTAGTGGTCATTAAAATGTGCTCAGATCTGGCAAAGTGATGATGATTCATGTCAAATCATGACTCACTGCTCTCCCCTACATAAGCAGCCTCTATAAGTCAAAAGTATCGGTATTGGTATCGTCAATACTGGCCCTATATTTACTTGTATCGGATCGATACCAAAATTTGCAGTATCGCACACCACTATCAGGTATCAACAGTGAGTGTGTCTGTTTTCTCTCCATCTCTTTTTATTACCTGATCACTGCTAGCCACAGATGAAGACGAGGCTTCTGCGTTACTTTGCGTTACTTTGAGAGCATGGGAAATCTCCAACACGGAATGCTGTGCAAATCTGTCAAGATCATATTTTTTCCTCTGAGATTCGAGTCATGTATTCATATAAGCTGCGTGTATCAGTGAAGCATGTTATCTTTCAAAACCAATCACATACATATAGAATATTGATGCTGCATTAAAGACATTTCCAGTTCCCATGGTCCCTGAATGCAACAGCTGGGACTATGTTGTTCAGCCACTGTGTTGAGCTGTCAGTGATTCCACACCCCCGTCATCTGAGGCTCCGCCCCCCACGCCAAAACAGGACCAAAAGTTTGAACTCGAAAAAAAAAAAACTGAAACTGCGAAAAAAAAAAAAAATCTGAAAGTGCAAAAAAAAAAAAAAACTTGAATCTGAAAAGTAGTTTTGAATCTTTTTTTTTTTTTTTAGTTTCACATCTTTTTTTTTTTTTTCAATTGCAAAACTTTTTTTTTTCCTGTTTAAATTTTTTTTTTAGTTTCACATCTTTTTTTTTTTCAGTTGCAAAACTTTTTTTTTTCCTGTTTAAATTTTTTTTTCGGGTTCAAAATAATTTTTCAGTTTCAAATTTTTTTTTTCGAACAAACTTTATGGCCCCAATTTAGCTCCATAATTTTAGATATTTCAGTATAGTTCTGAAAGAATGAGACACTTTAAATCAGTGTC
Organism: Archocentrus centrarchus; assembly: GCF_007364275.1. Classification (NCBI taxonomy): domain Eukaryota; kingdom Metazoa; phylum Chordata; class Actinopteri; order Cichliformes; family Cichlidae; genus Archocentrus; species Archocentrus centrarchus. The sequence continues at coordinate 1,111,455 of NC_044347.1, forward strand.
GGGACAAAATAAGCTGCTATGGATCCAGAGCAGAATATGGAAATGATGAGCTGGGAAACCCAGGCCTAATCCAGTCGATGCTTCTCCGTACTGGATCCATCCTGCTGTAGAAGTGGGCTCATCAGGACATGGTTTGGGGAGCTGTTACGGAGCCTATGATTCCTTTGGTCTTTTTAGAGTCTGATTTTCAGACTCTAAAAATGTTAGCATAGACATGATTCAATGATGGAATCTCACTGTGTGAACACATTTGACCAGGAAACATTTTTCTATCAGAAGAAAAACTGATGATCAATATTGATCAGTGTGTTAAACAGATCAGTGAATCTACAGTAAAGGTTTCAGAGCGGCTGACTGACAGTCTGCAGCTGTATCACTGTGAACAGTCACAGAGTTACAAAGATGGAGACTACAGATTTGATTCTGATTGATTATAAATATGTGACATCATCGCTGTCTCCATCCTTACAGTTTGTAGATGTTATGTACAAAAATAAACTAACTGGGATTTCAGAGCTTGTAGAAACATAAACGTCTGCAGATGAATTCTCTCCTCTGACGCTCTGACAGCCACTTTATGAAGGAGGAAATGAATCAGTGTCAGACAGAACAATAAGACCCTGAACGAGGGCAGAAACTGTCCAATAATCAGGCCACAGAGGTCACCACTAACAGTACATAAACTAAAAGCTTCAACAAATATGCATCAGAGTGGAAAAATAGAAGCATCTTTAAGAGAAAATAGAAAACTCACATTCATGTGAAGCACAGTCATCCAAATACAGGAAGAATTATTCCTGTAGTTCCTCTCTGCTCTGCGGTCACACCACACTGCTCAGATGACTCCTAATCTCATGACTGAGGAACTGCTGAGTTTCATAATTAAAGGGCTGCTGGGTAATGTAGTTTTATAATAACAGGACCCTCTCTACAGGGAGCTCCTGCTTAAAGACCTTTGATTATTTTACACTTGATGTTTCAATGAGGAGTGGAGCTGTGTTTGATGCTGCTGGGCAGCCTGACCTTTGGGACCCTCTGAGCTCTGCTGGACCACTCTGTGGAGGAACATGAAGCATCAGCAGTCACTGGGCAGGACTCAGAGCCTGTGCAGCAAATAAACCCACACACTTCTGCATGAATGAGCCCACTGTGACTGCTGGAATCCACTAAAGAGGAGAAGCTGTGGACTGCTTTCACAGAGACTGAACCATAGCAGTTACACTCCACTGTCCTTCACTGTGATGCTGATCGCTGTCAGGTCTGTGCTGTGTTTGAACTGGATAAACATGCTGGATGACTGATAACTGAGCCAAAGCAATCTGATAGAAATGTGAGGATCATCTTTGATCAGGAGTCTGGTTCAGTCTGCAGACAAATGCTTCTGAAGAGCTGATCCCTGATCAGATCCCTGCAGCTCAGTGGATTCAGGCCTGAATGATGCAGCACCTCCGTCTGCAGTTAGTACAAACACAGCAGCAACACTCAGTGAACACATCACTGCAGTCCTCACACAATTACACCGGCTTCACTACACAATCCACTCCAAGATTACCTTAAACTAGGGCTGCATAAAACGATTATTTTAGTAATCGAGTATTCTATCGATTATTCCATCAATTAATCGAGTAATCGGATAAGAAATACTCTTTTTATTAACACTTCATCTGCATATTTTAACTTCCGTACTGCAGTTTTTCGCCATGTGAACAAACAGCGGTGGATGGAGCAGCTACAAAGTTCTCTTTTCTTCACCTTAACACTTGCTGATCAGGTGCTTGATGAAGGACCTCCAGCTGTTTCACAGATTTAATGGTGGTTACTAAAAGAAAAAGCTGCTGTTTTGGACGCTGGAAAAACGTTTCCTTTTGCACTACTTGAGCTCACCGTCACAGCTTCGTCTCTTTGCGCTTGCGCAGTTCAAACCGCTGCCTGCTATGAGTGTTTTGAAAAACTAGTGGCTGCGGGAGCCATGGCGCATGTGTGAGTAATGGTGTAATGCTTTGTATTCACAAGCATTCTCGAAAATACGTTTCTACTGCAGGTCTATATTTAGTCACTAATAAGGGATTAAAGTATAAAAAATATTTTGAAGGAGCCCCTCGGTCCTGGGGGGCGGGCCTTCCGGTACCGAACCATCGCTAGTGCTAGATGGCGCTGGTGAGGTCAGCAGCCGTCGTACCTGCTCCTACGCTTTGTTTGTATATATTAGGTTTAGCTCTAATTCTGGACTTTATAATTCCGCCTGCTCTGTGTCATATCACTTATGACAGACAGACTCTTTTTAATATCAGAATACAGCACTCTGGCTGTATTCTGACACCTTTTTCTCCCGACCCGACTTGGCCTCGGGAGATACTGCGTTTCCAGTGGGCCAGCTCAAACAAAGGACCCAGGTCACGGACAAGGCCCCGAGGGAAAAGAGCCGGCGTAAGAGAGAGGCTGAGGCGCAGAGCACACCAAACGCCACTGCCGAGCATCCTGTTGGCTAATGTCCAGTCACTGGATAACAAGCTGGACGAACTCAGGGCCAGGATACAGTTTCAGAGGGACATAAGGGACTGCAACATCATCTGTCTCACGGAGACATGGCTGACCCCCCTCATACCGGACCACGCCGTACAGCCGTCGGAGTTCTTCAGTGTTCATCGCACGGACAGAACGAGTGAGTCTGGAAAATCAAGAGGAGGAGGTGTGTGCCTAATGATTAATAACAACTGGTGTGACAGTAGGAATGTTGTCCTTCTGAAACAATCATGTTCACCTAACCTGGAGCTCCTAACCCTGAAATGCCGCCCCCACTACCTGCCCCGCGAGTTCACTTCGGTCATCTTCAGCGCCGTCTATATTCCACCTCAGGCGGACACAAACACTGCACTATCCGAGCTACATGAGGCGATTTCCACCTATCAGGCTAACCAGCGTGATGCGGCTCTCATCGTAGCCGGGGACTTTAACAGTGCAAACTTGAAAAAGCTGATACCGGAATTGATTCAACACATCGACTGCCCCACCAGAGGAGAGAGGACCCTAGACCACTGCTACTCTCCATTCAAAGAGGGCTACAAAGCAAAGCCTCTTCCGCCTTTTGGGAAGTCTGACCACACCTCTGTCTTTCTCATGCCGAAATACAAACAACGGCTCAGGCAGGAACCCCCTGCTGTGAGAGAAGTGACACGGTGGTCTGATCAAACAGAGGCCGCTCTGCAGGGTGCGTTGGATTCAACCGACTGGGACATGTTTCGCAGCAGCGCGGGCGGAGACATCGAGGAGTTTACGGAAACTGTTGTGGGATTTATTGGGAAAGTTCTTGAAGACACTTCACTTAGGAGGACCATCAGGACTTTTCCCAACCAGAAGCCGTGGGTGGATAAATCTGTCCGCGACGCCCTGAGGTCCCGCACCGTTGCCTACAACTCCGGCCTCGCCTCTGGGAACATGGAGGACTACAAGGTTGCATCATACAACATCCGCAGAGCGGTGAAAGAGGCTAAACATCGCTACGGCCGCAGACTGGAACAGCAACTACAACAGTCTGACTCCAGGGGACTGTGGCAGGGACTACGCACCATCACGGACTACAAAGCACCACACACACACCCGGTGAGTGCCGACGCTTCTCTGGCTGATGAACTCAACATCTTCTTTGCGCGCTTTGAGTCGGGAAGCCGACAGCCCGCTGCGCTCCCGGCCGGAGGGGCGGAGACACTCACTGTGACGGAGCGCGACGTGAGGAGGGCGTTTAGACGTGTAAACACCAGGAAAGCGGCTGGACCAGACGGTATTAGTGGACGTGTCCTTAAGACCTGCGCTGACCAGCTGGCACCTGTGTTTACAGTGATATTCAACCTCTCACTGAAACTGTGTGTGATTCCCACCTGCTTTAAAAAGTCCATCATAGTCCCTGTCCCAAAGAAACCACACCCCAGCAGCCCCAATGACTTCAGGCCCATAGCGCTCACCTCTGTGGTGATGAAGTGTTTTGAGAGACTCATCAAGACATTCATCACCTCCTCACCTCCTCACTGCCCACCACCCTCGACCCACTACAGTTTGCATACCGGCCACACAGATCCACAGATGACGCCATATCCTTCCTCCTCCACAAGACCCTTTCACACATAGACACTGGTAAGGGGAACTATGTGAGAGTGCTGTTTGTAGATTACAGCTCAGCATTCAACACCATAGTTCCCTCCAGGCTGGTCTCTAAGCTGCTGGACCTGGGCCTGGGCCCATCCCTGTGCAGGTGGGTTCACAGCTTCCTGACCAGCAGACCACAGGTGGTACGAGTGGGTCACCTCACCTCACCCTCCCTCACCCTCAACACTGGATCCCCCCAAGGCTGTGTGCTCAGCCCTCTGCTGTACTCACTGTACACCCATGACTGCGAGGCCACGTCAGAGTCCAACGTCATCATCAAGTGTGCTGACGACACTGCTGTTGTGGGACTAATCTCTCACAATGAGGAGACAGCCTACAGGAGAGAGGTCTCCCGCCTGGAGAACTGGTGCCAGGAGAACCACCTCCTGCTCAACGTCAGCAAAACGAAGGAACTGATCGTGGACTTCAGCAGGAAGCAGCAGAGGGACTACCATCCACTTGTCATAAGTGGTGCTGAGGTGGAAAGAGTGGACACCTTCAAATACCTGGGAGTGACCATCTCACAGGACCTGTCCTGGACTCATCACATAAACATCACTGTGAAGAAGGCCAGACAGCGTCTCTACCTCCTCAGGCGGCTGAGAGACTTCAAGCTCCCACTCAAGGTGCTCAGGAACTTTTACACCTGCACCATCGAGAGCATCATGCGTGGGAGCATCACCACCTGGATGGGAAACTGCACCAAGCAGGACTTCATGGCCCTAAAAAGGGTGGTTCGTTCAGCTGAACGGACCATCAGAACCACCCTCCCCAACCTGCAGGACATTTACACCAAGCAGTGCAGGCTGAGGGCCATGAAGATCCTAAAACAGCCCAGCCACCCCGGACACTCTCTCTTCTCCCTGCTCCCATCAGGCCGGCGTTACCGCTGCCTGACGGCTAAGACTGAAAGGTTGAAGAAGAGTTTTTACCCACAAGCCATCCGTCTGCTCAACTCTGAGCCCTAACTGGACCATTATTGCACAGTGTAAATATTATAATTTAAAAAGTGTGTATAGTGTATAGTATATAGAGTATAGTGTATAGTGTGAATTACTTTTTTTTAATTTTTATTCTTCTTATTTATATGTGTGTGTATATAAGGTTGCAGGTACAAAATACATTTCACTGTGCATTGTACTGTGTATAACTGTGCATGTGACAAATAAACACTATCTTATCTTATCTTATCTAATGGCCCGCGCTCGCTAGCAAACCAGTTCTGGTAGCTACAGCTGAAGTAAAGACAAAAATAGCAGCTGAAATTCTCAGCGAACACAACACACACAGACACACAGAGAGCAGTGGAGGCGTGGAAATGCATGTCAGCGACAGTTGCCACCCGTCCCGTAAAGTACGGAACACGGCATGTTACGGAGCCGTATTCCACGGAGTCCCGTAACATACGGGGTTCTGTATTTTACGAGACAGGTGGCAACTCTAGTGATGATCCACTCTGTGTTAAATGAAGTCCATCGCAGCGACGGAGAGCTTTTTAGAATGTGTGCTTGTGTATACGTGAGTGATTCACACTCCAGTCCAGTAGGTGGCGGTAATGCAGTTCTATGTTGGTTTGCCAGCCCCCAATAAACCCACAAAAAAAACGTCAGCACTAATGCTGCTAATGCTAGTGAGGAGCGCCGCTTACACCGAGACAGCTGAGCGCTGCAGAGTTTAAACGAAGCATCGACACAGTAAATTTGTGTCGATAAATTTTTAGAATCGATTTAATCGAGTTAATCGATGAATCGTTGCAGCCCTACCTTAAATCCCTCCATGCTGCAGCTCCACCTTACATCTCCTAACACCTCATACCATCCCAGACCCCTCAGATCAGGATTCAAACAAAGGGGGTGTGGTTTCACTGTTTCAGCCCCAGCGCTGTGGGACAAACTTCCTCTCACTATTAGATCAGCACAGAACAGATTAGAGATCAGCAGGGATGAAATCACCTCCTACTGACTCAGTTCTCCAGAAAACTGGAGAAAACTGTTCCTGGAAAATCCCTCAGACCTCTGCAGGGGGAGCAGGAGGGTCTGAAGTCTTTGTTTCCTGATGAGCTTCAGATTCCCAACTTTATTCCCTGATGGCTGCAAACAGTTTTACTGTTCTGTGAGCACTCATATCTGATCCTCAATCAGGACCCCTGCACTGCACTCACTGACCTCAGATCAGATCTGTAAGCAGCCTGAAGTCTGTTCTTCTATTTCCTGAAGCAGCAGTGAGTCTGCAGCTGAGAGCAGAGGCTGACACTGATGTTCAGCTTCATCCTGATCTGCTTCTGAGTCTCTGACTCTGCTCAGAATAACAAGTTTCAGCAAATACAGCTTTTATTACTGTTGTGGTTTTATTGTAACTCACTGAGCTGTGAGCTCGTCTCACACTCAGAGACTTTAAGTTCCCACGTCTGCATTTGCTGACAGCTGCTCGTGTGGATTGTGAAGACCAACACAGGTTATCCATTCACAGGTTATCATCACTGTGATATTGATGAGACAGAGGCTGCTGGCTGAGCTCCACTGGCTCATGTCAGCAGAGACTCTGTGGATTCTCAAACACACCCACAGGTCCAAGCAGGAGACTCAGACAGGAAGTTTCTGTTCTCTGTAACATCTGGAAATGTTTGCAGTTTGGAGGCAGCTTCATCCTCTGCAGACTGTCAGCCAGCAGGAGTCATGCTGAACACATTTAGAAAGCAAGAAAAACTCATCCATTCATTACAGGCCACCTATTGATGCTGCTGTAACTACCTGATAACAGGAAGAAGGCTCCATGGTCCCTGTAACTAACCTCAGATCAGCTGAGGACCGCGTGTTTGCTCAGGATTATAAAGGGGCTGTGTCACGACTGCTGCGGCAAACTAAGCAGGAGGGACCTCAGAGCAGGACACAGGAGAGTGCAGGATTGAAACTTGGGATTTTATTTAATAAGTCAGGAACTGAGAAGGCTGAACCGAAGGCAGCCATACAAAGAAAACCCGAAACTAGAAATACAAACTGGAAAACTCAAAACTTGAAACAGCAAACTAGGAAAACACGAAAGCAACAGCAGGAATGTCACACAGACATAAAAATGACGAGGACTCGAACAAGGAACAGGTAAAACTAAGGGCTTAAATACACACAAGGAAATCAGGGAGAGTGGAAACAACAGGGGACAACAGGTGAACCAAATGAACCTATGACAAAGGGGAAGCAAAACTAAACACAAAACACAGGGAACACGAGACTACAGAATAAAACAGGAAGTGACTAAACATAACAGACACCGACCTAAACACAGAAAACCTGACAAACTGAGCATTAAAGAAACAACTTGAAAATACAACAAAAGAAAGCTACACAACAGAAACTCAAAATGCTGGGCCACTGGCCCAGGACCATGACAGGCTGATCACAGACAGGATGTGAACGTGACTGCTGTACAAACTGTGTCAGTCTTTTTCTCATTTAGTCTTTACTGACTGAGGTTTTTATTACTGAATGGAGTAAAAATCAAAGCCAAAGTCACAGCAGCTTCCAGCTTAGTTTGATAGTGTGGAACAAACCTGATGGCAGGAGCTCCCAGAAAGCTTTGAGTCAAACAAACACATCAAACTCTGAGAGATTTTTACAAAGCTGGAGTAAAACTGCCAAAACCTGAAGCTCACTGAGCCCCTAAACCAGCCTGTGTGGTTATCACAGCACTCATAAAAGTATATTTTATTTGACAAACTGCTTTATTGTTACATAAACTAAAGCCTGTCATGTGTTAACAGAGAGAACATTGTTAGCAGAAACAGCTGACTGCAGTCACAGCTCGGTGGTTTTCCTGGTTTGTACGGAGACCAACATGCTGATCTGGTACAATCAGCAGCTTTGTGTGCAGTTATGAAGAGTGTGTCTGATTCACTGAACTGTATTATTAAGACGGCTGTTAGCTCAGCACAGACCCTGATGTTAGCCAGGAAACAAAAACACAGTTTGTTGATGAAGGAATCAAACATGAACAAAGTTCCTGAAGACAAACTGTTAAACAAAGCAAACTTACAGTTTCAGAGAGCAGAGAAGAAGAAGAAGCTCCACTCCACACCTGCACACTGAACACTGACACACAGGTGAGCTGCTTCCTGGAAGGAGGCGGGACTCCACCTGCAGCAGGACAGATGGGAGGGGTTAAGCTCTGTGTTTGTTGTAGTTTTAAAAATACCGTCTGTCTGCTCAGACCGGCTCTGAGTCAGAGTAAAGTTCACACGCTGACGTTTGCAGACATGAAAGTTTGTTGGGAACAGATTTAATTTCAGATTCAGAGTTTCTATAAACAAAAACTTTTTGTCACACAGTAATGACCTCATTTATAAATCAGATCTCAGATCTGAACATGATGTGAAGTTATGGTTTTTCATAGTGTAAATGATCCTGTAAACAAACTGAAGTATGCTGACTTTGTGTAATTCAAAGATTATATGAAAATACTGCAGTTTAGTGTGTAATAAACAGGTCAGCTTGTTGTACTGTATTTACAGTAAAGCTCTGTGTTGGTGCACAGAGGCTGTGTTCATGGTCAGAGTTACAGGTTACATCAGTGCAGCAGAGATGAGTTTGAATCAAAGCTGCTGATGCTGAGATTCATTCACTGAATCCAACATTTCTACAGGATGCTGTCAGTGTGGAGACAGTATGAACAGTTAGACTGAGGAATACTTGGTTACATCTTGTTGAATTCAGCTGTGTAGCAGCAGCAGCTGATCACAGCTTGTATGCAAAGAGAATTTCATGGAGCTACAATAGAAACTGAGCCACTGCACTCAGTCTGAGGCTTCCTCCACCTGCTGAATCCATCATTAACTCTCATTGTTCTCATCTCCTGTTTATGCACAGTAAAAAAACTATTTCTATTCCCATGTCTCATGTACCAGCCATGCTAATGCTAATGCTAATGGCAAGCCTGGATAAATGAGCAGGGTCGAAGCAGGAAGGCCGTCCACCATCAACTCTGCTAAATCAATAATGTTGATTATGAAAAAATTAGATTTCCACACCGGATCGGTCAGACTTCCTCTGCTGATGTTGGCCAACAGGGTGCAGGTGGAAACTGTGCTACTGCTGGCTGGAGACAAAGGAAGGGGGGGGGGGGGGGGCATGTTAGGAGGCAGGAAAGGCTGCAGTGGAGGAGGTGAAGGGGGAGCTGCTGATAGAGATGATGGAGACACAGCAGAGTGAGCTGGAGGACATGTGAGCACTGATTGATGATTTAACCTGAGCCATGGTGGAGAGACCATGGTGGAGAGGTCATGGTGGAGAGACCATGGTGGAGAGACCATGGTGGAGAGGTCATGGTGGAGAGGTCATGGTGGAGAGACCATGGTGGAGAGACCATGGTGGAGAGGTCATGTTGGAGAGGTCATGGTGGAGAGACCATGGTGGAGAGACCATGGTGGAGAGGTCATGGTGGAGAGGTCATGGTGGAGAGACCATGGTGGAGAGGTCATGGTGGAGAGACCATGGTGGAGAGGTCATGTTGGAGAGGTCATGGTGGAGAGACCATGGTGGAGAGACCATGGTGGAGAGGTCATGTTGGAGAGGTCATGGTGGAGAGACCATGGTGGAGAGACCATGGTGGAGAGGTCATGGTGGAGAGACCATGGTGGAGAGACCATGGTGGAGAGGTCATGGTGGAGAGGTCATGGTGGAGAGGTCATGGTGGGGTTTAGAGGACAAGAGGGGAGAACGTGAGCTTGGTTTTATGGTTTTATGGTTTTATGGTGACTGGTACATGAGTGTAGAAGGAGGTGCAGCGTGCTGCTCAGTGCTCCACAAAGGGAGGAAATGAACAAACACTATAAACTAAACGCATCACGTCCATTTTGCTCAGAGAAGTTATTAAATCAGTTCTCAGTGTTGTACCTTCACTCTTCTTCATGGGTGGCTGACGGACCATCAGCAGCACCAGCACACGGACCAGTTGGAGCTCAGTGTTGGCACTCCGCCTCATCAACAAATGCTGCAAAAGTCCAAGTACATTTATTTCCAGTTCACAGCTGAACAGAGACAAACGTTCATGTTGTGCAGCCACATCTCAAACAGCAGAGCCAGTGTTTGTCTGTCATTGTGTTAATCACAGAGAGCTTCTGTCTGTTCTAAAGGCTGCAGCAGCTCCACCTCACTGAGACACTAATGCTGCTGTAATGAGAGCCCCAGTGTGCAGCACATTTACAGCAGGCCTCACACTGTAATAAAGCTGAGCTGCAGTCACAGACACGTCAGACAGCAGAGCTGAAGACATCATCACATCGCTGTGCAGCTACAGTTACAACATTTTAACCATGTTTCACAACATCGCAGCGCACACTGAGGAGGACCACTGAGATTACACTGTCCACTGCAAAGCCCTTTATTTATGGATCATACAGAGTCAGAAATCAGACTACAGTTATTGCTTTGGCCCCTTGTTTCAGAATAACCCCAGCTTACAATATCCAGCAGTTATTTATATTATTGTGAGTTACAATGTAACAACTGTTTAAACTTACAAACAAAACACAGACTTTGATTTTTCAGGATTTTAATGAAGTAGAAACAAATTCAGCATGAAGAGCATATGAGCCATCTTCAACTCCAAATATGAATTAAATATGTACAGTTGGCCTATGGTAAATAACCTGCTGCTAACACTTTGTCCAGACTGATACTTCAATGCTATAACACTGTAATATCAAACTGATACTTTGATGCTATAATACTGTAATATCTGACCTCCACCAGGCAGACTACATGGAGCTCACACCTGGCCTGGGTGGAGTATACCCATAATTCCAGGTGTTCCTCATCCACGGGGCTACCCTCCTTTGAAGCCCGTCTCTGTTACCAATCACTGCTGTTTCCTTCCCAGGAGGCGGAGCTAAGCGTTCCTTCAGTTCAACACCATCTTTAACGTTGTAGGTGTCATGGTCCTGGGCTGGTGGCCCAGTGTTTTGAGCTTCTTTTGTTGTACTTTTCAGGTTGTGTTTCTCAGTTTGTTGTTTGAGTGTGCTGTTTGGTTTCCCTTGTTGTTTCATTGTTTCCTTTGTCAAGTTTTCTGTGTTAGGTCTGCATCTGTTATGTTTAGTACTTCCTGCTTTATTTTGCTAGTCCAGTGTTCCCTGTGTTTTGTGTTATGTTTTACTTCATGTGTCATTAGTCGTATTCATTTCACCTGTCGTGCTCAGCCGTTTCCACTCCCCCTCATTCCATCTGTGTATTTACGTCTCAGTGTTGTTTAGTTCGGTGTTCGGGTCCTCGGCAGTTTTCTGTCTTGGTTTCTAGTTTTGAGTTTCAAGTTCCGGCTTTCGAGTTTCTCACTTTGAGTTTGCTGTTTTTGTATTTATTGAAAATAATATTAATAAATCTTCACTATAACCCTGCTCTCACCGTGTCCTGCACTGGGGTCCTCCCTGCCTTGCCTGCACCAGCTGTGACAGTAGGTCTTGTGGATGTCCTCCCGAGCAGTCCACCTTCCTGCATCAGAGCGCTCGCTGGGACAAAAGGTTGGTTATCTAGAACATCTGTGCTCTGAGTCTAAGAATATATGTGTCAGCTTGATCAGACCTTTGTGACATCAGTGCCATCATTGATCCTGTGACTGTTTAAAGTTGCCTCGTCATATGAAGACTCGTGACTCTTTCCATGTTTCTCAGACCTGTCAGGTCCAGTCTACTTGGACTCTTGGAACAGTGGACGTGTCTGTGCCTCCCAGGTTGTCCAGCTGTCCCGGCTGAGCCCTGACCACCCCGACTTTCTGTTGTCTCAGTATCAACTTGTGCAAAAAAGAAAACCCTCTGAAACCCTAACATTCACACATTCACTCTAATGAACTCACTGGAGAGTAACTTAAGGTCCAGTTTGTTGCCTGAGGATGCCATATGGAGACTGGAGCAGCCAGGAATCGATCCACCAACCCTCTGATCAGTAGATGACCTGCCTCCTGAGCCACAGCCACCTCGTGTGAATCAGATTGATGTACTTGAGGTTTCCCATGAACACGATCAATAATGTGTAAATCAGTGAATGGCAGATAAAATAGAAACACTAATGATGTTTATGCTCCTGTGTTCTGTAATCCACACCCAGAGTCCTGATAAGGTTTCAGTCGTAAATTCTTTTACTTCCTGTTTCCATCTGAGTCCTCAGCAAACTGACTGCAGTGTTAGTGACACATGAACTTTGTCCAAGCAGATCCAATCACAGCTGCTGCTGAGATGCAGAAACTCTTGTTTGGGACGTTTCACTGTGTGTGTCCTTCCCCCATGAATGCCCCAAAATGAGAATAATAAAAAAATGTTGTCTTGGAGTCAGGGTTATAATAGTTTTGGATTTTACATTATAGTTTAGTTTTAGTAAGTTTTACTAAGTCTGAGCCTTGGTTGGATGAAACAACTCGTGCTATTAGGCGCGAGTGTAGAAAAGCTGAACGAAAGTGGAAGAAAGATAAGCTCCAGGTTTCATTTCAAACCATGAAGGACTGCTGGTATCACTATCAGGCAGCTGTGAGAGACGCTAGAAGGAAATCATTAGATCAAACTGCAATAAGCCTCATATATTGTTCTTGATGTCCCACAGAGTATCTGCATTGAACCTTCATCTGAGACATGTGAAAACTTTCTAAACTTCTTTGGCTAATGTGAGAGCTCAGATATCGTCCTGTGCCATTGACCCATCATTCACTGCTCCCTGCTCTGCTGGTTTCTGTCAGTTTGAGCCTGTGACTTCACCTTTTTTGTGTGAGGTTGTTGGTCATATGAAGCCCTCTGGGTCCCCTACAGATGCAGCCCCACCTCGACTATTTAAAGAGGTGGTTACCACTTTGGGGCATCTGTTCTTGCTGTTATTAACAGCACTTTGTAAGACTGGAAGACTGGAAGCATGCAACAGTGCAACCTCTGACTAAAAAGGCTGGCTTGGATCCTACTGTGCTTTCAAACTTTAGACCAATTTCCAAGCTGCCTTTTCTTTCAAAAATTTTGGAAAAAATTGTCTATATACAGTTAAAAAAAATTTTTGAGTCAAATGACATTTTTGAGGTTTTTCAGTCTGGTTTTTAGCCCTTCCATAGCACAGAATCTGTACTATTAAAGGTCTTTTGTTAGTGTTTACGTAGTTTCTTTAATTGCATACTTTTTTTTTTCTTTTAATTGCACCGGGGGGGCTGTAATCCAGTTTCGTTGTGCAAATGTACAAGTACAATGTGCAATGACAATAAAGGTTTATTTTATTTCATTTTTAATGACATTCTTTTAGCTACAGACTCTGGGGATTATGTTATCCTGGTTTTACTGGATTTAACTGCGGCCTTTGATACAGTGGATCACAGTATTTTACTCCCTCGTTTAGAGTATTGTGCAGGCATTCATGGCGCTGCCCTGAGTTGGTTGAGGTCCTGGCTGAGAGAACATTCTGTGTCAGTCTTGATAGTTTAAAGTCTTCATGCTCTCCTCTGCTGTGTGGGATACCCCAGGGCTCCATCCTTGGACCACTGCTGTTCTCATTGTATCTTCTTCCCTTGGGTTCCATTTTTAGAAAGCACAAATGTGCTTCCCATTTTTATGCTGATGACAGTCAGGTGTATGTCCCCTTAAAACAAGAAGACTCTTACTCTGTAGAATCTTTGACTAAGTGCCTTGATGAAGTTAAAACCTGGATGGCACTAAACTTTCATTTTAACGACAAGAAGACAGAGGTTTTGGTTGTTAGTCCTGGTACTACTGGTGGGTCCTCTCCTGTAGCTCTGGGGCCTCTAACACAATATGTAAAACCTCCTGTTTGTAAGCTGGGTGTCAGAATGGAGAGTGTTTTTAACCTAGATAAGCAGATCAGTGTGGTGGTGAAGTCCAGCTTTTTTAACCTCAGACAGTTAGCTAAGGTCAAACAGATCCTCTCAAATCAGGACTCTGAAATCATAATCCATGCACTCATTACATCACAGTTGGATTACTGTAACTCTCTCTATTACGGGGTTTCCTAGTCACCCCTGTCCCGTCTTCAGCTGGTCCAAAACGCAGCTGCTCATCTTTTAACTGGTACACTGAAGAGAGATCATATTTCTCCTGTTTTGGCCTCACTGCACTGGCTCCCTGTTCATTTTAGAGTGCATTTTAAAAGTCTTTTATTTGCTTTTAAGTCATTAAATGGTCTTGCCCCCCTGATCAGCTGCTCTTGGATGTGCTGAGGACACAACGAAAGCTCAGAGGGGACAGAGCTTTTTCTGTGGCAGCACCAGGCTGTGGAATTCACTTCCACTGCATATCAGACAGGCTTCTAAACTGTCCATTTTTAAGTCACTTCTTAAAACCCACCTTTTTTCATTGGCAACTGTCTGAGAGTTGACTTTTATTGACTTTTACTCATTTGTTTTATTTATCAGTTTTAATTATGTTTGTTTTTATTGTTTGTGTATCTTATTGTGTTTTAATGTTAAGCACTTTGGTCAGAACTTGCTGTTTTTAAAGTGCTATATAAATAAAGTTGGCTTGTTAGTTTTTACTTTTTTTTCTCTAATTCAGTTAGTTTTAATTAGTTTTCAGAGTGGTTTTTCTCGTTTTAATAGCTTTTATTTTTGGTTTCACTGTGCATTGTACTGTGTATAACTGTGCATGTGACAAATAAACACTATCTCTTAAATCTTAGTTTCAGTTAGTTTCAGTATTAGTTTTAGTATTTTCATACCTAATCAGCTGCAAGCTTCAAGGCACAAGAGTGACTGTTGTGTAATGAAAACTTGACAAAAGATAAAGAAATATATTCAACAACCAACTGTTCACAGACAGCAGCACTACATGCTAAATGTGTGTAATATTAAGGACACACATGAACATCAACAGGGAGAAACAAAGAAAAACATGAACTCCCAAACTCAATAATTTCTACAATAAACTCCACAATAAAGTTCAGCATCAGTGCAGCAGATTAACAACAGCTACATATGGTGTTTGACAAAAACAAACTCTTTGAAGGAGTCAAAGGTCAAATCCAGCTGCATCCTGATGTTCTCACCACCTGAAGCTGCTTCTGTTTTGGAGCTAGCTTGGTTAGATGCTGCTAATTAAACTTGCAGGGTCTTTGCAGCCTCTGTACACAACCTACAGAAGTGTCCGACCTCATGTCCACATTTATGCTTGTGTAGCTGGATTGTGTGTGTTAATTACCTTGTGGTCGTGTGCAGGTGTTTTATATGCGGTGCATGCTGGGACTTCTTTTTTGGTCCTCTCTCTTTGTGCTCAGTTTTTTGGCTGCAAACATATTTGTCCCTGTTTTTTTTACTTTCTTCATTCCTTCACGTCCATCCTGATAGTTTAGCAGTCTCCTACCAGGAATTTGCTGACAGTTGTGAGTCCTTATATTGATGCTTTGATTATTATTCCTGATTGTTATTCTCTCACTGATAAAGCAGCCGGAAACACACAAGGACTAAACAGTTTAGTCACAACGTTCTGGGCTGCATGGACCCGACAGCTAGTCACGTTTCTCCAGAGGCGCAGGCCAGGTTACCTGGTAGGATCAGAGCGGTTTCTGTAGCCGTTGTGCGCTTCTCAGCTGGACTTTGATGTTGCTGGTTTTTCCTGACTGAGAAATGTTCCATATGGTAAATGGACCAGTTCTTATATAGAACTTTTCTACTCAGTCTGAGCACTCAAAGCGCTTATACAGCATGTTTACATTTACCCATACACACCCATTCATACAAGCACTTCCATGAGTATCTAAGTGCTTTTATTATCTAACATTCACACTCCAACAGTTGCGTCGGAGAGCAACTTGGGGTTAAGTATCTTGCCTGGAGTACCCAGGAATCGAACCGCTGACCTTCCGATCAGTAGGTGACCTGCTCTACCTACTGAGCTACAGCCATACGTTTTTCATCATCCACAACAAGACTTTCGATTCTGTGCTCTTGTACTCAATGATCCTCCATATGGGACTCAGTGATGGGCAGCCATCACTTTGCGGACCAGCGCGGTGAGCGAGCGCACGCTGCCCGACGGCGCTCCCAGTTTAAACTCGCTTAAACTAAAAATGATTTCATATCAATCTACAAGGCTTAAAAAAAACCAAAAAAAAACAAGTAAATGAAAGTCAGTTAACGATAATTTCAGTTCGTTTTAGTTAGTTTTGTAAACTCACAATACAGTTTTAATTAGTTATTGTTTTTTCCTTTTAATTATAGTTTTTATTTGTTTTAGTTAACGACAATGTTTTATCAATTTCAGTTTTTGTTATTTTGTTCATTTTCGTTAACTATAATAACCCTGGTTGGAGTTTTGTCCAAAGGTCAAAGGTGAACAGTGTGATGTTTCACTTTAATGCCTGTTAAACAGCCACCTGAGATGGTCCTGGTTGATCAGGTATCTGATGTGTGCTCCACATCTTTGCTCCACTTTTCTGTATGTTTGTGACAGACAGCAGTTCATGCTCTGTGAGCATTAATCAGCAGCCTAACTTAACATAGTCAGTGCTGACATACCTGACACAGACCATGGTCAAAAACTGTTGTGCTTCCCCATTAATGCACCTGAATAAATGAACCTTTCCTATAAACACAGTCTCTCTCAAGGTAACTGCCCCCTGGTGGCCAAATACATGCAATACAAAGAAAGACCTAAGATGCCTCTTACTCTCAGTCGGACTCTGACCTTCAGGACCTTCTGCTTTCCTTTATTTAAATATCTTCTCTTCATTCTTGGTACTCGTTCCTGTTCCTGCTGCCAGTCCAGCTGTGTCTTGTTTCCTGTGATTGTTAAACAGCTTCCTCTCACACTGACCTTCATCATCTGTTGCTACTTTCCAGGGGTGCAGCTATATAATTTCTGAGGTGTATGCGGACACATTTTTAGGCGCCCCCCCCAACCCTAGCCAGAAATTTCATCTGCACATTTTAACTTCTGTACTGCAGTTTTTCTCTATGTCACATGTGTCAGACTCAAGGCCTGCGGGCTACTTCCAGCTCACGATCTAATTTTATACGGCCCTCAAGATGATTTCATATAGCTATTATTAATAGCCAGTGGGTAAATGTGCTCCCACCACTTATACTACAAATCCCACTCATTGCAACAGCTGCCGGGAGGCCAAGAACTGTGCACCAGTTTTGCGTATTGCCGATTGATCAGCGGATAAAACATCAGTCAGCACTTTTTACAGTGACACAGGTGCGATGAGCTGCCTCAGGAAATCTGTCACTTCATAGAAAGTGAAGGAAATGGCACCAAACAATCGCACAAACCACCAGATTGTGGTTATAGTGATCGTTCTGGTGGCTACAGCTGATGTAGGGAAAAAAATAACAGCTGCCATTCTCTGCACAGTGAGTAAAACCACACAGACAATGGAGGCGTGGAAAAAACTTGTCAGCGATGATCCACTCCTGTTAAATCATGCCTGAAATTTTCATTTGATCTTCGTTTTTCTTCTTACTTCTCCTCATCAGCGCCTAATCAGCACCGCGCCTCTGTTATTGATCATGTCATATGCACAGCTGTTAAATACAGAAAATGCAACTACAGAAATATTTTCCCACATCGTTTTGGTGCCCCCCTCTTGTGCGGCGCCCCTATGCATTGCATATAGTGCATACCCCCTTTTTGCGCCACTGCTACTTTCCCACCGCCGAGGAGCCGGTGCTCGTGCCAGTGCTCGTGCCAGTGCTCGTGCTGTGCCCAATAAACCGGCGAAACGCTTAAGAACGGGCCCGCGTTCCCACCACATTTCTGTGAACTGCTCCTTTACGTATGAGTGTGGGCGGGTCCTCGTCTGGACACGAAGCGCACAAACGTGGGAGAACACGCTCCCCTTTCTGTGCTGCAAATATGTTTTAGGGTCCAAACCAAACTACTGCAGCATCTGTGTGCAGCACAGAGGGAAACACAGACAGCGATTAGAGCAAGACGACAAGTACGCACTTTGTGTCCTTTTATCTGTGATATGAACTGATACAAAGCAGCAAGTTCAGCCTTAGAGCCCAACCTAATTCACAGCCGTGAAAATCGCTTCTCTTTTCTCCTGTAATACACATGAATATGGTAGAAAACTGGATGTTGAGACGGCAGAGTCACGCCCTTCTGCTGCTTTCGTCACACGTTCTTGGTTCGAGACCAGCTAGTTTGCGGGGCCGGAGTTGAACCCGTTTTTCGG
Source organism: Archocentrus centrarchus (assembly GCF_007364275.1). Classification (NCBI taxonomy): domain Eukaryota; kingdom Metazoa; phylum Chordata; class Actinopteri; order Cichliformes; family Cichlidae; genus Archocentrus; species Archocentrus centrarchus. Next base: position 1,129,736 of record NC_044347.1, read on the forward strand.
CCGAGCACCGAGTGGTGAGGAAGGAAGGAAGGAAGGACGAAGGAAGGAATGAAGTAAGAGAGAAGCTGAACAGCTTGTTGTTTCCTGTTCCTGTTTTCTGATGTAAACTTCCTCTCTGTCTCTGATGTTATTGAAGAAAAACAGATTTTGTTTGTGTTGCTGTATTCTCACCATTCAAGTTCATATTTCTGATTAAATATTTTAGATGCTCAGTAACTGTTAGCTGACTCAGCCTGACTCACACTGACGGCCCTGATTCATAGGCCTGAAATAAGCTGAGCTCTGGCCATAATCTAAGATTTGTTAATATTGATCTGCATTTAGACTTTGTCCCCATGATGGGAAAGCTTCCAGCTATGCTGCTGAAGATGGTTCAGAACACAGACCTGATATGAATGCAGTTTAATAATTGGCCCTCAGACCAAGTTCAGCATCTCTGGTCTAAAAAACTCATAACCCCCCAAATTCACACTGACTATGTCAGATATTTATTAACTTATCTTCAGGAAATGATGTATTTCACACACTGCAGTTCATGTGTCACAGAGAAATATTGTGTTGCACTGACGCTGCTGTGAGAAACAAAAATGGCTGCAAAGCTTTGTTTGATGAATATAGAAAATATGAAAGTTTCCTTTTTGAACACAGACATGAAAAAAATCACATTTTTAGTAAAAACATTCAGTAAAGTGTTTATCACAATAATAGAGTCAGACGTGCTGTAACTGCTCATAATGTGTCATTGACTTTGCTGCCACCTGTTTATCAGAAACATTTAAAAATTAATGTTTTAGCGCAGAGATCCTCAAATCCAGGCTCTGAGGGCCGGTGTCCTGCAGCTTTTAGATGTGTCCCTGATCCAACACACCTGAATCAGATGGCTGAATTACCTCCTCAGTATGCAGTCAAGTTCTCCAGAGTCCTGCTGATGACTTCTATATTTGACTCAGGTGTGTTGAAGCAGACACATCTAAAACCTGCAGGACACCGGGCCACGAGGCCTGGATGTGAGGATCCCTGCTTCAAACACAGATCTGTGCACAGACCTTCTGTTAGCACAGCTCTGCTTTAATCATATTCACAGTAACACTCTGACATCACTGCATGTTACAGGAACAATGTAGGAATGTTCACTGCAGGAATGACTGAAGTCCATATAAGCTTCCTCACAATAAAAGGAAACAACCCATTTGTTCAGCCAATGAAATCACTCCCGTCTGAGTCAGTGCTCTCCGTGAGCCTGATCTCCACATCCTGCTCTGAGCTCTGTGTGAGTCTGTGTGCAGTCACATGACCAAGAGTGTGTCAGCAGGAGCTTCATGAGGACCAACACACTCCAAGGTTTATTGTGACTGCAGTGACATGATGATCCAGGAAGAGGAAGCAGGAAGCTCAGCTTGGTCTTTGACCTCTGACCTCTGCAAACACAACGACCCACTATCCTGGAGTCTAGGAGATGGCAGCAGGCTCCATGATGTTTCCCACTGAGGAGAGAAGAACATCAGAGCTAAAGGAACATCTGCAGAGACATCAGTGCAGCTCAGTCATTGAACTCATCACTGTCTTACCTTCTGTTGTCTTTAGGTGCTAAACCTCCTTTTGAAATGCCATTATAATAATAAAACAGCAGCAATGATGGAAACCAAAGCCACAGAGACACCAACAGCTGCTATCACTCCATCACTGTGTTCTCCACACTGAGCATCAGCTGCAGATGTTCCTGCTGTTATCTCCTGAAGGTTTAGATCTTCACATCTGGAAGGACGGAGGGACATGTTTCCAGCACAGTGTCCAGATGTTCCACATCCACATGTGTCCATGTGTGCTCTGAAGCTTCACTTACTGTGTGTGTGGCTGACAGGATGGAGATGTTCCATCTGAAAAGGTTCCAGCTCTGCAGTCGGAGCACTCGGTGTCTGTGGAGGCTGTTCCTGAGGAGAACGTGACAACATGAACATGTGTCATAAATTCATAGAGAAGAAACTTTCATCAAATCTCTACAAGTTTGTTTCTGTAGGATCCAGAGTTTAGAAACCCGTAAGAAGGAAAAGTTTAGACATGTTAGAATTTACCCAGTGAGGCCTCAAATCTAATTCATCATCTAATTTATAATAAACAATAATTATAATCATATTGTAATTGTGCTCATCTGTGTTTGTGTTTCCATCAGTTTAATAAGTTTGCTGTAATGTTTAAAGTGTTATATGATGACCTCTGTCTGCCTCTCTGGTTTCCTTCACTCTGTATAAACTCATGAACCTGCAGATGGAAATCAGCCTGTAGCTGAATCACATATTTCTACATGATGGACTTGATGGATGTGGATGGTGCTTTGGAATAAACATGATTATTAAATGACCTTTGGTGTCATTTATAAACACAAACCTACCATGTTTGCTGATGTACTGTCCTGGTCCACAGCTGCTGTGTCTCTGTGCTGTCTCACAGTCGTCTCCTACAGAGTAGATACAGTAGAATCCCTGCAGGGGTTCACAGACTGTGTCTGATGTTCCTGTACATGACCTCTTTACCTTCAGACCAGAACCTGCCAACATCACAAGAACATACACAACATGTTTGTTGGTCTGTAGATGTTGATGTGGAGACACTCTACAGCTGTGCTCATGATTCATGACTGAGAAACATCATGTGTGATCATCACCATGCAGGGCTTATACGGGTGCTGGAAATCCTTGAAGATGCTTGGATTTTGGATATAGAGCCTGAAAACTCCTTGAAACTGTAACTGTTTTTGTTTTTATTTAAAAATTAACTTTCTGAATGAATATTCTGCTTATGAGATGGAGAAATAAAATGAGTGGGAAAGTCTAAAATGAAAAATTTTCCACCTGGCCTGCACGTCTGCACTTGACCTGTCAGTCTGACTCCGCCCCTCCCCTGAAGACAGAGTCGCTGATTTAAGGAGTGTTTGCTGGAAAACTGCAAATTCCAGTCATGTATTAGACGACAATGGGATCATATATAGGTCAAAAGTCACACCTGAGAAAGATAAATAATGTAATTCCACGAGAGCCGGTATTCATTTCTCACAGATACAGAGGTATGCTAAAGTTTGGGCACCCTTGATAATTTCCAGGATTTTTCTTTATAAATCATTGGTTGATCAGATCAGCAGTTTCAGTTAAATCTATCATACAGCAGATGAACTCAGTGATATTTGAGAAGTGAAATGAAGTTTATAGGATTTACAGTAAGTGTGCAATAATTATTTAAACAAAGTTAGGCAGGTGTATAAGTCCCCAACAGAAAAATGACATCAATATTTAGTAGGTCCTCCTGTTGCAGCAATAACAGCCTCTAAATGCTTCCTATAGCTTCCAATGAGAGTCTGGATTCTGGTTGAAGGTATTTTGGACCGTTCTTCTTCTTTCCAGAACATCTCCAGTTCAGTCCGGTTTGATGGTTTCTGAGCTTGGACAGCCCGCTTTAAATCCCACCACAGATGTTCAATAATATTCAGGTCTGGGACTTAGACGGCCGTTCCAGAACGTTGTACTTGTTCCTCTGCAAATTCAAAAACTCGTGTGTAGAGCAGACTCACACAAAGAAACACACGAGTGTCTGCTGTGTGTGCGCTGCTGCAGGTTCATGTGAGGAACATGGAGCAGAACTCTACCATAAACATATAAATGTTCTACGCCAGAGGTCCCCAACCGCTTTTGAACCACGGACTGGTTTAGTGTTAGAAAATATTTCCATGGACCGGCCTTTAAGGTGCGGCGGATAAATATGCCACAACGATCTCTTGTCGCTATGGTAATGTTTAAACACGCCTTCAAAATAAGATGCACCTCAAAAACATGCATACAGTAGAAGTCTCCTGAGTTGGGTTCAAATGGCCCGTGGAGTTTCAGCCAGCGTAAAAATAAATAAATAAATAAAAGAATCCGTCATGAGTGTAAGTCAGAAAAAATCCCTTTATTCAAAAGACAGTTTGGGGTCTAATATCGAATTTCGCTGCAATTGCTCCTGCTTCATCTCTGCATTTGCTTCTGCAAATTTTATAATCTCATATTTTTGCTTGTAAGTGCGAGCTTGTAGCTTAAGCTTGCCATGACTGTCTCTGGTGAAATGAACTGATAGAGACACTGAAGCGTCTCCAGGCGTTGTTAGTGTAGCTGTGCATGAAGCCGATGCATGGAAGTGGGGGAAGCTTGAATTCATGATTCATGAGAGAAGACCTGCTTTATGTTTTGATTTAAAAGTACTGGACCATAAAACTCAGCTGTGCTGAATAAGTGTGCTGTACCTGAATCACAGCTCGTACAGGAAGTGCACTGTTCCAGTCCATTGGGTTTATCAGTGTAGGTTCCATCCACACAGGGCAGACAGGAAGTACTCTTGTACTCGTTACAGTGAGCTTTTACTCGACTCCCTGATGAAAACAAAAACAAGTTTATTCCAATCATGTCCTTTTTTTCCATTGTGTATTTAAGGTTTGTCCAAAGAAAACACATGTACTCATCATTCAGCTGGTTCTTACCTGGAAGACACCTGGGACAGCACTCACTGCCTATCAGATACTCTGCTGGATGACATGTGAGGCTGAGAGTGCTGTGGACTTTGATCAGGATGATCTGAAAGGAAAGATTGTGCTGACATTGTGTTACTGCACACTTTACTGTGACCATCTACTGCTCCTTTAAGTAAAAACAGCTATTAAAATATGCCTGTTCAGTTTGAAACTGTTTGATTGGCCAAAAAAAAAAATCTAATAAATAAAAACAAAAATCAATAAAAATAACAACATAAATAAATAATATTAGCCTAGTCTCTGGAGCTTGAAAAAGGCGACTGGACTTCTTTTTGTTTCTTGAAGACGTTTCACCTCTCATCCGAAAGGCTTCTTCAGTTCTCAACCATCAGTTCTCCTCTTTGACTCCCACCACCCTCTGGAACACAAACTTGGGGTGATCAGGACCCTACAACACCGTGCGGAAAGTGTTCCCTCTAAGGCAGAAGGGAAGCATAAGGAACACACACACATTAAGAAAGCCCTCAAAACATGCGGTTACCCCAACTGGGCCTTCATCAAATCAGCTAAGATGCACAGGAATGAAGGCCAAACACAAACTACAGAGAATGGGAAGGACAAGAGGAACAACATTGTCATCCCATATGTGTCAGGCTTGTCAGAGAAACTCAGAAGAATTTTCTCCAAGCATGACATCTCAGTATACTTCAAACCAAGTCACACCCTAAGACAAAAACTGGTTCATCCCAAGGACAAACCCGCCAAACACAAGATCAGCGATGTAGTGTATGCTGTTCAGTGCAGTGAAGAGTGCTCGGACCTCTACATTGGTGAAACCAAACAGCCTCTTCACAAACGAATGGCACAACATAGAAGAGACTACTATGACCTGGATGACTGAGAATCTACACAGAAATATTAGCCTAGGCTAATGTTTTTTAACAAAGGGTTAAAGAACATTAGCCAGAATGGTTTGTCCTCCTAAAATGACTTGTTGTCTGATAATCAACTGTCTCCTGAAGGAATGACTCAGCACCACAGTGAAGGCTGTGCTGAGTCACTGCAGCCGGAGCCCAGCTTTGAGCCTGCAGAGTCAGACCCTCTCATTCAGAGAGGCTCTGACTCCTGCTGCTGTCTCAAACACTCAGAGCCCTGCAGAGGGGGGGGGCAGGGACATGGCACTATGTTGCACCTTCAAAATAAAAGCACACGAGTTAAAGATTTAAAAATGAAGTATTTTTCTTGAGGTGTAATATTTGGGTGGGACAAATGCATCTGTCTCCAATTTTTTATCTTTTTTTTGGGGGGGGGGGGGGGGGGGGGGCACATCCCTCCATGGTTCCTACGCCTATGCACAGACTCACAAAGAGCAGCAGAAGAAGAAGTCAATCCCAGTGCTTATCCTCCCAGTCACAACATATAAAGTACACAGTAATAATATTAAAATATGAGTGTTTCTGTGACACAAAATAAACCTTTAAGATCTTTTCAGGTGAGAATGTAAATGTGTGAACCTCAAATATCTCCTTTAGCTTCTTTAACTTTAACTGTATTCATAGATGTTGGAATGTGTCATCCTTGTTTTAACAGCTTATTTTTAATTAAATAATTAAAATTAAAATACAAAAAGAAGCAAAAATTCGGCTCCATTATAACAGCTGCTTTTCCACAGCTGTGCTTCATGGTGTCATGGTTGCTAGGCAACATGAGCTATGCTGAGGTGGGGGCAGGTGATGCTGATGTGAAGGCTTCACGGGCTGTGAAGGACCCCGTCTCCATAGACCGGGTCCTTCGAAGGATGCAGCCCCTGACCTTGGACACAGCGACTGTGTGACAAACTGCACACACTCTGTGCTGATATCTGTTGAGCATTTAGAAACGTTGTATTTAAAATTAGCTGCCACATGTTACTGTCTTTATGCTCGCTCCTCTTCTGTAGTGCTAGCTCAAAACTGCAGCACCAAGAGCACAACTTACGGACTGTAACCCCTGATTAAACACTATAAACGATACATTAATTATACGGTTTTGCCTCTTTAATCTCTTTGTATGTGATAAGCTGCAGTGATGGAGGATACTCCAGTATGATTGTCTCTTATGTGTTATTGTTCCTCCGTTTAGACTCAGATCGTTTGATGTTTGACCGGAAATGCAAACTTAAAGTAACCTAAAGTAACGAGTCTGTTTGAAAATGTAACAAGTAGAAAGTAGTCAGAAAAATAAATACTCAATTAAAGTACAGATACCTGAAAAATCTACTTAAGTACAGAAATGAAATATTTGTACTTCATTACTTCCCACCTCTGCTGCTCACCAGGTGATTCTAAACTCCAGGACATATTTACCAGGAAGGCTGCAGAGCTCAGAGGGTTCCTGCTTGGAGACATTTGATCCTCCAGGCTCAAAGGTTCCTCGGCCCTAAGAAACCATCTCACTGAGATCTGGGAGGATGGAGCTCTAACATGAAGAACAGCTGGACAACATCTGGAAACAGAGAAATTTTTTTAGATTTTAGATTTAGATTCAACTTTATTATCATTATACACAAGTATAAATGACAGAGTCACAGATTAGAAACAGTTAGAGCTTCACCTGATGGAGCTCAGAGACCTGAAACACTGATTTTAGCAGTGATGTATAGTTACCTTGAAAAAGGAATCAGATTACTGATTACTGATTACTCATTTAAAAAGTAATTTAGTTACTTTACTGATTACTTAATTTTAGAAGTAAGTAACAAGTTACTTTATTAGTTACATCAACAGCTGCCGGTCTTGTGCCAAAAAGTGATCGTCTGCCATAAAGTGATTCAGATGTTTCTGTGTTTTTATGTGTAATGTCTTTGCTTATATTGGTAAACAGAGTGCAGCCAACATGATTTATGAAGGGCTTATATATAAAATGAAGAAATAACCTGTTTTGCAACAATCTTTAGGAGTCTGTGTTATTGTACCTACATTATAATCAATCCAGAGCTTTTTGGTCACTTCAAATATCTTTATAGATCTGTGATGTTATATTTGTTGTGATTTCTGCAGCTTTCTGAGCCAGATTTCTGTTTAAAAAGACATTTTTAATGTCAGACAGTTTTTACCTTCATAAAAAAATGAATATATAAAAATGACTTTGCCAAAAACTGAGTGCAGCCTCTACCTTGTGACAGAAATGCTGTTTCTCACTCAAAGTGACCTGATATCATTCATGACAGATATGTTTGACACGTTTCACAGATAATAGGTCAACAAGTCATTTAAATACAGCTGTTTGAATACAGGCGATCACTTTTTGGCACAACACTGAAAATCACTTTTTTTGGCAGATGAACTGTCGCAGCTGCCAGACGTCACTCCCTGACACGCTGGAAGAAAGCAAAAATATATCTTTGTACTGAGGAAAATGATAAAAATAGTAACACAGTAAGTTACTGTGATCTGATTACTGGACTGGAAATAGTAACATGTTAGATTATTCTTTACTAAAAAAGTAGTCAGATTACAGTAACATTTTACCAACATCAGTGGATTTTAGAAAGTAAGTAAAGTTTATCTATATAGCGCTTTACAAGAACAGAGTTCACAAAGTGCTTTACAATACAGAACAAAATGTAACATTTAACATGGCATAAAGAGAATGAAATAAAAGCTAGCCTGCACAGGTGGGTCTTCAGTTTCTTTTAAAGGTATCAGCAGAGTCCACAGATCTTAAATCCAGTGGAAGTGAGTTCCACACCCTCAAAAGCACAGCCATCTTTTTTCTTTAACCTGGATCTGCTCAGCAGACCTCAGACATCCAGATGGTTGGTAAGGTTGTAGTAGCTCAGTGATATATGCAGACATCTGACCCTGGAGGGCTCTGAAAGTGATCACCAAAACTTTAAAATGAATCCTAAACTTTATGGGGAGCCACCCTAAAGCATATGGGACCATATGGGAGCTTGTAGGGGACCTGGTGAGAAGCCTCACAGCAGCAGTCTGGACCATTTGTAAGCGATCCTTAGATGATTAGTTTAAGCAGAGGAATAATGAGTTACAATAGTCGAGATGAGATGACAGCATTTATAACCATTTCCATTTCACTTTGAGACACAATATATTTAAGACGAGCAATGCTGCGCAGATGACAAAAACAAGTTTATACAAGAAAGCTAACATCTCTGAGGTGAACGCCTGATCAAAAGTAACACACAGATCCCTCACAGTGGGGCAAACAGCAGGTGACAGGGTCCAAGATTTTGTCAGATCAGATCAGAACTTCAGGTTTTTGTGTATTCAGAGACAGATCATTTACTGCCATCCAGTTCTTTATAACCTGAATACAGGCTTGAAGAGCAGATAATTTAGCTACAAAAGAAACACATGAACATAATATTTAGTCATTCTAAAGACTCAATATTTGTCATATTTCAGGAAATCTTACCAAGTGTAATTATCTTACTACACTGGCAGATTATTTCACTTATTTTGGAAAGATTCAGACTATAATCAAGTGCAAATATCTGGTTTTCAGACAAAACAAGTTTAATAATCTCACACTTTCTGTCCTGGTCCTGGTCCAGTGTCTGAGTTCATTTTGTGAAGTTCTGTTTGTTGTATTTTGTTTTCTTAGACTTCCTTACAGTCAGTTTGTTATTGTGTGGTGTTCTGTTTTTAGTTTTTTGTATGTTGTTCTGGTTTCCCCTGTGTTTGTGTTTCTATGTGGTTTGTTCCCGTGTCTAGGCCTTCTGTGTTCAGATTTCCTTCCCGTTGTCTCCTTGTGTGGTGTTCAGGTTCCTTCCTGTTGTCTCCTTGTGTGGTGTTCAGGTTCCTTCCTGTTGTCTCCTTGTGTGGTGTTCAGGTTCCTTCCTGTTGTCTCCTTGTGTGGTGTTCAGGTTCCTTCCCGTTGTCTCCTTGTGTGGTGTTCAGGTTCCTTCCCGTTGTCTCCTTGTGTGGTGTTAAGGTTCCTTCCCGTTGTCTCCTTGTGTGGTGTTCAGGTTCCTTCCCGTTGTCTCCTTGTGTGGTGTTTAAGTTCCTCTCCCGTAGCTTTAGAGCTCAGTTCTCCCTGTGTTCTCCTTTAGTGTCCCTCCCTTGTGTTGTGTCTCTTGTGTCACTTTCCCCGAATGTGTCGTTCCTCATGTGGTGTCAGGTCTGCAGTTGTATCTTGTTTGGTTACTTCCTGTTTTATTTTGATGGTCTTGTGTTCCCTGTGCTTTGTATTTAGTTTTGCTTCCTCTGTGTTTTTAGCTTCATTTGTTTCACCTGTGGTTCCTGCTGTTTCCACCTGTCCTGATTACCTAGTGTGAGTATTTAAGCCTTCAGTTTTTCTCTGTTCTTTGTTGCATCATCATCTGTTTCCCCTTTAACTGTGTGTTCCCTGTTTAGTCCCCCTTAGTTTCTCCCAGGTGTGTTTGTGCATTCATTTCTGCTTTGGTTGAGGTTTAGTTTATTGTAACTTGTGAGTCTCCAGCAAATAAAAGCCGTTAGAGTTAAGGTCCAGTTTCATGCATCCTGCATTTTGGTCCTACCCTTCCCACCACTCGTAACACATTCTGTGACACATTCAGTTTATCACTCTCAGAACAAGATCAAAAATACTGTTTTAGCTCAGTAGAAGATTATGAGACTGAGTCAGTTTTTGCTGTGTGAATATCATCATGGCAATGATATGAGATGCCTTCAAAGTTGTTCAGGATGTGTCCAACTGGGAGCTTTTATAGAGCAAACAGAATTGGTTCCAGGACCGCGCCTTGGGGCACACCACAGGATAGGGTAGCAGAGGAGGATACAAAAATAGCAGAATCAACTAAAAATGTCCTCTGAGAGGGATGAGAAGAAAACCAGTGAAGCGCTAACCCAGAGATGGCCACACAAGTTCTGAGTCTTCAGTCAGGATACCATGATTGATGGTATCAAAGGCAGCAGAGATCCAGAGGAACAAGAACTGAATGTTCACCTGCATTAAAATATCATTTTCTAAGGAGAGCAGTTTCAGCAGAGTGCATCTGGAGAAACCCAGGCTGAAACTGATCTAAGATGTTATGAGCAGTTAAAACCTCTGTCAGCTGGTTGGCCACATTTTTTTTTCTAAAATTTTGGCAATAAAAGGCAGTTTGGAATTGGCCTAAAATTCTGAAGGAGGGAGGGTCAGTGCTAGGCTTTATAACAGAGGCTGAAGAAGAGCCTGTTCAAAATATGACGGCACACAGCCAGAAGTTAAAGAACTGTTAATTATCTTGAGAACACGCAGTCTGATGGTGGGAAACTCCTCAGTGTTCACAGAGGGGTCAAAGTCAAAGGGAACTTTATTCAGTCAAACCAACTAAACATACAAACTGAAGCACAGAATAAATATAAGAAACCACTAGACATAAAATGTAAATAATTATCAACAGATCACAGAAATGAGACAGGCAGTGAGGATCCAGTTTCCAGGCTAACACAGTGTAACAGAATGTAGTCAGGGTCAGGTATGTTACTGAGTGCAGTGGTCATAGTCCAAAGTGCAGAACAGCAGCATGGAGATAGATAAGATTTAGTAATCTTATGTTCTTGTACAAAAATTAATTTGGCATGTACATAAAAAGAGTATCTTGCAGATGCTGAGTCTGCTGTTTTCACAGTTTGATGGTCTTAGGTGTGTTTTCATGAGTGAGTAAAGCAGCCTGATCACACAGATGATGAAGCTCACTGTGAGAGGAGGCTGTTTAACCAAGGCTTCAACCTTCACAGAGACAGGTGAGACAGGTGAGACAGCTGAGACAGGTGAGACACCTGAGACAGGTGAGACAGGTGAGACAGGTGAGACAGCTGAGACAGGTGAGACAGGTGAGACAGGTGAGACAGCTGAGACAGGTGAGACAGCTGAGACAGCTGAGACACCTGAGACAGGTGAGACAGGTGAGACAGCTGAGACAGGTGAGACAGGTGAGACAGCTGAGACAGGTGAGACAGGTGAGACAGCTGAGACAGCTGAGACAGGTGAGACAGGTGAGACAGCTGAGACAGCTGAGACACCTGAGACAGGTGAGACAGGTGAGACAGCTGAGACAGCTGAGACAGCTGAGACAGGTGAGACAGCTGAGACAGCTGAGACACCTGAGACAGGTGAGACAGGTGAGACAGCTGAGACAGCTGAGACAGCTGAGACAGCTGAGACAGCTGAGACAGGTGAGACAGCTGAGACAGCTGAGACACCTGAGACAGGTGAGACAGCTGAGACAGCTGAGACAGGTGAGACAGCTGAGACACCTGAGACAGGTGAGACAGCTGAGACAGCTGAGACAGGTGAGACAGCTGAGACACCTGAGACAGGTGAGACAGGTGAGACAGCTGAGACAGGTGAGACAGCTGAGACAGCTGAGACACCTGAGACAGGTGAGACAGGTGAGACAGCTGAGACAGGTGAGACAGCTGAGACTCATACATCAGTTCAAACAGAGCCAAGGCACAACAGACAAGAACAGTAGAAAATAGTGAAAACAGATTTCTACCATCATGTAACTGAAGGAATATATTCCCCTCACCATATGAACACTTATTTGCCTGAGAAATCTGTCTTAGACTGGAAAATAAACCTAAGTGAACAATGACACAGAAGTACATCATGTTTTAGGTCAGAATGTTCCTGCTATGTCACCACTGTATCAATAACAGGAGAAGGACTCCTGAGTGGAGCGCTCACGAGACTAAACAGATGATAAAGGAACCCTTGGAGGGAGAAGCAGCTGTGTCCTTTCTCTCTGTCTTGCACATTTCTTGTTTTGAATATGATGTAACCGAGACTGATAAGCTGTGACTATATGAAACTGTGAGCTGAACTAGAACGCGTCTGTACTTCATGTCATATCCAGCAACACGCTGGCCTGGCGTGCGGTCCTGACCCAGATTAATCTGTAAAACTGTGACAAATGGTTAATGAAATTTAATAATTGGACTCCTGATTCCGTTGTGTTGTCTCATTCCTGTTCGATAAACGAACATAAACGAAAAGGCTTAAGCAGCAGAAATTCTTTAAATTTCTTCATAACCCACAAAGGAACAGAGCTGTGATTGGATCATCTGACTGCTGGAACAAAGCTGCTATTAGACCTTGTTGTTCTGCAGATTTGACCTCAGTGAGAATGAACAAAGGAAATAAGGGGCTGACTCATCTGTCCCCGATGGCGCCGCCTTAAATAAATCCATTGTCCACTCTGTAGCTGCTGTCCACTTGTTTATTTAACAGCAGTCTTAATCCACGAATATACATCTATACAGTGATTGTGGAGAGTGAGGGGTCAGATGGAGTTTCTGTTGGAGAAAAGAACATAAAGTTCTACATAACTGCAGGCCTGGACATAAACAATCTAGACCACCCTGCTGCAGGCCTGGACCCTCTTCCAGGAAGCAGGTTAGGCTCCAGCTCTGGTTTGTAACCCTAAAATGAGGAAACTCAGGTTTTCTGTTCCAGAAAGAGCTAACTCCAACTCTGAGTCAGTTACCATGGTAACAGACTCTGTGACCCTAACCTGGCAGGTTTTATCCAACAACCTCTGAGTGTCTCTCTGACTCCGCCCCTCCTGCTGCACCTGAACCACCTGTCTGACCCTCCCATTGATTTCCTCCTTCATAAAGTGGCTGTCAGAGCGTCAGAGGAGTGAATTCATCTGCAGACGTTTATGTTTCTACGAGCTCTGAAATCCCAGTTAGACGTTAGTTTGTTATTTTGTAACATGAAGCTTTTACAGTCGTTCACTCGTCAACAGGCTGTAAGGACGGAGACGGCGATGATGTCACGCATTTATAATGAGGCAGCTGCAGCTGTCAGACTGTCAGTCAGTTCCTCTGAAACATTTACTGCAGCATCACTGTTACATCACACTGATCTGGATGAAGCTGCTGACACAGAACACACTGTGGATGGAAACATGTCCGGATCAGAAGATGATGGGAATGTTTGAGTGAAGATGAGGCTGAAATATTTGAAGACTTGAAAACTGAGCTAAATGTATTTAAAGTGACTTAAATGATGTCAAAACTTTAAAAGTTATGGTGTCTGAGTGTGAAACTTCGACATATTTTCCACTGAAAATCACCTAAATCAGAGATCATCGGCTCTGTAACGGATCAGCAAACCGTGTCTGAGTCCACCTTCACAGCAGGAGGATCCAAATGGATCAGGATCAGGGATTCAGACCGGATAAGGCCCAGGTCCAGTTCAGGCTCCCGTTACTTTCCAGCTCATCCAGTCCGGATCCGTTAATAATAGATTCATTTTCCCAACACGATCTGCTTTCTTTACTAAAAATCTCGTTACTCATTTGTATCCACTAATAGCAGAAATATTTCCATTAAAAAACGATTAAAGTGAGGTTGCTAATCCATCAATAGATTGAATAATTATTCAGTAAAAATGTTAAACAATTAAATGGCCATAAACTGAACTGTCATAAACTGCAGCAAAAACAGCTTTTATTAAATAAAAGCTGACCTGAGGGAAGCTCCGCCCCCACACAGGTAAACTCAGTCTGAGCTGTTTTGTCCGTCAGGCTGAATAATTAGATTTTATAAATCAAATGTAAAATCAGGATTCAGCTTCATCTGATGGGGATTCAAGTTGTGTAAATGATGACAGCAGATATTATAAAGAAATGATATATTTGATAAACTTTTATTCTGTCTGTGATGATGTCAGAGTGGGTCAGGCTGATTAAAGTGACTCGTCATGCTCCACACTGACACGTGCGATCCTCCATCATCGGGTTAAAATGGAGGCTCCGCCCTTTATTTAGCCGTTGCCATGGTGAATCCTGGTATCAGAGCTCCATTGATGATGGCTTTCTTTCCTTACTCACACACACACTAAATCAGAGTGATCATACTCAGAGCTGATTGAACTAAGTCTGATCAGCTGTTCTGGAACAGGAAACTCAGAGTCTGTTTTTAAACTCAGAGTTTGTTGAACCTGCTTCCTGGAATAGGCCCCTGTTCTCGATATAAGGTACAGCCAACAAAGGACGAGCTCCCTATGTTGAACAGCGGACTGGTCCATGCATTACACCAGTCTGACTATTTAGAGACGGTCCCTTACTGACCTCAGAGCGGAGGTTGCTTCGCTGCAGCTGCGCAGTGTTACATCATGAATAAACTATCAAATAACTACAGTACAGTGAGTTTTCACCATTACTGAAGCTCACAGAGACTGACAGCAGCAACAGAGGTGTGTGCCGCGGTCAGCTAATGCATACAAAATTATATCAACAAGAAGGAGCTGACGGGATACATAAACAACACGTACCATCTCAGGGACGCGCACCACTAACCCAGCAGGATAAGAAGGGAGGAAAAATGTCCACACAGGAATCAACAGCTGCCGGTGGTCCTGGAACAGCTCCGACCGACTTCCTTTCCTCCCACATCCTCCCGGTGAGGACACAGACTCGGAGTCTGGTGATTGGTGCAGGGGAATGGGCTGACTGAGGGCTACGCTCTGTATCCCTGACCATGGACCACAGCTGACTGGATGGGCTTGTGTGCACTTGTTCTGACTTTGGGTACAGAAACTTTTGTTCAGAGGGAAGAAAGAGAGAGTCACTGTCAGAGGGTGGAGCCATCAAGCAGCTGCTGTACAGGAGTGCAGCTGTGCTTCACCAATCAGCTGTTAGACCACTTTGTCTGCACATAAATATCAAAGCAAGACTCCAAGGATGCAATCGATCCAATAAAGGCAGAAAGATCAAATCAAACCATCAATAAAGGCAGAAGGATCAAATCAAACCATCGTGGTTTAAATGAGAAAGCTCTCACACATGAGACTCACTGTTCCCTTTCTGCTGTATATGACACTGAACACTCCTACCCTCTGACCTTAGATATGAATAATGTGCAGAGATCATATCTTTGTCTCAGATATGCTTCACTGAAGGACAGGGCTGCCCTCCTGATCCTGGAGCAGACCAACAATCACAGAGGGGTCTGAGGACTTTACAGTGCTGCTGCAGGTGGAGGAGCAGAATCCCATTCATCCCGACTCTGAGTCAGAAAGTCCAGCATCCAGCAGCACCACCCTGACACACCAACACTACAGTCATAACAGCTCTGCTGAGGTACATTAGAGAAGCTGGAGTCACAGGACGAAGGTCAGCAGGCAGCCTCTGCAGTTCTCTTTTCCCATAGAGCATTTCTGCTGTAAAGGCTGCAGCAGCAGCACAGCTTCACTTCACT
This sequence comes from Archocentrus centrarchus, assembly GCF_007364275.1. Lineage (NCBI taxonomy): Eukaryota > Metazoa > Chordata > Actinopteri > Cichliformes > Cichlidae > Archocentrus > Archocentrus centrarchus. The sequence goes on from NC_044347.1 coordinate 1,145,408, forward strand.
GATACAATAATGTTACTGCAATACAAAGTACATTAAAGTTTAATGTAATAAGCTGGGAAACAGTGAGAAATGTAAACAATAATCTGCGGCACCGGATCAGGGAGCAGCTCTGGTTCTCACAGCAGGATCCTTTTCTCTTGAAAAGCTGCCTGTCCTCAGCGTGTCCTCAGGGTGTCCTCGGCGTGTCCTCAGCGTGTCCTCAGGGTGTCCTCAGCGTGTCCTCAGGGTGTCCTCAGGGTGTCCTCAGCGTGTCCTCAGGGTGTCCTCAGCATGTCCTCAGCGTGTCCTCAGCCTGTCCTCAGTGTGTCCTCAGTGTGTCCTCAGCCTGTCCTCAGCGTGTCCTCAGTGTGTCCTCAGTGTGTCCTCAGGGTGTCCTCAGCGTGTCCTCAGGGTGTCCTCAGGCTGTCCTCAGCGTGTCCTCAGCCTGTCCTCAGCCTGTCCTCAGCGTGTCCTCAGGGTGTCCTCAGTGTGTCCTCAGCCTGTCCTCAGTGTGTCCTCAGCGTGTCCTCAGCATGTCCTCAGTGTGTCCTCAAGGTGTCCTCAGCGTGTCCTCAGTGTGTCCTCAGCCTGTCCTCAGTGTGTCCTCAGGGTGTCCTCAGCGTGTCCTCAGTGTGTCCTCAGGGTGTCCTCAGTGTGTCCTCAGCATGTCCTCAGCCTGTCCTCAGCGTGTCCTCAGCCTGTCCTCAGCCTGTCCTCACCATGTCCTCAGCATGTCCTCAGCGTGTCCTCAGCATGTCCTCAGTGTGTCCTCAGTGTGTCCTCAGCATGTCCTCAGCCTGTCCTCAGCGTGTCCTCAGCATGTCCTCAGCCTGTCCTCAGCGTGTCCTCAGTGTGTCCTCAGCATGTCCTCAGCCTGTCCTCACCATGTCCTCAGCATGTCCTCAGTGTGTCCTCAGCATGTCCTCAGTGTGTCCTCCGTGTGTCCTCCGTGTGTCCTCAGCCTGTCCTCCGTGTGTCCTCAGCATGTCCTCAGGGTGTCCTCAGCCTGTCCTCAGGGTGTCCTCAGCCTGTCCTCAGTGTGTCCTCAGCATGTCCTCAGTGTGTCCTCCGTGTGTCCTCAGCCTGTCCTCCGTGTGTCCTCAGCATGTCCTCAGGGTGTCCTCAGCCTGTCTTCAGGGTGTCCTCAGCCTGTCCTCCGTGTGTCCTCAGCATGTCCTCAGGGTGTCCTCAGCCTGTCCTCAGGGTGTCCTCAGCATGTCCTCAGGGCTGTCCTCAGGGTGTCCTCAGCCTGTCCTCAGGGTGTCCTCAGCATGTCCTCAGCCTGTCCTCAGCCTGTCCTCAGCGTGTCCTCAGGGTATCCTCAGCGTGTCCTCAGCCTGTCCTCAGCCTGTCCTCAGCGTGTCCTCAGCGTGTCCTCAGTGTGTCCTCAGCCTGTCCTCAGTGTGTCCTCAGCATGTCCTCAGCGTGTCCTCAGTGTGTCCTCAGGGTGTCCTCAGCGTGTCCTCAGCATGTCCTCAGACTGTCCTCAGCGTGTCCTCACCATGTCCTCAGCATGTCCTCAGCGTGTCCTCAGCGTGTCCTCAGTGTGTCCTCAGCATGTCCTCAGCCTGTCCTCACCATGTCCTCAGTGTGTCCTCAGCATGTCCTCAGTGTGTCCTCCGTGTGTCCTCCGTGTGTCCTCAGCCTGTCCTCCGTGTGTCCTCAGCCTGTCTTCAGGGTGTCCTCAGCCTGTCCTCAGTGTGTCCTCAGCATGTCCTCAGTGTGTCCTCCGTGTGTCCTCAGCCTGTCCTCCGTGTGTCCTCAGCTTGTCCTCAGGGTGTCCTCAGCCTGTCTTCAGGGTGTCCTCAGCCTGTCCTCCGTGTGTCCTCAGCATGTCCTCAGGGTGTCCTCAGCGTGTCCTCAGGGTGTCCTCAGCGTGTCCTCAGGGTGTCCTCAGCGTGTCCTCAGGGTGTCCTCAGCGTGTCCTCAGTCTCTCTGCACTTTAAACACTAACACAACCGCTGCTTTTTGAAACTTTGTTGTCTTTTCCTAAAAAGTTCCATAGCTGATAAATGAGGCTCTCTGTGCTGCTGTATGAGGCTCCGTTACTGCTCTGAGGTCAGTGAAGGAGCTTCATACAGCCTGTAACCACCTGACTGACCACCATTTAGGCTGAACTCAGACACTCACCGTCACCAACACTGCTTTTTTTTGAGAAACTTTATTTATGCTTTGTTTACACACACAAATAGAATAAAGTAGAATACATAAACAGACATCAGCATGAACATAAATAACATTCAAATACAAAACATGACAAGTAAAATTTATACAGTAATTAAAGGCATGTTATGATTATTATCAGCATCATTCAAAGATACATTTTGAAGATGCAGCAATGTGAGTTCTGCTTTCATAATTAGTAGTTAACTTTAAAGTGTTTACAGATGAGTGGAGGTCTAGTAAGAAAACAGAGAAGTCTGGGAGGGATCTGGAGGACCTTCCCTTATGTAGATGAATTTAAGAGGAGCATCAGATTAATAATGAAGCTCAAAATTTTATCTCTACATTCAAACTTGGCTGATTTAGGTCTGATTTGGACAGTGTGTTTAGTTTTATCCTTAACAAATTCCTCCATGTCCCTCCATCATCACCGATGCTGCAGGAAACCTTGGAATGTACTTGATGACATCACTGGGGCGTTGACCGCTGTCCAGAATCCAAGGCTCCTTCACATTGTTCCTTCTCTCGGGATCTGAAGGATGCATCAGGTGAACAGTTCATGGTCCGTCTCATCCCTGGATGTTCCCTAGCAGCAGTGGGTCATTTATTTCCTTTATTTATTTTCTATAAATCACAGCACAGCGAGGCAGCCAAGGAATCAAGTTCTGTAACCAGCGCCACCTGCTGCTCTGCCGGGTAGCTGATAGAGGAGTCTTGTCCACAAAGAGGTGGTGTCAGGTAAGTTACCTATGCCACAGATTGTGTCCCATCTTCCTCGCTTCCTCCCATCATGACACTGAGAGACACTCCATGACCCTCAGCAAATCCAGATACTGCAACAATATAACAGTTTAAGAGTCAGAGTGTGTCTGCTGTGGGTGTGTCGTGAGTTTGTTTACCTGTGTGCAGAGGCGGGTCTCACCTGCTTACTCCACCTGCTGATCCATGACTCACCTGTTCCGTACCTGCACTCATTAAGAGAGTATTTGGGGTGGGAGAAAGCCTCAGTATTGACTGGATCGTTGCATCAGCGTGGTACTTCAGACGGCTCTCTTTGCTGAGCTTCTGGAAGACTTTTTGTGTTTTTGTGCAGAACAGAGCTCGCTTTGGCTCTTGGACAACAGTGGATGTGTGTGTGCCTCCTGAGCTGCTCAGCTCGATCCCTGACCACCGTCCTTCTGTGGTCTCTTTATCAACTTGTGCAATAAACAACATTTTTGACAAACTTGAGTCCCTTTCCTCAGAACATGACAACAACACTGTGAGATCAGCTCAGTGTAACTCCTCACTCACAGAGCTCCTTTCTACTTATTCAGTCCAGACGCAGCGTTCAGACGAGCACTTCTTTCTCCCCTCAGTGCTTTCCACCTCACAGTCACACATATACACTCTAATGAACACATCAGAGAGCAAATGCTGATTCAGCATGTTGCCCAAGGACACTGGAGCAGCCAGGAATCGAACCACCAACTCTCTGATTGATGATCTGCCTCCACAGAATCAGAGTCTTTGATATACTTTAGTTTCCCATGAATACGATCAGTTCTAGAACAGTGATTGGCAGACGAAATGAACATATTAATAAAATGGAGCTGAACTGGAAACACTAATGATGAAAGTGTTTATGCTCCTGCTGTGCTGTGTAATCCACTCTAAGAGTCCTGATAAGGTTTGAGTCAGAAATACTTCCACTTTCTGTTTCCAGCTGAGTCCTCAGGTGACACGTGACCTTTGGGCAAGCAGAACCAATCAAAGCTGCTGCTGCTGAGCTTGTGTGAGTCTGTATCAGGGCAGCTGTGTCCTTTCCCTCCACAAATGCCCTCAAAAACAAGAATAATAAAAATTTGATGTGTTGGTGTTTTGTCCAAAGGTCAAAGGTGAACAGTGGCAGCAGGCTTTAATGCCTGTCACAGCCTCCTGTTATGGTCCTGGCTCTGAATGACTTCCTGCTTTCCTTTATTTCAATATCTTCTCTTCATTCTCACTGTTTAGATTTCCTTCATGTATTTTATTTATTTTGATGGTTACTCGTCTTCTTTCAGTCCAGCTGCGTCCTGTTTCCTCTGATTACCCCTCATGTTTTCTCTCTGCAGCTAACTGTTATACGCTGCACTTCCTTCTTGGACTTCCTGTTGTGTAGTTAGTGATGGCAAAGTGAGCCTTTAGGAACCACAGAGTCAGAAACTGGCTCAGTGGTCTCATTCTTGGGCGCCATCTACAGGCAGCAGAGGTTGTTGCAGAGCCACTTCTGAGCATGTGTGCTGAGTTTGGCCCTCTGCACTGAGCTGGACTTTGCTCACATTTGTTCTGTCTGCAGCAGATATCTGCTGCTCTCTATCTGACAGACGCATATTTAACAGTCATGTTTGTTTCATATTTTCAAACTATAGTGTAAAAACTGTCCTGAACAATCATGACCATAAAGTGTAGCCTGATGGAGGTACTTTTTAAAGAGCCCATGTCTCAGTGCTGACTGCACTGCTGTGACTGTGCTGATGCTCCGCTGAGCGTGATGAGTTCTTACAGACACTGGAACATGGACGCAGCTGTTAGATTGGTTTTATACTGATCTTCAGCCTGTGATGGTGAGCCCACAGTGACTGTGAGTGTGGAGACGGTGAAGAACCCTGAAGTGAACACACAGATAAGATGCACCCAAAAACCCGACCCTGGCAGCAGCAGATGAAAAAGCTCATTCCTGTGGAAACAGAGCTTCAGTTTTAAAGATTGTTTTATTTTGTTTCATAAACCGCAGCCTTTTACTGCATCGATACAAAGAAGCTGGTGTTTGAGAGCACGGATCTGCACAGAGAGAAATGCAAACAGTGCTGAAGAAGGTGGAGAAAAGCATGTGCAGTAACAGGACAGTGATTAACAGAAACTGAGATACAATCAAACAAATCACTGAGGACCTCCAGGAAGAGTTTCACTGAGCTCGAAGGAGCTAAAAATCTGAACAGCTTCTTTCTCAGGTGATGCTCAGAGCTTCTCAGCACCTTCAGTGTCCTGAAGTTTAGACGTGCTGGAGGAGGCTGTGAGAGAGAAAGCTGAAGCAGCTGCAGTCAGCTTTTCCAAATCTGTGGCATTTATGGTTTCAGGCCAACTTTGAGTTTTCTGACTTTTACGTGTGAACACAAAGATCTGACCAATCAGAGCGCTGCATTTAGCAACATGTGAGCTCCTGGCTCAATAATACTGGAGAGTTGGATGAGGTCAGAATCTGAGTTTAGAAACATCAGGACCAGCTCGCTGATGGACACTTCCTGTTTTTAAAAACAGCACCACTGACCACCGTGGGAACAAACACACAGAGAAGCAAAATTAGCACACAAGGTAAAAGCATCAGTAAAATACACAAACATGAGGAAACAATAAAATAAATAAGTGGGGAGGTGGGTCTTAAGAGCAGACATGCTGAAATGTGTTGGAGAGCCTCTCAGCTTCACTGCAGTTATTCATCAGTCTGCTCTCTCTGGGCTTTCACAGCAGCTGATAGATGAGGCTCTCTGCTCTCAGATCAGTGGAGGGCCATGCAGCCAGTAAGCAGCTGACTGAGCCGTCCTGTCTGAAAATGATCTTATGAAGGCCCTTTAGGCTGATCTAAGAACATTTACTGTATGACAGGAATCCTTCACAGGCTGATTCTGTCACAGAGATGTGATGAAGGCTCCTCCAAATGCATCCTTCTCCTCTGGGATCTGAGGGGTGCATCAGGTCTGTTCGGTCCGCCCTGTCCCCAGAATCACTGAGTGCTGGGGTCAGTGGATCATTTATGTTTTTATGGACATCAACAGAAGAAGAAGAGCTTTGAATGTCCTTCAGGAAGCCTGGAGAACCGTTCCTGCTGACTGCTTAAGGGACTGACAGGAAGCTGCCTCAGAGGGTTCAGACTGCTGGAGGATGAAGGCAGTCACAGCAAATATGGACTTTCAAGCTTTCAGGACTGAACAAACTGTTTGTGTCTTACATGCTGTGTTTCCATGTTTGTTCTCACTTTCCAGCAAAGTGTGAAGAAACGAGGGGTGACACAAGACTTTTGCACAGTGAGATATCTTTATTGTTACACCAAAGTGTATTGTTACACTTTGGTGCTCACAGTAATAAGGATATAAAGTGCTGTGTGTCTCTGCTGTGAGAAAGCTTCCAGGTGCTAAATGGCTCCAACAGGACTCACAGATCAGTCGCTGCTTCTGGTACAAATTATACTAAAAATAATTTAGCAGAAGGTGTCGTAGAGTCACAGAAAACCAGCAGGCCCAGTATTCATGATACACATGCTCCTGAGGCTGTGTAATTAAAAGGGCCAAGATCCAAATAACAGCACTGTTCAGAAGAACAGCATCCTCTGATTAAAATGTTGATTAGTGAGGGGACACGTATGAAGAAGTGCAGAAAATGAGAGACTGCTCAGCTAAAATGATCTCCAATGTTCTACAATGGACAGCAAACCCAGAGAGACCTGGAAGAAAATGAAGACTGCCATTGAAACAGATGGAAGGACAGCCAGAGGCAGAGGTTTCTCTTACTGTGGTGTCCATTTCTCACATAGAGATCATGGATCAGTTCATTTGAAGACACCATGATGCTTTATGCTGAAGAGGCCTTGAAATGTGTTTCATCAATCAGTGCTGCTGCAGTCAGACTCATGTTAGCTGGTCCTCAGCTTCAGCCTGATCTCCACATCCTGCTCTGAGCTCTGTGTGAGTCTGTGTGCAGTCACATGACCAAGAGTGTGTCAGCAGGAGCTTCATGAGGACCAACATACTCCAAGGTTTAGTGTGACTGCAGTGGCATGATGATCCAGGAGGAGGAAGCAGGAAGCTCAGCTGAGCCAGGAGATGTCTGATGCAGAAGAGGAAGCTGTTCTCTCTCTTCTTTTGATGTTTCACTCTGAGGAGAGAAGGACATCCGAGCTAAAGCAGCTCAGCGTTCAACACAATCATCCCGGACATTCTCACCACCAAACTGCACACCCTGGGCCTCCCCCCTCTCACATGTTCCTGGATCAAGGACTTCTTAACCAACCGGCCCCAGACTGTGAGACTTGGCCCCCATCTCTCCTCCACCCGCACACTGAGCACTGGCTCCCCACAGGGCTGTGTGCTGAGCCCCCTCCTGTACTGTCTCTACACCCATGACTGCAGTCCGGCCCACAATAACAACCTCATCGTCAAATTTGCTGACGACACCACAGTGGTCGGACTCATCTCGAAGGGAGATGAGGCAGCTTACAGAGAGGAGGTCTTGAAGTTGACAGCCTGGTGTTCAGAGAACAACCTGCACTGAACACCATGAAAACCAAAGAGATCATCATCGACTTCAGGAAGCACAGGACTGACCCAGCTCCCCTCTACATCAACGGCGAGCATGTGGAGAGGGTCCACACCTTCAGGTTTCTCGGTGTCCTCATCTCTGCTGATCTCTCTTGGTCAGATAACATCACAGCTGTTATCAAGAAGGCTCAGCAGCGACTTCACTTCCTGAGGGTCCTCAGGAAGAACAACTTGGACTCAAACCTGCTGCTGACCTTCTACCGCTCATCCATTGAGAGCCTGCTGACGTACTGTATCACAGTATGGTACGGCAGCTGCACTGAGGCAGACAGGGTCAGGCTTCAGAGGGTAGTCAAGACAGCACAAAGAATCGTTGGCTGCCCTCTCCCCTCCCTGATGGACATCTACACCTCCCGCTGCATCAGCAGAGCAGGAACATCATCAAGGACAGCTCACACCCTGGCTTTGACCTCTGACCTGCTGCCCTCTGGCAGGCGCTACAGGTGCATCAAAGCCAGAACAAACAGACTCAAGAACAGTTTCTTCGCCAGAGCAATCACCACACTGAACTCTCACACTCACCCACTGTAACTGTGCAACACCCACATCTCTGTGCAATATTATATTATTCATACTGAACAATATCTGTCACTCCTATATCATGTAAAATCCAATATTCATTCACTAGTGCAATATTCATTCACTAGTGCAATATTCATTCATTCACCAAGTGCAATATTCATCATCTTCATTATTATATGTATACACGCATTTACTTTCTTACAATGTACAGATGCACCAATGTAGGTATGTATGTATATATTTTTATACATTCTATTTTTTGCATATTTTACACATTGTTTATTTTCTGTATATCTCTTGATCATATTGATTACACTAGATTATAATATTTTTATAATATTTCTATTTTCATTTTAGAGAGTTTGATTTCTGTTACATGGCACTGAACAGGAGTGGCCCTCCAATCTCATTGTACATCCTGTATAATGACAATAAAGGCATTCTATTCTATTCTATTCTATTCTATTCTATTCTATTCTATTCTATTCTATTCTAAAGGAACATCTGCAGAGACATCAGTGCAGCTCAGCCACTGAACTCATCACTGTCTTACCTTCTGCCATCATCACCTCCTTCATCTCTGTTTGGTTTGGTGAACTAAAAAAAAAGGTTTATTTCAGATAAATCAGATGTTTCTATCTGACACAGAGACTGTGAGACAGTCAGAAACAGACAAACCTGTCTGTGTTTCTGTGTCTGTGATCAAATCAAACAGTCAAATATCAGATCAGTGTCAGGATGTTAGTAAATGTTAGGATGCAGTAAACACAACAGTTTCATTCTCTCATCCTCACCTGGATGAAGACTTCCTCTTCTTTCTGAAGTAAAACACTCCTGCTGCAACAATAACAATTAAAACCACACCCACAGGGACACCAACAGCTGCTCCCACATTAACTCCACGTTCTCCACACTGAGCATCAGCTGCAGATGTTCCTGCTGTTATCTCCTGAAGGTTTCGTGCTTCACATCTGGAAGGACAGAGGGACATGTTTCCAGCACAGTGTCCAGATGTTCCACATCCACATGTGTCCATGTGTGCTCTGAAGCTTCACTTACTGTGTGTGTGGCTGACAGGATGGAGATGTTCCATCTGAAAAGGTTCCAGCGCTGCAGTCGGAGCACTCGGTGTCTGTGGAGGCTGTTCCTGAGGAGAACGTGACAACATGAACATGTGAGCATCAGTGTGGACTCCCCACTCTGACAGAGACCTTCAAGGTCTGGCCCCTCCCACCCATCTGCTAATGTTGAGGCTTCATCCACATTGAGACGCCTCTGTGTGCTGCAGCAGCCACAGATCAAGCTGAGACAGCATCCATCTCCATCCTGCTTTATCCACCCTCCCTCCTCCTGCTGTCCAAACATCTCAGCCTCTCTGACTCAGAGCTGTCCCTCATTTCTACTCCCGTCCATCCTGCTCACTCCCAGTGAAGATCTGTACACCTTCAGCTCGACCTCCTGTCTTTAAAAAAAAAAAAAATCTGCCAGGACATTTTTCATTTTTTTATGGAAAGTTCCCTGACTTTTCCTTTATGGCAAAATGTACCCCAACCCACAATGCATTGCAGTCGTTAAGAAATCTGGAAAAACTCCTGCAAATAACTAATATGGAAAATTCCTTCATATTTCTAGTGTTGGGTGTTCTGTGACTGAAAGAGAGCAGCAAGAGTGAAAGGTTTAAAGATGGTAGTGAGACCTGTTATGTACTGTAAAAAAAACTATAATAATACAGGACAATGTGCTCATCTCCACCCACTCCACTCTCTTCTTCACCGCTCTTTCTACAGTTGACCCTGGGTATTTAAACTCCTTCTCCTTGACCTATGCTCGAAGGATTATCTGATTTAGTGCTCAGTTCAGATAAAATAATTATAGTGGGTGATTTTAACATCCATGTAGATGCTGAGAATGACAGCCTCAACACTGCATTTAATCTATTGTTAGATTCAATTGGCTTCTCTCAAAATGTAAAGGAGCCCACCCACCACTTTAATCATACTCTGGATCTTGTCCTAACATATGGCATAGAAACTGAAGACTTAACAGTATTCCCTGAAAGCCCCCTCCTGTCTGATCATTTCTTAGTAACATTTACATTTACTTTAATGGATTACACAGCAGTGGGGAATAAGTTTTATTACAGTAGAAGTCTTTCTGAAAGTGCTGTAACTAAGTTTAAGGATCTAATTCCTTCATTGTTATGCTCTTCATTGCCAACACAGTGCAGAGCAGCTACCTAAACTCTGCTCCCAGTGAGGTCGATTATCACGTCAATAGTTTTACATCCTCACTGCGTATAACTTTGGATACTGTGGCTCCTCTGAAAAGGAAAGCTTCAAATCAGAAGTGCCTGACTCCGTGGTATAATTCACAAACGCACAGCTTAAAGCAGATAACCCGAAAGCTGGAGAGGGAATGGCGTCTCACTAAATTAGAAGATGCTCATTTAGCCTGGAAAAAGAGTTTGTTGCTCTATAAAAAAGCCCTCCGTAAAGCTAGGACATCTTACTATTCATCATTAATTGAAGAAAATAAGAACAACCCCAGGTTTGTTTTCAGCACTGTAGCCAGGCTGACAAAGAGTCAGAGCTCTGTAGAGCCGAGTATTCCTTTCACGTTAACTAGTAGTGACTTCATGGATTTCTTTACAAATAAAATTTTAGACATTAGAGAAAAAATTATTCATAACCATCTCAAAGATTATTCTTCATGTTTATTCTGTTTGGCTTCTCCTGTACCGTTCCTGCACTCACTCACAGCTACAATAACACCCTGTGGTGTAAATACCACAGACTAGAAGTTTATGGTTTTAGCCTAGGTATTTATATTGAATTGAATGTCTTTATTATCATTGCATGGTCACAACAACAAAAATTACTGTCCCTCGTAAAAGAACAAAAGTGTTACCAATCATACATGAACACATACTCGCTAACTTACAATGCTTACAATACATAGAGATAGATATATAATAAGATAAATAGTAAAAAGAAGTAATACAGTGCTATAAAAAAAATAAAAAGGTAATTCAAATCCAATGCATGATTTCATGACTTCCAGAACATTAAGGCTGATTTGCTGCTTGTGTGTGTAAATAGTCCTGTTGAGTTCATGGATGTCTGAGAGGTAAAAACTGTTTCTCAGTCTGCTGGTGCAGCATTTCAGGGCTCTGTAGCGCCTCCCAGAGGGCAGAATGGATGGCTGTGGTCCTCAATAATCCTCCCAGCTCTGCTGAGAACACGGGACCAGTAAGTGAAGTCCAGTGGTGGGAGTGTTAGGCCGATGAGTTCCTTTTCATCTTTACCTTGTGTGCCATGACGTGTGAACTACATATTTTATTCTTACTTATATATTTTTGGGCTGCAGCTGCAAAACACATTTCACTGTGTAAATAAACCTCATCTACATGATGGAGCTACATGCTGCTGTTAATGGATCATTTTGAATAAAATAAACATGATGAGCTCAGTCTCCATGAACTTTGGTGTCATTTAAAAACACAAACCTACCATGTTTGCTGATGTACTGTCCTGGTCCACAGCTGCTGTGTCTCTGTGCTGTCTCACAGTCGTCTCCTACAGAGTAGATACAGTAGAATCCCTGCAGGGGTTCACAGACTGTGTCTGATGTTCCTGTACATGACCTCTTTACCTTCAGACCAGAACCTGCCAACATCACAAGAACATACACAACATGTTTGTGTGAATAAGTGTGTGAAGTTTGAAGGGCCCAGCTCGATCAATATGCATCTGTGGTGTTAATCTGAACATCCTGGGTCACATGGTTCTTGATTTATGGTCAACATTAAAGTGTTTGTGGAACAGACGCTGCTGCCAAAGAAAAGCTCGACTTTTAAAAGTTCGACTAACAGAAGAGGTTTGAACAGAGATGTACCTGCTGCACAGCTCGTACAGGGAGTGCACTGTTCCAGTCCACTGGCTTTATCAGTGTAGGTTCCATCCATGCAGGGCAGACAGGAAGTACTCCTGTACTCGTTACAGTGAGTTTCCACTCGACTCCCTGATGAATACAAAAGAAACAAATTCATTCCAGGCTTGTTCTTTTTGCACATTGTGTGTTTAAGTTGTGCTAAAAAAAAAAAAATGTATGCACTCATCATTGAGCTGGTTTTACCTGCAGGACACCTGGGACAGCACTCACTGCCTATCAGATACTCTGCTGGATGACATGTGAGGCTGAGAGTGATGAAGACTTTGATCAGGATGATCTGAAAGGAAAGGTTGGGATGAGCAGGGATGCGCTGATCCGATATTCCGTATCAGTCCGATCCTGACCTCAATTATTGGATCAGATATTGGAAAGAAATAAAAAATGCAATCTGATCCATTAAATACATTACAAATAATAATATTAAATACTACAAATAATACATTAAATACAGCCTCCCTACACATCTCAGCTCACTAAGGTCAACACAAAAGCAACTTCATCAGACATATACACACATATATAAAACCAAAACAAGCTCTGACAGTGACAGTTGGGCAAAACCTTCAAGTTTGAAAAATAGGAATGAAAACATTGCCATTTTATGTAAAACCTTTGTGTACAACCTCGTAAAGTGTATTTAATTTTCCTGAGCTTTAAAAAAACATGTCTTTAACCCACAGAGACACTGAAGGACATTTATCAGACTTCCAGTGTAACAATGAAGAACATCTAGCAATTAAAGATGTAAAAACAATAATATCCTTTTGAGCAGAATTTAGTACCAATGAAGAGTTGAGGATACCAAATATAGCAACAAGTGGACAAGGATGCAGATTCACGTTGAGAGCAGAAGGAGTAACTGAGAAGTAACTAGACCAAAAGTGATATAACTTAGGACAGAAAAAGAACATATGGCTTAGATGACATGGAGAGCCTTTACATTTATCACATATATCCACAACATCTGGGTAAATCTCAGCAAGCCTAGATTTAGAGAAATGAACCGTATGTACAACTTTAAACTGAATCAGGCTAAGACGAGCACAAGAGGAAGGAACTGGTTTTTAAAGACGTCACACAGTCAGGTAAATGGAGCTGGAGTCATAAACACTTCCACTGCCTGAAAAACTGCGCGCCTGTCTTCAGTTTTGGGGGGACATGTCCCTCCCCAGTTCCTACGCCTATGCACAGACTCATAAAGAGCAGAAGAAGAAGAAGACATGGAGTAAGAACATGCAGCACCTGCTCACCAGGTGATTCTAAACTCCAGGAAATATTTACCAGAAATGCTGCAGAGCTCAGAGGGTTCCTTCTTGAAGACATTGGATCCTCCAGGCTCAAAGGTTCCTCAGTCCTAAGAAACCACATCACTGAGATTTGGGAGGATGGAGCTCTAACATGAAGAACAGCTGGACAACATCTGGAAACACAAAGAAATGACAGAGTCACAGATTAGAAACAGTTAGGAGAGCTTCTACTGATGGAGCTCACAGAGACCTGAAACACTGATGAAGATCACTGAGAGAGGAGGCTGTTTAACACAGACTTCATCACAGAGACAGGTGAGACAGGTGAGACAGGTGAGCTGAAGCAGTATCAGATCAAACAGGTGGGATTTTTTGGTTCAGGTTACTTTATTTGTACCTGTAGGCAGATTTGCAGTTATGAGTCATCCATCCTCACACGCACAGACATAACAGATGAGCACAGAATACCCAAAATAGAAATTAATAATCATTTTTATGATCATGTAACCCACAAGGTGACAAAGCTATGATTTGTTTGGACTGCTGGGACAAAGCTGCTGCTGCATCCAGTGACTCCATGATGCTGATGCTGTTACCGTTTCCAGTGGAAACAGCCTTGTTTTGATGTGTTTCGTTTACACGGAGACAGCAGAGACGATGGAAACGCTGTAGTTCCCACTGCCAGGCAGCAAGATGTGCTTTTTTTTTTTTGCAAAGCTTGTTTCTGCAACACGTGCATGCGTGGAGCGACTCAGTGGACGCACCACAAAGATCTGTTCATTATTTACCAAATGGCCAATGTGAGAAGCTTTGTGTGGACTGAGGAGGAGGTTGGATTGCTGCTGCACACAACACTCAATTTTAAAACTGCAAAAACACAAGAAAATATTGACTGGGAATCGTTCCACTCGAAGTCCACAGATATTTAACCTCCTGAGACCCTGTGGCCACATATGGGAACATTACATTTTGGCTTTGCTGCACCTTATGCTTCATTCTGCTCAGTAGGGTTTTATACTTTAAGTCATGTTGTTTTTGTTGTGTTATGCTATAAAATAATCCCAGTGTCCACATCTGAGGACGTTGTTTTTTTCTCACAAAAGTATATAAACAACCATTGTAAGTAACCACAAGCATGTTTTATTGCAGCAAAGTGATTGTAGTTTTTCCACTTGAAAATGTTGTAAATTTGCAGGCTTCCGTGTATAAGCTTTTATTTTGAAGTGCACTTCCTGTTTAGCGCAGTGAGCTGAATGTGAATGTAGCTTGTTTACTCTGCAATGCAACGGACAGAGACACGGTTTATCCTGCTTGTATCTTCAGTTATCTTCTCACTTGCAGCCCCTCCGAAGAGGCAAAAGGTGAACTAATTTATAAGTTAAAATATGGGAACATTTTTTGCTTGTTCTCTATTTGTATGCATAAATGTAAGACTGCACTTTGTGTTTTCAGCTCTTACGTTGGTTGGTTGGTTGGTTGGTTGTTGTTTGACACGGCTATGGTGAAAGGTCGTAGCTCAATAAAAACGCCACAAACCATCAGTAAAGTCTCATCCTTGTTCGGGGGGCATGCTACAGTAAGAGCTTCTCCTCAGCGTGCTACATCGAGCTGCCCATGAAGGCTAAGGACAACGGCAACGGCACAGGCAGCGAGCTGGAGCAGCTACGGTTAAAGGCTAACAAGCTAAGGCTAAAGGAGAAGGTGAGCTACAATAACAAGGAAAATGGACGGCATCGAAGAGCACACACATAAGCTACAAACCGAAATAAATGAATCGAGAAGTTTATTACACAAAGGAGATACAAAGAGTATGTCACGGCAAGAATTAAAGGACAACATTGAACACAAAGAGAGACAATTAGCTGAGCTTAACGAAACGGCGGCTCAGTTAACACTGCCCAGGCATTCAGAGCGGCCTAGCCTGCTAACGGAGAAAATGCTAGCATATAATAAAGACGAACTGATTAAAAAGGACAGAAAACTACAAAGCCTCTATGATCAATGGAAAGTACTAATCAGAACATCCAGGGAAAGCCTCAAAACTGATTTATCCGAGCAAGCGTTATGTGCTATGGCAGATGATATTGAAAAGAAATTGCAGGACATGATGAAAGTGTACAGTGAAATAAGGGAGCGTAGTACGCCATCTCCTGACACTAGACGCAGAATGGACTCTTGTGAAGCAGTAAATAAGGACATTATGAAAATACTTAATGAACGTATAGTAGCAATAGATGACTTTGATTCGGCTACAGAAAGGCAACGTCTTCATCAGCTCCTGACACACCAATACGCCCACTCTATCTACGGTACTGCCTCTCAGTTAAGTGTTGGCAAACAGTCTGATACTTCAAGCATCGCAGCTAAAAGGATTGATGCAGCTGCAGAGTTAGCTGCAAAGGAAGCGGAATATAAAATCGTGCAAGAGGAAATTAGACAAAAGGAAAAAATAAGAGACATAGAGGAGCAACACAGAAAGGAATTGGAGGTACAAAAATCAGAGCTTGAGCGTTTGAAGGCAGAAAAGGAAATGCGAGCTGCTCGTGCGAAACTTGAGACCTATGACAGAGAAATGAACATGGACATGGACAATCAGCAAATGCAAAATGATAATATGCTTTTCTCTGTTGACCATCAATCCTTTTACGAAGCACCAGCACCCTCTAGTGGCTTACCTCGCTCATCAATGCCACAAAACAATGTGTCAATCCCCGCTGCAAACGATCCGAACCATCAAGTCTTCACTCAAACACCCCCTACAGACATTTCCCAGTTAGCCCAAGCAATTCAAAACAGTATAGCCATAAACAGAATCCCAATGCCAATGCCCACAGTTTTCAGTGGAGATCCAATTACCTACATAGAATGGAAGGCATCGTTCACTTCACTTGTGGACTGCAAAGGAATCTCACCTGCTGATAAACTCCACTTGCTAAAAAGGTATGTCACAGGCTCGGCACAAAAATGTCTAGAGGGCATATTTTATCGCAGTGATGAAGAGGCTTACAAGGATGCATGGCAAAAGCTTGACCAACGTTATGGTCAGCCCTTTGTTGTCCAACGAGCTTTTAGAGACAAATTGTCAAAATGGCCTAAAATAAGTTCAAAGGATGCGGAAGGACTAAGGACATTTTCAGACTTTCTAAATGCATGTCTCCAAGCCATGCCCCATGTGAAAGGTCTAGAGATTCTAAGTGACTGTGAGGAGAACCAAAAGTTGTTGCAGAAAGTTCCAGATTGGCTGGCAGCCCGTTGGAATCGTCAGGTCACAGTTGCACTTATGGACGGCAAAGATTTTCCTTTGTTCAAGGACTTTGCACAATTTGTGGCAGTTGAGGCAGAAATCGCGTGCAACCCTGTCACTTCTTCATATGCTCTTCATTCATGCAGTTCATCCTACGAGAAGAGGACCACAAAGGACTTTAAACCAAACAGATCCACTCACGTCTTCACAACGCAAACTATGGTACAAAACAGTAAGGGAAGGACAACCAACACTAAATTAAAGGTGCCCTGCATGTTTTGCAAAGATGAAAACCACCAGCTGTTCAAGTGTCCAAACTTCTCAGAAAGGCCCTTAGAGGAGAAGCGCACATATGTTAAGGACAACAAGTTGTGCTATGGATGTTTAAAGGTGGGTCATAATGCCAAAGATTGTCGCCACAGACACACATGTGACATTTGCAAGGGAAGGCATCCCACTTGTCTGCACAATGACAATCACAATGCCAATGAAAGGTTTCCAAGCCCTGTCAACGCAGCTCCTAGCACTCCACAAGAAACTACGGCAGTCACAGCTCTCAATGTTACTAAGGTGGGTCAGTCAAATGGCACATCCATGATCGTTCCTGTATGGGTGTCCACGGTTCAGAGCCCTACTAACGAGCAATTAGTGTACGCACTTTTAGACACACAAAGTGACAGCACATTTGTCAGTGAAGAAGTAAGCAACCAGCTACAAGCAGACACTCACCCTGTAAAGTTAAAACTATCTACTATGCTGGGTGTCCATTCTATTGTTAAGAGTCACAGAGTATCTGGATTGTGTGTGAGAGGTTATGACTCAGACGTTCGCATCGATCTTCCCCCCTCATACACCAAGGACTTTATACCAATTAACTATGACAATATACCCACCAGTGACACAGCAAAACAATGGCCCCACCTGACAGAAATCTCTGATAAGATACCACCTCTTTTAAGTTGTGATGTTGGACTCCTTATCGGATTTAACTGTCCCAGATCTCTAGCCCCAAGACAAGTTCTACTAGGAGAAGGCAATGAGCCCTATGCAATCCTCACGGACCTAGGGTGGAGCATTGTTGGAGGCTCCACATTTGAGCTCAGTGAAACCAAGTCAAGTTTGTGTCATAGAGTCACAGTGAAGGAACTACCCCCTGTAACTCCCATGGATGTGATTAATGTGCTAGAGTCAGATTTTAAGGACACAAAAGCAAGCGACAAAACTGTCTCGCAAGAGGATCTCATCTTTTTGGACAAGCTGAAGGAAGGAATAAGGAAAAATGAACAAGGACACTGTGAGATGCCTCTACCATTCAAACAAAGGCCACACTTACCTGACAACAGAAGGCTTGCTGAAATCAGACTTGAACACTTAAAGAGAAAGTTCAATAAAGACGAGAAATACAAAAGAGACTACATAACCTACATGAAAGACATTATTGAAAGGGGTGACGTCGAAGAAGTACACAACGAAGGAAAACAAGGTGAACAATGGTACATACCCCATCACGGGATTTATCATCCCAAAAAGCCCACTAAACTGCGTGTTGTATTCGATTGTTCAGCCAAACACAATGGTACAAGTCTAAATGATCATCTTCTTCAAGGACCAGACCTAATCAATAATCTAACAGGCATCCTCCTACGGTTTAGACAACATCCTATTGCTCTCATGTGCGATATAGAAAAGATGTTCCATCAGTTTCATGTCCAGCAGTGTGACAGAGACTACCTGCGTTTTCTGTGGTGGAAAAATGGCAACACAGAGACACAGCCACAGGTTTACAGAATGAAGGTACATCTTTTTGGTGCAGCATCATCCCCAGGCTGTGCAAATTATGGACTAAAGTACTTAGCAAAAGAACATTGTCACACACACCCCGTGGGATCTGAGTTTATGGAGAAAGACTTTTATGTAGACGATGGAGTGACAAGCACAAACACAGTTGAAAGGGCAATACAGCTTGCACAAGAGGCTACAGAAATATGTGCACAAGGAGGGCTCCGTCTACACAAATTTATTTCAAACAACCCTGCTGTCCTACAAAGCATCCCATCATCAGAATGTGCAATAGAGACCAAAACAAAAGACTTAACATTCAAAGACATGCCACAAGAAAGGGCCTTAGGCATTCAATGGAGTATCGTGAAGGACTGTTTCAAGTTTGACAACACTTTAAAGGATCAGCCACCAACACGCCGAGGCATCCTATCAACTGTCGCATCCATCTACGATCCCCTTGGCTTCCTGGCACCATACGTGCTAATCGGAAAACAGATCTTGCAGGAAATGTGCCACCAAGGTATCAACTGGGACGACCCCCTGCCAGAAGCACTGAGGCCAAGGTGGGAGAGCTGGCAACGTGACTTTGCCAATCTAGACAAAGTAAACATAACTCGCTGTTACCTCCCAGCTAGTTTTAGAGACATTAAAGGAATAGAGTTGCACCACTTTTCAGATGCGAGTACAAGTGGTTATGGACAATGCACCTATTTAAGAGCCATAAATGAGAAAGAGGAGATCCACTGCTCACTAGTGATAGCTAAAGCCCGTGTTTTTCCTACCAAGCTGACAACAACACCCAGACTTGAGCTCACAGCAGCTGTAGTATCAACGGCAGTCAGTAACATGCTAAGAGAGGAACTCTGTTATGCTCAAGTCAAAGAGTATTTTTGGACTGATTCAAAGGTAGTTTTGGGCTATATAAACAATGATGCACGTCGTTTCCACACCTTTGTGGCAAATAGAGTCCAAAAGATTCAGCAATGCACAAGCCCTCAGCAATGGTTTTATGTGCCATCAGCAGAGAACCCAGCCGATAGTGCATCTAGGGGTAAAACTGTCACTGAACTTCTCTCATCTGACTGGTTCACTGGTCCTTCCTTTCTCTGGGAGAGGGACCTGCCCACAATACCAAGTATAGAGCTAGATCTGTCCATTGGAGATCCAGAGGTCCGAAAGACATTCAGCCTTGCAGAACGTCTGTCAAAGTTCTCGTCATGGTCTAAAGCAGTCAAAGCTGTAGCACGTCTCTCAAGAAGGGTCAGAAAGGTCAAATCAAATGCACCTACAACAGTGAATGAACAAGAAAGAGCAGCACATGTTATTCTCCGGGATGTACAAAAACAAACATATGGAAAGGAGATAAAGCTGTTAAGCAAAGGCAGTCAGCTCCCACATGACAACAAACTGTTCCACCTAGATGTTTTTGTGGACAAGGATGGTCTACTCAAGGTGGGAGGGAGACTTTCATCCACCAAAGACTCTTTCAAACATCCTATTGTTATCCCAAAAGAGCATCATGTGACCAAACTCATAATATCTCACTGTCATGAGAAAGTAAAGCACCAAGGAAAAGGCTTCACCATAAACGAAATCAGATCTACTGGTTACTGGATCCCAGGTATGAGCAGAACAGTTGCATCTTTCATCCGTCAGTGTATCATCTGTCGCAGACTCCGCAGGGCTCCAGAGGGCCAAAGAATGAGTGACTTACCTGCTGAACGCTTAGAGCCATCTCCTCCCTTCACATACTGCGGTATGGACTGTTTTGGCCCGTTTGTTACCATAGAAGGAAGAAAACAACATAAACGGTATGGACTAATATTTACCTGCTTTTGCTCCCGTGCCATTCACATTGAGTTATTAGACGACCTATCCACTGACACATTCATAAATGCATTAAGGTGTTTCATTGCTATTAGGGGATCAGTCCGTCAAATCCAGTGTGATCAGGGAACAAACTTTGTTGGCGCACAAAATGAGCTTAAAGCAGCCCTAAATGGACTAGACACCCAAAGACTGAGCACTTATTTGTCCCAAAAACAGTGCGACTTTGTGATGAATGCACCTCACTCCAGTCATGCAGGCGGAGTGTGGGAACGCCAGATAAAGACTGTCAGAAGTGTACTGAATACAACTCTGTCACTCGCCCATGGTAGACTTAATGATGCTTCATTAAGGACTTTATTCTATGAAGCTATGGCCATAGTCAATAGCAGCCCACTGACAGTTGATAACCTTAACGATCCTGACAGCTTAGAACCCCTTACCCCTAACCATCTGCTCCACATGAAATCCAGCGCAGCACTGCCCCCACCTGGTGCTTTCCCAAAGGAGGACCTCTACGGAGCAAAGAGATGGCGTCGTGTGCAGTTTCTGGCAGAGCAGTTCTGGTGCAGGTGGAGGCGCGAGTATCTACACAACATTATCGCCAGGCAGCGCTGGCACTCACCAAAAAGAAACCTGAAAGTAGGTGATGTTGTGTTGGACATTGATGAACTGTCACCCAGAGGTGAATGGAGACTTGCCAGAGTCTTAGAGACCTTTAGTGGCAAGGATGGACTCGTGAGAAGAGTAAAAATCTTCTTTGGAGACAAGAGACTGAATAACAAAGGGCAACGTTCTAATAAGCTTTCTATTGTAGAGCGTCCAGTACAAAAGCTAATCTTGAAATTAGAGTGTTCATAAGTTAATAAGTAGAAATGGTTATCTCTTGTTGAAAATTATTTGTTGTTGTTCGGATGTAAACCAACAAACATTCATAATTTTGGTGGGAGTGTAAGTAACCACAAGCATGTTTTATTGCAGCAAAGTGATTGTAGTTTTTCCTCTTGAAAATGTTGTAAATTTGCAGGCTTCCGTGTATAAGCTTTTATTTTGAAGTGCACTTCCTGTTTAGCGCAGTGAGCTGAATGTGAATGTAGCTTGTTTACTCTGCAATGCAATGGACAGAGACACGGTTTATCCTGCTTGTATCTTCAGTTATCTTCTCACTTGCAGCCCCTCCGAAGAGGCAAAAGGTGAACTAATTTATAAGTTAAAATATGGGAACATTTTTTGCTTGTTCTCTATTTGTATGCATAAATGTAAGACTGCACTTTGTGTTTTCAGCTCTTACGTTGGTTGGTTGGTTGGTTGGTTGTTGTTTGACACGGCTATGGTGAAAGGTCGTAGCTCAATAAAAACGCCACAAACCATCAGTAAAGTCTCATCCTTGTTCGGGGGGCATGCTACAACCATGTAACAAAATACAACTTCCTGTTCAAAGATGAAGCTTAGTTTATATACATTTCAGGTCCATCTGATCACAAATATCTAGGAGAAACTGAAAATACATCTCAAACAGGAGCTCGGGTCTCAGGAGGTGAAGTTAAATTCAAAAGACTGAGCAGCACAAGAAGCAATCATGAACTGTGGTTCATCTATTGTTATGTGCGAGTGCGCCTGTTTCCAAAAAGCATTGTATTCATGAGTTCACACAAAGATGGAGGCCGGAGAGTTTCTGGAACGCTCCACTCTGGGCCCCGTTTCCAAAACACATCGTTTTCACTCCTTTCTCGTGTGAACGGGAGGCCAAAACGCATCAATGCAACACCGTCTGCAGTGTAAACAGGGTGGTGTAAATGGGGCCTGTGTCATAGAGGGGCTCAGATCAATAACTGTTTTGCAGAGCAGCAGAGTGGCATGCCTCTGGTTGTGTAAAGTGCCCATTGTCTCCTTCTGTGCTATAAAGCAGGTTTCTGAGGCTGACGCTGTGATCACAGGTGAAAGAGTCACTTTCTCTTTGCTGCTTTGTTTCATTGTGTGAAACTGGAGCGGTATCAGGTCTATTCTGCTGCTGTGGGCTTTTAATATGGATTAATTTCTATACTGAGCCCTTGGACCCACTGAACTGTGCCGTCCACTCCTGATCGTGAGCCATTTGTTTTTGCTTTTTGTTAGGTTTGTGTTTCTTTTGTGGAAGCCGCACATGAAACACCACAGAGGGAGGGGCTCCTGCAGAGTTCGCTCGGAGACAGGAAAGAGCTAAAGGAAGCTACGCTTTTCTTAGAGGCTGCACGCAGGAACGGTGAGGATAATGAGAAACATAGTAAAGTTTGGACACAGTTTAATGTGACAGACAGGCAGAGTGTAGACTGCAAAGTTCGTATTGATCAGGCTCCACAAACAACCTGCACAGATCAATACAAACTGTTCATCCATCAGTGCGATTAGAAGAAGAAAACAGGGGCGGTCATATCAGGAAGGAGAAACAGGATCAACCCCTCAGAGGCCCTCAGTGCCTCTGAGTGCCACTCTTCTATCATTTGTATTTGGAGCACTCTTTTCTATTTTGAGTATATAAAGGAACATTTGATATAATGTATGTTTTTACATTAGTAATTCATTTTACACTTTTTTATAAAGTGAAATCTGAGGAGCCACTTGGGAGCTGAAAGAGCCGGTTCTTCTTTGGGAGCCGAGCCTAAAGAGCCGGAATTCCCATCATTACTCTGTGGAGGAATCACGAAGCATCAGCAGTTGCTGGGCAGGACTCACAGTCAGTGCCTGGAAAAACACGTCTGCATGAAGGAGCCCACTGTGACTGCTTTCAGAGAGCAAAATGATGGACAGAGACTGAATCACACAAGTTACACTCGAGTGATGCTCTCCTAAACATGCTGATCATACTCAGAGATCAGGAGTCGGGTATCATCAGCAGCTTTGTGCAGTTATGCAGATGTGTCAGTTTCGTGTGTGGCAGCAAGGGATGGACCCAAACACAGGACGTGAGACTAAACCAAAACTCAGCTGCTTGATTTGCAGGAGGCTCAGATAATACAAAAACACAATAATACAAAACCTGAAATCTCAACCAGGACAAAACAGGAAGCCTGGGAGAAAAGAGAAAACAGATCACTAAACTGGAAAACCCAGAGCTCTGAAAATCCACTTTGATTCCTTTTTTATTCAGTTTTTGATTCGTTCCTGAAATAACGACCAAAAAGCTTCAAAGTTCTCTCAGCTTTTGTTCTGGTACGCCTCACTTCCTGTTCCTGCTGATGCTTCGCTGACTAAAGCAGGTCAAGCAGTTGCTGCTCATTTGACTTCATGTTTTTGTTGTGTTAGAAGAGCAAACCCAGTACAAACTGTGAGGGAGCTGATCAGTGCTGAAATCTATGTATCAATATGAATTAATACGTACGATTGACATGAAAGCCAAGTTTGATGTGATGTTTAACAGAAGTGTCATTGGTATCTGTATATATCCATCCATCCATTCACTGGTAGTCTGGAGCTGGAGAAAAGGTCATTCAGCTTCTTTAAGTCTTTGGGTTCTCAGGACTGCACACAACAGAACCAGCTTCACATTTTCACTGTTAGACTTCTGCTTTACTGTTATTTAATGTAAGTAATGGGTTCTACACACAAGAGCATGAATGT
This sequence comes from Archocentrus centrarchus, assembly GCF_007364275.1. NCBI lineage: Eukaryota > Metazoa > Chordata > Actinopteri > Cichliformes > Cichlidae > Archocentrus > Archocentrus centrarchus. Next base: position 1,169,053 of record NC_044347.1, read on the forward strand.
GGTTTAAAGTCTCAGCCTTTACAGGGAGGAAGTAAAGCTCTTCCTTCTCTTTGTTCCGAGGCTGATGGCAGACTCTCCCTAACACGTCCACTTTATTGTGCGCTCGTTCATTTTTCTCTCACAGCTCTTTAACACGTCCTCTTTCTGTGTACTTATTAATCTGTCACGCTGATCGTGGCTCACAGCTGCTTAAAGCCTGCGTCTGTACTGCAGCACAGACACAGAGCATCATTCAGTCCTGCCAGCTGCCTCTTGGCAGCATTTGAAGGATGAGCGACTCCACTTTCTCTGCAGAGAGACGGCTCAGAACTTTTTAGCAGTCTCTGCTGTCCTGATCCTCCCAGATCATCTGCTAGCATCAATAAGCACACATAGAACTGCATCTGCACTACAGCTCAGAGCTCGCTGTGAATTAGAAACCTCTTGTTTCTGTTGAGTGACACCAAATGAATCCTAAATGTAAAAGAATAGAAATGCTTCATAGCTCCAATATCTCCATGTGTGTACAGAGGCCCATCTGCAGCAATAATAGCTCCTGTGTTCCAGCGCTACATGGTGTTAGCTGATGTAAGTTTATCACGTTAAAGCCCAACTTCTCAGTCAGATCCAGCTGTTTCCAAAGATGTGAGCACAGTGCTGAACTATGGAGCTGATTCAGGAACAGTAAATGTGTCACATTAGTGTCTGGATCCTCCCAGTTTCTCTTTCTAAGCTGATCACACCAAGTTTGCACTTTTCTGTAAAGGCAGTGTCAAAGCCAGCTGTTCAAACTCTGCAGCTTTTATCAGTTTCACACATGGAATCATTTTCATTTCTTACAACACTGTAAACCCAGATTTTAATTTGACTTAAAAATATTGAGTTCATATTACTTAAAATGGCCCAGTATGTGAACATCACTTGTTAATGCTGAGTAAGCTGAACTGTTTCATGTCCTTTTTTATTGTAATTGTGTTTTAAGTCCAATCAACAGCTGCTACTGAAATAAACCGAGTTTATATTAAACATCTGTCATTTCACAACATTACTTATTAATGCTGAGTAGACTGTACTTTTTGATGGCCTATCTTATTGTAATGATGTGTTTGAGTATGCATGGTGGCGTGGTGGTTAGCACTGCTGCCTCACCGCTACAATAACTATCTAATAATCGGGGTTTGATTCCACCTCGACCCGGGCCTCTCTGTGTGGAGTTTGGATGTTCTCCCCGTGTCTGTGTGGGTTTCCTCCCACAATCTGAAGACATGCAGTTACTCAGGTTAGGTTAATTGGTCACTCTTAAGTGCCCACAGGTGTGAATGATTGTCTGCCTCTCTCTGTGTTGGCACTGCAACAGGCTGGTGACCTGTGCAGAGTGTACCCTGCCTCTCTTCATCCACAGTGAGCTCTGCTCCATCTTTCTGCTGCTCTTTCTCTCCTCATCCTGCACCTTCATGTCTCCTGTCCTCTGATGGAAAACCACCCGCTGCCTTCTTGTCTCTGCCTTCAGTTGGATCAGCAACAATGACAAAGGTGAGACGACTCAGGAAACTGTTGCTGCTTTAAATGCTCTTACAGACAGTCTGATTGGAGCCTTTAAATTGACCTGATTTCTGCTCCATTCAATCAGAGGCTTAAAGCAGCACTTGGAAACAGAACTCCAATATGATCATATCAGCATGTATGTGATCTCCATGCTGCTGCTCATAGAGCACACTGTGTTTGGACTCAGTCCAACAATCTGCTGTCAGATCTTGTTTGCAGTCTGTCAGAGAGCTGTGGGAGCAGAGATGGGCTGTAGTTTGTGGGCAGCTTTTTCAATCTTTCCACACAATAAACCATCATTAATGACAGATTGTTGCTGAATGCTTTCATCATACAGTCAATGATGTCTGGGACTAAATCCATCCCAATGCCATCACAGTCAGGTGACTTACTGCCCTTCAGTGATGTCACTACATCAGTCATTTCCTCTTCCTGTGTTCCCCTCACAAACACTGAGTTTGCTGCACTTTGGATTTGGACTCATAGGAAAAGGTCCAGTTTTTACAATTTCTCTGGTCGAGCCAGGACCGCCATCAAGAAACAATCATTGACACTTTGTTTTCTCTCACTGATCAGTGTGTTTGGACCTGATCATTATCTGGATAGTCCAATAATTCTTTATTGGCAACATGATTTAGTCCTTTCCATGTGTTTCCACTGAGGGACAGAGACTGATGCTGCTCACTGTGTGGATGAAATCAGCCATTTCATAAATCTGTCTTCAGATCAGCACAAATCAAATTCATTTTCTTCTTCTGAACAAAATTGTCCATGTTGAGCATTTCCTCTGGAAACATTTCTATCCATGCTGCGGGGTTCCTGTAAATACAGCCGTTTCTTTGACTCCTCCCATTTCAATCGTTCTGCACTCCATCAGATCCTCCTCACATTTCACTGAGCGTCCTGCTTTGGTCATTGTTATCAATATACAGGACAGCCCCCCCCTCCATTTGTTCATGTCTGTCATACAGCTCATATCCATCAATCAAGTCTCTGAAACTGCAGTCACAGTGAAACTCTGAGAACTTTGTGCTCAACAGTCCAAACGTTGGGACTGGTTTGCACTGAGACTCCTACTATTGATCTGATTGATGTGATCTGCTGCTCCATGGTGGAGAAGCTTCTCAGTATTACAGGATTCACAGCTATTATTCTGGATCCTGGGACAGAAATGATTTTCAGGCTCTGTGATCAGTGCACTCAAAGAGTTTTACTCCCAAATCCTCATTTTCACTCTTCATTGATGGACAGAGTTCATTTGGAGCAAACAGCATCAACATACTTGTGCAAATGCTGCCACGGCAAAAACAACATGGTTGGAGCCGTGTGATGGAGGTGCTTGTAACCATTTACTGGCTGGCCTGTGGCGCCTCCTATAGGGCAACAGCAGACATCTTTGCTATACCAGCAGCCACAGTGTGCAGGATTGTCCACAGCGCTGTTGAAGAAATGATGACCATAATCCACAAAGTAATTCATTTCCCCAAAGCAGACGACATGGAGGAGGGTGGGGCAGGCTTTGCATGCCTTGCATGAGCCATTCCAACACACTGCAGGTGCCACTGATGGATGCCATATCCAGATTCTTCCACCTGGGGAACCACAGAAAACTCTTATAGAAACAGGAACCTGCTCCCCTCTGTGCTACTGCAGGGCATCTGTGATGTCAGAGGGGCATTTCTGGATGTTTACATCAGCAGTTCTGGATCTGTGCATGATGTGCTGTACAAACAGGCCCTGTATCCATCAGCAGGCTTCTTCCTCTTGGGAGATGGTGGATACCCATGCCTGCAGCATCCAGTCTCATTAATGACCCCATATCATCAGCCTGTAGCAAGAACACGATTCTATTCTCATTAGAGGAAAGTTACATTAGTTACTGTGAGACATTTGGTCACATTTTAGAAGAACCATTAAAGTTATTTACTGTCTAAATGTTCTGTGAACCTCAGCATCAATTTCATTTTACAATTTTAATTCTTAATGCTTTCATTTCCTGACAGGATGGCAGCATGTTGATCTTTATCCCAAAAGATCTTTTGGAAGTACAGAATCAAACTAGAAAAAGCATTTCCTGAAGAAAATGAACTGTGAATGCTGTAAGCTGAAAGATTGCAGCTGAAATGCTAAGAAATGCTTCAAAGAGCTGAAACTTCATTTGTTGAATGAGCTTCAACAGCTGAACTGCTGAACAGCTGGATAGCTGAACAGCTGAATAGCTGAAAGGCTTGGCTTTATTTTAAAGCCTAAATGGTGTCTCTAGCTGAAATGCCAGGAAATGCTCCAAAGAGCTTAAATCTGGCTGAAAGAGTTTAAGCTGGTGAATGAATGCTCAATGGAAAATTTTTAAAGTTTGGAGTAAAGTGGGACTTGAACCTGCTCTGTCTGCTTCTTCTGCATTTATGGTTCCTTTTTCTACCACTGAGCCAACAGTAGTGTCATACCAGCAGTGAGGTTTGCAAGCATACATATTGGAGAGCTCTGCCAAGCTGAATGCTTGTAAATGCACCAATTGAAAACACCTGCCAGGTGCACTGCTTACCTGCTGAGATGCATGCACTCTGTCAAATTTGCCTCGGCACACCTGTCAAATAACTGCTTCTAAGTCAAAAACCGTAGCTCCTATGAAAATCATTTTTGAACTGTGAGTGCCACAAGGACCTGCTCTAAACAGTGGTGTAATTTTTATTTTCCTGGGCTCAAAAGTGTGGCCGTGGGAGCAGTTTATAAAAGGTGCTCATTTCTGCTTTGGAGAAAATCAGCTCTCTGAAATTACTATAAAGGTTAATGAAGGAGTTGGAAGGTACTCCCTCTGTTTGAACGCTTACAGTTTAAAAAGTGTACATTTGACAGGGTTTAAAGACACAATGTTTGAAAGTAGAGAAGCAGCTCTACATTTTGAGCATAAAATGATGGCTGTAGCGCGAAGAGTGTGGACACAGTGGCAGTTTAAAAATAAATTTTCCACCTGAAAGTTTTGAAGCCTCCCACTCTACTAATCAGGCTCCCACTCTAGCAAATGCAATACACAACCATTATAAACTCTGAAACGGCTGAAAAAACACCTTAAACTTAAATGCTCACTGTGCTTAAACTGTAAAAGATTTTGAAACACCAAGTAAAAGCTGAATAGCTGAAAGGCTTGGCTTCATTTTAAAGCTTAAATGGTTTTTCTAGCTGAAAGTATGCTGAAGTTATTAGCTTTTAAACCCTGAAAGGATTTGAAAAGGATTTGAAACTTCCCCATTCATTTTGAATGGCAAAAATGAAGATTATAAAAAGTTCAATATCTTAAAAAGTATAAAGGTTACAAAAAAGAAAAGTAATAGCACAAATCTCCAGAATGGGCTGAACATTTTGATACCAGAACGGTGTCTGTAGCCCAAACGCTGCTTGAGTTTTTAGCGACCGAAGGTTTTTGGAGTACAAGAACAATACTGTGAATGCTTTGCAGCATTCACAGTAAATATGCAGAGTTTTTTTTTATTTTAAAGCCCAAGTTGAAGAAAGGTTCAACAGACATCATGCAAAGTTTAAAGCCAATGTTAAAGATGCTGCAAATCAGATTACAGTTGGTTCACTTCCTGTTTGGCTTCAAATGAGTGCACAAAGTCACTAAAATATCTCCCTGTTACATACACAGAAATAAAGCTCACTTCCTGTTTGAAATGTAAAGGTGCTTTATTTACAGCTCATCAACAAGTCTGTCACACAGACTGAGGGATCTCTCAGCCCTTTGTGCAGCTGCCCTCTCCCTCTCCTCCTCCCGCTCCTCCTCCCTCTCCTCCTGATCCTTTAGGACCTGCAGGATAGCCTGTCTGTCCCTGAGCCTCTTCTGCTGTCTCGTCCTCCACTGTTCTGGTGGAGGGGCAGAGGCGGGAGTGCTCGCTGCACCACCCGTGGTAGCGGTCAGATTTGCTGCGACGACCGGGGGAGGATTAACTGAGTGCTGCCCCTGGAGCACAGCATCCATCATACTGTACCACTGCCAGGTGGCAGCAGGAACACTCCCAGCCTCCACCCCTTTGCCTGTCGCTGGATCCCTAAGCTCCTGAAAATATGTATTAATTGCTATATTAACACAGTAGTATATATTAACACTGTATGTAAAACAAGAGGGGCTCAGACATAAAGCCTCATGAACAATAAAGCACTTCATTTTTGTAGGAAATGGTCAGATTTCCTTGTACTTGTCTTTTAAATTGTTCCTTTTTTTGGCTTGTTTGGCTGAGATGCCCTGCAGACCTGACAGTCCCTGAGGAAAGGCAAATACACACACACACACACACACACACACACACACACACACACACACACACACACACACACACACACACACACACACACACACACACACCAAAAGGGTAACACGGTCACTTCAGCTTCCTCAAACACACAGGCAACAAAATTAGCACTTACTCCCATCCACTCCTGGATGAATTTCTCCTCCCAGTGAGGAGGCTCTCATTTGCCTCCTGCCACTCAGTGAGGGCTCCCGCTTCTTCAGTTGTCCCTTGATTAAAAGTTCAAAGGTCACCTATTGCAATAAACATAGCACAAGAATAACAGAAAGCAATATTTTTAATAGCATTTGTGCAAACTATAACAATACAAAATGATTTATATGTGAGCCTTCAGAGACAGCAGCAAATGTCCAAACAACATGCTGAGAAAAGGTCGCTGTTCTCAACGGGCTGTTGGGCTAATGAAGCGTCTCTGAAAAAGTCAGAGCAAATTTTAATTAGAGTTTGTTCTGATAAATTAAGCACATGTTTAAAGTTTAAAGGCCTGTATTCTCACATTAAAAGTATTTTTTGAAACTAAACGACGGCCATTTCAACAACAGAACTGAACCTACAATTGTGAGTCTGGTCTTCAGGTAGCGTCTCCATTGCGAAGTGCATTCTGGGATACTTGGCCGCACGAAGTCCACATAAGTCACCACCAATGCAGATTAAAGGGGCGGAGCGAGAACACATCCAGGTGTTTTCAGAGGACTTGCCTTTATGCGTACTCAGGTTTGGAACAGATGACGTTCCACGAGTTCTCGAGTACAGAAGTCCGCACAAGAACACGTACTGAGAAACGGCCCTGGTCTGTTATCACCAAACTTCTGTAGTATTCACGATGTTGCTGTGTGCAAAGTTTAAACCTGGTAACTGTGACGTGCACAAAATGGGAAAAGTATCGACTGCTAAATAACACAATTAAAACTAAACATGGTTTTGTGTGTTTTTAAGCATTACCTCAATTGTTTGATGGATTTTATATTTATTTAACCCCCACAGACGCATCGATTTATGACATCGTCGACTTCAGATGACGTAGCAGCAGGACGCTGATTCGCTGTCTCTCTGTTTCAGTGTGAGTTCAAAGTGCAGACTTCAAACTACGTCCCAGTTTTGAAATGGCTTCAACAGGCCAAGTAAAACCAGAGTTATGATTAATATCCCTTTTCCTGTATATCATCCTGATGTTTGCGTGCAGGAGAAGGGCAGGAAGTTCTTGCCAATCACAAAATGATGTGGCAACAGCTGGTATTTGGCTGCTGAGGCACAGCCTTGGCTTGGGATGGACAGGAACTCTTCTTTGGAGCAGCACAAATAATTTGTGTGGTATCTGATTGTGACCCCTGAGTATTCTGTAGTTGTACAGCTGTATTTTAGTTATATTTTAATGTACTATATAACTTTCTTATTTCATAAATTTGTGCATATATCTGAGCTATCCTAACAGTTATTTAAATACTAACACGTACATGCTTTCTGGGCTGGTTTCGACCAGTTTGCAGAGAAAGGAGAGGGCTTTTGGTATGCAGAGCCTTTGGCTGGCCTCATATTTCAGGCCTCTCTGGAATGATGGAAACCAGATGTGTGCAGACTGAGAGACCTTTCACCCAGAAACGTGGCCTCACACGTGATACCAAACGTGGAACTGAAAACAGAGAGAGTGTCAGATACCACACTGCAGTTTGGATTTAGTCAGGTTATTGATGATTATTATTAATTGAAGCTGATTTCACTTTATCTTTATAAGTCGCTGCTGTTGGAGAGAATTTCCAGCCCACATTTCTGAGCGCAGCTGAGTCACGTGACCGCCCAGCGACAAACCACAGCAGAGCAGGAAAAAGGGGGCGGAGCAAAGTGCGGCTGCGTGGTCGGAGCGGAGCTGAGGGAGCTGCTTTTTCATTGATCAAAAGAAGTGAAGTTAGAGGAGAAACAAACTAAAGCATCGATCCAACATCTCTACCAACGTTCGTATCGATACTTGGATCGATCACCCACCCTGATCTCCTGGATGTGACCTGAGAACAGCGCTAATCTGTCTGTGGGCTCAGCTACAGGTAAGCATCGAGCTAACTTTAGCAGTTGAGCGTTTGGCAGAAAGCTGGAGCAGAAACTGCTGTGGATGAACACATGAGAGGAAGTGAACTCCTAAAATGATGCGCAGAGAGCAGCTGGGCGGTGAGGGGAGAGAGAGGAGAGAAAAGAGGAGCACAGAGATCCCAGCAACAACACACAGGACAAAACACAAAGAGCAGGAGACAAAAAGCTAAAGACACGCAGCAGTGACCGCTGCAGCTACACCTGGGAGAGCAGCTACAAATTCATCTGCGCATCTACATCGTTATGTACGGTTCAGTGTGTGCAGGGAAGCGGGGGCTTCATGGTGCCTTTAGGTCAGGGGTGGGCAAACCTCTTAGCTATCGGGCTTAGGGCTGCAACTATCGATTATTTTAGTAATCAAGTACTCGATCAATTATTACCTGTGTAATCAGATAAATACTTTTTTCATGTTAACAGTTCATCTGCGTGTTTTAACTTCTACATTCTTTCCAGTAGTACAAACAAACAGTAGCTACTCCCATAAACATTAAATTGACCCCATCTTTTCTGATTATGACCCCATATTGTAGAGCCTGTTTCACTGAACAATTTGCAATATGAATTATGGTTATATCTCATTCCTGAGCAACGATATGTTAGGTTGAGCAGAAAGAAATTGTGCATTTTTTCATCACTGTTTCCATTGGAAATCCGATCTGTCGGGAATGTGAATATGGCTCGTCTATAACGCCTTGTTGTCACTTTCCTTTCATATATAGAAACCAAATCTTTTTCAGTCATCTTAATCCTGGGATGGTCACTCGTCCAATATTTATCTGCTATCTTTGTCTAGAAGTTAGCTAAAATAGCCAACATGTTATCTCATGTCAGCACAACGTCCCCACCAATGAAAAGGCTGGAACAGCAGCAGGACTCACTTTGTTTTTTTAAACAGAGTAACATCAGTGTAACAGTTACACAACACAAGGGCAACACCTGATCATAAAGTATCAACATGTACGACAGTATATTAGATATGTGTAATGCAGAGGTGGGAAGTAACGAAGTACAAATACTTTGTTACTGTACTTAAGTAGATTTTTCAGGTATCTGTACTTTACTTGAGTATTTATTTTTCTGAGTACTTTTTACTTTTACTCCCTACAGTTTTACACAAGTATCTGTACTTTCTACTTCTTACATTTTCAAACAGACTCGTTACTTTTTTAACACGTCAGAGAGAAGTTTGCGTTTCCGGTCAGTGCGCCGTCAAACAAACGATCTGAGCCTAAACGGAGGAATAATAACATATAAGAGACAATCGTACTGGTGTATCCTCCATCACCGGGCTTATCTCGTACAAAGGGAATAAATACACAAACCCATATAATTAATGGATCATTTATAGCGCTATAATCAGGGGTCACAGCGGGCCGGACCGAGTCCGTAAGTCGTGCTCACGGGACATAAACAGCTTAGCTAGCGCTACTGAAGAGGAGCGAGCATGAAGGGAGTAACGTGTGGCAGGTAAATGCAACGTTTCTAAATGCTCAACAAATATCAGAAAACACACAAAGTGTGCAGTTTGTCACACAGTGTGTCTGCTAGCTAAAAGAAGAGCTGCTGTATTTCAGGGAGGTACGGAAGCCGAGTGGCCATGGTACGTATAAACTTTTTTCTGATGGTTTTCTCGAGATAACGAGTTAAATAACTCGTTATCTCGAGAAAACGAACTTTGTTTTTAACGGGATGATTAGTGTGTGTTAAACCTGATTCCTTTCTTCAAATGCCTGTCACACCAGTCCGAGTCCGTTCTTGTAACGGTTTAAAGAGCACTGAGAAACTGATCATGAGCATTAAAGAAAAGATAATCATTTCGTAATCTCGAGAAAACCATCGGTAAATTAACTCGTTATCACGAGAAAACACAGTTCGTTTTCTCGGGATAACGACTTATTTATCTCGTTATCTCAAGAAAACCATCAGAAAAAAGTTTATACGTACCATGGCCGCTCTCAGCTTCCATAAAGGGAGAGCAAAGAGAGAGAAGTTCACTCAGAGATGGAGAAAGAGGACAGGACTTTTACCAGAGTATTTTTTAACACAACTACTTGTACTTCTACTTAAGTACAGACTGTCAGTACTTTTGCCTCCTCTGGTGCAATGATATCTTATCAGGAGAATGGTAGTACACAGAGTAATGACTCAGTTGAAGCAATGAAAGGTGGAGAGGCTGAAGAAACTCAGACACTCAGACGAGATCTTAAGTTAGTTTAGTGAAATATGTATTGGCCTCTTATTACTGTTAAATATAAAACTAAACAGTTTGATCATGAGAAGAACTGGTTCAGGGAGGAGAGCCAGGTGGAGCTTCAGGGTGTGAGGTCAGCTTTAAAAAACACATTAATTATAACAGATCCAGAAAGAACAGGTGAGGACTGATGTCAGTTTTTTTCCAAGGTAAATTTTCAATAATGTTTTCATTATTTCCACAGTATTTATAAGAGTATGGGTCAGGTTATGTTTAGGTTGCCAGGTGCAGTTCAACACCCCACTAGAGTTGGTGAAATGCTTCTCCATAGTGACCAATAAATGGATTTTTTTTTTCTCATTTAATATAAAATGAGCCACCTTTAGGTTCAGGAGCTGAGCCTCATCTCTGAAACCATTTTGTATGTTTAGGAGCAGCAATGCAGCACAAAGGAGAAGGAAAAAGAGAGGGTGGTGCAGGGCTCGAGGTCAGGTCTTAAAATAAATGAAAACCTTTATTGTAAGGGTCAGGTGATGCTGTTAACAGAGTTGACAGCATATGAGATGTAATGTATAAATCTTAGGGCTGGCAATAAATCAATAGCAATATGTATTGCGATAGACACGTGATCAATATAGCATTTTTTTATGCTTTGCTCCGAGTATTTACGGATCTGTCGGGTGTCCGATATGTGTCCCCCCCAATAGTAAACTCATTCCTACGCCCTTGGACCCATGGCCATAGCAGGCCTGAAATGGGTAAATGAAAATCAACTGATTTTGATCAAATCCGCAGGATGGACCCATCACATGGATAGTTATAAGGAAATGAAGTTTGGACACTATACGACATCCCATTTAGCCTGTAGGGTGATAGAAATGTCACCAAAATCTTTGAACACTTTATTAGAGCACAACTGTGCAAAGGCCTTATTGTAATTGCTTTGGACATTGAGCCAAACGAATTGCTCTTTTGAGGGCCTAAACATGCTCAAAAACTCATGGAATTATTCACACGTCGGTCTGGTGAAAATTTGAGCATTTTAATCAGGAAGTCCACCATTTTAAATTAATTATGCAAATTTGGTGATTTGCACCCCTCAGACTTTTTCTAATAACTCAGAGGTTTTGGATGTTATCAACTTCATATTTGGTTTGTCTAATCTACACACCAAGGGGAATCTAAATTTAAAAGATGGTGACTTTTTGCCAAGGGGGCATGGCCAATATCCCCCTGTGAATTTTGATCATTCGCCAGGAAATTTTAATTGGCTCTCATTCATACCTACATAATCCAGTCTGGATCAGACTTCTTCAGTGGGATGATGGTCCACCCCTGAACACATACACATGACAATATTTAATAACAGTCGCAGTGCCACCTAGTGGGAACAGGAAATGTCTTGTTTTACACTTTGAGGTTCAGCTCCAAGGTGGTTGAGTAGAACCATCTCAAATTTCCCCTGGGAAGCCTTAACAAGTTGGTCTTGTACTGTTTTCAGAACTGTGAGTTTTCGCCAAAGGGCGTGAACCTGGCAGGATGGCAACGTTCGGTGTTTCGCCATGAAGACAAAAAGGGCTGTAGCTCAAAGACACATTGTTAATGTGCAAATGGCGCTCGCTAGCAACATGTCTATGGTTATAGTGATCCGCTCTGGAGAAAACAACTACAGCTGAAATTGTCAGCACAGTGAGCACAACACACAAACATGGCAGAGAGTGGTGGAGGTGTGGAAAAACATGTCAGCGATGATCCACTTATACTACTTTTCCAAGCTGCCGGTGCTGGTTTGAAAGAACGGGCTCGCATTTCCACCACGTTTCTGTGAACTGCTCCTTTGTGTATGAGTGTGGGTGGGTCCTCGTCTGGACACGAAGCCGAAGGGCACAAACGTGGGAGAACACGCTCCCCTTTCCCCGCAAACTAGCTGGTCTGGAACCAAGAACGTGTGACGAAAGCAGCAGAAGGGCGTGACTCTGCCGTCTCAACATCAAGTTTTCTACCATATTACATGTGTATTAATGAGAAAAGAGAAGCGATTTTCACGGCTGTGAATTAGGTTGGGCTCTAAGGCTGAACTTGCTGCTTTGTATCAGTTCATATCACAGATAAAAGGACACAAAGTGTGTACTTGTCGTCTTGCTCTAATCGCTGTCTGTGTTTCCCTCTGTGCTGCACACAGATGCTGCAGTAGTTTGGTTTGGACCCTAAAACATATTTGCAGCACAGAAAGGGGAGCGTGTTCTCCCACGTTTGTGCGCTTCAGCTTCGTGTCCAGACGAGGACCCGCCCACACTCATACGTAAAGGAGCAGTTCACAGAAACGCGGTGGGAACGCGGGCCCGTTCTTAAGCTTTTCACCGGTTCATTGAAACCGACACCAGCACTGGCACGAGCACCGGCTCCTCGGAGGTGGGAAAGTAGAATTAGTCTAGTCCAGCAGCTTTGTGGGTGTTCTGTCTATAAAGGGTGTATTTACATCTCTCTCAAGTATGGACAGAGGCGTCATGGCAGTAACAGGTCTGAAAACCTCCCAGTCGCTGCGGTCCAGCTTGAAAAGGGACTCCAACCACAAACCTGTGGGTTACTAGTCGGCTCTTCAGACCTTCTGTCTTTGTTTCCAACAAGTTTCCACCTACTGTTTCTAGATGCCCACCCTAACATAGCAGGCTGGAACCGGCCGTGTCCCACAGAAGTGTATAAATCCAAATGCAGCCTTAAAGGGCTCATTCCCCCAAACAGTGCAGTGTGGTAGCTTCTAATAAAGATCTGTTCTCCTGCAGCTGATCATCAGGAGGAGGAGAGTCTGACGGAGCAGCAGAGGAACATTTTCAGCCTCTACAGAGGAAACAATGAGTTCAACACAACAGGTGAGAAAAATCTCAGTGTTACACTATTATTGAAACTGTGTGACTTCATCAGCTGCTGTTGGTTTGGTTTATTATGGTCCCAGTTAGCACTGAAGTTACAACAAGACCAAATACAAAGGTCACATTTTACATTTGTTTGTGTGATGAGAAACTCAGTGAGAGATCTGATAACTGCTTTGTTATCACAGTTATAGCCAGAAATTTTTTTGAGGTCAGCGTGTAGTTACATTTCTCGAGGTTTATGTCAGGTTAGGTTCAGAGGATTTTCAGTTATGTACGTAGGACCGACACAAAACTTTAAATCAGGCCTTGTTAGATCGATAGAGTGATAATTTTTCATATAATCCAGAAGAGTTACACTTACAGTGTCTTGCAAAAGTATTCATACCCCTCGAACTTTTCCATATTTTGTCACATTACAACCACAAACATAAATATATTTCACTGTAATTTAATGTGAAAGACCAACACAAAGTGGTTACAATTGTGAAGTAGAAAGAAAATTATACATGATTCAAAACATTTTTTACGAATAAAAAACTGAAAAGTGTAGAGGTTGGTTAAGAGAATATTGGGGAGTAAACAGCATCACGAAGTCCAAAGAACAGCAGACAGGTCAGGAAGAAGGTTGTGGAGAAGTTTAAAGCAGGCTTAGGCTATAAAAAGATTTCCCAAGCTTTGAACATCTCACGGAGCGCTGTTCAATCCATTATCCAGAAATGGAAAGAGTACAGCACAACTGTAAACCTACCAAGACAAGGCCGTCCACCTAAACTTACAGGCCCAACAAGGAGAGCACTGATCAGAGATGCAGCCAAGAGGCCCATGGTGACTCTGGACCAAATGCAGAGATCCACAGCTCAGGTGGGGAATCTGTCCATAGGACAACTATTAGTGGTGCACTGCACAAATGTGGTCTTTATGGAAGAGTGGAAGAAGAAAGCCATTGTTAAAGAAAACCATAAAAAGTCCCGTTTGCAGTTTGCCAGAAGCCATGTTGGAGACACAGCAAACATGTGGAACAAGGTGCTTTGGTCAGAGGAGACCAAAATGGAACTTTTTGGCCAAAATGCAAAACGCTGTGTGTGGTGGAGAATTAACGCTGCACATCACTCTGAACACACCATCCCCACTGTCAAATATGGTGGTGGCAGCATCATGCTCTGGGGCTGCTTCTCTTCAGCAGGGACGGGGAAGTTGGTCAGAGTTGATGGGAAGATGGATGGAGCCAAATACAGGGCAATGTTGGAGGAAAACCTGTTGGAGTCTGCAGAAGACTTGAGACTGGGGCGGAGGTTCACCTTCCAGCAGGACAACGACCCTAAACATAAAGCCAGGGCTACAATGGAACGGTTCAGGACATAATAAAAATGATTTGGTCTTAACAGATTTTACCAGTACCAGGTGTTTGGTGCAATGCTCCAACCTCAGGTCTAAAACTAGTATCAATGGGAGGAGTTTGAAGGTTCAGGTTGTTCCACGAATGCATTTCACTCACTGCCTCTGTTTGTATCTCTGTCACTGCAGGACCAACATGGACTGAGAAGTCAGTGCTCTCAGGAGGCTGACAAAGCTCACACAGAGAAGAGAGAAAAAGAATACACCTGTGATGAGTGTGGGACGGGCTTTAGTAGTAAGGGCTCATTAAAAAAACATCAATTCATCCACACTGGAGAGAGACCCTTTAATTGTGACTTGTGTGGAAAGTCTTTTACCCAGGCTGCAGGCTTAAAAAAGCATCAACTCATTCACAGTGGAGAGAAACCATACAGCTGTGACCAGTGTGGCAAAGCCTTTTCTCTTATTACCACCTTACGGCAGCATCAAGTTACCCACTCTGGAATTAAAGCATACAGCTGTGACATTTGTGGAAAAACTTTTACCCGCATAGGGAACCGAGACAGACACCTACGCATTCACACTGGACACAATGCTTACTGCTGTGATCAGTGTGGCAGAAAGTGTGCAGCATACTCAGATTTACGCCGTCATATATTGACCCACAGTGAAGAGAGACCTTATCACTGTGACCTGTGTGATAAGACTTTTAAAGATCCACATACCCTGAAAGGACACCAACAGATCCACAGCAGAAAGAGACTCTACAAGTGCAGTTACTGTGAGGTATGTATTTTAGCCTGACAGTTTGGAACAACTCTCCTCTAGCATGTTAGCAATTCTACTGCATGTAGCACTGGGAGAATCATCACATTTTAATTTCAGTTATGATTTTTGCTTCCATGATCACACAAATCTAAATTATTACTTTTTGTAGTGCCAAACATTATTATCACTGTAATATTTTAGATTCTGGCAGTTTCCTGGTAAATCATGGTTTTAGGGCTGCAGCTATTGATTATTTTATTAGTCGAGTATTCTATCGATTATTCCATCACTTACTCGAGTAATCGGATAAGAAATACTCTTTTTTTTTTTTTGTATTAACAGTTCATTTGCATATTTTAACTTCCGTACTGCAGTTTTTCCCTGTGTGAAACAAACAGGGTGGATGGAGCAGCTACAAAGTTCTCTTTTCTTCACTTACTGATCAGGTGGTTGATGAAGGACCTCCAGCTGTTTCCCAGCAAAGGTTTAATGGTGGTTAGGACGCTAGAAAAACATTTTCTTTCAGTTCATCTAAGTGCACCGTCTCTCTAACGGCTCCGCCCCTTTGCGAAGACAGACTGCATGTAAAACAGCTGACTGCTGCTGTTGTGTTGAGAGCTGCGTGAGCGTAATCTTGTAATGCTTTATATTCACAAGCATTCTCCTAAATACGTTTCTACTGCAGGTCTATATTTAGTCACTGACCAGGAATTAAAGTATAAAAAATATTTTGACGGGGAAGGGGTCCTTCCAGTACGGGACGATCGCTAGTGCTAATAGCAGCACTCGCTAGCAATATTATGTCTGTGGTTATAGCGATCCGTTCTGGGAGCTGAAGTAGAGAAAAAGATAACAGCTGAAATTCTCAGCACAGCGAGCACAACAAACACACAGAGAGCGGTGGAGGCGGAAAAACATGTCAGCGATAATCCAGTCAGTGTTAAAGGGAATCCGTCGCAGTGACGGAGAACTTTTTAGAATCTGAGGGGTTTTTTCTAACTCCTGATTAGCACTCCAGTCCAGTAGGTGGTGGTAATGCAGCTTTAAGCTGGTTTGTCTACTGCCATTAAACCCACAAGAAGAAGACAACTACCGAGAACTGTAATGGTGCTGATGTGGGTGAAACGCTCCACTTACACGGAGACACCTGAACGCTGCAGAGTTTTAACAAAGCATCAAAGCAGCAAATTTGCTTCGAGGATTTTTTTATAATCAAATTATTCGACTGACTCGAGGAATCGTTGCAACCCTGTATTACTATTGTTATTTCTGCATAAATGGGCCTTTATGTTGGTTTACAGTGGCTCCTTTCTTCAGTCAGGTGCATATAGAATTAAAAAAAATTGAATGTCCTAAAAGAAATTCAAAGTATAAAATAAAACCAATAGAACACATAAAAATCATCTCCTCGTATGCTCTATTAGCACAGTTCAAACATTTGGCACAGAAAATCTGTCCTGGACGGGCTGCCTGTTGTGCAGTTTACTTGTGATATTCCTTTTTGTCTTATATATGGCTTGTTTATGTTAATGTTTCCACAGTGGAAGTGGAAGTGGGCTTTTAAAACCATTTGATATTATTCTTCCAATCTTTGATACACAAATTCTTCTCTCTCCAGGCAAAAACACCTGTAAGCTATGTTACCACAGACAGTGTAAAAGATGGACACAGTTTCTGTTTCTTCATCCACTGATTTCTAATGTCCCAAATTGAATGCTTGAGATTGACATTTCCACAGTTGCCATCCTGGTTCGAGAAAAGTTGATGTGACAGGATGGGTGGGTCTGACCAGGGTTATAGTTTTGAACATTACATTATAGTTTAGTTTTAGTTCATTTTGACTTTTTTTTGCTCTAATTTAGTTAGTTTTAATTTGTTTTCAGAGCTGTTTTGCTTGTTTTTATTTTTGGTTTCATGCTTAGTTTTCATTAGTTTTAGTTTTTCATACTTTGTCAGGTGCAAGAGTGACTATTGTGTAATAAAAACTCAAAAAAAGATACCATTATAAAATTGTATTCAACAACCAACTGTTCACAAGACAGCAACACTATGTGCTAAATGTGTGCAATATTAACCTGCTAACTGGCCGCTCCAAAATCACCAAAAACGCCTGAAAAAGCAGCTGTTCCTGAACTTTTTGGAGTACATGCAAAAGACTGGTCTCTTTGTGAAGAAGACTAAACGTGCCGCTGAATGCTATCCGGTCTTTAAGTCTGACGTCATTTCTGGGTCCAAATGCTTCTAAATAAACAGCAATGGTATAACCAATGACTGTTCACTATTAAAGATGATTGTAACATACCTTATCAACTGCACCCATTTCCGCTTCTCTTTCTCATCGGTAAAATCACAGCTGAGTGTGTTTTTTTTCAAGTTAAAACAACCAGGGACACAGGATTGCGTAAAATTGATCACATGACAGTTTGGACCCGGAAATGGAATTCTACGTCATCGCATCGCATCGTGTGATGCTCGCCAGAGATAGACGAACAGGAAGATGTCTCACTTGCATACTCAATTGCATACTGATCAACAGTTAAAGTGAATGTAAACACTACATATACACATTAAAAAAAACCCACAATCCTCCCAATTGTCCTGATATACACCCTACAACCTCCTCGCAAACAATTTCCCCAAACCCCAAACACAAAGGAACCCAAAGCCCACCACAAAGCGAATATCACGAATATCAGTAAACATTGCTCTTAACCATTGTGTAACCGCCGTGAAAGCCCATCGAGACATACATATTTACATCTAAATGGCATATAATATGAATAAAAACTTAGACTTACTATGAAACGCCTTCCGAGTAACAACTGTTCATTCATGTTCATTCCACAGCGATAAAACGGTCGAATCAGTGACAAAGTCCTCGATTAAATAATAATCCACTCTCGTGAGTCACTTTGTCACTTTGTTGAAGAAAAATAGCTTGTTTTGAGATATTTATACAATCCGTTAGTGAGAAAAAAAAGTACTGTAAAGACTCTCGAGTCACTGCGGCGCACAGAGTCTTACTTCCGGCTTGACTTTGCGCACGTAATACGTACTCATTGTGCAGCAACATTGTGGGTCCATGTGAAAACACACCCCAAGATGCCATATACCCATGTGTCAGGAATTTTATTGGCTATACATTTGTGGTTTTAGATTTTCAGAACGATTGGAGAGTATTTGGGCCATGTCCAGAAAAGTCGAATGATGCTGTCTGGTTATTATTGGCTCTGGAAAACCCATTTCATAACATGATTGGCCAAATGAGGTGTAAATCCAATTGAGAGTGTCTAGTCTGTTATATAAAAGCATCGTTAGGGCAGACTGCAGCGTTACTGTGACGGTATAAGGCTTCAAAGTCGGAAAGGACCACAAATGTCCTGCGGGCGGGACACTGCCAGTTAACAGGTTAAAGACACACATGAACATTAACAGGGAGGAACAAAGAAAAAAATCCAAAACCCAATAAACTCTACAGTAAACTTTTATTTCAGTGTAGTAGATTAACAGCACCCATAGGTGGTGTTTAACATTAGAAGACTATGAAGGAATATTAAAAAAAAAAAAATGTGCATTTTGAGAATAAAGTTAAAATTTTGAAAAAAAGTCAATTTGCAGATTTAATTTGTTTCATGTGGCATTGTGGGCAGGTGCTCACCTTGCAACTGGAGGGTTGCTGGTTCAAGTCCCTGTCTGGGTGACATGCTGTCATTGTGTCCTTGGGCAAGACACTTTGCCTAACCCACATTGCCTAAGTGTGAATGCGGTTGTATATCTGCCGTCATTGCTGGCCATGCTATTTACAGGGTTCTAGCAAGAAATATTTTTTTAGCTAATGATAATTAGTAAGCTAATGCTAACCAGTAAATGCTGCTCCCGCTTGTTAATTGAGCGACGGGGTTTTTGATGCAATTGGAAAGCACCTCTGAAGTCTAGGCAGTACAGTAATCCCTCGCTACTTCGCGGTTTGCTTTTCGCGGACTCGCTGTTTCGCGGGTTTTCAATCAATATTAGTGTAAAATATTTACTGCGGTATTTTCGCTGTTTTGTGGTACTTGTTCTTCACATGCCTAGTACGCACACCTGTCAAATCTCCCGTTTTGGCCGGGAAACTCCTGTATTTTACCCCTCTGTCCCGCCGTCCTCCCGTATTATTATTTTCCCGTATTTTAATATAATAAGTTTGAAAAAGTATTCCTGCCGCTCCAAACTGAATTCTGTCACTAGCCTTGCGAGAACTGCCACCTGCCTGGGAGGCAGTTCTCGCGAGGTTAGCGTAGACAGCGGGAACAAACGCGGAAAAACAACTTGACCTCGATTGGGCTCAGTGTTGCCAACTTAGCGGATTTTCAAACCCCCGTAGTGACCTTTTTTCCCCAAAAAGCGACAGTGAAATCCTCCGCTGTCACCGTGTTCTGTGTACATAAAGCCTTCTTACTGCGTCCCTTCGTACACTTTGGCATCGCCCGAAACAACCCCCGAACCTCTCTTAAACACCGAGACTGCCCACCCGTTCCCTCCGCTCTCATCCTCGGTCCTCGCTTTGGCCTTTATCAACCTTTGAGAGCCGACAGCGAGTTTTCTTACACAAGTTGGCAACAGTGGCCCAGATAAAGGAGGAGGGTTGAACTTAGCAAGCAGTCTCACCCCACATAAGTGTTTTTGTTTAAATTTGATATTCTAACATTAAACAGTACGGGACAAAGTAGGTGTACGTAATGTCAGTCCAGGCAAAGCATTAAAGTTATTAAGTTATTTCATAAAGTTTATTTGTAGTTATAAACATATTTAGGGTGTGTTTTCTGCACTATTTGTCTCTCCAAAGATGTTTTTCCTCTCTCCTACAGCCTCGATTGCAACTACATGCAAATGACCAATTATGCAAATTGGGCGGTGACGTCATATAGCGACTTCTATTTTCAGCGGTGGAAAATTTAACGTATTTTTAAATGCAAAAATTGACAGGTATGGTAGTACATGTTGTACAGTAATTATATATTTGGTGTATAAGTGTGTGGGGAGGGTTTATAAAAACTTAAAATAGTGTACAAGTATTAAAATAAATATAGCGTCCCTACTACATGGATTTTCACTTATTGCGGGTGGTCCTGGAACGTAACACCCGCGATAAGTGAGGGATTACTGTAATCACAGTCTTTGTGAACCTGTAGTTACATTTCTCCAGGTGCATGTCAGGTTAGGTTCAGAGAGGATTTTCAGTTATGTACAAAGGACCAATGCAGAACTCTAAATCAGGCCTTATTAAATTGATAGAGTGATAATTTTTGCATATAATCCAGAAGAGTTAAATTTATATATCGTTCATTTAATGTGTCCCAGAGTGCTGTTTCCTTCCACTAATGTGTTTGCAGAAATCACATAGAAAACATACACAACAAAAACATAATCCAGATTTTTTAACGATCAGCTGCTGAAAGCATTTCCTAGGTTGGAATATCAGCCACCATGTTGTAAGCATAAAGTATCACGAATGCAACAACAGGAAGTGACATCATCTTGCTGGGAACTGTAGTTTTTTGTTTTTTTATTCTTAAAGGCCTCTCACAGCTCCACTGGTGCTGAAAACTAATGTTTGACTATGGCTTTCTGAATACAAGTAGGGCTGCAATGATCAGTTATTTTAGTAATCGAGTATTCTATCAGTTTATCAAGTAATCGGATAAGAAATAAATATTCGTATTAACAGTTCATCTGCATATTTTAACTTCCGTACTGCAGATGTTTCTCTGTGTGAAACAAACAGGGTGGATGGAGCAGCTACAAAGTTCTCTGTTCTTCATGTTGCTGATCAGGTGGTTGATGAAGGACCTCCAGCTGTTTCCCAGTAAAGGTTTTAAGGTGGTTACAGGAGCAAGAGCTCCTTTGGCTCCACCTGAGCTCAAATCTCAGTAACGGCTCCGCCTCTTTGCGCTTGCTGCAGGTGTGCAGACAGACTGCACTAAAACAGCTGCTGTTGTGTTTTTGTTGTAAAACTGGGCGCTGCATGAGTTTAATGCTGTAATGCTTTTTATTCACAAGCATCCTCCAAATTACGTTTCTACTGCAGCTCTATTTTTAGTCGCTAATCAGCATAAAAAATATTTTGACGGAGCCCCTCGGTACTGAAGGGGGGTGGAGAGGGGGACCATTGAATGATCGCTAGTGTTAATGGCAGCCGAACCAATCTAACCAATATATTAAAGAAAAAGAAAAGTAAAGCAAAGAAAAAGTTAAAACAGACTCAATAAAATAAAAATAAGATATTATCCACTTTAAAAGTTTCCGGTACAAATACATACGCTGATGAGCCTTTACACATCAAATGACAGTTTGTTGTCCAAATATTTGTATTTCTCCACTACCTCTATATCCTGGCCATGAATATGAACAGAAGGATGAAGTTTTCTGAAAACAGTCTTTGATCAGTTCCTTTGTTTTTGATGCATTTATGTCCAGGAAGGAATTCACACACCATGTTACAAAATCGTCTACATACAACCGGGCCGTGGTGACGATCTGTGTCACGGAGCAGAGAAATGATCACTGAGTCATCTGCATGTTTCATTATGTATCTGTTCTGATAGCGGCTCTGACACCCATTTGTGTAGAGAACAAATAGAAGTGGAGAAAGGACACATCCCTGAGGGAACCAGTGGAGGATAAAAGCAACTCTGATAAAATGCTGTTGACTCACGCTCTCTGTGGTCTATCCATTAAAAAAACCATGAGCCAAAATACCAGAATCAAGATTGTATGCACTAATAAGACATCTTGATAAAATATGGAGCTGAATGCAGTTAAAGGCAGATGAAAAATCTATAAAAAGGAAATGGAAAAAATTACGTGCAGCATCCAGATGCTCCAGAACCTTGTGGAGCAAAGTGCACACAGCATCCTCCACACCCCTCCCTGTTCTATAGGTGGATTCGAGGGGGTCCAATTTTGTCTCAGTGGCACAAAAGATTTCATTTCTCACAAGTTTCTCAAATATTTTCATTACAAGAGAAGTTAAAGCTACGGGACGATAATCATTTCAGGATTCAGGAGCTTTAACTTTGGGCACCGGTACAATAGACCCTTTTACTGTTTGTAAACAATGATGACGTAGGTAGCGATGTGCATGCATTTTGGAAACGGAAATACGGCAATTCAATAGTGTTTCAATCTACGAGAAGAGATTATCAATGAAAGATCGATAAAACTACCTGCAAAAATTCATTGGTTAGCACTGCTGCCTCACAGTTAGAATAACATCTGAAAGGTCTGGGTTCAATTCCACCTTGGCCCAGGCCCCTCCCTCTCTCTGTGTGGAGTTTGCATGTTCTCCCTGTGCTTGTGTGGGTTTCCTCCGGGTGCTCCGGTTTCCTCCCACATTCCAAAGACATGCACTTACTGGGGTTAGGTTTGGATGGGTCATGTCATGGGTTGCTGAGGTTGGCTACATAGGTGTGAATGAGAACGTGAGTGTGAGAGGTTGTTTGTCTCTCTGTGTTGGCCCTGGCGACCTGTTCAGGGTGTACCCTGCCTCTCGTCCTATGACAGCTGGGATAGGCTCCAGTCCCCCCGTGACCCTGAACAGGATGAGTGGAAGCGAATGGATGGATGGATGGATGGAGGACTCTCTGAGGCCAGCGATGCCTCACCTGTAAATAGCCACACTACAGTTTAAAAGCCAAATAGCCTACCAGCTAATGCTGTTTACATTAGATACCTGACATCCCGGACTAACCAGAGTCCATAAATAACTTTACCGGATATAAAATGGGCGCTTCAATATTAATAAGTGACTGTTTTAGAGAAACATCCCTGTACACGGCCAGTTCTTCATTAAAATTGTGAATGTTAACTTGGTTGTAAAAAAATATTCAAATCATTTGCTGGTTCTGAATCAGAACGACCTCCTCTTCCTGCTCTTGTCGGAGATGGTCGCACTATCTCTCTCTCCCTGCCCTCCCCATCTCTCCGCTTGCTGCTTGCTGTGAGAGCGTCTTTTTACACACTGTCCGAAGAACAAGATTGAACCATGGATCTGGCAAACTGGGCATTCTCCATCATTGATCGAATTTTTTCCACTATGAGATCCGGGACAGGGGAGCCTGCGTGTCCGAGTGGAACAGACCCGGTTGGATACGTCATCGACTCTTGGAGCTCGTGGAGACCGGTGTGCTTCTCAGCCCTTGGAGTGGAAGACGTGGAAGACGCATATATATTCGGCCTTTTGGTAGCGGCATCTTCTCTGTTTGGGCTTGGTGGATACCTGCTTTACTGGCAAATTAAGAAAATCTGGACGACGGTTCGACATCTGCAGAGGCTGCCGACCCAGGTGGAGGGGCTGAGCAGAGCCGTACAAACTCAGACTCAAAGCCTGGTGGACCTGAGCCGCAAGATTAGCGAGCTCGCAGGCGAGGGGGGTTAGATCAGGAGATATAGTTCGGTTCTGCACAGTGAGGACGGCAATCAACGAATTTGGAATATTGGATTTTCGAATGGTTTCCCAGTAAGACTGAAGGCTGTTGGAAAAACAAGCAGCCTGTTCCAAAACAACATTTGTTATCAGGAATTCGGCTCCCCTGCCGGCCTTGGGTTGGCAACCATATCTCTCTCCAGGGCTCTGTGTGCGGCTGCTCTCTCCCCCACTCTGCGTTGTGATTTGTGAAGCTGGGTCTGGTGTACCACGGCCGCTGATGAAATTCCACCACTATCAGCGAACTGTTTTGGCTGGAACCTGGCATCTGGCTCCACAATGCCCCCACCTCTCGTCTCCGTCTGCATCCCCTCCTGACCTGACCTCACCTACCGCCGCTGTCCTAGCTTTACATGTGCAAATGCTTTGCTAAGGTGGTTTTTTTGGACCCTGGTATAGTGCTCTTTTTGAGCACTTTTTAACCTAACTTCCCCATGATGTGTTGTTTTCTCCTCCTGCCAAAGGTAGCGCTGCAAGTCGGCTGCATGACCCGAGGACACATATCCCCCCATGTGTGTTGTGTTTTGTGTATTCTTGGATGGTGTTCTGTAACTGCAATTTCCAATGTGTGAACTTGTTCACCCACATGGCAATAAACTTCATTCATTCATCATTCATTCAAAAGAAATGGGACACTTCCTGGGTTCCACTCTCATAATAGACTTAACACTCTTCGAAGAAGGGTACAAGTATTTATGTTAAAAACTAGTACTAATAGAAGTACTGGTTCAACTTCTTTACTTAAGTGAAAGTAAAAAAGTACAGGCTCTGAAATGTACTCAAAGTAAAAGTAGGTCTTTGGAGGACGTTTCTACCTGATATTTTTTTGTAAAACTGAATCTCATTATATATTATTGTAATAATATAAAATAATACATGAGAATACAAATGTTATTCCAATCTAAATTTTAATTCTAATGAATGCACTCAGCTTGAATCTGTTCTGTAGGACACAAACTGTGAAAGGGAATTTAAACACAGCTCTGTTCTCTGTGTCCTCCATAGCAGAGGGTGACTGTGCCTCCACCTAAACACCAACATGAGGATACTCAGGGGTTACAGTGGGATTCAGCAGGTGGAGGAACCCTAAGATCAGCTGTAGTGTCTCTGCATGGGGAGAAGAATCACAGCTTTCTATTGTAGCTGCAGTAAATGATGTTGGTGTGCAGGCTGTGATCAGCTGACCTGCTGCTGCTCTCCTTCCTCTTTCTTCCATCTTTCTCCATCTGAGTGAAGTTATTGCTCATTCTTTGCTCTCCCTGAAATACAGCAGCTCTTCTTTTAGCTCGCAGACACACTGTGTGACAAACTGCACACACTTTGTGTGCTTTATGTTTTCTGTCACTCATGTTCCTCACCGTTCCCGTGTGTACCTTTTATGTAAAGCACAAATTCCTCTTGCTGTTTCCGATCTCCGAGTGAGCTTTGCAGGAGCCTCTCCCTCTACTGTATCTGTACCCCCCCCCCCCCCCCCCCCCTGCACTGACCAGAAATGCTAACTTTTCTCAGACGCGTTAAACATAAAGTAATGAGTCTGTTTTAAACATGTAAGAAGCAGAAAGTGCAGATACTTGTGTAAACATGTAGGAAGTAAAAGTAAAAAGTAGTCAGAAAAATAAATACTCAAGTAAAGTACAGATACCTGAAAAATCTACTTTGTTACTGTACTAAAGTATTTGTGCTTCATTACTTCCCACCTCTGATAAAAATGTTGAAGGATTCTCTGAGTTACTCTGTCTTTGTGTCTTTGTGTAGAAGCAGAGCCACACAGATGGATCCAGTTCTCAGTCCTGTCGTCGCTGTGGTGGTGGGAAAGCGTTTCGCTGTGACCTTTGTGGGAAAACCTTCAATCATCAGCAGAACCTACAAAGACATCAGCGTAGACACACTGGACACAAACTGAACTACTGCAAAGAATGTGGGAGAAGCTTCCCCACAGCAAGTGAATTAAAAAAACATGAACTCATCCACAGTGGGGTTAAAAATCACGTCTGTGACCAGTGTGGGTCATCCTTCATCACTGCAGGTCAGCTTAAAGTACATAAACGAGTCCACACAGGAGAGAAACCATACAAGTGCAGACACTGTGAGAAAAGCTTCTCATGTTCAGGTAATCGTAACGATCATGAAGGTACACATATTGAAGGGAACTACAGGTGTGACCATTGTAACAAGAGCTTCAAGAATCTCAGTTCATACTCCTACCACAAACGATACCACGCTGCAAAGAAACTGTTTCACTGTTACCAATGTGCGAAAACATTCACTTCATTATCTGCTCTGTCCAAACATCAGCGTGATCATGCAGAGCTGAAATCATTCCCATCATTGGATCACAGTGAATCTGCAGACACACAAAGATCCTCTTCTGGTTGCAGGGTCAAACTTAAAAACCTTGAGATCCGGCTCCACAGAATTCCGATGGAATCTCCTGTAAAGAATGTCAGCTAATGTTACACTTGGATCTGATGAGGTAGCTCTGATTTCTGGACTTGCAGAGAATAATCCTGAATCTGACATTTAGGAAGCTGCAAGTACAGATATATACATCAAGGTTTTTCTTTTTCTTTGAGGAATTTTATTAATCCTTTAAAATGTTATCCCAGATTTTCCAGTTCAATTTTAATTATTTCAGAAACAGTAGTATTTAGTAGTAGTACTTGTATTATAGAAATTTCTTTTCTATTATAGTATCTGATACGCCTGTGTTTAAACTTCATATATGGTATTGTCTGTCACTGTAAGACATGCATTATAGTTGAGGCCCTCTTAGCTGAAACCATTTCTAGCCAATCCTATAGGCATCATAAACCAGATGTTAGAGCCATATAAGACTCAGAGAGTAAGGCAGAGAACAACAGATTGGCATTATTGTCCCAGATGTGCTACTACTGTGTTTAATAAGCAGCAGCCATCAATAACAACAGACATGTCTCATTAGAATTTAATTATTAAACTAAATATTTCTCACAGGTGAAACTGTCTGTTGTTATGAATATTATCAGGTCATTAATATCCATTTATACCACTACAATAACTAAGTCAGAGTTGTTCTAGTTTGTTTTTAATTAATTTAAATCTTTCTTTTGTAATTTTGTATTTAATCCAGTTCAGTTTGTTCCAAGTGTAGATTTATATTATTGTAGGTTTTTCTTTGTTTCCTTTTCATTAGTTTGTGTTACTTTTCTTTGTATTGCAGTAATATGTGGAAGTGTTGTCAGGAAGAGGACAGATTTAGGAAGTACAGAGCAGGTATTACAATTCAAACACAGCATCTTTGTGAATGACTCACAGTGATGTAGAAATCCAAGTCTCAGACATCTGCCCACTGAGTTAGCTTTGAATCTTTTTATAATCCTTTTAATGCTTTTGATTTTAGTCATGGCTGTAAACTTAAACATGATCAGCATTTTAACTCTGACCTAAAGAATGTGGAAAAGAGACTCGTGGATCAACAGGATCTGCAGTCATTCACTCAAATATTTCTCCCACCAGCTGAGTCACATATTTCAGTTCCAGGAAGTCTTCACAGACACAGCATGCAGCGAGTGGATGGAAAGATGCTGTGGTAATCCCTGCTCCTAAATCCAGTTCTCCCAGGACTCTAAATGATTTCACACCAGCTGCTCTGAAAACCTTCCAACATGAACTAAAACCATCACCAGGATGTGAAACAGCAGCTGCTGTGTCTTTATGTCCAAAAAAGATGTGAACTGAAGCTGAACTGAGGCTGTACTTCTGTGTAATACCAATCTGTACCACAAGATGGAGCAGTGAGTCAGTGTGACCTTTATTTAATCAGACAAAGAAGTCGTTCTTATTTCCAGGGGCGGCCTGCAGAAGTCAAAGCCTCTTGAGGAAATGGGGGTGAGGCAGCAAAGAAGGTAAAAACAGCAGCACATCAGAAACATCTCAGGAGCTTTTTAAAGTTTCCAGATGATCTGTTGTTGTTGGTCAGCTCCAGGACAGTGAGAGCAGCCATGGCCCAGTCCTCTTGTCTTAATGCTGTTTAATGCTTTGTCTGTTACTGCCTTTGCTTTAGTGTGGCAGGCAGTGGCTGATGTCTCTGTCAGTAAGAAGGCTGGAACACTGACACTGATGAAGATGATGAAGAGCGCCTTGGACCTGTTTGATTTTTGAGACCATAAACACAGATTTTTATTTCCCAGCAGCCGGATGAACAAACGAGTGTTTGTCTTCCATCATGTAGGGTGGATTTGTTCTTCTTTTTCCTTCACTGTGTTTGATTCTGTTTCTGGGATGTTTGGAAAGGTTTTCATTTTCACATGGATGAGCTGCTGAATGCAAACCAAATGTACCTGCAGGAGCAAATAAACTCACCTGAACCTGAAGCCCTCTGATGTTTATGTTGGTGAATGTGACCACACTCACACACATTTCCTCTCACTTTGTATTTGTTAGTCATTAAAATCAGGCCTTATTGTGTAAATGTAACAGAGTTCAAGAGAACAAATGTATATGTACACATGATTGCACAATAATAATAATCTAGTTCCATATGAATGTTGTGTTTATCAGATATAATGTATATTACGTAGTGAAGGCCTCTGCAATCATGACGGAGGCTTCGATGTCTTTTTCTGAACGGTTAAACTTCAGTTTTTTATTGAACAGAAAAGTAACCGCTGTCAACGGAACAGTTGATCATATCCTAGCAACACCAATTTCCACTATTACTGTCAATATCTGGCTTAGCTTCAGACCGCTCACAAACTGAGAAGTGGTGTTTTCGTTTGCACTGCACGCACAAAATCTTCACTCTGCAGTATTTTGCAATATGTTTTGGGCCTAAGCAGACATAATACAATCCTAATTTTTCAGCTTATCTTTCCGTGCACTTACTGTATAATCAGGACAGTTCTCTGGTTTATGGTCATTACTGTCACAATACACACAGGACCGGGGCCCGACGTTGGCCGTGTGCAAAGCAGTCGCTGATGGGATGCTCCATTTTCTGGGTTTATCGCAGACGTAGGACGGCTTACCCACATGCTTCTGTTGTGGGCTCAGGTCCTTCGACGTGTGGCCTGGTCTGGTAAGCTGAAGCGCCCGTTCTCTGCTTTGCACTTCATTTTGCAGAAACTGAATCAGCTCTGGGACCTTCCATTCGTTTGTTGAGTCTGTTTGCCACGTGTAAGCAAGCGCTATGTCTTCTGGAATGAGCTGTAGCAGCACTGGACAGAGCAGGCAGCCGTACGTATCACCCTGCACTCCAAGTCAAGTCAAGTCAAGTCAAGTCAAGTTTATTTATAAAGCACATTTAAAACAACGACGTTGACCAAAGTGCTGTACAAGATCTGTAACCCCAAGGACTATACTAAATAAAAATAAAAATATATAAATAAATAAATAAAATAATAAAATAAAAATAAATAAATAAAAACATTAAGAACAATAAATAACATAAGAAAATTAAAAATTAAAACGTTTAAAACAAGTACCATAAAATACCATAAAACAATCATCTAAAAGGAGGTAGCACTGCAGCCAAATGCCAAGGAAAAGAAATGTGTTTTTAATAGAGATTTAAATGTGTGTATCGTCTGAGCTGTGCGGATATGGAGAGGTAGATCGTTCCATAGCTTTGGTGCTGCTGCTGCAAAAGCTCGATCACCTCTCTGTTTTAGTCTAGTTTTAGGCCTCTGTAAGAGCAGCTGGTTCGATGACCTCAGAGCTCTTACAGGGGTGTGACAGTGAAGCAGCTCAGACAGATACAAAGGTGCCAGTCCGTTTAAGGCTTTAAAAGTAAGCAATAAAATCTTAAAATCGATTCTAAAACGGACAGGGAGCCAGTGAAGGGATGACAGGACTGGGGTAATGTGTTCATGCTTTTTTAAACCGGTTAAAAGACGAGCTGCCGCATTCTGGACTACCTGCAGGCGGCGCACAGATGATTGATCTATGCCAAAGTACAGAGAATTACAGTAGTCCAGGCGGGAAGTAATAAAAGCATGAATAACTTTTTCCAGGTCCTGCTGCGGGAGATAAGGTTTTACCTTGGCAATGACTCTGAGTTGGTAAAAACTGATTTTGGTAACAGCACTTACTTGCTTCTCCATTTTAAAACTACTATCTAAAATGACACCCAGATTTTTCACAGCATCACGACAGTGAGGAGCCAAATGACTCGGAGTGCCAGAGGAGTAGCTTGAGGGGTCAAATTTACCAAAGCATATGACCTCGGTTTTGCTTTCATTAAGATTTAGGAAATTGTTTCTCATCCAGGACTTGATGTCACTTAGACAGTTCAGCAGGGGTTCCCATGGATCTCTGCTGTTCAGTTTGATGGGCATATACACCTGGATGTCGTCAGCAAAACAGTGGAAACAAATATTATGTTTCCTAAAAATCGACCCTAGAGGCAACATATACAATGAAAAAAGAATTGGGCCCAGAATGGACCCCTGAGGCACTCCACAAGAAAGCTTTGCTGTGGTAGAAAAACAGTTTCCTAGATGGACAGAGAAACTTCTATCAGTAAGATAAGATCTGAACCAAGTCAGAACTGTGCCTTTAATGCCAATTTCATGTTCTAGGCGGGATAGAAGGATCTCGTGGTCCACAGTGTCAAAGGCAGCTGACAGATCTAGAAGTACTAAAACTGCAGGACTACCAGAGTCCACAGTTAAAAGCAGATCGTTAAAAACTCTTAAAAGAGCCGTCTCTGTGCTGTGACGCATTCTAAAACCTGACTGAAACTTTTCCCACATTCCATGTTCACTTAAAAATGCTTGAAGTTGCTTAAAAACACCTTTTTCAAGAACCTTGGATAAAAATGGTAATTTAGAAATTGGTCTGTAATTTGAAAGAACATCAGGGTCAAGGTTCTTCTTCTTGATTAGAGGCTGTACAACTGCATGTTTAAAGGCAGCTGGAACACAACCAGATGCAAGCGCACTGTTAATCAGAGCGAGGATAGCTGGTCCCACTGAATCAAAAGCCTCTCTAAAAAGGCGAGATGGAACACAGTCTGTGGGAGAGTTTACAGGTCTCATATTCTGAATCACCTCCTTTAGTGTGGAGAGTGTGACAGGCTCAAACTGCTCAAAGACAGCTCTGCTGGGAGGAGGTGCAGATGAGCCTGTTTCAGGCTGAGGTGATGAAGGCCTGAGGGCAGAAATTTTTTCCACAAAAAATTTCTTAAAGTTTTCGCACAGTGCAGGACAGACCTTCGCTTGGTTTACATTACAGCGAGGATCAGCGAGTGAATTAAAAACACTAAAAAGAAAATGAGGCCTGTGACTGTTACTTGAAACAATGTTAGAGAAATAAGCAGACTTTGCATATTTTACTGCTTTCTGGTATTTCAATAAACAGTTACGCAGGATCTCTAAGGAGACATGGAGCTTATCCTTTTTCCACCTTCTCTCAGCGCGTCTGCACTCACGTCTGAGAGCGCGGGTTGTCTCATCCAGCCAGGGCTGGGAGGAAGGTTTGGTGCGTTTGGTTGTAAAAGGGGCAATACAGTCCAGTACAGCAGTGCAAGCAGATATAAAAGAGTTAGTGAAGTCCTCGGTATTCAGGCTCAAGCAAAAATCCAAATTGCTTAAGTCAGAGTTTTTAAAAGCAGCTGCAAAATCAGCAGCGCATGAAGAGTTAACCAAGCGCACACGACGTGTAGAGGATACTCTATTTATCCCAGAGCTGGGGAGCGCTGCTGTAAATAAAACAGGAAAATGGTCCGATATACCACAGTCACGTATCCCTGTGATGCAGACTCTAAGTCCATAAGACAACACCAGATCCAGTGTGTGACCTTTTTCATGAGTGGGACCACACACGAGTTGTGTTAAGTCAAAAGAGTCAATAAGCGAGGCAAATTCTTTAACCAGTGGACCACTCTCACAACACACATGAATATTAAAGTCGCCAACAATTAAAATACGGTCATATTTTAGTATGAGACCCGTCAGCAAGTCAGCAAAGTCA
This sequence comes from Archocentrus centrarchus, assembly GCF_007364275.1. Taxonomy (NCBI): domain Eukaryota; kingdom Metazoa; phylum Chordata; class Actinopteri; order Cichliformes; family Cichlidae; genus Archocentrus; species Archocentrus centrarchus. The sequence continues at coordinate 1,200,544 of NC_044347.1, forward strand.
CCGATGAAGTCCTTCGTGCACTTCGGTGGTCGGTAAATCACCGCGCAGAGCACCGAGGGGGAAGAGTTTATCTCCAACAGCTGCAGTTCAAAGCTGGCATACAGGTCTGCCGAGACCTGACGACAGCGAAAACTGCATTTAAATATTGAAGCAAGTCCTCCACCTTTTCCAGAGATCCGCGGGGAGCTGAAGAAAGAACAGCCGGGAGGTAAAAGTTCGGAAAAAGGTGCAGACTCACCAGCATGAAGCCACGTCTCAGTCACAAACATAAAATCCAACTGCTGTGCGATGAAAAAGTCATTGAGAAGGAAAGTTTTGTTGGCTAACGATCTAGCATTTAGTAGGGCCATTCGGATGTCCAGATCCTTGTTAGCTGAGGCCGGGGCCCGCTTCAACAGGCGAAGGTTAGCATGGTTTACGCCGCCTCCACGATCCCGCATCCTGCGCCAGGACGAGGGACGCCGAGTCTCCAGGATGACAGGTGGGACAATCGGCCTGATCCAGCGACGCCCGAAATCCACAGGCAGCCCAACAGCCTTGAGGCGGCAAAGACCACCATCCAGGGGGTAATGAACAGACAAACCTAGGAGTCTCAGGTAAGTTTTGACCCGCACCGCGATACCTCCCCGCTTTCCGCGTCTCCTCTGGCGTTTGTTGGGGACCGGAGCACTGGGCAGCCGGCGCAAATTCTCAGGTACATCCGATAGGTGTGGAGGAAAAATCGTTGAGTTTTTCTTTACAGTATATGCTGGTACCAAAACAAACTGGAGGTTTAGAAGTGTCTGCCGATCGTAGGTGATCAAAGCGGAGACATCTGGGCAGATGACTACCAGGAACAGAGCGACAGCAAACAATACACAGAACAGCTGACGGCAGCCCGTACACAGTGGCGCCATCTTGGGACTCAAGGGACTCCACGCTGCGTATCTGGATCTCACATTCATCATACAAGTGCCTTAAAGCTGCAACATCAGAAGATCTTTTCACAGGTGTTAAGTTCAGTAGTTTGGACATGTGGGCACTTATCACAACATCCTTTCTCCCAAAGCGATTCTGGAGTAACTCTATTGCAGCATCATAGTTGACATCTGTCACTGTCAGCCCTGCAATAGTCCCAGCAGCTGTTCCAGTCAGGTAGGATCTGAGGTAAGTAAACTTGTCCGTCTTACATAGTGCATCATTTCTGTGAACAGCTGTTTCATACTGTGACCAGAATTCCTGCCACTGGCTGATTTCCCCATCATACTTCGTTATCATTAGCTTTGGAAGTTTAACAGTTTGTCTTGACTGTGATGAAAATGAACCGTTGCTTACATCACTCACGCACTCTCGGGATGTCTCTAGTGCTCTCCTGTGACCCAATTATGTTGGTGGTGCGGACCTTCCAAGTGATAATCCGTTCCATGTAATCCTGTGAGTTTATTATTTCAGTGTCCAGTTCTTCCATACGAGTTTCATCTTCTATGCCCTTGTCCAAATCCAATAAAATTTCCTCCTTTGATAATAAAAGTGCCAGGAACTCACGTAATTTGTTAGTGTCTGGACTCTCCTTGCCCACCTCCTCCTCCAGTCGGGTCAACAGTTTGGTCGTAGTGGTACAGATGGTCACCCGCTTCCTCTTTAACCGCTCCAATCCTTCCGTCATACTGGCTGCTAAAATGAGCCGATAGCACTTCACTTTGTTAAGAAATAAATAAAGTCCTTATTCCCGGGTTTCAGCACCAAAATGTTCCATAATGAAGGCTTCTGCCATCATGAGGGAGGCTTCGATGTCTTTTTCATTGTATTGATTAATAATCAATACAATGATAAAGTCAATCTAGCACACACATCAACAGACTGCACCACCAGCATCCACCACATCATTGTGGAGGTGTGACTGTGTGAGTGACAGCAACTATTAAAAAGGGCCTTTCTACAAACAAGAAGCTGAAAGCTGGATTTGAACCTGCAACCTCTCTCTTTGGATCCACACACTGAAGCCTGGGAGCTGTCCAGCAGCTGCTCCCCTGATAATGAATCTGACTGAAGGAGGCGCCAAATCAAAGGTGCAAATGTTCCCAATGAGAAAGCAAAGAAATGCCAAACTCACTGAAACCAAAGGAGCAAAAACCAAAACAATGGAGCAAAAATGGCAAAAAGAAACAAACAGAAAGGTTGTTGATGCAAATGAAGGCGAGTCCACATGAATCTGCTGATAGAAACATGAAGCTGTGCTTGTGTGTCTGTGTGCTGACAGCTGTAACACACTCACACCTCTGACAGCAACATAAAGAGCAGAGCCTCCATTTGAAGCTGCATTCACACTAAATCATCATCATTTCTTCTTCAGGAACTTGAAGCTGTTTCTCACATTAGACAAAGTGACAGTGTTTCTATCAGTGCTGCATTTGAATTCTCATTATAGCAGCATGTCATCTTTGTGAGGCACATTTCCACTAAACTCACTAAAGATGCTAAATGTTCCATCAGGAGTCAGCAGCTGAATGAAGACGTGATGCTGATCCAGCTTTAAACAAACCAGAGCGCTGAAAACATCTGAAGCTTTAGACACTTTGTTACCAGCAGCTGTTACACACACACATCATTTGTTCCCATTTCTTTGGTCGATCCATGAAAAATGCCAAAGATAACACAGTTTGACACACATCAGATAGTATTTGTGCAGCAACAAGGTGATCATCACAGAGATATGAGCTGCAGACTTGGACCATCTCAGCATGGTGTGCAGTGTGTCCTTTGGAAATGGAGGAAAGTGGACAAGTGGAGGAGCAAAGAAGAAGAAGAGCTTTGAATGGCTGATGTTGATTCCAGATGTGTCTCTGCTAACTGTGAGCAGCACACAGTTTATCCACTGCTGCAGGAGCTCGTTTTACTGGGACAAACTGGATGCTGCGACGTGTCGCTCATTTCAAAACACTTCGTGTCAGCTGTGTTCATTAAAGTGACATCATGCAGTTTGTGTTTGCACCTCCAGAGGGCGACAAATCAGCACAGACAGAGAGCTCCATTCAAACTTTGCTGCCATCAGTAATAATTCTTCAAATATGATCATCAGTGTTTGAGCAGCTATGATATCAGGGACCATCTAGACCTGTGTGACAATACTGAACATGTTTGACCCTCCTTCAAGATCATGTGATCCACTCTCAGTCTGCACTTTCATTGATGAGCTCAACATGTTCAAATGTGCTTTGAAGAAGCTTCAATCAAATCAAGCTTTGATCACAGGATTCATGTGAGCAGCAGATCAACTTTACAAACAATCAGTGGATTTATCTTCTGTTTGACATCAACTTTGATCACTGAGAGCATCTGAAGGACCTTTTTCTAAGTTCTCACTAACATCTCAGATGTTTCAGATCCCTGCTGTTCCCCACCTGCCCTGTAGGTGGCCTCAGTGAGTTCTCACTGTTTCCCAGATCCATGTTTGGAAGCTTTCACTCACTGATTTATCTGCACTAATTTATTCACACAACTAAATGTACAATAATAGAGTTTGAATGAAGTTGAGGTGTTGATGCTGCTCATTGATTGGACAGTTAGTTTCACCTCTGCTCTGTCTTTGCTGTGCAGGTGAAGATGGACTGTAAACAGAGATCAGTATGTTGACACAAGCTTCAACATGTGAACTTCACTCTGACTGAGAGTCAGTCTGAGCATGACAACATGTTTTTAACCATGAACACACACTGACACACGCAGAGCCTGAAGCACCTGTCAGTCATTTCTTCATTCATACAGATCAGATCACATGGCTCAGAGAATGCAGACGAGCTCGGGCATCATCTTCACCCTGTCATCAGTTTAGGACACAAACAGTGATCTGCTGGTTGATGCTCAGCTCTGAATGAAAGCTGGACACTAAGAACTTTCTGGACCTTAAAGCAGATGTTAGTGTCAGTCAGTTCCTCTGCACTGAAACACTGATGTTACTGTGAGAAACTCTGTAACATCAGAGGGAACATCCAGAACAAGCTGATGAATCCAGTTTGTTCAAGAAGCCAACATTCAGGTGTGACTGAAGAAGCAAAGCAGCCGGGTTTAGGGTCACGCCAACAGTTAACTCAGTGACTCTATCAATTCAGTGTATTATTTGATATTCAATACTCCCAATATTGCAATAGCACGTGAGTTCAACTCTTTATAGTTATAATATATCTATAAAGATGCTGATTCATTGTTGTTATTGTTCAGCAGATCAGACCTGCTGAACAGTAACTGCGACTTCTTTCCAGCTCCTATCCTGCTCTTTGACGGAGACGGTCGCACTATCTCTCTCCCTGCCCTCCCCATCTCTCCGCTTGCTGCTTGCTGTGAGAGCGTCTCTTACACACTGTCCAAATAAGAATAAGATTGAGAGCAACATGGATCTGGCAAACTGGGCCCTCAACACCATTGATCGAATTTTTTCCACTATGAGATCGGGGAAAGGGGAGCCTGCGTGTCCTAGTGGAACAGACCCAGTTGGATGCGTCATCGATTCTTGGAGCTCGTGGAGACCTGTGTGCTTCTCAGCCCTCGAGGTTGAAGACGTGGAAGACGCCTATATATTCGGCTATTTGGTAGCGGTATCTTTTCTGTTTGGGCTCGGAGGATACCTGATTTACCGGGAAATCAAGAAAATCTGGGCAGCAGTTCGACATCTGCAGAGGCTGCAGACCCAGGTGGATGGTCTGTGCAGGGCCGTACAAACTCAGAATCAAAGCCTGTTGGACCTGAGCCGTAAAGCAGGCAAGTAGCCCAGCCGAGAACGTGCTCGCAGGTGAGAGGGGTTCGATCTGGAGATAAGCTTCGGTTCTGCACGGTGAGGATGGTAACAAATGAATTTGGAACATTGGATTACTGAATGGTTCCCAGTGAGACTGAAGGCTGTTGGAAAAAAACAAGCAGCCTGTTCCAAAACAACATCTGCATTATCAGGAATTCGGCTCCCCTGCCGGCCTTGGGCTGGCAACCATATCTCTCCAGGCCTATGTGTGACGGTCGCTCTCCCCCTCAGCCCTCTCTGTGATTTGTGAAGCTGGATCTGGTGTACCACGGCCGCTGATGAACTTCCATCACTATCAGCGAACTGTTTTGGCTAGGAGCTGGCATCTGGCTCCACAATGCCCTGACCCAATCGTCTCCATCTGCATACCCTCCTGCTCCCTCCCTTCCCCGACCATATTGCTATCCTGGCTTTAAATGTGCAAATATGCTTTGCTAAGGTGGTTTTTTTGGACCCTGGTATGGTGCTCATGTCGAACACTGAACCAGATGACTCTTTTTTAACCTAACTACCCCATGATGTGTGTTGTTTCCTTTTCTGGGACTGATAAAGGGAACGCCGGCAATGGCTGCAAGACCTCAGACACCTGTCCCCCCTGTTTGCTTCTGTTTTTGTATTTCTCTTGGATGGGTGTTCTGGAACGCAAATTTCATTATATGTTTACATTATATGTTTACATATATATGACAATAAAGTCTTCTTGATTCATAGGGTGAGAAGTACACCTGTACGGGTCACCAGCCTGTCACAGGCCTAACACAAAGAGACAGACAACCATTCACACTCACACCTCAGTGCAGTTAACCTAAAACCACTAGTGGAGGTCTCTGGACTGTGGGAGGAAGCCTGAGTACCTGGAGAGAAGCTACGCAGACTTTTTTTTACTAATTAATTACATTCTTGATTCTTTTCAGTTCTCTATAACTGAGTGTGTGTATATTATAAACATGGTGTTTGAACAGCTTTCAGCACACACAGATGACTCACTAGTTATCAGTTGGAACACATTTGATGTCCATTGGCTGCATTAATCTCTAAACTCAGTGTTTAGTTCCCATCATGCACTCTCTCAGACTGTTTCAGGACACATTTCATGGAGGAACTCTTTTCTTTTTCACATCTACGTCCACTTTGCTGAGGAGATGCACAGCTAGCTGGAGCTCAGCTGATGGAAACATTAATTCTAATATGAGCAGATGGCTGCTGGAGGGATTTGATGGTTCTCTCCTGAGAAGGTTTGTGAGTCCTGATCTCTGCTCAGAGATGCTGCTGAGCTTTTTAAATGGATGTTTATGAGCAGTGATTAGTTTTCTGATCCTCACACAGGGCAGATATGTGAGCAGTGCACAGATGGAGAAACAGCAGCACAGGCCGGAGGAAATGTTTGATTTAAAGGGAACTATAAACTGGATGGAAACTCTCAGAGGTTCATTTCAGGATCAGTGAGACAGCACCCTGACCCTGAGACTCCCCCTGACAGCTTCAAGCTTCTGATTTGGAAGAAAGCCAACATGACGCTTCCCAGTGCTCTGACCTTTGGAAGGAAAAGAAAAGGTCAAAGGTGGAGCCTGAATAGGATTCATTTGCATATTTGCTGCTGTTTGAATCCATAGCTGAGATTGTTGTTTGTAAATGAAGCCAAACATTTGTCTCCTCCTGGTGTCGCTGGGATAACTGTACATGTACTCTGATCTGTGAGTGAGTGCAGCACAGCACACAGCAGCAGAGACTGGATACAAGGAGAAGAGCACAAAGGACACACAAACACTGGGAGACATGCTGTTCATTTGATGACTTTATTAGAGATTTCCATCATGGAGTCATTGTGGGAACGAACTGCAGGGAAAAGAGCAAAGATCCAGAAATCCAATCAGAGTTTCTCTGTGACAAACACAAACATGTTAAAGACACAAATAGACATTAATAGTCTTTAGTGACTGTTCATCCACATCAGTGTTTGTGTTGAAGACATCAGTGTTGGTCTCAGTGTGGTTAACAGCAGTCAGCAGTCCAATTAGAAAAAGCTCATTTCAAACACTTCATGCAGTTCATCTTCTCACCAGCAGAGGGCCACAAATCACCATCAATGAAGACTTCAAGGAGATGTTAGTGACATCAGAGCTGCACATCAACATCTGATCAATATGGAAGTTCATGTTTCTGTCATTGGATCAGTTCAAAAGCACAAAGCATGCAAATGTGCTCTTATTGTGAAAAGGTGCTCCTGCTGAGAGCTTCCTTCCTGTCCTGCTTCCATCACAGCTTCCAAAAATGAGTCCAACAGTAAGAGCATGTGGAGAGGTTGGAAAAATGGCATTAAGAAAGAGAAATCAAAGATTTGTGTTACACCTACGACCGGTCAATTGCAAAAAAAGATAAAATACTCTGTTCAATCAAAGGTTTGTTTTTCTTTTAAAAGCAAATCTTTATTTCATAATGATAAATTCAGAAGTAAACATGTCAGGTCACTTCCCAATCCACAATGTATCCAGTGGCAGCTTCACTACAGATTAATCAGAACACACTAGGTGGACAAACCCCTTCAATAGTCATTTCAATCTATTTGGAATCACTGCAACCCATAAAGAAATGTACACATGCATGCAAAAACCTGAGACAAAACTGGTGGAATGGAAATGAATGAAAGGAAAAGCTACATTTTGATTGGAATAGAAATGCAAAATGAAAATAAACAAAAAACACAATAAAATAGAAAAGAAACTAGTCCACTCTCTGGGCAACCCCCATATCTTTTTCCCCGCACCAGCTCACTTAGCGGGGTGGACTAGACAAATACATACACTGACAAAGAAAACAAATCACCAAAATCAATTTTGCACAGCAAGAGCAGCTTATGGCTCACATGTGCCCTGCAAGGGGACAAATTTACACTGTTAAAGTTTAATAAAAAAACATTTCAAATCCATTCTAACCAGTGTTACTTCTATGCACTCAAATGCCTGATATGTCAGTCTACCTCTATTGACTATGAGCTGCTTCACAGGTCTGAAATTAATATGTAAATACACAATTTCAGACACTTCTGTAAAAAAATGAATAAATAAAACTTAAAACCTACCATTATTCATGCCCAAAATTATGCCACTCACATGGTGTGAGGTGTGCACTTGCCTCACTCCACTGGCCTGGTCCCACTCACAAAACACGTCTGTTTCTACTTGCAGCTGATTGTATATATACACCCCTGGAAACACTAAAGGCACCTCCCCTTCTTCCCTCCAATACCAACTGCCACATTTGGATGGATTTGAATGAGCTCAGACTGGTTGAAAATGCAGAGGAGCTGGTTGTGAAGTGAGCTTCAGAGAAACACAACATCCTGATATTCACTGTGAAGCTTTGAGTGGAAAAAGACAGAAAAACAACATGTGGATCCTGGAATAATGGCAGCTTCCATCTTTAAAGGACTGAAGAGGAAGAAGTTTACAAGGAATCATTGAGAACAGTTTCAAACATCAACTGACTGAATCCATGAATGTGAAAACGTGTTTGTGAGTGAAAGAGACAGACATGTACAGACTGAACTATCTGTTCAACAGTCAGAGTGTTTCTCTAACAGGAGGACGCTCTTTACACTCAGCTCAGCACACACACACTGAGGTACCAGGAGACCCGAACTCAAACCCAGGATAAAGAGGTTCAGTGAATGTGGTGTTGAAGGTGTGGAGGTGGATCAGAGTGTCAGAGGAGACTCTGTAGAAGGACAGAGTGCCAGCAGGACAGTCCACATACACTGCTACTCTGTTAGAGACAGAGGAGGAGGAGGAGGAGGAGGAGGAGGAGGAGGAGGAGGAGATGGGTGTTCGTCTGCCACTGTGCCAGACAGACTGAGGACCATTGCTAATGCAGTTCAGACTCCAGGAGTGATCATTGTATCCAAACACACAGTCATAACTGTCTCCTTTCCTTCTGATTCTTCTGTAACTCACTGATATGTCAACCCTTCCTCTCCACTCGACCTCCCAGTAACAGCGACCAGTCAGACCTTCTCTACACAGCAGCTCAGCCCAATGATCAAATCTGTCTGGATGATCAGGATATGACTGAACCTCCTTCACATGTGTCACCTTCCTGTTGTTGTCAGACAGTTGTAGGGTTGTGTTCACTGTGTTTGTGTCGATTGTGAGTTGACAGGAATCTGATGGAGAGAACAAACACAATCCAGCTGCAGTTATTGATCCATCATCTGTTCATTGATTGACACTTTGATGATGACTCCTGACATCAGAGATGTGAATGAGTGATGTGACAGTTTGAAGATGGTTGAATGTGTGCTGCTTTGTTTTCATCAATCACATTAAAAACACACTTACACTTCCTCAGACCTGGGATCAGCCATCGCACTCCAGCAGGCTCCGCCCTGAAAGGAGGAGGGGGGTCAGAGCAGCACAGTCTCTGTCAGCATGCACACATGGACATTACATCACTCTCAGACACACACTGTTACACACTGATAAAGGAACAGTCCAACATTTTCATGCATACACTTCATTCCATGTGAGGATCAAATGTATAGACTCCAAAACTAATACATAACATGATATTAACATTCCTGGATGTTTAGTACTTTGAAACCTTTGGCTGTATTTATCTGAAGTGGAGACTAAACTACATGGAGGATTTCAGGCTGCTAATGCTATGATAATATATGCTAATGACATGCAGCCTCCTTCTCACGCCTGATTATCTTAACTTAATAATTTGATCATATTATGCTGTGTGACTGGCTGTTCCTACTTGACCATTATTGACTAACATACAGAAAGTGGAGATTCCTCATATCTAGCAACTGACCAGGCCAGTGAACAGCTGGCAGGAACTGAGAAACTGGAGAATCCCACATTTCTAGGTAAAGGGTTAGTCTGTTATTAGTAACATCAGTTCTAGGCTGCAGCCTTATTGATTTGCCAACTTCTGATTGGCTGAGCACTGTCTAACATGTTGTTCAGGGATGACTCACTGCCATAAATGGGGCTGTGACTCATAATTGATTCATATTAAAGCCATACCTACTACTCAGCAATATTGCTCAAATGGAAACAACTTGGTTGCTTTTGGCAGAAAAGATTTGGCAAAGTTTCCATGGGCACAGCCTCCATACTCATCTCTGCTACTCAACTGACAAATGCAATTTCCTTAAACCATTTAAAGGGAAATAAACAGGTTTTCCAACAGTATAAGATCTGTTGCCAGGAAGCATTGATCCAAGAAAGAAAAAACACTAATTTCTTTCTTTTGTGCCAAGTTTACAATTAAACTTTTACAGGTAAAGTATATTTTTAGTTTAAAGCAGATGAAGCTACCATCTAAATACTGGAACTGAAAAACAGCACTAATCCTGTAATTCTATAAATTAAAAACACACTAATAAATGAAAAACCTCACTGACAAAGACCCTTGTCTTTGTGAATGAAAGCCAGTATCAGTGGACGAGGTGGAACCCCTCAGGAGGCCAACATCAGCAAAGATGGAGTTCCTCAGGAGGCTTAGCAGGTGGCCACAAGTCAAGACACTCAGACCCAGGAAGCAGGTTACCCACAGGCTCTGGACTCTCTGATTGAGGGTGTTTGGCTGGGCGTACGGGCTCAGGTTCAGGCTCAGGATCCACAGACTCAGAGCTTTCAGGCTCAGGTAGAAGTGGAGATGAAGAGTGGCCCACGGGCTCAGGTCTCTCTGGCTCGGCTTCTAGTACAGGTTTGGGTGTCATGGGCCCCCTGGGCTCAGGTTTCTCTGGCTCAAATAAAGACCGCTCAGGAGGTCCCATTGAGGTCTCTTGTCATTGGGACTCTGGCTGCTCAGCCTGTCTTACATTTCCCCATAATCGCTGCAGCTGGCTGGTGTGTTTCTACTGCTGTTTGTGTTTAAAGACATTTTTGCACAGACTATATTTGGAAATATCTTAATAATATCAACTCTTAGCAATAACTCAGGAATAAAAAAAAGGATATGTGTTAAATATTCTATGATATTTTACATTTTTAGAGACAAATCACCTAAAATGCTCTGGCCTGTGTTTACCCACTGAGTGTAGGCTGTAAGGTCTCTGTTTACCTCTTAATGCCGGGGGTGAAGCATCTACAATGATCTACTCTGGAGGAGAAGTTTGTGAAATATGGGCCACTGAGTTAGAGAAGCTTCTGTCCAATGACAGTGATACTGAGGTGAGTTGTTGAGGACTTCCAGGACTTTTCTGTAAGCACTGCCATTTAATAAGTGCTGCTGTTTGGACTGCTGTTAGCCAGTGGTGCTGAAACTTGCTTTGCAGTGGATTTAAAGTTGTTACAGCTTTCTGTACAAATGCTGTTCATGCAAAGCAATCTGTGACTCTTTTCTGTTAAAAGTGCTATAAATAAATACATAAATTAACAAATCAATCAATAAATAGATCTCTGTGAGGTTGCTTGCTCTTAACTGTACAAAAAGCATTTAACTTGATTTGTCACGTTCTATGACAGTTCTTGATGGTAAAACCTTAATAATGATTTATTTCTCTTCTTTTTGTCAACCTGCGACACGCTAACAGATCCAGTCTTTCTGTTGAGTTAGGCTAAACATGTTCCAGGCCTCTATATACAGAGATCAATCTGAATTAGGCTCATGGGGAGAAAAGTCATTTTCTAAAAATGACTGCACCATTGTAAAACAAACATCCAAAGATTAAATGTGACAAAAAGCAGTTATCATCACTGTTCCTGGAAAAGTCCAACTCTACCAGACATCCTCTCCATACCTGAGAGTTTTCAGTGGATCCTTCAGTGCGGCCGACAGCAGCTTCATTCCTGAGTCTCCTGGATGATTGTAGCTCAGGTCCAGCTCTCTCAGATGGGAGGGGTTGGAGCTCAGAGCTGAGGCCAGAGAAGTACAGCCTTCCTCTGTGATCAGACAGCCTGACAGACTGCAGACACACAACATTTTTATTTTAGTGATTTATTTTTTTTTTAGATACAATGGCATCCATCCATTCTATATGTTCAGTACATTTTAGCTTCATTTATTATGTGACCATTCATAGCAGATAGCACTAGTTGTGTCAACTTATTTAATATTACACATCTATGTTTGAAAACACTAGGAATCCCAAGTAAGCCTGCACTCTGAGTGCAAAGTGCTCTGCTGGGATAATAGGTACCCTGTAGTCCTTAAGATTCAACAATGGGTTTGACAGAAAGTATTTAAGAGAAGCTAAATATGATCTCTCTTTATCTTCCTTGTCAGCACCATTTTAGATCAACTGAAGGCCTTTAATATGCGTTCACTTTTTTGCTTACGTTTTTAGTGACCTGGGGTTAATCTGTACCCCATGGATTTAATCAAAGAAAGCATAGATATAACCATAAAATGAACTTTATTTCAACCAATAAATGAACACTGCATGCATTTAACCACCAAAGAAACAATGAATGCACTTAAACTGAATTGGAATATTCTGCAAAACATTTATCATTAGCAACCTCATTCTGGATGAACATACCTAAAATGAAGTTACACAATACCAGGTAGCTGATAAGACTTGGGAGCAAAAATATCCAGATATATGTATAGAAAGACTAGCTAATTTCATCTAAATTTGTCTGATATGAAACCTTTTCAAAATATTTTTATTACGACAAATCACTTTTTTCTGTGTTCACTGTACAATAACCTCCTCAAGTCCAAGGTCAATGTTCTGTATTTTTAGCCATGCCAGATATGCTGACACTTTTTTTATGTCTTATCCCTATTTATTCTCTCAGATCTTTTACAGTTGCAGCTGGATGTATATAGGATTTGATTCAAGTATTCTAGTCCTATCTATATACCTATCTATGTATATATATCTATATATATATATCTATATATCCTAACTATATAGAGATACCACAAGGTAGCAGTGCTGCATCAAAAAGAGACACCTTTTGGCAATGATGGAAACCCTGGGGTACAGAATTACCCCAGGTCCATAAAACTGTAACTTTTGCAATTGAAATGAATAAGTTAATAAGTGGCTATTGATTGATGAGGGCAATGCATTAAAAAAAGGACCAGTAAGGACCAAGGAACAAACTCGTAAAAGGATTGCTCGATAACATTTACTCCAATAATATTATTTTTAAAAATTGGGACTTGGGGTACAGAATTACCCCAGGAACGCATATTAAGGATGCTTTTATATAAATCTGACTGTAAATTACAATAGTCAGGCCTCAAAGTAATGAATGCTTTAAGTAATATTTCAGATTCACTCTCGTGATGCAGGGTTCTAGCCATAAATTTTTTTCAGCACCTAATGCTAATTAGCAAACTAATGCTAACTGCTAAATGCTGCTCCCGCTTGCTAATTGAGTGACTTGCCCTAGAGCTAGACCTCCGCACCAGCAGGATCGACAAACTGGTGCGGAGGTCTAGCTCTGTGCTGGGATGTCCTCTAGAGTCTGTGATGGTGGTGGGTGAGAGGAGGATGTTAGCAAAGCTGACCTCCATCATGGACCCCCCCATCACCCTCTTCATGAGACCGTGGGTGAGCTGAGCAGCTCCTTCAGTCAGAGACTGAAACATCCTCGCTGCAGGAAGGAGCGCTTTCACAGTCATTCATCCCAACAGCAGTTAGACTGTACAACACTTCATGATGTCTTGAGTCACTTGGACACTTTTCCTCCTCTGCATCACTTTATCCTTACAGTCCAGATACATTTTATTTATTACACTCACCTATATAATGCATATATTTTGATATCTGTATATAGTGTTTTGACGTGTGTGTATATGTGTATTTGTAAATGTGTGTATTGACATTGATATATATATTTATGTATATAGTGCTTATGCATATGTTTATTGTTTTTTTGCTATTTTATTTTTATTTTATTTTTATTCTATTTTAGTTTTAGTTTAGTTATTTGCTCTTACTCATCCTTTTCATTTTTTCTCTGTACTGAGCTGCTGTAATGCACAAATTTCCCCGTCGTGGGATCATTAAAGTTTTATCTTATCTTATCTATCTTATCTTACATATGTAACAGAAAGCACCTCTGAAGCCTCGGCAGTAATCACAGTCTTTGTGAAGCTGTAGCTGCATTTCATGACGTGCATCTCAGGTTAGGTTCAGAGAGGATTTTCAGTTATGTACGTAGGACCAACGCAGAACGCTAACTCAGGCCTTATTAGATCGAGAGAGTGATAATTCTTGCATATAGTCCAAAAGAGTTATACTTAGATCATGAATTTAATGTGTCCCAGACCGCTGTCTCCTGGATTTGCAGAAATCGCATAAAAAGCATACACAACAAAAACACATTCCAGATGTTTTATCGATCAGCTGCTAAAAGCATTTCCTATGTTCAAAGATCAGCCCCCATGTTGTGAGCATAAATTATCAAATTTATAAATTATTACATTTTAATGCAACAACAAGAAGTGACATCTTGATGGGAACTGTAGTTTTTTATTCTTGAAGGCCTTTCATAGCTCCACTGGTGCTGAAAACAACGTTTGACTATGGCTTTCTGAATACAAGAAGGGCTGCAACTATTGGTTATTTTAGTATTGATCACTCCATCAAATAATCAAGTAATCGGATAAGAAAGAATTTATCGTATTAACAATTCATCTGCATATTTTCGTCATGTTTCTGATCAGGTGGTTGTTGAAGGACCAGCACAGGTTTTAAGGTGGTTACAGTAACAAGAGCTCTTTTTGATCCACCTGAACCGACCCACTCAGTAACGGCGCCGCCTCTTTGCTGCTGTTGTGTTTTTGTTGAAAAACTGGGGGCTAAATGAGTTTAAAGTAATCCTTTTTATTCCTCCAAATTACGTTTCTACTGCAGGTCTATTTTTAGTTGATAATAAGGGATTAAAGCATAAAAAACATTTTGACAGAGCCCCTCGGTACTGAAGTACTGCTATGTCATAGCGATCCTTTCTGGTGGCTACAGCTGAAGAAAAGAGAAGATAACAGCTGACGTTCTCTGCACAGTGAACATAACACGCGCGCAGCCACATACGCACACTCACAGCACAGAACAGTGGAGGCGTGGAAAAACTTGTCAACAATGATCCACTCGTGTTAAAGCCTGAACTTTTCCTTTGATCTTCATTCTTCCTCTTACTTCTCCAGTTCATGCTGGTTGTATATCTGGTTTCTGTACCCTGTTATATCAAGTGCACACACGACCGTAGGGAGATCAAATGTGCACATAGTGAATGAAACATAACAGCAGGGTGCAAGATGCTAGCAGGCAGGGCATACATGGAACCAGTGATGTCAGTAACGCGCTACTTAGTAACGCGTTACTCTAATCTGACTACTTTTTCTCAGTAACAAGTAATCTAACGCGTTACTATTTGCAGTCCAGTAATCAGATTAAAGTTCCTTATTCAAGTAACTGTGTGTTACTACTTTTGTCATTTTCCTCAGTACAAAGATACATTTTTGATTTCTTCTTGTGTCTCGGGCAGTGACGTCCAGCAGATGCGACAGTTAAGTCCCGTTTTCATCATGAGGACAATAACACACAGCGACACAAACGTAAACAATGGAGGGAGGAGAGAGAAGCGCGTTTTCTAGCTGAAATACAGACACTATTGTGAGTCTGTGTCAGCTAAAGATGACAACATCAAGGTTAGTTGTGCACTCTGTGCTGGTGACAAAGTGCTACGTCAAATATAAGGAAACATCTGGAGTCACGGCACAGTCAAACTTACAGAGCGAGTCCTAACAGGTGGTGAAGCAGAGCTGCAGCTAATGCAGGAGCCCCCCAGCACCCAAACAACAAAAGCTGGACTTCGGTACAAACCAGTAAGTGGGGGGAGCTGAAGAAGGTGAAAAGCCCTCTGCTACAGTATGTAGTAGAGGTTGGTATTGTGCCAAAAAGTGATCGTCTACCAAAAAGAAATTTCCGGGATTTGCCAAAAAATCATTCCCCATACTTAAACGGCTGTAAATGACTTGTTGACCTATAATCTGTGAAGCAGATATCAAACATATCTCTCATGAATGATATCAGGCAATTTTGAGTGAGAAACAGCATTTCTATCACAGTAGAAGTTTTTGGTAAAGTGACTTTTATATATTCTGTATTTTTTTTTCAAGGTAAAAACTGTCCAACATTAAAAATGTCTTTTTAAACAGAAATCTGGCTCAGAAGGCTGCAGAAATCACAAAAAATATAACATCACAGTTATATAAAGATATTTGAAGTGGCCAAAAAGCTCTGGATTGATTATAATGTAGGTACAATAACACAGATGCCTAAAGATTGTTGAAAAACAGGTTATTTCTGCATTTTATATATAAGCCCTTCATAAATCATGTTGGCTGCACTCTGTTTACCAATATAAGCAAAGACATTACACATAAAAACACACAGAAACATCAGGATCACTTTATGACAGACGATCACTTTTTGGCACAAAACCGGCCGTTGTTGAAAGTAACTAATAAAGTAACTAGTAATCTAACGTAGTTACTTCTCAAATTAAGTAATCAGTAAAGTAACTAAGTTACTTTTTAAAGGAGTAATCAGTAGTCGGACTACTTTTTCAAGGTAACTGTACTATCACTGCATGGAACGGCATAACCAAGTGGCCTGTGCTCAATGGTAGATTGCAAATTGCAGTGAAGCAGAGATCTAGCTGGGGTAGAGTCCGCGGGGTGTGCTCCTGTTTGCTAAATGCAGTGCAGCAAAGCTCCGATAATGAAGAGGTGAAATCCTCAGCTGGGCATGAGGGCGTGTCAGCAGGACGCAATGCCCAGTGATCAACCGCTAGCTAGATCACTGAGGATGTTTCTAGTTTTAATGATATTAGCAAGACACCCAAGTAAAGTGTGTATATATTTTGTTTGTTTTTTTGTTTTGTTTAGTTTTTTACTTAAAAAAAATCCCAGCTCACCCCTACCGGTGGTCTATTTTGTCCTCCAAGCTCGAGTCCTCTACCAGAGGCCTGGGAGCTTGAGGGTCCTGCGCAGTATCTTAGCTGTTCCCAGTATTGTGCTTTTCTGGACAGAGATCTCGGATGTTGTTCCAGGAATCTGCTGGAGCCACTCTCCCAGTTTCATCTTCCACATCCTTTCCAGCTCCTCTCTGAGCCCTTGGTATTTGTCAGGCTTCTCGTGTTCCTTCCTCTTGATGTTCCCGTCACTTGGTATTGCAACGTCTATCACTAAGATCGTCTTCCTTTGTTTGTCCACTACTACGATGTCCGGTTGGTTAGCCACCACAAGTTTGTCTGTCTGTATCTGGAAGTCCCACAGGATCTTAGCTCTGTTGTTCTCAACCACCTTGGGGGGCGTGCCCCATTTTGACCTCGGGACTTCCAGGTCATACTCGGCACAGATGTTTCTGTATACTATGCCGGCCACTTGGTTATGGCGTTCCATGTATGCCCTGCCTGCTAGCATCTTGCACCCTGCTGTTATGTGCTGGATTGTCTCAGGAGCATCTCTGCACAGCGTGCACCTGGGGTCTTGCCTGGTGGGGTAGACCCCAGCCTCTATCGATCTTGTGCTCAGAGCTTGTTTCTGTGCTGCTTCTGTGCTGTCTGTCAGTCCAGCCATTGGTAGGATTTCTCTACGTCAGCCACTTCTTCTATCTGCCGGTGGTACATGCCATGCAGAGGCCTGTCCTTCCATGATGGTTCCTGTTCTTTCTCAGGTTATTGCTGCCTGAGGTATTCACTAAGTACATGATCCTTTGCGGCCATCTTCCTGATGTATTCCTTGATCTTCATTGTTTCATCTAGGACAGTGGTTCTGACACTCACTAGTTCTCGGCCACCTTCCTTTCGCTTAGCGTACAGTCTCAGGGTGCTGGATTTGGGGTGAAACCCTCCATGCATGGTAAGGAGCTTTCTTGTCTTAACATCGGTGGCTTCCATTTCCTCCTTTGGCCAGCTTATGATCCCAGCAGGGTATCTGACAACTGGCAGGGCATAGGTGTTGATAGCCCGGATCTTGTTCTTCCTATTCAGCTGACTCTTCAGGACTTGCCTTACTCTCTGCAGGTACTTGGAGGTTGCAGCTTTTCTAGTGGCCTCTTCATGGTTCCCATTTGCTTGTTGGATTCCAAGGTACTTGTAGCTGTCCTTGATGTCTGCAATGTTGCCTTCTGGTAGTGTAATCCCCTCAGTTCTGAATACTTTTCCTCTCTTAGTCCTAGACTAACTTTTCTGTCTCAGTTCATCTTATCTTTGAGGTTCGGCCACAGTACGTACCATTAAAACATCACCAACATCACCATGTTCTGTTATTAATCTGGACAAGATTGCTCTGTATGACAAATTAAAACATCAGGAAGAAGATGTGTTTTATGACTCCACTGCTGATGAGAGGAATCTGGGTCATGAAAACCCAGCTTGAACAAGACTGAGTGATGAAGGTCCACTCATAGCACCCAGAATTTGTTTATGTTTAGATAAGTGGCAGCATAAAGATGTTATAGTTAGACAGGAACATGGGCTCAGAGGGAGACAGAGTGCACCCACAGAGGCCTGCACTCTAAAAAGTGTATTTGGGCTGTAGTTCATGTTATGGACTTATTTACATTAACCTCACTTAATTCTTTTCCTTTCGTTATGACAACTTACTTTCATGAGTTCAATTAACTTAAAAGTCACACATTTTATCTCAAACGAACTTTTTACTTTGAGTCTAATTGAAACAATTAAGTTTAATGCAGCTTTACGTCTGACGTCATTACGTAAGCTTTGCCGGAGACAGAGCCTGTATCTCTGGGACCGACCGCACGTGCAACCGCCATTTCTTCGGATCGTTGACTGTTGAGGAGATTCAGATAAAACAGTAAGTATGCTACCCCACCATAACCAAACATTTAATAAACGGTGTAAAAATATTTAAATTTTTTTCTACCTTAAATTTGAAACAGCGTTTAACGTCGAAGTGTCATCAGTTATTTGTTCTTAACACATTTGCTAGTTGTAATTAGCCGCGCTGTTCAGCGGGGTTCAAATCTCAACATGTTTTAACATAACTACTCTGTGAGTTAGACTGAATGTTTACTTTGTGTGTGTACTTTTACCCTAAAAACTTAAAGAGCTAAAAGCTGAATGTCGTGTATGTAGCATTATATTTGATTAGGAGTTGAGACGTTCTGTCAGGTACAGGTGAAATTTCAGTTCTGGCGTCACTTATTCAGAAGACTGCTTGCGTGTTCAGGTGGGAAGGCGCAAGACTACATCAAAGTGTGGTAGCGGCTTATGTGTTGCAGTGGCGACCAGACTTCACTTTATTGGGGTAACTACTGCTGAGAAGTGTGTTTTTTTTTTTTTTTTTTAAATGGGTAAGCTTAACTTGAAATTACAGAGGTGGGGGTGTTCTATGCAAAACTAATTTAATGTGATGCAACTCCACTGTGCTTATCACTGTGAGCTGCAGCCGGTGAAGCCATTTTTTTTCCAGTTTTGTCATGCTGCTTACTGGCGACATGATATAAAACGCATAATATCCTGACAGCGCTAAGAATCCATCAGCTGTCATTTCTAATAAAAGCAAAAAAAATAAGCAATTTGTTTGTAGGAATATTGCGCAGTGTTCTAGCTAGCGGTTGATCGCCAGGCGCTGCGCGGGGCTGAGGATTTCACCGTTTCACTTTCGGAGCTCTGCTGTCACTGCATTTAGCAAACAGGAGCCCACCCCACGGACTCCTCCCCGGCTAGATTGCGGCTTATACCTGTATTATTTCTCTGCAATTTACAATCTACCACAGGCAGCGGACAGTTCATAGTGTGCAGATTTGATCTCCCTATGGTTGTGCACGGGCTTGATTTCGCCGTCTACAGAAATCAAAATGACAGCCTGCATCAACGCGAGGAGGAGTAAGAGTGAAAACGAAGATCAAATGAAAATTTCAGGCATAATTTAACACGAGTGGATCATTGCTGACAAGTTTTTTCCACGCCTCCACTGCTCTGTGCTGTGAGTGTGCATGTGTGGCTGCACGCGCGCGTTTTGCTAGCTGTGCAGATAAATCAGCTGTTTTTTTTACGTCAGCTGTAGAAACCAGAACGATCACTATAACCACAGTTTGCTAGCGGGGGCTGTCATTAGCACTAGCGATCATTCTGTCGGTCCTACAGACATTACCGAAAATCCTCGCTAAACCTAACCTGACATGCACCCTGAGAAATGTAACTACAGGCTCACAAGGACTGTGATTACTGCCTAGGCTTCAGAGGTGCTTTCTGGTTACATATGTAGGCACCATCACTCAACAAGTGGGAGCAGCTTTTAGCGGTTAGTATTAGCTTGCTAATTAGCATTAGCATTTCTGGCTAGAACCCTGTTGTGTTAACTTCTTAGAAGAAGAAGAAGAAGAAACAGCCTTTATTGTCCCACAGAGGGGAAATTTGGGTGTAACAGCAGCCGCAGTTATTATAAATATAAATAAAGATATAATAATTCACACTATTAAGAAAAGAATATATATAAAATCAACAAACAATATTAACCTTAATACTACTAATAATAATAACACTATATACAATGTGCATGATGTGCCGGACTATTTACAGTATATTATATATTATCCTACATTGTGTAGGCTATTGTGGTTTTTGTTGGGAGCAGTGATGGTTATAAAGTCTTACAGCTGCTGGGAGGAAGGATCTGCGGTAACGCTCCTTTGTGCATTTAGGATGCAGCAGTCTGTCACTGAAGGAGCTCTCCAGCTCAGCAACAGTTTCATGCATTGGATGGGAGACCTTGTCCATCAGTGATGTTATTTTGGTCAGAGTCACTTCTTACCCACTTCTCTTTCCAGGCCTGGAACCAAGAATCGTCAAACCCCATAAGGTGAGCCATATTTGCTTCATAAAGGAATTGCTTAATATCATAAAGCTTCTAATTTAGAAAGAAAATGTAAATGCAAAATGAATATGCTATTGTAACGTTGTAAACACACTTCCAAAGTCGGCGATATTCACAACAAAGGTCGTCTTTATTAACAGAAAAACGGCTGCTGTAGGCCACAGCCACGCCAACCACAACTACAACAGCGGAACAGCAACACACACACAGGCAAGCTCTCGGTCTCCTCTCTCTCTACCTCATGCTGCCTTCACAAACCTCCCGAACAGTCCGAAATCCCACAACATCAACACGCTCTCTAACTAAGAGAATCGCTACACTATATTGATAATATGAAATATGTGTGGTCTAAACTAATTCACATAATAGGCTCTATAAATAACATCATTTTAGTTTACAGTAAAAGGAATAATAAGTGGGTGGTGACAGAACAAGATGAAATGAATTTCCTCCAAAGGGTTGATGGGCTCTCCCTCAGAGACGGTAAATGGACTAGCTCTTATATAGCGCTTTTCTACTCAGTCAGAGCACTCAAAGCACTTACACAACATGTTTACATTTACCCATGCACTCACATTCATACAAGCACTTCCATGTTTATACCAAGCTAAGTGCTTTTTAATTAACTAGCATTCACACACATTCATACTCCGACAGGATGGTCGGAGAGCAACTTGGGGTTAAGTATCTTGCCCAAGGATACATTGGCATGTAGCCTGGAGTAGCCAGGAATCGAACCGCTGACCTTCCGATCAGTAGGTGACCTGCTCTACCTACTGAGCTACAGCCACCCCAGAGATGAGGTCAGAAGCTCAGTCATCTAGGAGAGGCTGAGAGTAGAGCTGCTGCTCCTCCACAGCCAGTGGAGCCAGTTGAGGTGGCTCGGGCATCTGATTAGGATGCCTCCCGGAAGCCTCCCTGGTGAGATTTTCTGGGCATGTCCTGCCAGGAGGAGGCCATTGTAGAGGGACTATGTCACTCAGCTGGCCTGCAAAGTCCTCAGGATTCACACAGGTAGGGAGGTGGCTGGGGAGAGGGAAGCTGCCCTTGCAACCCCACCCTTGATTAAGCAGTGGAGAATTGATTGCCAGCAAGGACCATGGTGCAGTTCTATACTGCCATCATTGAGTCCATCCTTACCTCCTCCATCACTGTGTGGTACGCTGGAGCCACCACTAGGGACAAACAGAGACTACAGCGCGTTGTGCACTCTGCTGAGAAGGTGATTGGCTGTAAACTCCCATCTCTCCAGGACCTGTACACCTCCAGGACACTGGGGCGTGCAGGTCGGATCACAGCCGACCACTCTCACCCTGGGCACAGACTTTTTGACCCTCTCCCCTCAGGCAGGAGGCTACGGTCCATACGGACCAGAACCTCCCGCCATAAGAACAGTTTCTTCCCCTCTGCTGTTGGACTCATGAACAATTACCCTAAGACTGTTACCACCACCCTCCACAAACGCTGATGACCCTATGTCTATGCACCTGTCTGATTGCACTGATGTACATATTAGTGGAATATAGTTTACATTCTTCTATCTTTTAATTAGTCTCTGCACTGTATATTTTGTAATTTTGTAATATTGTGTTATAGTTATAGCTCTAATATCTCTGTATATTTGCAATTTGTATACTTGTATATTGTCTTATAGTTTTTATACTTATTAGTTTTTTTCTGTAAGCACGAAGTACCGCAGCAATTTCCTAATGCTGTGAACCTGTTCACCCATATGGCAATAAAAACCTTCTGATTCTGATTCTGATTATAGTCAAATAAGTTTGTTTTTCCACCAATATCTAAAGTTATTGTAATTTCTAACACTAAAGAGTGGACAGATATAAAATAAGAATGGAAATTGTCATTTTTTTGTCCCTCAGTAAGAAAATTCCAGTGCAACAGCAAAAAGTGACAGGCAGTTTATTCACACAAACACACATACATATGTGTGCATATATATGCACACAAAAAATTACAATAAAATTACAACCTAAAAATACTATGGAGTAATTAAAAAAAGCTTACTCCCATCCTAAGGAATGTGCAACTGAGAAGGATGATTTAAGAAATGTGTATTTGTGCATTAAAAAAATTACTTGCAATACTGGTAATATGACATTGATTAATATAGAGTGTTTTCAGTAGGGTATTAAAGTTGGATTAAAGTTAAATGTCAAGGGTTTTTACTTAGACTTTGGGAATGATTGGTGAGTAATTACTTTAAGTAATTTTTTTGAACATACTAAATTTTATTTTGTGTTTCTCAGATTAATGCAGAGTTCCAGAGGCTCATGGCTCTTCCCCTTGAGCAGACTTTCTTGGCCCAGTTGGACAGGCACTCAAGTCAGCTGATTAAAGTCATCCAGGCCAAAGGAGGAGCAACACGTGCAAAAATGGCTGGCATCATGAGAACTTATGAGGTAAGGATATTATCAATAGGCATACTGAGTGAACTAAGCTATGGCCATTTACCTTTTTCCATTTAAAACAAATAACTTAAAGTGAATAGTTACTTTCAGACTCTTTGTTTTAATTATCAATACTTGATAGACTATTTGTGCAAAGAAAAGCAAGTTTGCCTGTCTTATGTATTTCTGCTGCATTTAGTTGTTATAAGTCTATATTGTGGTTCTTTCGTGAATTCAATAAAATACACCTTTTTATCCAACTTACCAGAAACTGGTGCAATTTAGCCACATTTTTGAGCTTCTGTTGCTTTTAAATTTTAACATTTTTAAATGTTAGACTTGTATCAATTCTATGCTGTAAGAGATCTCTTTAATGGCAAATGATATTCACTAGTTCTGGTAGATTGTGTTAAGAAAAAGCCTTAACCTTAACAATACAGTCTAGTTTCACGAATTGAGACTTGAGGGATAAAATGTGGCAGAGGTGGAACATGCATAATTTTGAAGCACAGCATTAAAACCCAGTGGACATGTGGGCTGCACATTATGGCATCTGATAGGCCTATGCTGTTAACAGCCCAAATATATTACTGTTATATCATGAATCTCTTCAGATATGAAATATTGATAATGATAACTTTTCTCCAGGTTGAAGACATTGGGATTCTAAGGGAATGTGTTCTGAAAAGGCTCATCACCTTTCTTGGAGAGGATGCAAAAGACCTTATTAAGGAATACTGTGTAAGTTTTTTTTTTTTTTTTTTTTTAAAGGTTTAAAGCTGCATCTCATCCCATTCAGGCAAATGGACAAATTCAATGTCAATTGTTTTTACCTTTGTAAATTATTTACGGACTGGCTTTTCTAAATGTGAACATCTGTTTGAAAAAATGGGGCAGATTTGGTGTCAGAATTGTAAATTTAACATGGCCGTGTCCTGCTTAAATCCAGAAATGGTGTGCTTTGCTGTTCAGCAGAGGGCATTCTCTAACTTCAGTATCAACTTCATTTCCTGTTTACCAATATGCCAAACAAGTTAATAAGAATATATGTTTTAGAGTCATGGTATTTTGATACCAGCTCCAAAATATCTGACAAGCAACACAAATATGCATTTTGTGTTGAGTTCCACCCTAAGATGACCATTGGCTGGATCAGTATTCTGCTTTGATGTAAAATCTAAGAATTTGGTTTTCAAGCTAAAGCCTGCAATATGAACATGCATTATCTTTTCAAAAACATTAAAAATCACCCTTTGAGTTATTCAATTTGTAATGCAACTTCGAACTTGGAAAATTTATCAAGGATATTTCAAATGCTGTAAACCACTCTCTTCAATTCACAAGCTCTATATCTTATACTTGGTGCTTTTATTTTCCAAATTTTCCAAATTCTGTAGTCAGGGCTTTCAAATTGTTTTGGAATAGCAGGGGGGCATGCCAAAGTAGCGGGCGCCTTATGACCGAGACCGAAGCCATGACGGCAGCAGACGATATGAATAGTCACGTGGCAGTCGTGAACCAATCAAATGGCTCAGATTGAAAGAACGTAAATATTGCCACGTGCGTCCGCATGGCACTGGAAATGGAGACGGCGGATGGTGCAAAAATTTTTTTTTTAGGAAAATTAAAAAGATGGTGGAGTAGGTGGAAAATGCGCCTGCCGCCGGCATAATTTGAAAGCCCTGGTAGTGAGAGATTAGTTAGTCTTCAAGTTTTAACATATTGTTTACCTCACTACAGGGCAGCAGCGGAGATGATGCCCAGATGGAACTGAAACAACTCACCATGGCAGTGTTTGTGATTCGGAAGGATGGAGAGGGATTGAAAGAAGCCCCAGAAGACATTGACATCGTCATTGAGGGAGTGCAGATGTTGCATGACCTGACTTCAGTTGCCTCAGCATGTGCCCTGCTTCTGGGTTTGATATATGCCCTTAACCTGGCTTATCCAAAGGCTCTGCGCTTTACATTTGAAGTGTTCCAAAAAATCTTCATGCACCTTGAGCAGAACAAGATGTCTCCCAAAGTTCAGAATTTGTTTGGAAAACTTCAGACCTCACAGTAAAGACACTGGCATGTTGTGCAACAGGACAGATTATCTTCTGTCTTCTTTGTTTGAACAGAAGAGCGCCATGTTTTGGAAGCTTAACAACCTCAAGGAACTGCACTTTTTGAACTTCTTTTGGGACATTGTATTGCTTGTGGCTTTAATATGCACAGAGTTTAATGGATAACAATTGTGACTGGTATTTCTGGATGGTGTTTACTGATGAGGTTTTGATGAACATTATCATTTTGGGACTGTTTTTTTTTTCGCTGTTGACATTTCATAAAGTTAGATGGTTTATCTCTTTGGTTTTGTGTGGGGGAAAAAATACAGGTTAAGGAGGAAAAAACTACAGTAGGAAAGTAATAGGCTTCTGCAGTTTTGTTCGTGGACACTTTCACAGAATTTTCTTTTTGCATTTTTTTTTTTTTTATTTGAATCACCAGATTTGTGCAGTGTTTCTTGAAGGAGGGTTAATGTATGCAGATATTAATGTTTACTATTCTTTTCTTTTCTGATGTCAGTTAGACTTGGTTTAAACTAGGCAGCTATTACTCCACATCCTTGTTTGAAAGCTTTTTGCCTAAATATTTTTGGGTATTGCTCTTGTTTTCAGTGTGGTTTAGAAGATGTTCAAATAGTCACTAGTGTTATTACATTTTATGTCAAAAGCATGTTCGTAGCAAATGTTATGGTTTAGGAGTGTGGATTTTCTTTTTTTAGGAGGACTTGTGTTAAGTCTGAAAAACCTTCTTTTTTTTTTCTGAGGAATACACAGGGGTGTCCAAGTCTTGTCCAGGAGAGCTACCATTGTGCAACTTTCAGATGGACCCTATTTCGATACCACCTGAATCAAATTTCTGAATTCGCACACCAGCAGACATTCAGCTCAGCAGAGGCGTGGTAATGAGCAGTTCATTTGATTCAGATGTATTGGAGATGGGATGCATCTGAAAGTTGCAGGATGATGGCTCTCCAGAACTAGACTTGGGCATCCCTGATCTAGCAGGTTGCTGACCAAAAAGATTAAGTATTCAAAAATACAACCCCAATTAAGCAGAAAAGCAATATCCCTTTTCAAGTTTCAAAAGATCTGTTTTCACAATAAAATTTAAAATGTTCCATTTGTGCAATGTAGATTTATTATTTTAACCAAGTTGAATTTCTGAGTAGCATAAAGGTATTTTACTCCTATTTGAAAAACTAAAATAACATGCTAAAACACACTTTTAAAATGATTTAAATTTAAGCCATATTTTAAGTATAATGTGAGTGATAATGTAATTTGGGGTAGTTTAGTTTTTTAAGTTGGAACAACTTAAAATTTTGAGTTGACTTTCTATAAAATTAAGTAAGATGGATTTCAATTTTTTATTTGGAATTAAGTAAATCAATTGAGTAAGACTGACTTAAATTTGTCAAGTTAAACAAACTTAATAAATTAAGTTGGATAAATTTAATTGAATTACTTGTTACCAATTGAAGCAATTCAATTAAGTTGGATCAACTATTTTCTTTTTTCAGTGTGTCTCATCCTCTGGGTTCCCACATGCATGTGTGAAATCTTCTGATTCTATAATATATTAAATGTTGTACTTTTTAAATTAAAGTGTTTCAGGTGCCTTCCTTCACAAACAAGCCTATTACCTGTCAACACCTTTCTGCACCTCTGAGAGCTGGCTAACTTCCCTCTGTGCTGCCTTGATCTTAGCCTCTAGTTGTCGTTTCCATGGAGGGTACTGCTGATTATTGCTGTTCTTCTTATAGCCAAGCATCTCAAGGATCACTGCTGCCGTGGTATACATCAAGTGACTGGTTTCAGTGATTGTCCGTGGTAGGGATTGTCCTGCTGCATTTGCATCTTCTAGTACTTCACATAGTCTTGGTAGTCGGCGTTGATGGGTCCAGTTCGCCTTCTTAGCCACGATCTTATCTTTCAGGTCAGCTGCTCTGGTACTTGGTACCCAATCTCGGAGTGTGGGGACGATGAAATCTCCCCCCTGACCTGTCGTCCTGGCTCCCCCTTGCCGTAGCATTTGTGTTGTACTTCATTAATCTCTAGCTGTGATAGCAGCTGCTTCCTTCGCATGTTGGAACACTGAGCAACAAGTTGTTTCACCATCAGCTTGGATGGGAATCCATAGGTCCCACATGTCCTCTTCATGTAACTCATCTCACTGGGATTACATGTGTAGTAGCATTCCAACAGTTCCCGGTTCTCATCTCATGTCCACTAACCTTCTAGTTCCAGCAGCCCACTTATCAGGATGTCCTGGTTCCTCAACACCTGAACAGGACCTTGTTAATCTGGGTGATGTCGGAGCTGGTATGGCTTCAGTCATGTATCACTCGCTCATATTCCGAGCTAGGCTCAGAGATCAGATGATATCAGGCAGGTTTTATATATATATATAAAAACACTGGCAACGTGCTTTTATTTTTGTTTATAGATGTTTTCTGGCAAAGTCTAATGTGATCTTCCTGGTTTGTACCCTGTTGTAAACCATCTGTATTTTCATTCATGAAGGCATTTCTTGATTGTAGACTTTGACAGCATTCTTGATTTGATTAGATTTTGTGAAGTTGTTTTTCTTAACCATGGAAATAAATCTGTCATCATCCACTTTTGCATCTTCTGTGGTTTTTTTTTGTTTACTTGTTTTGTTTTTCCTCCACAATGCACCACATTGTTGATTTAGCTACTTGTAAAGTTTTTGCTGTCATGGTCCTGGGCCGGTGGCCCAGTGTTTTGTGTTCTCTTGGTTCAGTTTCAGTTATTTCTCTGATTGTGTTTATTAGTTCTCTTTTGTATTCCTCAGTTTATTTCTAGTCCCTTGTGTTTCCCTGTGTCAAGTCTGCGTATACCTTGTCTAGTCACTTCCTCTTTTATTTTGACAGTCTTGTGTTCCCCGTGCTTTGTGTTTATTTTTGCTTCCGTTATTAGTTTCATTTGCCTAACCTGCTGTTTCCTCTTGCCCTGATTACCTAATGTGTATTTTAGCCCTCAGTTTTCTTCTGTTCTTTGTCGTGTCGTTGTCTGTGACTCCCGCTGCTGTGTGTGTCCCTGTGTTTGTTTCCACTGTTTTAGTTCTGGCACCCGGCCATCCCAGTGTAGCCCTGACCTTCTGTTTTCCTCAATAAACACCTTTTCAGTTAAGTTCTGCCTGTGAGTCCTGCATTTTGAGGTCTTCCTGCTCCTGCCGCACAGCCCAATATGACATTTGCTGTCTCTCTGATAAGGTTCATTTGGTATTTGCAGCCTACTGGTTTTTCTCCTCAATTATACAAACATGTCTTTTGCCATCATATTTTAAATTACATCAAAATTACAATAAAATGCTGAAATTCAACATTTTGAATCAACTTCCAATAGTATGTCTGCTTCATTTCCCATAAAATAACAAGAGATCAGGTCTCACCTGGCCATGAAACTACTTGTCCAATTCAGTTTGAACCTCTGAAAATGGGGGACTGTTTATAAAAATGGCTGTAATTTTTAACAGCTGATGCAAAAAAAAATTTAAATCCCTTTAATTAAAACTTCAAGGCCCCTCAACCATGTCGTTTGATTTACAATCTACTATAGAGCAGCGAAAATTGTATCTTTGTCCCAAACATTATGGAGGGCACTACATGTTTCCAGTCATTTGTTGCCCATGTCTCAACTTTTTTTAAGATGTGCTGCTGCCATCAAATTCTAAAGGAGCTCATATTTTTTTTATGTCAGCATCAAAATGTGTCAGGTTGACATGTTTGACATGTCTGTATGTTCTCTCATGACTAAAATATGTTTTTATAAGATTTGAAAATTATTGAAATCAAGTTTTATAAACTTTTATAAACATCCAACCATCATTTTTCTTAAAATATTATTGAATTCAGAAAGAAGGAGCTGTACTATTTCTGAAGTGTAATTAGGCGAGAGACAGGCAACACCTTAAGTATATGAACATATAACTATTGTAAAACATCCATAACTACAAACAGGAATTAAACTGGAAGGTTTGGTGGATAAATGTAGTGCTGAAGTAAATATGTTTGACAAAGAGGACAAGATAAAAATCTAATTTTGAAATAATCATTATTAAAAAAATCTCCACTGTAAAGTTCCACAGCCATCTGTGTTTATAAATACTCCTGTCTTAATTCTCATGTTCAACTTTGTTTTTGGACATTTTAACTAAATAAATATTTTTCTTTCATTTCCTGCAATCTCCTGGATCTGGGTCTTAAGTACAATTCCAATAAAAAGACAATGGTATGTCATGAGCGCGCACACACATCTGAAAATGTACCAGTCTAAAGAATGGATAGGAAAAATTTTAGATGCTAATTTAGAGTCAGTTAACACACAGAAAGGTAAATAAAAGGTCAGTTGACAATTCTATAAGATTTTGCTGAGTATGCCTCATTAAATTAATTTTTTTCTCCAATCAGTGAAAAAGTCTGACCTGAGTGTTTCCAGTGTACAGTGTAGACTCTGCAGTCCAGCAGACAGAAGCTTCACTCCTGAATCCCTCAGGTCGTTGTTACTCAGGTCCAGCACTTTCAGACCAGAAGACTGGGAGCTGAGAATTGATGACACAACTTCACAGCTTCTCCCTGATAGGTTACAGCCATTCAAACTGAAAAACAATATTTGTGATCAAATTAAATTATTTTATATACTGAACATAGAAAAGAAAAAGGCTTTTCCATATGCAGTTAACTCTTAACTAGATAGCTTAAAATTTAAGTTGAAACAGACAAACAGACAAAAGTAAAGAAATTAGTGTTTGGTTGGTTATTTTTTGTTGTAGGAATGCTCCTTGACAACAAATATTAACCCTTTGACACCGAATGGATCACCAGTGGCACAACATACTTCAAAAGTGCCGCCGTTCATGAACTTCCGGCAACAAATGACAGCTGGATGAGTGAAGACAAAGCAGCCAACAAATGCTCAGCACCTCCTGGAACTCCTTCAAGACTGCTGGAAAACCCTTTCAGGTGATGACCTCATGAAGCTGATTGAGAGAATGCCAAGAGTGTGCAAAGCTGTAATCAAAGCAAAAGGCACCTACTTTGAAGGATCTAAAATCTAAAATAACTATAGCAGCTGGATGGCATAATGGCAACATGGGAGCAAGACGGCGGCCCGCACGGACCCAGTGGCTCATGGCTCTTCCTTTCGGTGCTGTTTTTTGTACTTTTAATATTTCATATTTGTAAGTTTTGGTGCATTTATCTCTGCAAACAACTGCTACACACGCCAGGATCTTGTGGACATTGGCTACCGGCACAAGATATCAGTATCGAGTGATTTTCACTACACTCATTACATCCCAGACGACATAGTGAGACCGCAGGGCGCTCCGTGGATTGTTATCGGGTCTGGAAGGCGCCGCCGACGGCGGAGGGAGAGGAAGCAGAAGCGGGGCTGCAGGTCCGGCTTTATGCTGAAGCTGAAATGCCAACCACACAGGCCTCCTCTGCCGAGCCTGTATCTCTCCAATGCCAGGTCCATGGTAAATAAAACGGACAACCTAGAGTTAGAGCTGGCTGGAAATCGCTATGTTCATGACTGCTGTGTAATGATTATCACCGAGACCTGGCTAAACCCCCACATTCCCCATGCTAGCGTGCAGCTAGCAGGCCGCACTCTGCTACGCGGAGATCGGACCAAGGACTCCGGTAAGAGCAGGGGAGGGGGTCTCTGTATTTACGTGCATGAGGACTGGTGTAACAACGGAACAATCATAGACAAACATTGTTCCCCAGACCTCGAGTACATGTCTGTAAGATGTCAGCCCTTTTTTCTACCCAGAGAGCTAACAGTAGTGATCGTCACAGCTGTGTATATAGCTCCCGATGCTAACGTTAGCATGACGCTCTCTCTCCTGCTGAACGCCATTAACGAACAGCAGCGGGTCCACCCCGACGGTGTTCTTATTATCGCGGGAGACTTTAACAAGGCCAACTTAAAGACTGTACTCCCGAAATTCCACCAACATGTCAAATGTTCCACAAGAGGGGAGAACACTCTTGACCATGTTTACTCCAACATTAAGCACGCTTACAGAGCCAAACCCCTCCCCCACCTCGGCCAGTCCGACCATCTTTCCCTGCTGCTCACCCCAGCATACACCCCCCTCAGACGGAGAGCCAGGCCTACTGTAAAAACCATTACAACCTGGCCTGAAAACGCACTCTCCGACCTACAGGACTGCTTTGCATACACAGAGTGGGACTTATTCAAACACGAGGACCTAGAAACATTCACGGGGACGGTACTGGACTACATTAAGTTCTGTATCGGAAATGTGACTGTTAGCAAAAACATCCGGGTTTTCCCTAACCAGAAAGAAACCCTGGATGAACAGCCAGGTCCGTTCACTCCTCAAAACCCGTGATGCTGCCTTCAGGTCAGGCGACAGAGCTCTGTACAGTGCTGCTCGAGCTGACCTGAAAAGAGGAATTAAAAAAGCCAAAACGGACTACAGGAGGAGAATAGAGTCCCATCTGTCCAGCAATAACACACGGGAGGTGTGGCAGGGCATTCAGAACATCACAAACTTCAGAGGCTGTGATGTGACTGCAGGAGACCTGAGTGTGTCACTAGCAGAGGAACTTAACTGTTTCTTTGCTCGCTTTGAGACACCTCAGGACCACCCATCTGCTCCAGTCCTGCCCCCCCCCACCAGGCTTCACCCCACTCACTGTCCAGGAGCATGAGTTACGGCGCGTGCTCCTGGCAGTGAACCCCAGGAAGGCTGCCGGACCAGACGGAGTACCTGGCAAGGTGATCAGAGTGTGTGCCCACCAGCTCACCCCGATTCTCACCAGGATTTTCAACCTCTCCCTGGCCCAAGCAGTCATCCCCCCCTGCCTAAAAACAGCCACAATCATCCCCGTGCCCAAAAGGTCATCTGTCACCAGTCTAAATGATTACCGCCCTGTGGCCCTCACACCGGTAATCATGAAGTGCTTTGAGAGGCTGGTTCTCCAGCACATCAAAGACCATCTGCCCCCCACTTTCGACACCCATCAGTTTGCATATCGTGCAAACAGATCCACAGAGGACGCCATCGCTGTAGCTCTCCACTCTGTGTTAAGCCACTTGGAGCAGCAGCAGAGCTACGCTCGCATGCTCTTTGTGGATTACAGCTCAGCGTTCAACACCCCCCCTCTCCTCCACCCGCACACTGAGCACTGGCTCCCCACAGGGCTGTGTGCTGAGCCCCCTCCTGTACTGCCTCTACACCCATGACTGCAGTCCGACCCACAATAACAACCTCATCGTCAAATTTGCTGACGACACCACAGTGGTCGGACTCATCTCAAAGGGAGATGAGGATGCTTACAGAGAGGAGGTCCTGAAGTTGACAGCCTGGTGTTCAGAGAACAACCTGGTACTGAACACCATGAAAACCAAAGAGATCATCATCGACTTCAGGAAGCACAGGACTGACCCAGCTCCCCTCTACATCAACGGCGAGCGTGTGGAGAGGGTCCACACCTTCAGGTTTCTCGGTGTCCTCATCTCTGCTGATCTCTCTTGGTCAGATAACATCACAGCTGTTATCAAGAAGGCTCAGCAGCGACTTCACTTCCTGAGGGTCCTCAGGAAGAACAACTTGGACTCAAACCTGCTGCTGACCTTCTACCGCTCATCCACTGAGAGCCTGCTGACGTACTGTATCACAGTATGGTACGGCAGACAGGGGGAGGCTTCAGAGGGTGGTCAAGACAGCACAAAGAATCGCCCTCTCCCCTCCCTGATGGACATCTACACCTCCCGCTGCATCAGCAGAGCAGGAACATCATCAAGGACAGCTCACACCCTGGCTTTGACCTGTTTGATCTGCTGCCCTCTGGCAGGAGCTACAGGTGCATCAAAGCCAGAACAAACAGACTCAAGAACAGTTTCTTCGCCAGAGCAATCACCACCCTGAACTCACACTCTCACTCACTGTAACTGTGCAACACCCACATCTCTGTGCAATATTATATTATTCATACTAAACAATATCTAACATTCCTATATTGTGTAATATCCAGTATTCATTCAATAGTGCAATATTCATTCACCAAGTGCAATATTCATCATCCTCATTATTATATGTATACACTTATTTACTTTTCTTACAATGTACAGATGCACCAATGTATGTATATATTTTTAAACATTCAATTTTTTGTATATTTTACACATTGTTTATTTTTTGTATATTTCTTGATTATATTGATTATACTAGATTATAATATTTTTATTTTTATTTTAGAGAGTTTGTTTTTCTGTTGCATGGCACTGAACAGGAGTGGCCCTCCAATCTCATTGTACATCCTGTATAATGACAATAAAGGCATTCTATTCTATTCTATTCTATTCTATTCTATTCAACATTGCCAAATTTGGAGCCAGGAAGGGTTCCCAGGCTAGACACCGCAGACATCTAGAATAGAATTTAAAATTCTTCTCCTCACATACAAGGTCTTGAATAATCAGGCACCATCTTATCTCAAAGACCTCATAGTACCATATCACCCCAATAGAGCACTTCGCTCTCAGACTGCTGGCTTACTTGTGGTTCCTAGGATACTTAAGAGTAGAATGGGAGGCAGAGCCTTCAGCTTTCAGGCCCCTCTTCTGTGGAACCAGCTTCCAGCTTGGATTCGGGAGACAGACACCCTCTCTATTTTTAAGATTAGGCTTAAAACTTTCCTTTATGATAAAGCTTATAGTTAGGGCTGGATCAGGTGACCCTGAACCCTCCCTTAGTTATGCTGCTATAGGCCTAGTCTGCTGGGGGGTTCACATAATGCACTGTTTCTCATTCACCTTATTTACTTTGTTTATACTCCACTCTGCATTTAATCATTAATTGATATTAATCTCTGGCTCTCTTCAACAGCATATCTTTCTCTCCCCTCAGCCCAACCGGTCGCAGCAGATGACTGCCCCTCCCTGAGCCTGGTTCTGCTGGAGGTTTCTTCCTGTTAAAAGGGAGTTTTTCCTTCCCACTGTCGCCAAGTGCTGCTCATAGGGGGTCGTTTTGACTGTTGGGTTTTCTCTGTATTATTGTAGGGTCTTTACCCACAATACAAAGCGCCTTGAGGCGACAGTTTGTTGTGATTTGGCGCTATATAAATAAAATTGAATTGAATTAACCAAGCCTACCTCTGAATATCAGCGAGAGATATATGACTGAAGCCATACTGGCTTGTACGTCACCCGGATTAACATGGTCCACATCAGGTGTTGAGGAATGAGGGCTTACTGATGATATGTGAGCTACTGGAAATAGAAGGTTACAGCATAAATGGACATGAAGTGAGAACCAGGAGAGGGGGAGAGCTGGAAGATCGTGGCAGCTCAGCGCAAAGAGTCCACTACAGATGATTTCTTAGAGAAGTTTTTTGTGTTAGAGTTAGTTTTTTGTTTGTATTTCGATTTGGGGAGTTAATGATCACACCTATAGGTACACCGTAGGCTGGATCTAGATGATATGCTGCTAAGGGCTAAGGAATTTAATGCAATAGTTTTAGAGTCTTAAGATGCCAGAAGGCACAGATTTTTTTTTTAGAATAGAATAGAATGCCTTTATTGTCATTATACACAATGTAGAATGAGATTGGAGGGCCACTTCTGTTCAGTGCCATGTAGCAAAATAGAACTTCTAAAAGTATACAAAAAATAAAGTAGAAGGTAAAAAAAAGCCCGAACATTATACAAAAAATAAAATAAATATATACATATAATAGTGAAAATGGGTGGATATTGCACTAGTAAATGAATATTGGATATTGCATAGAGATGTGGGTATTGCACAGTTAAATTGTACCAACTACTATGATTTTAAAAATAAAGGGATGATGACATATTTACTCACAGAGCTTTGTTGGAGGCTTTGACCACTGGCAGCAGCCTCAGCAGAGCCTCCTCTGAAGTAGAGTATTTCTTCAGGTCAAACACATCCAGATCTTCTTCTGATGACAGTAAGATGAAGACCAGAGCTGACCACTGAGCAGGAGACAGTTTATCTGTGGAGAGACTTCCTGATCTCAGGGACTGTTGGATCTCCTCCACTAGAGAACCATCATTCAGTTCATTCAGACAGTGGAACAGATTGGTGCTTTTCTCTGCAGACAGATTCTCACTGAGCTTCTTCTTGATGTACTGGACTGTTTCCTGATTGGTCTGTGAGCTACTTCCTGTCTGTGTCAGCAGGCCTCGTAGGAGACTCTGATTGGTCTGCAGTGAAAGACCCAGGAGGAAGTGGAGGAACAAGTCCAGGTGTCCATTTGGACTCTGTAAGGCCTTGTTCACAGCTCTCTGATAGAAAATCAGCAACTCAAAAGAATTACATCTTTTTATCTTCTTGCAGGTTGTTTGTTGTTCTTCCAGCAGATTGAGTCCAGAGTTGATGAAGGTCAGATGGACATGAAGAGCAGCCAGAAACTCCTGAACACTCAGATGGATGAAGCAGAACACCTTGTCCTCATACAGCCCTCTCTCCTCTTTAAAGATCTGTGTGAACACTCCTGAGTACACAGAGGCTGCTCTGATATCGATGCCACACTCTGTCAGGTCTGATTCATAGAAGATCAGGTTTCCTTTCTGCAGCTGATCCAAAGCCAGTTTTCCCAGAGACTCAATCATCTTCCTGCTCTCTGGACTCCAGTGTGGATCTGTCTCAGCTCCTCCATCATACTTGACCTTCTTCACTTTGGCCTGAACCACCAGGAAGTGGATGTACATCTCAGTCAGGGTCTTGGGCAGCTCTCCTCCCTCTCTGGTCTTCAGCACATCCTCCAGAACTGTAGCAGTGATCCAGCAGAAGACTGGGATGTGGCACATGATGTGGAGGCTTCTTGATGTCTTGATGTGGGAGATGATCCTGCTGACCTGCTCCTCATCTCTGAACCTCTTCCTGAAGTACTCCTCCTTCTGTGGGTCAGTGAACCCTCTGATCTCTGTCACCCTGCCAACACACTGAGGAGGGATCTGATTGGCTGCTGCAGGTCGTGTGGTTATCCAGAGGTGAGCAGAGGGAAGCAGGTTCCCCCTGATGAGGTTTGTCAGCAGCACATCCACTGAGGTGGACTTTCTAGGGTCAGTCAGGATTGTAGTTTTGTGGAAGTCCAGAGGAAGTCGACACTCATCCAGACCATCAAAGATGAACACAACCTGGAAGTCTTCAAAGCTGCAGATTCCTGCTTCTTTGGTTTCAGTGAAGAAGTGATGAACAAGTTCCACCAAGCTGAACTTTTCCTCTTTCAGCACATTCAGCTCTCTGAAAGTAAATGGAAACATGAACTGGATGTCCTGGTTGGCTTTGTCTTCAGCCCAGTCGAGGGTGTATTTCTGTGTTAGGACTGTTTTCCCAATGCCAGCCACTCCCTTTGTCAGCACTGTTCTGATTGGTTCATGTCTTCCAGGTGAGCCTTTAAAGATGTCTTCTTGTCTGATTGGTGTTTCTGCTCTGTCTGGTTTCCTGGATGCTCTTTCAATCTGTCTGACCTCATGTTCCTCATTGACCTCTGCAGCCCCTCCCTCTGTGATGTAGAGCTCTGTGTAGATCTGATTCAGGAGGGTTGGGTTTCCTGCTTTAGCGATGCCCTCAAACACACACTGGAACTTCTTCTTCAGGTTAGACTTGAGTTCACTCTGACTCCAATGAGAATCTCTAATGAAAGTTCCTAAAATGATGAATAGACAAAAACAAATATCAGTCAAGGAGTTCTGTGCACATGTTCTGAATGTATATTTGTCCACATTAAACATTCAATTCATCCAGCAGCTTCAGTCTTTAGAGAAATCCTCTTACTGCTCTGCAGACGCTCAGCCAGCTCCTCCTGCATCATTCTCCTCAGGAAGTCCAGGGTGATCTTCACTAATGCCTCTCTGCTGCTCCTCCTCTGCTCTTCATCCTCACCATCCCACTGACTGTCTAAACATTCTGGACCATCTGAGCTCAGCACTTTCTGCATCTTCTTCAGTTCACTCTTCACAAAAGTGATGATGTTGTCCTCCAGCAGCTGGAACAGAAAACAGTATTACTCTCCCAGTCATTGAACATCCTTCATGGTTGGACAGTGAAAAGGAAAAAAGATCACAGGGAGACCAGGAACAACAAAAAGAAAAAATAACCTGCTGGAAATAGAAGACAAAATTTAATGACACGCAGCAACTACTGATTATTTTAGTAATCAAATAATTTATTGATTATTCCATCGATTCATGAGTATTAATCATGAGTATTATTCTGCTTTTGAAAAATCTGGGAACCACAAGTAGGGCAGGGCTATATAGCGAGTTTTTAAAAAATATCGATATATTTTCATACGCGATATAAAATAAGACAATAGCATTTATATCAATATAGTGTAGGTCTCATTAAAAAACATACTTTTAGCTCCACCAGTTCACATTTCTCTTCTCCCAG
Organism: Archocentrus centrarchus; assembly: GCF_007364275.1. Lineage (NCBI taxonomy): Eukaryota > Metazoa > Chordata > Actinopteri > Cichliformes > Cichlidae > Archocentrus > Archocentrus centrarchus. The sequence continues at coordinate 1,238,019 of NC_044347.1, forward strand.
TTTGTCTCTGCACAGCTTCACACTGCCCCCCCCCCTCTCCGCTTCACCTGTTAATCATGCAGTAAGTGACAGCCTGGCAGTGTTCACAACTTAGTGACTTTGTTGGTAGATTTAGCAGATTTTCAGACCCTGCTGGCAAATCTTTTCCCAAAAGTGACTAGAGATAAATTTAAGGACTTCTTCCGGTGAGGTCAGAGAGTTTTGGAAACCTGAAATCCTCCACTGTCACCGTGTTTTCTGTACATACAGCCTTCGTACTGCATCCATTCGTACGTTTTGGCATCACCTGGAACCCCAAGAGTCCCTGCTTGCAGTTAAGAGGGCGCCGCCATATGCAGCAGAAGTTGGTTTGTACCATAAGTCCATCCATCCATCCATTTTCTTCCGCTTATCCGGGGCCGGGTCGCGGGGGCAGAAACCTAAGCAGAGAAGCCCAGGCTTCCCTCTCCCCAGCCACCTCCTCCAGCTCATCCAGAGGGACCCCAAGGCGTTCCCAGGCCAGCCGAGATATATAATCTCTCCAGCGTGTCCTGGGTGTACCACGGGGCCTCCTCCCAGTGGGACATGCCCAGAACACCTCACCCAAGAGGCGGCCAGGAGGCATCCTAATCAGATGCCCGAGCCACCTCAACTGGCTCCTTTGGATGTGGAGGAGCAGCGGCTCTACTCTGAGCCCCTCCCGGATGGCCGCACTCCTCACCTTATCTCTAAGGGAGAGGCCAGCCATCCTTTGAAGGAAACTCATTTCTGCCGCTTGTATTCGCGATCTTATTCTTTCGGTCACTACCCAAAGCTCGTGACCATAGGTAAGGGTAGGAACGTAGATCGACCGGTAAATTGAGAGCCTCGCTTTTACGCTAAGCTCCCTCTTCACCACGACGGACCGGTGCAGCGTCCGCATCACTGCAGAAGCAGCCCCGATCCGCCTGTCGATCTCCCGTTCCCTTGTCCCATCACTCGTGAACAAGACCCCGAGATACTTGAACTCCTCCACTTGAGGCAAGAACTCGTGCCTGAGCCGGAGATGGCACTCCACCCTTTTCCGGCTGAGGACCATGGCCTCAGACTTAGAGGTGCTGATTCTCATGCCAGCCGCTTCACACTCGGCTGCGAACCGTTCCACTGCGAGCTGGAGGCCACCCCCTGATGAAGCCAACAGGATCGCATCATCTGCAAAAAGCAAAGATGAGACTCTGAGGCCACCAAGGAAGAAGCCTTCTGCCACCTGGCTACGCCTAGAAATTCTGTGCATAAAAATTATGAACAGAATGGGTGACAAAGGGCAGCCCTGACGGAGTTCAACACCCACAGGAAACGAATCCGACTTATTACCGGCTATACAGACCAAGCTCTCACTGCGGTTGTACAAGGACTGAATGGCCCGCAACAACGGGCCAGACACCCCATACTCCCGCAGAACCTCCCAAAGAACACCCCGTGGGACACGGTCGAATGCCTTCTCCAAGTCCACAAAGCACATGTAGACTGGTTGGGCAAACTCCCACGCACACTCGAATATCCTTGAGAGGATAAAGAGCTGGTCCAGCGTTCCATGACCAGGACGAAAACCGCATTGTTCCTCCTGAATCCGAGGTTCAACTAACGGACGCACCCTCCTTTCCAGCACCCTGGCATAGACCTTACCAGGGAGGCTGAGGAGTGTGATCCCCCGAAAGTTGGAGCACACCCTCCGGTCTCCCTTCTTAAAGATGGGGACCACCACCCCGGTCTGCCAATCCAGTGGCACTGCCCCAGATCTCCACGCGATGTTGCAGAGGCGTGTCAACCAAGACAGCCCTACAACATCCAGAGCCTTCAGGAACTCATTGCGAATCTCGTCCACCCCAGGGGCTCTGCCACCAAGGAGTTGTTTAACTACCTCAGTGACCTCACCCCCAGTGATGGTCAAGTCATCCCCCTCATCCCCAGACTCTGCTTCCACTACAGAAGGCGTGTCAGTGGGATTCAGGAGGTCCTCGAAGTATTCCTTCCACCGTCCGACTATAGCTTCAGTTGAAGTCAGCAGCACCCCCCCGTACTATAAACAGTGTGAGTGAAGCACTGCTTTCCCCTCCTGAGTCGCCTGACGGTTTGCCAGAATCGCTTCGATGCTGTCCGAAAGTCTTTTTCCATAGCCTCACCAAACTCCTCCCACAATCGAGGTTTTGCTTCGGCCACTACCCGAGCTGCATTCCGCTTGGCCTGTCGATACCTGTCAGCTGCCTCCGGAGTCCCACAGGCTAACCAAGCCCGATAGGACTCTTTCTTCAGCTTGATGGCTCCCTTCACCTCCGGTGACCACCATCTGGTTCGGGGGTTACCACCACGACAGGCACCAACCACCTTGCAGCCACAGCTCTGAGCAGCAGCCTCAACAATGGAGGTGCGGAACATGGTCCATTCGGACTCAATGTCCTCAGCCTCTCTCAGAATGCTGTCGAAGTTCTGCCGGAGGTGGGAGTTGAAGATCTCCCGGACTGGGGCTTCTGCCAGGCGTTCCCAGCCCACCCTCACAATACGTTTAGGTGTGACAGGTCTGTCCAGCATCTTCCCCTGCCACCTGATCCAACTTACCACCAGGTGGTGATCAGTTGACAGCTCAGCTCCTCTCTTCACCCGAGTGTCCAGAACATACGGCCGCAGATCTGATGATACGATTACAAAATCGATCATCGAACTGCGACCTAGGGTGTCCTGGTGCCATGTGCACTTATGGACATCCTTATGTTCGAACATGGTGTTCGTTATGGACAAACTGTGGTTTGCACAGAAGTCCAATAACAAAACACCATTCGGGTTCAGATCGGGCAGGCCGTTCCTCCCAATCACGCCCCTCCAGGTCTCACTGTCATTGCCCACATGAGTGTTGAAGTCTCCCAGCAAGACTGTGGAGTCACCAGATGGAGCACTCTCTAGCACCCCACCCAGCGACTCCAAAAAGGGTGGGTACCCTGAACTGTCATTCGGCGCATAAGCGCAAACAACAGTCAGGACCCGTTCCCCAGCCCGAAGGCGCAGGGAAACTACCCTCTCATCCACCAGTGAAAACTCCAACGTACAGGCAGCAAGCCGGGGGGATACAAGAATACCCACCCCAGCTCGCCGCCTCTCACCGAGGGCAACTCCAGACTGGAACAGAGTCCAGCCCTTCTCCAGGAGACTGGTTCCAGACCCAGGCCATGCGTTGAGGTGAGCCCAACTATATCTAGCTGGTATCTCTCAACCTCACGCACTAGCTCAGGCTCCTTCCCCACCAGAGAGGTGACATTCCATGTCCCAATAGCCAGTTTCGATAGCTGGGGATTGGTCCGCCAGGGCCTCCGCCCTCGGCCACCACCCGACACACACTGCACCCGACCCCTACAACGCCTCCTGCGGGTGGTGGGCCTGCAGGAGGGCTACTATAAGTCACGAAATGGGTCTATATCGTGTGCTTGCAGACGCTGCATTGAGCGGCTGGGCCCGTTGCTGTGATACATCAGTGCATATGTCTGTGGATTTATTGAGCTGCTAAAATCCTGCAGATGGAGTTTTGTTCAGTCAGTCTGTACCTGTACCTGGATGTACAGCTTTGTAAAGAGTAATCAGCCTTTTGCTGTCTTTGTTCTGGATCTTTATTACCTACATTTTAGTGGCACAGCTGTGAGTCTTTTTATAGAGAAAAAAGCATTAATGTATTTGCGGAGCATTATTATTTGAATATGCAAATAGTTTATTTTTGAGTAATTTCTCCTGTATATCTACAGCTGAATGCTAATAAAATGTCTGTGTGACATTTGAGACATGTAGCTTTGACTTTTTGTTTATACATTTTGGGAAAAAAATATATCGAGATATATATCGTATATCACCTATCAGCTAAAAAATATTGAGATATTACTTTTGGTTCAAGTATGCCAGCAGTCTAAGAGTGAAGTGTTAGAATAATAGGATACGGTGAGCTCTGATATCCAGGTGTTATCAAGATCATGTCAGTTAACCATGGCAGCATTTCTTTACACTGTGGTACAAACATTACTGTAACCGTCTGCAGTAAGAGCTAGGTTCATTGGAATTTATTAAATTATGTACAATCAATCAATTCAATTCAGTTTGTTTATGTAGTATCAAATTACAATAGCAATTCCCTCTAGGCACTTTATATTGAAAGGTAAAGACCCTACAGTAATGCAGAGAAAACCCAACAACTCTATGACCAAGCACTCGGCAACATTGGGAAGGAAAAAATTCCCTTGACTAAGGGATGGTTCAGGGTTACTTGGTCCAGCCCTAAATACATAACAGCCTGATAGTAATGAAGGACAGAATATTGCACAAATATTGTTCAATATTGCACATATGCAACAAAGCAGTTCTACATATTTGCTTAATATGTGTATTTAAGGACGTATCCTGGGCAAAAATAACTCAAGAGTCCTCACAGTGTTAATAATGACATTCAGAGTGTGTATCTGGTTAGACACTGTGTTTCCAAGATTTGTAAATACAATAACCATATAGTTATTGAATCATACAGGTATTTATGTCTTTCATTCCTGCAGGTTAAATAATTGGTTTGTCTCATCTGACTTCATGAACAGATAAAGTTGGGCATCATCTGCATAGCACTGAAAAATGTTTGCTATGCCTTTGTGGTGTCGGGGTCTGGCTTTGTGGCTCAGCTGCAGGGTAGAAACGGTGCAGTAAATTCAGGGGGGGGGGCAATAAAACAATTAAATGGCTATATATAGTATTTCTTTTCTTTTCTGAAGTCTTCTGTTTAGTAATAGGTAAAGCTGCACCTTGCATATGCTAACAATACAGGATATTACTTTTCATAAGTATTTGCATATAGAAAATAACAGTGTATCGAAGTACAAAGAGATCAATCAGAGTCTAAATAAATACCAGCAGTGCTGAAAGCAGCTGAACATGAAGATAAATCTTTGAGATGGTTATGAATAATTTTTTCTCTAATGTCTAAAATTTTATTTGTGAAGAAATCCATGAAGTCACTACTAGTTAACGTGAAAGGAATACTCGGCTCTACAGAGCTCTGACTCTTTGTCAGCCTGGCTACAGTGCTGAAAACAAAGCTGGGGTTGTTCTTATTTTCTTCAATTAATGATGAATAGTAAGATGTCCTAGCTTTACAGAGGGCTTTTTTATAGAGCAATAAACTCTTTTTCCAGGCTAAATGAGCATCTTCTAATTTAGTGAGACACCATTCATTATCTGCTTTAAGCTGCATACTTGGATATTGTGGCTCCTCTGAAACAGAGAGCCTCAAATCAGAAGTGCTTGGTTGCTTGGTATAACTCACAGAGTCATACAGACTGAGGATGTAAAATGTGTTGATTCATTTAAACTAACATAGTCATGGTCTCAGCCCTGGGTTGTCATGTTTTGGGGGTTTAATAAATTCTGCCAGGTTTGTAGAAATGAGAGCTGCTCCATCCAAAGTGGGATGGATGCCATCTGTCTTAATAAGACCAGGTTTTGCCCTGACATTGTTTTTGCAAAGTTACACACGATTCAATATTAATTTTAGTGGCCTCTGATTGGTGTAACCAGGTGTCATTACAACAGACATAAATTATAATTGTACCAAATCTACGATTATCCTTAGCCAGCAGTTTCAGATTTCCTTGAATGCCGCCTGCTCTGGCCCCTGGAAGACATTCGACTATGGTTGCTGAATAGAATAGAATAGAATAGAATAGAATAGAATAGAATAGCCTCTCCAAAAGTCACCGATGCCACTGAAAAAAGTTGCTAAATTTGTTGCTTTTTAAAAAAATAGTTGCTGGGGGGGGTCCTGAAAACTCACTAAATCTAGCAATAAAGCTGCTAAGTTCAGAACACTGAAGATGCCATGCTAAACCAGCTAAGCTAGCAAATTCCTAAAAACACACTAAGTGAATAATGTGGATGTGGAGCCACAACATGGACATGGCTGTGAACAGCACAGATGTAACAGTAGTTGTTGTTCATGTACAGACCTTAAATATGGAGTCCAGCTGTGTTTGATGCTGCTGGGCAGACTGACAACTGGGACCCTCTGAGCTGTCCTGGTCCCCTCTGTGGAGGAACCATGAAGATTAAGCATAATGCAACAAAGCATAACCAGCAACCTACAAACGTCCTACAAAAACAGCCCCAACTGCTAACATCCAGACCCCTGAAGGTGTTCTGTGGTCTCTGACATGAAGTTTAGCAGCTTCCTGTATTCTTGCCAAAGGTCTTATTATCTGAACAGCAGCAACACACAAGTCTAATCACTGTGTCTGTCTAACCCTCCATTTTTTTGTTTCTGTCAAACTACCTTCAACACAACACTGCTATATAAAAACATGTGGATAAGCAAAGATTCATTGTCCTCAAAGAATTCCCAGTAAAAGTATTGAAACAATTTTAGATATTAATATTGGAATTATTATTATTATTATAAATTAAACCAAGACAGGTCAGAGGTTCTAAAGTTCACAGAGAGAAACTGGTCACAAAACTGAAGTGAACCAAAATCTTCAAGCCAGAAACCTCTGAACACTCTGACTCAGATTTTGGCAGCTGGTCTCATGTGAGTCTGTTATTAATTCTGACCTTTGATCACATTAAAAATATTGATGAACTGTGAATGATGAGGTAAGATGGAGGTCAACATGTGGTAGTAAAAAACAAGTCTTTCAGTCTTTTGGAATGTCATGAGTGTCATGGTCAGTTATTGGTTATCGTACATTTTAGTGTGTGTGTGTGTGTGTATATAGAATAAAGTATATGTGGGTATGTAGTGTGATCTGGGGTGATCAGCATGAGCAGCAGTCAGCTATGATCTGTTGAATCTGATGGTTGAAAGTAGTCAGAGGTGTTAATGCTGCAGGTTTGAGGTTCTTTGTAAAGTGTTCCAGTCGTTTGCTGCTGCAAAGTGAAAGGAGCCAATAACAGTAGAGGTATTGGGATGGTGAGCTTGATGTATTCACTCGACCTTGTATGATATTAATTATGGGCTACATGAAGAAGAGATGACAGATGAGGTGGAGTCTTCCCAGGATTGTCTTATAGATGAAGTGAACCCAGTGATGGAGCCGCCGGGTATGAAGGGAGGGCAGCCCACCAGTTTATTATCATGGTCCTGAGCTGGGGGCCCAGTGTTTAATGTTCCTGTTTGTAGAGTTCTGTTACGTTCTGTGTGAACGCGTCAGGTCACTTCCTGTCTTATTTTGGCAGTGTCTTGTTCTGTGTGCAGTGTGTTCAGTTTTGCTTCCTTGTCTCGTCAGTGTAATTTGGTTCAGCTGTGTTCCCTCCTGTTTCCACTTCCCTCATTAGCCCTCCTGTATATTTAACTCCTGTGTTTCCTCTGCTTGTTGTCACATCGTTGATGGGACAACAAGCAGAGGAAACCCCAGCCAACGTGGGGTCGGGCTGATTGTTCCTCCCTTTGGGGCGGAGCCACCTTTCCTTACTGCAGTCAGACACACCTGCGCTGAATCAAGCCTCATTGAGCCGCTGCATTGGAGGACCAGCAGACACCTTGACTCCTTGCCAGAGGGTCACGGTCTGTACTGCACTAAACTGACTGTCTGTGGAGCTTCAGCATCGTCCTTTCCTTGAACAAACATCACTCTTATCTCCTGCTTATCTGAAACTCTAAGGATTATCTGTTTTGTTCTCCACTTCTTTCAGCAATGTGTCTCATGGAGTTTTGAACTTCCCTGCTTCCCTTCCTGTAGCCTCATCTCCAGGACCCCCTCCCTCCAGCATCAGTACCCCCCCCCAGAAATGATTTAATTCACCCTTCAAGTAAGCTTGTACCCTTCTGCTTGCCTCATGTTCAGTCTCATTATGAAACACTTAGCCTGAGAAACAGAGAATAATTTCCTGCCTCTCTTTTCTTTAGAAACGTCCTGAGGAACCCACGCCTGCTCCAGGCCCTTCCATATTATCAGTCTGAGAGAACCAGTCGGCCTCAGAGTCTGTAATGATTTCAGGTGTAACTCTTAGTTCAGCCGTTTAGACGAGCTCATTCAGATTAGTACTCCATGAGTTATGTTGGTTAGTTGCATTAGTTACAGCTGTTCTTTTATTTCTTGCCAAGGATGTTATTTCTTTAGTGAAATTAATCAGCTCTAAGTTTCCCCACTAGGCTGTTAATTCGATTTGTTTTTGGCCTTTGGTCCCTGTAAATAAAGTTCACTTTGAATTATCTGCTCTGCTGTGTCTGCCTCTGAATCCCCTTTTGTGTGAGTGCACAGTTTACCAGTTTATGACAATGTGGCCTCAAAAATAATAAATCATGAGACTCTGACTAATCTGAATGTTTTATGTATGTTTATAATAGAGCGTGTCATATGGCAGGTGTGACAGGAGGGATCCACCTGTCGTAAATTGGGTTTCTTTGCTCTGTTCAAAGCACAAATTTGTGCAACTGTGTGTTTCATTGGATGTTTTCCTAACTTGTCCCACCCTGTCACAAAATGAAATTGGATTGGATGTCGTCCCTGTCAAACATTTTCGTCTCATTTTCATTCGTTGACAAAAGTGTCAATTAATTTAGTCATTGTTTTTATCATTTTAGGTAGTTTTTATTGAGGGTCGTCGACAAAAACTATGACAAAAATATTTCATCAACAAAATTAACACTGGAAAGGAGAAACCGGACCATGACTGACACTGTGAGGTGAGTGTTTGTTGTGATTTAGTGCTATATAAATAAAATTAAATCTAACTGAACTGAATGATGACCTTTGATTTCTCCCATAGTTTCCTTGTGAGGCAGAGAGCTGCAGAGGTCGTGTCTGATGCATTGAACATAAAACAGGAAGTTTCAGATACAATAAGCTCAGATGAAGCAGGAGCAGCTGAGTCACAGGTTCATCTGGGTGGAGCATCACTCTGACACAGGCAGCACTGGACTGGTCTCCATCCATCGTAATGCAGGTAAACTGCAGGCTTTAGTTGGAGGCCCACAATCCTCACATCACAGAGTAATAACAATATTTAGTTCATGTTTGAACCAAATACTTTTAAATATTTAACTGCAGAGTATTTTTTAAATGTATCTTCACTGTGTGACTTAAACTGACTGATGTCTGCTGAGACTGACAGGTGGTGGGACCGCCCACCTGGATCAGGTTTCACTTCCTGTTTGCTGAAGTGGATTTTCAGCTCTTTAGAAACCAAAGGCTTGTTTTTCAGAGACAGTTTCAATGGGATTGAAGGAACGACGTGTTTGCACTGCAGTTTCTATCCAACAACATCAAGCAGTTAAATCAAAGAGTTCATGTTACTGACAGCTCACCTCTCTGCAGCAGATCCACGCTGACCTTTAAATTCAATGTAACGCTCTGCAGACCAGTCACTCTTTAAGGACACACAGCTGGGTTCAGGTCCAGGTTCAGGTTCAGGTTCAGGTCCAGGTCCAGGTGGGTTCCTGTGAATAATGATGCAGCAGTGATGTGAGTGCTGAGCTGTGACATGGAGAAGAGTCATGGACAGTTAGAGATGGTCATCTCACCTCTGAGCTTTGGTCTGGCTCTCATGTTCCCCACACAGAGTGGTTTTAGAGGGAGGGACTCCCTCCTCTCTGTCCTCACACTGATCCATGCTGCTGAATTCACACCAGCTCACACACACTTTCTACCTTCACCTGCAGAGGAAACACACATCATTGATGCTCACATCAACTGAAATCCTCCTTTCATCATGTGTGTCAGCTGAATGCAGCTGCCATCAGCTGCAACACTTCTATCTGCCCACTAGATGGAGCCATGAAGCTGCAGCCCAGCACACATTCACTGACACACTGATTCACTTTGACTGGAAGCTTTAGTTAGTATTAAATATTTTTATTTTCTTAAACAGATGGCGGATTGGCTGTCCTAAAAGTCGCAATATGATGTCATCACCTAATTTGCATAATCAGTTGTTTGCATACACTTGCAATCGAGGCTGTAGAAGAGAGGAATAACTTAATTTGTTTAGAACTACTAGGGCTGGGCAACATGGACCAAAATATTATCTCTATTTTTTAGCTGAACGGCCATATACGACATATATCTTGATAATTTTTTTCTTCCCAAAGGTATAAACACAAAGAAACTTCTGAGTCACAGCTACATGTCCTAAATGTCACACAGACACTTTTATTAACATTGAGATGTAGACGTAGGTGAGAAATGGCTCAAAAATAAATTATTGGCATATTTAAATAATAATGCTCCTCAAATAAATTAATGCTATTTTCCTCCACAATAAAAGACTCACAGCTGTGCTATTAAAATGAATGACTTCTTTAAAAAGTCAGTCTGCAGTGAAGCAGACTTCACCAAAGTACTTCCTCCTGTGTGTACTCCTGTACATGTAGTACTCTGTGCAGATAACCAAACATGTGAACAGACTGAATGAACAAACTTCCATCCTTCAGTCAGCAGGTTCTAGTTAACTCAGTAAATCCACAGACCACAGGTGTCAAACTCTGTCACAGGACGGGCCAAAGTTGAAGACACAGTCTGAGTCGCAGGCGAACAGGATTAAAAATATTAATCAGCAATATACATTTGAATGGCCAGAATACAGCAACGTTTTCCTCAACACATTAAATAAAATATAAAATTATATTTTTCTTCAAAAATAACATCACAAAAACCTATTTCAAGCTGATGAAAATTTTCAAATTTTTCAGCTAAAAACTGATGTGAATTTCTGCATAAACTGCGCAGTGTGTGCAGTTTATCAGCTAAAAGCGCAGCTGCAAACACAGCGAGGGTCTGATTATTATTCTTTTTTTTGGACAATCACGCAGTCCCGCTCCGAAGCTGCAGGGAAAATCCTTTCTGGATACTCTGTTAATGTTATATTTGTTGAAATTCCCTCTTTGCAGATCTTTCAGAATAAAATACATTTTCAACATCAGTGATAGTTGTTACCCTCATAATAAAGAAAATAAGTCACTTTGACAAAAATTGATCGCAGCTTCTGTGACAGGAATGTTCGCTATGACTCAAAATGAACTGATATCATTCATGAGATAATATTTGACACATTATAGGTCAGCAAGTCATTTACAACAATCTAAAAGCAGCAATACAGCTTCACTGTGTTCATGTGAGCGTCACTGTGAAGCAGTTTGATGGAGCTCTGATGAACACACACTTCTTTGTCTCTCTCACACTGTCTGACTCACACCTGAACAATGAGGCTCTGCAGCTGAACCGCATCAGTTTGAGTCCAGATGGAAACGCGGTCACGTGATGAAGGAGAGCGTCTTCCTCGTCTGCAGCTGTCAGTGTGGAACTAACTTCTTCTCAGGTTTGTGAGAAATCTCGAGTTACGGATTTCCACCAGTTAACCTGTAACACCGACCCTGCACAACGTGTAACGTGACTCCTTCTGGGTGGAGTCAACATGACTTCCTGTTGGCGCAGAGCCGGCAGTTTGTGACGCAGTTCTTTTAATCTCAAACACACACACACACACACACACACACACACACACACTATGGAGCGGCAGATTCCTGCTGAAACTAAGCTACACAAAGCTTGTTAGCCAGGAAAACATTTCAGACTGACTTTAATGCAGAGGCGACGGTTTTATTCCAGGAAATAAAAACAGTTTGTTGTTGAAGAACTCAAACATGAGCTGAACAAAGTTCCTGAAGACAAACTGTTAAAGGAGGAAACAACAAACTTACAGTTTCCGCAGACAGACCGGAAGAAGCTGCACTCCTGAACACTAAACACTGACACAGATGTGATGTGCGGATCGATCCTGAAATATCGATACTTCCGATACCTGACCTTTATGCTTTAAAATCGATTCTCAGATCCAAGTATCGATACTTTAAATACTTCAGTCATTTGAGAGAATGCATCTTATCAAGAACACGTTAGAAAGTAACTAAATTATTGAGATCTTGCTAAAATGAGACGGGATAATGGGAACTACTTTTTCTTCCGCCTGGTAAGGGTGTAATGCGTAAGGACGTAATGCCGGTGTTACGTCGAGCCGCGTTTCCCGATCAGATACGGTTTCCCCAGCGTCTCTGCGCCGCCCACGCGGCAAAAAACGCACGTGCTTGTTCAGCGCTCGTAACCAGCGCACCGTGCTTGCGCCGCAAGAAAACTACGGACACCGTGAAAGCTCAAACAACGTGTTTCGGCGAAGTTGTCCCACTTTTTGCAAATGCGCTCCCATCAGATACGTGCGCTCTCTCTCTCTCTATGTTTAGATGTTTATCGATAGATAGATAGATAGATACTCCATATAGCCCATGCGGATAGCTCTATATAACCCAAAACTGGGTGAACACATCTTGATAGCCTAATAACAGCCATCAGAAACCGTTCCCCCTGTGTTAAACTGGGGGAACACATTCTGATGGCCCAGGGACAGCCATCAGGAAACGGCGGTGTGGTTACGAGCGCTGAACAAGCACGCGCGATTTTTGCCGCGTGGGCGGCGCAGAGACGCTGGGGAAACCGTATCTGATGGGGAAACGCGGCTCGACGTAACACCGGTTAATCCCACTGAACCGGAACCTACGAATGAGCCGGGAGCGCAGCAGGGGGCGCTCCAGAGTCGAGTCTGAGCTCCCAAAGAAATAAGTCCAAATCCCTCCTTCCTCCTTTTCCTGATCACTTTCCCTTCATGAGGATGGAAAACGTCATGAGGTGAAGGAATCAATAAAACGACAAGGGTCCCCAAACTTATCCACCTGCCTAATATTGCTTGAATATTTATTGCACATTTTCTGTAAATCCTATAAACTTCATTTCACTTCTCAAACATCACTGTGTTCATCTGCTATATCCTCCTGAGACCCTGCGTCCACATATGGGGACATTATATTTCGGCTTTTCTGCACCATACTTCATTGTGCTCAATAGTATTTTATACTTTGTTAAGTCATGTTGTTCTTTTGTGTTATGCTATAAAATGATCCTATTGTCCACATCTGTGGTTATTTTTTTGCACAAAAGTATGTAACAACCATGTAACAATATACAACCTCCAGTTCAAAGAGGAAGCTTAGTTTATATACACATCAGGTATCTATATCTATCTATCTATCTATCTATCTATCTATCTATCTAGTAGTTGCATGCATTGGTTTGCCTATCAAATGAAATGAATTAAGTCTCATTCAAGTAGTGCTTTGACAACATTTGTCATGAACCAAAGAGCTGAACATGTTTGGTTAAATTCTGATCTTTAATGTTCAATTCAGTTTTATTTATATAGCACCAAATCACAACAAAGAGTCGCCTCAAGGTGTGTAAATTACTGAGTAAAAGTAGGATGACATTTCAAAATAAAGTAAAACATGACAACTGTGCATGTTCACAATGACTAACTTCAGAAGGAAAGGCTTGATTTACATTTTTATGTTTCACATCTGGACCCAACGTCTCAGATTATTTAAAGAATTTAAAGCTGAACTCCTTTCATTATCTGAACATTTTTAGGCAATCAGTTATTTATTTTGTGCTCAGTGACAGAAGTGAGCTCTTCTTGTCCTGACAGAATTTTACACCTGGGCCTCAGTGGAGTCAGAGCCATTCTCATGCATGTGTGGGTGCTCATTGGTGATCCTGGAACAATATTTGGTTTTTACAATGTTCACTGTGGAGAAAGCTGCCTCACAGTTGTGTGTGGAGCCAAACATGGTTAAGATCTGCAAGGCTACTTGCTTCAGACCTGGGAAAGCAGAATCAGGAACCATTTGGAGCCAGAAATTGGAAGGCTCAGTCCTGACAGAGTTCCTTCAGGACCAAATCTGCTTGAAATCTGCTTCCTCTGTCTCGCCCGACTGTATCTCTTGCTGCGTGTCACTATATTCCTTTCTATGTTTGTCTTTTCCTCAGCAACCTCTCTCAAACTCTCATCCAGCTTCGCTTTGTTACAAAGTTTACCGACTGGCTGGGATCAGCTTGGTGGTATCACGTGGTATGGCCAAACTCACAAGCAATTGGTCTGTGGGTTTCCTTGGAAGCTTCACCGCTACCGTGAGGAGTGTAAAAGCTGCACCAATAAAGCAGAAAGCGACCCTGGCCTAAATTACTGGATCGGATATCGGGAAGGAATAAAAAATGCAATCTGATCCATTAAATAGTGTTTCGCCCACATTAGCTGCATGACAGGTCTCTGTCATCTTCTTCTTGTAGGTCTGCGGTTGAACAAACCAGCTTAGAGCTGCATTACTGCCACCTACTGGACTGGAGTGGATCAGGAGTTAGAAAAAACCCTCCTCAGATTCTATAAAGTTCTCCGTCGCTGTGACGGATTCCCTTTGACACTGAGCGGATCATCGCTGACATGTTTTTCCGCCTCCACCGCTGTCTGCGTGTTTGTGTGTTGTACTCGCTGTGCTGAGAATTTCAGCTGTTATTTTTCCTTTACTTCAGCTCCCAGTTTAACCACAGTTTACCAGCGAGTGCCGCTATTAGCACTGGTGACCGTCCGGTACCGGAAGGACCCCTTCCCCGTCAAAATATTTTTGATACTTTAATCCCTGATTAGTGACTAAATATAGACCTGCAGTAGAAACGTATTTAGGAGAATGCTTGTAAATATAAAGCATTACAAGATTACGCTCACACAGCCCCCAGTTTTTCAACATAAACACTGATAACACAACAGCAGCAGCTGATTTACTGCAGTCAGTCTGCGCAAGCACAAAGAGGCGGAGCCGGTGAGCTCAGATGGAGCGGAAGAAAGTTTTCTCCCTGTAACCTCCATTAAACCTTTACTGGGAAACAGCTGGAGGTCCTTCATCAACCACCTGATCAGTAAGTGAAGAAAAGAGAACTTTGTAGCTGCTCCATCCACCCTGTTTGTTTCACACAGGGAAAAACTGCAGTACGGAAGTTAAAATATGCAGATGAGCTGTTAATACGAAAAAAGTATTTCTTATCCAGTTACTCGGGTAATCAATGGAATAATCAACAGAATACTCAGCTACTAAAATAATTAATAATTGATAGTTGCAGCCCTACTGAAATTTGCCAATGCATCACCTTCTCACATAGGAATAACAGGACACAGGTGATAGATCGATTGTTGTGTGAGACTGTTGACTTATGCAAAATGCATCCAGGCATTTAAAAACAATTGTTTTCAAGAAAGATCAGATTTGTATCTGCAGATATTCAACTGTAAAATATTGGTATCAGTATCGGACATAAAGAAGTGGTATCGTGCCATCCCTAATTTTTATATTTATTTCTATTCTACCTTTTATACTTTCTCTTATTGTATCCTAGTCTGCTGCTACATTAAATTTCCCATCATGGGACTAATAAAAGGACTTCTTTCTCAATCAATCTTTATTTGTATGGCAACAAATGCCAACATAGTATAAATGGAGCCTCTCTCAGCTCTTCACTGATCAGCTGCTTACCTCTGAGATCCTCCAGAAGGACACACTCAGGGTTTGCTCTGCTTTCTCTGTCCTCTACATTCATCCTCTCTCTTTCCACCCGTGGCTTCATTCACTCTGGCTCTCAGACTGTCAGGTGATGAAGGCAGAGCATAGGAGGGGTCCTAGTAGAGGATGAAATATTATAATCACAGTGTATGTATGTATATCTGTGGTAGTGGGAAATGGTGGTGGGGGTGACACGAGGTTTGAATATGACCAGGGGCATGATGCCCACAGCTGTATGAAGCACAGCTACACTCAGTACTCACAGCACTGCAGAGGCAGGGGCTTGGTTAGCTGGATGAGGGTCTCTCGAGCCTTCTTTGAGCTCTGAGATGTCCTGGTGACCACAGCCTAAATTTATGGGTGACACTGAGATGATCTGACAGTGTAACACAAAATCCACCAGTTTCACATTCAGAAAGTCAATAATGTTTTCAGCAGAGTGGCACTGATTGATGAACCTGCCCTTTGAAGCTGAGCTGGGAAACAAGACTGTAACCATTGGCTATGCTGCAGCCACGTGACCGTGCAGCAACAAACCACAGCAGAGCAGGAAGGAGGGGGCGGAGCAAAGTGCGGCTGCGTGGTCGGAGAGCGGAGCTGCTTTTTCATGGAGGATAACAGGTGAAGTTAGAGGAGATACAAACTAAAGCATCGATCCAACATCACCACCAACGTTTGTATCAATACTATTGATAATTGGATAGATCCGCCCACCCTGATCTGACCTGAGAACAGCGCTAATCTCTGTCTGTGGGCTCAGCTAAAGGTAAGCATCGAGCTAACTTTAGCAGTTGAGCGTTTGCTGGCAGAAAGTTGGAGCAGAAACGCTTTTTCTGCCTGCTCCAAACATCTACAGCAGGGATCCTCACATCCAGGACTGGAGGTCCGGTGTCCTGCAGGTTTTAGGTGTGCTTCTGCTTCAACTCACCTGAATTACCTCCTCAGTACGCAGCCAGGTTCTCCAGAGTCCTGCTAATGACTTCTATATCTGACTCAGGTGTGTTGAAGCAGAGACGCATCTGAAACCTGCAGGACACCGAGCCTCCAGTCCTGGATGTGAGGATCCCTGCAGTGCAGCCTCGTTTCTGTTTGAAGGAGAACAGGAAGTGGATGAGAGCGATCTGCTGCAGGATCAGTGTCACAATAAACTTTAGTGTCCAGCTGCTGTGGACGAACACATGAGAGGACGTGACCTCCTAAAGTCTCCTTTGAATGAGTCGCTGCTATAAACTGATGCAGAGGAAGAGGTTAACAAACACTGATGAAGCAGAGATGAGTTCATATCTGACATCACTGAGAATAAAACACCTTGTAGGGCTTCACGTGCAGCTCTTGGTGATTTGGGAGAAGAAGAAAGTTTTAATCATGTTGTGGATTAAATGTTGGATTTTATTTTATCTACAGAAGTTTGTCCACTCATGATCGATCACATTGATTTATTTTCTGGTATATTGGTTGAGTTCACTTGAACCATTTGAAGGTTTAAAGCTGCATTTCCCCCAAAAAGACTCGGGGTGGGAGAGTAACAGGTCTGGCCCATTGTTTGTAGAAGCTACAGGAGAAGCTGTTTAGGCTGTTGGGCAGGTGTGAACTGTTGGTGCAGTGGGGGGGGCTTTGGGCTTGTAGTTGGTTCACTGAGAACTTTCCAGACAGCAGCAGAGTCTGAAAACTGGTTCTGGAGTTTCTTTCAGTTCACCTGTTTAGCCTCTCACTGCTTTGCTAAAGCTGAACTTTGAAACTGCCTCCTTCTCCACTCTGAAACTCTTCCTCCTTCTCCAGCCTCAGCCTCCTCAGCTTAGCTGTGAACCAGGGCTCTTCATTACTGGAAAGGATGACCAGGTGAGAAGGATTAACCATGATGGCAGACATGGGAGAATCAATAGTAATCACTGGAGGAAGTTCACGAGATGAAGTGTTTGTGCGCTTCCTTAATTGTGAATCTTGCTGCTGTTAGGGGGCGAATGCTGTTGAGCTGAATCCTGGTCCAGTTCTTTTTGTGGCGAGTGCAGCAAAGAGGTTTGTGATTTCCAGGCAGCTCTGTGCTGTGATGGCTGTGACGTTTCATCGTAAGTGTATGAACATATCTATTAAGGAATATCAGGTGCTTCGCAGGAGTGATGACTGCTGGTATTGTAACAGTTGTTGTTTTTTGATGACTCTGTGGATGTCAGTCATTAAGTGTTATTGGATGTTAGAGCTAATGGCGTACATCAATTAGTAAAGGGGGGATGTTATCAGTCGCCTCAAGACGAAGGGACTCACCATGATTCATTTCAATGTATGAAGCCTGTTTCCAAAAACTGATGAGCTTCTGAAGCTGATGGTCAAAACTCTTGTCAGTGTTATCAGGATTACAGAATCATGGGTTCAGAGATTGCGATTCCTGGATTTATATCCGTGAGAAAGGACCAAAATCAGCAGGGTGGGGGGGGGGGGGGGGGGGGGGGGGGGGGGGTTGTGTCTATGTGCATAAAGATGTTGCTTTTCATCATAGAGCAGATATTGGGGAGAGCCTCGAATCAGTTTGGATAGAGTTATGTTTGCCAGACTCTAAACCACTTCTGCTGGTGTGTGCTATAATCCTGGTTTCTTATGCCGAGTTTTATGTGTGTGCGCTCTGGCAGTGATTAACCAAAAAAAACTAAGCTAAGATACTGTAACTCACCTGGTGTGTGTGATGGTGTGCAGCTGTCCTCACAGAAGCTGATGGAGGACGTCACAGCATCTGTATACTCATCCAAACTGTTGGAGCGTCCTGAAAACCTCCCAGTCGCTGCAGTCCAGATCGAACAGGGAACCACAAACCTGTGGGTTACTAGTCAGCTAAATCCAAATGCAGCCTTAAAGGGCTCATTCCCCCAAACAGTGCAGTGTGGTAGCTTCTAATAAAGATCTGTTCTCCTGCAGCTGATCATCAGGAGGAGGAGAGTCTGACGGAGCAGCAGAGGAACATTTTCAGCCTCTACAGAGGAAACAATGAGTTCAACACAACAGGTGAGAAAAATCTCAGTGTTACACTATTATTGAAACTGTGTGACTTCATCAGCTGCTGTTGGTTTGGTTTATTATGGTCTCAGTTAGCACTGAAGTTACAACAAGACCAAATAAGAAGGTCACATTTTAACAGGACACTGAAACAAAGACATTAATAATCAAGATTCAGATCAAACCCACAATTTATCACACAGTACATCATTTTAATTGAACAGTATGTAGATGTTAGATTCAACTCATTGTGCGCACAAAGCTCACAACGAAATGATCGTTCCAGATCACTCATCCAGAGACGAGCATCTGCGGTCACGCAGCCAGAGACCGGCGCTACCGTTAGGCAATGTGGTTTAAGTGTCTTGCCCAACGTAGCGCAGGGACAGGGGCTGGAACCTGCAACCCTCCGGCTCCAAGGCGAACGCCTACCCACTGCGCCACTGCCACATGATCTATAATGTCATTTTCTTTACTGTTACAATTACACATTTCATATTTTCATAGCACCTTTCCACTCGCTCCTCATTAGAGATCATTGTTTTCCAACCAGTTTGATTCCAGTTCTTACTGGTTTGGAAATGCAGTAGTCCTTGTTCTGCTCAAAACACGGCGACAGCGGATGAGTTCAGGTTTCCAAAACTCTCCGACCTCACCGGAAAAAGTCGTTAAATTTGTCGCTAGACACTTTTTGGGGGAAAAGTTGAGAGCAGGGTCTGAAAAGCCATTAAACCTAAGAACACAGTCACTAAGCTGTGAACACTGCCATGCTGTCGCTTCCTGCATGATTTACAGGTGAAGTGGAGGGGAGGGGGGGGGCAGCGTGAAGCCGTGCAGAGGCAAACTGGGAGAAGAGAAAGGTGACCTGGTGGAGCTACAAGTATGATTGTAACGTGAACTAGACTATATCGATATAAACAATATCGTCTCATCTTATATCGCATATGAAAATATATCGATTATTTAAAAAAAAATTGACATATCACCCAGCCCTAGTTGTGATTATAGACATACAGAAATTTTGTTGTTCCTCCAAGGGAAATCATTACAACAGCAAGAAAAATAATACAATCTACAGTAAATAACTAGTGAGAGTATAAGTGTCACAGGCACAGAGTGCAAAACTATACTATACTGCTGTTCTCCAGCTTTTTTTGTACATATTCTGATTAAAAGTCTATATATATTACATATTATATTATTTATCAATGCAGTTTGCACTACTTTTGTACAATGTCAGCCTTAATATTACTCTTTGTTACCTAGGGTTTTTGTATTTTATATATTTTCTTTATGTATAGTTTAGGACTCATCATTGGCACTCTGACTTTGATGTTTGGTGACTGTAGATTGTACAACAGTGAAGAAAACAGAATAAATAATTTATATAAATGTATGTAAAGAAGTGTAGGATGTCAAATTAATGCTTTGAATTTATTTTACATAAATTTATGTCTCCTGTTTTCTTCACCTGTATTTGGGTGCAGGTAATGCGCTGTTATCACCAATAGGTGGTGGTAATAGACTTAGAAGTTGTTTGTTTGGAGACTACCAAAAACTCTAATATCAATCGAGTTTGAAGGTTCAGTTTGTTCCATGACTGCATTTCACTCACTGCCTCTGTTTGTATCTCTGTCACTGCAGGACCAACATGGAGCGAGAAGGCAGTGCTCTCAGGAGGCTGACAAACCTCACAGAAGGAAGGGAGACAAAAAATACACCTGTGATCAGTGTGGGAAGAATTTCACTTGGAGGCGTTCATTAAAAAATCATCGAGTCATCCACACTGGAGAGAGACCGTTCAGTTGTGACCTGTGTGGAAAGTCTTTTACCGAGGCTAAAAGCTTAAGAACACACCATCTCCTCCACAGTGGAGAGAAAAAATACAGCTGTGATCAGTGTGGCAAAGCTTTTACTCAGCGTAGCCACTTACAGAGTCATCAAGTTACCCACTCTGGAATTAAGGCACACAGCTGTGACTACTGTGGAAAGACTTTCAGCCTGATAGCGAACAGAAATATACACCAACGCATTCACACTGGACATGATGTGTACTGCTGTGATCAATGTGGCAAACTGTTTAAAACAGACTCTCACTTACAACGCCACATGTTGACCCACACTGAGGGGAGACCTTATCAATGTGACCTGTGTGATAAGACTTTTAAAGCTCCACAGTACCTGAAAGAACACCAACAGATCCACAGCAGACAGAAACTCCACAAGTGCAGTTACTGTGAGGTATGTAAGGAGGGCCGGAGCATGAAATGTGCGAAGGCCCTGTTGTATCTGCTTTTGATCATTCAGGCAAATTAATTGCTTTTTTGAGGGCCTAAACATGCTCAAAACCTCAAGAAATTTTGCACACGTCAGGTCGGGTGAGTGTTTCCATATTTTAATGGTTTCAGGCATGGCCCAAAATAGCTCTACATTGCCACCTTTAATTCACTTCCCACTGCTGTGTTTCACGTACATGTATGAAATTTAGTGCACACATGTTACATGTCCAGAAGAACAAAATAGACCACAGGGTGCAATCCCCTCAACCCAACAGCAAATCCACCATGTTGAATTGAATGGGCGATTTTAGCGATTTCCTGCCCTCATAATAACTCAGAGGTTTTGGATGTTACTTGTTTTGTCTTATCTACACACCAGGGGGGAATGTAAATTTCAAAAATGGTGATTTTTCAGCAGAGGGCGTGGTCGTGACACCACAGTGAATTTTGATCATTTGCCATGAAATTTTGATTGGCTCTCATTCATCCATATATAATCCAATCTGGATCAAACTTTTTCAGTAGGATGAGCGTCCACCCCCAGAACACATACATATGACAATATTTAATAACAGTTGCAGCACCACCTAGTGGAAACAGGAAGTGTCATGTTTCACACTTTGAGGTACAGCTCCAAGGTGGTTGAGCAGAACCATCTCAAATTTCCCCTGGAAAGCCTTAAGGAGTCGGCCTTTCATTGTTTTTCAAAACTGTGAGTTGTCACCAAAGGACGTGACAGCAATATTCAATATTTCACCATGAAGACAAAAATCGCCGTAACTCAAAGCAACATTGCCCAATCTGCATAAAACTTTAGTGGTTTGATAAACCTCCTGCCCTGAACACAATGATATGCATAAAGTCCATAAACGTTAGAGCGCCACCTAGTGGGACCTGGAAATATCATGTTTTTTTTGCATAGCCCTAGAGCTACATTTTATCTACATATCTTAAATTTTGTAGGGTCATGTAACATCCTAAAACGTGCAAAAAAGTCTCTTGGACCCATCCCACAAACCCTACAGGAAGTTAGCCATCTTCAATTTAAGGTGTCAGTTTCTGCCATTTTCAGTTCTGCTATGTAAATCATCTCCTCCTAGGGTATTTGACCCTGAGACCAAAATGGCTCCAGATCATCTGGACAAGTAGCCCATCAAAAGTTATTCATGGTTTTACAAAATATTCACACCCGGCCGATGAAGTTGACCTTCGTTTTTCTCCCTCACCACAACATTGTTTGTGCACTCATTCACACATGCTTTGCCTGATCAGCCTACAAATGTAATCACTCAGGTACAGACCCAGGCTGAACACATAACTACGGATTCAAGGCTATAGATGCAATAGCGCCCCTTACAGAAGCAAGTGAAAATTTGTATGGCGGTCCCCAGAATTAGTTTCTCTGAAATGCATGAAAATTTGTTTCAACATTCTTGACATCCTCCTGATCAAAAAAGTCAATGAGACCCATGCTCTATTTTGTATGCCGCAGCTGTGACCACACCCCAAATACTGCATTGGGTTTATATGGAGAGCAACAGATTTAATTTCACAGAAATGTATGAAATTGGTTACATTCTTCACACATCACGATCAAAAACCTTCGAGCCCAGCACGGCTCGAGGATGCCATGGGTCGACGTCTTGTAATTTTATCCTGACTGTTTGGAACAACTCTGCTCATTAAATTGTTTTAGCATGTTAGCAATTCTACTGCATGTAAAGGCAGCGCTGGGAGAGTCATACATTTTAGTTATGGATTTGTTTTTTTTTTTTTGAGTAGAAAAATTATATCATTATTTGAGATTCTGGCAGTTTCCTGTTATATCATGGTGCTATTTTTATTTCTGCATAAATGGGCCTTTATAGTGGTTTACATTGGCTCCTTCAGTCAGGTGTAGATAGAAAAACAAATTTTACTGTCATAAAAGAAATATAAAGTATTAAATACAGCCATAGAACAAATTATATAAACATTTCTGCTTAATTCAATAATTTCTTGCTTTGAAGCACAAATTCTTCTCTCTCCAGGTAAAAACACCTGTAAGCTATGTCACCACAGACAGTTGAATTCTTGGGATGAGCATTACCACAGTTGCCATCTTGGTTTGAGAAAACATGATGTGGTGAGGATGGGTGGGTCTTACTGCTAAACCGTTTGCTTATTGGTTAACAACCTGTCAGTCACAAGTCATTAGCCAGTGAGGATTACACAGATGATCCTCCTTTTTTAAACATCGTATGGCTGAGATTTACAAAAGAAGCTTATGTTATTAATTTTGACCCAAAACGAGGCCATAAACTGACCAGAAAAGTGGTCAGAGGACAAGAAATCTTTGTGCAACCATGGATTTCACCATCCAGTGGCCTTCACAATAAGATTTTAACAGCTTCTCCCCTGGTAGTTATACTTCCACCATCTTTATATCTAATATTTAGTCAGAAATTTCAGTTCAGAGTTAAGCTCCATGTCTCTCTCTTAATGTCTCTGCTGCTACCAGGACCTAACCTAGCAGTGAAAAATATCTGACTAAAAACTCTAAAATGAATGATAACGTTACCTGTAAGCTTTAAATTTGACACTTGGTGAGCAGTCTTTACCTTAGAGAGAATCTCATCTTCCCCTCATGTCCTCTTTGTTCCACCGTTCTCCAGCTCACAGAGTCAAACTTTGGTATGACATTAAAGTTAATATAGTATTCAGTGAGCATTGTTGCAGTAGATAGATCTCTTTATTGTCATTGTTACAAGAACAACGAAATTAAAAGTGCCATCAGTCGGTGCCTAAAAATAAATAAATAAATAAAAATAATAACCATAATAATACTAAGCATTCACACGTAAAATAACAAATAACATTCTCATACACATCCTACATGTCGATTTTGTGGTTTGTTTAACATTGCATTTAGTTTAGTTATTGCTGTGGGGTAGAAACTGTCTCTGAGTCGGTTCGTTTTTGTTCTTAATGCTCTTCTTCTACCTACCTGAAGGCAACAGTGCAAACATAGTGAGAAGTGTCTTTTGTGATGTTTTGTGCTTTTTTAACACAGTGGTCACTATGCAAGTCGTCCAGTGAGGGGAGAGGGCAGCCGATGATTTTTTGGGCTGTATTTACAACCCTTTGGAGAGCTTTTCTTTGAGCCGCAGTACTGCTGTTATACCATGCACCAATACAGTATATTAGTATGCTCTCTATGGAGCACTTGTAGAAGGATACCAGCAGATGTTGCTTGATATTGTTCCTCTTGAGAACCCTCAGGAAGTACATTCTTTGCTGGGCCTTTTTTCTCAGCTCAAAGGTGTTCATGCTCCAGGTGAGGCCCTGCTCAATGTGAACCCCCAGGAAACGGAAGTCAGCCACCCTCTCCACAAAGACTCCCCTGATGGTCAGTGGTGTGATGTCCGTTTTGTTCCTCCTGAAGTCTATTACAAGCTCTTTTGTCTTTGAGGTGTTGAGGAGCAGATTGTTCTCCCTGCACCACACTAGCAGACGCTCCACCTCACCCCTGTAAGCGGACTCGTTGCCTCCTGAGATGAGCCCCACCACTGTGGTATCATCAGCAAACTTGATGATGGTGTTGCTGTGGTAGGCAGGGGTGCAGTCATGTGTGTACAGAGAATAGAGCAGGGGACTGAGCACACAGCCCTGTGGAGGGCCAGTACTGAGGCTGAGGGCAGTGGATGTGTGTTTTCCCACCCTAACTCTCTGCTGTCGGCCGGTCAGGAAGCTCATAATCCACGTGCAGGTGGAGTGAGGAACACCCAGATTCCCCAGTTTGTTCACCAGTCTGTGAGGGAGGATAGTATTAAAGGCAGAGCTGTAGTCCACGAACAGCATCCACACATAGCTCCCCTGCTGTTCCAGGTGTTGCAGTGCAGCATGGAGGGCTGTGGTTACCGCATCCTCTGTGGACCTGTTGGCTCTGTAGGCAAACTGGTGTGGGTCAAAGCCAGGAGGGAGAAGTGCTGTGATTTGACCCCGGACCAAAACACTTCATCACCACTGGGGTGAGTGCCACTGGCCGGTAATCGTTGAGGGTTGAGATGTGAGGTTTCTTGGGTAAGGGGACTATGGTGGAGGATTTCAGACAGGATGGGACGGTGGACAGGGCCAGGGACTTATTGAAGATCCTGGTGAAGACTAAAGCCAGCTGGTCAGCGCAGTCCTTCAGAACACGTCCAGGGACACCGTCAGGCCTTCCTTGGGTTAACGGCCCGCAGTGTGCGCCTCACCTCGTGCTCCTCTACAACGAGGGTTGTGGTGTTGTGGGTCGCTTGGTGTAGTGTGGCTGCCTCTGTTGGCTTCACCTCGAAGCGAGCTCCTCTGCCAGCGAGGCATCACTTTCCGCAGCTGCAAGGTTGGCCCTGTAGTTGGTGAGATGCTGGATTCCCTGCCACACCTGCCTGCTGTTGTTACTGTCGAGATAGCCCTCTATCCTCCTCCTGTAATCGATGTAATACTCGGGCCGTCCTGTAGACGATCCTGTCCCCAGACCTGAAGGCAATATTCCTAGCCTTTAGCAGTAGCTGGACCTCTCGAATCATCCAGGGCTTCTGGTTGGGGAAGACCCGGATGCGTTTTTCCACAGCTACAGTATCTATGCAGTTCTTGATGTAGCACAATACACTGTCGGTGAATACCTCCAGGTCCTGGTGCTCAAAAACATCCCAGTTTGTCCTGTTGAAACAGTCCTGCAGCTGCTGTGAGGCATCCTCGGGCCATGATTTGAGGGTTCTTGTGATGATTGGAGCAGTTTTCCTGAGGGGGGCATAAGCAGGGATTAAATGCAGGGACAGGTGATCGGACTGACCCAGGTGTGGAAGTGGTCTAGCCCTGTACCCTAGCTTGATGTTCGAGTAGACTTTGTCCAGTGTTAGCTCCTCTTGTAGCACACTTTACATGCTGGTGTAAACTAGGGAGCACTGTCTTCAGGTCTGCATGGTTGAAGTCCCCCGCTATAATGTGCACAGCTTCTGGATAGATGCTCTGCAGACGGCTAATGCTACCATGCAAATGTCGAACAGCTGATTTGGCGTTAGCGTCCGTATGTAAACAGCGGTCACCATGACTACTGTAAACTCTCTGGGGAGGTATATGGGTCTGCATTTAGCAGTCACAAACTCCAAGTCTGGGGAGCAATGGCTGATCACAGTCACTGTGTTTGTACACCAGGTGTTGTTCACGTACACATAGAGCCCCCCCTCCTCTGCTCTTACCGGAGTCTTCTGTTCTGTCGTGGCGCTGTACTGTGTAGCCTGCTAGCTCGATGGTGGAGTCCAGTACAAAAGGATGCAGCCAGGTCTCGGTAATTAGCAGAATACAGCTGTCCTTCTCCACACTGTGAGATACTGCCTGTAGCCTCAGTTCATCCATCTTATTGGCAAGGGATCTGGCATTTGAGAGAAACAGGCTGGGTAGCGGTGGTTTGTGTGGTTGCCTCCGTAGCCTTGCAGCCCCGCTTCTGCCGTCTCTCTCTGCGCCGCCGACGCCTTCTTGCTGGTAGAATGGTGATCCACGGCGAGCCAGGGCTCCTCGCTATCTCCACCGATATATCAAATAAGCGTTGGAACTCTGCTGTAACGCCTTGTTCATAGCGGGCACCAATCGTCAGGAGATTGTCACGACTGTATATGTTGTTTGTCTGACATGAAGAGTACGGAACACAAATCAACACGTACACTAACAGCGAAACATAGCACCGACCGAGAGAGCAATGAGCCACTGCAACTATGTGCGCCGCCATCTTTTTTGTTTTGTTTTTTGTTTTTTTCTTATTATGGTGGTAGTATTGTAGTTGTTGTATCCCAGTAAGCCGAGTATTCTAATGTAAACAGTAAAATGTAATTGGACGTTGGCAGAGATGCTCTTTATTTCAGGTGATGTACAGTAGGGTTTAATATTTTTCCCGAAAATGACATGAATCAAATCCCGGGAATCCCGGGAAAAAGTTTATTTATTTTTTTATTTTAATTAGGCCTTCTGTAGCCTGTGTCGGCCTTAACCTATTGTGATATTGTAGAGGTAGCTTTCCAGCTATGTCCTGTTATGCCCAGTAGGGGGCAACGTCGGCTTGATTAACGCAATAAAACCTACATCTCGGCATTCGAGTGCTCGAGCTATGCGGTGTTGTATCGTTCCTCAACACTCCCTTAACAAATATAATTAGAATATTCCTCCATTGTACATGGAATTATACCAAGCTATTTTACAACTGCTGGTGCAAAACAATACGGTTCATCTCCACAGCATTGATAAAGGCTCAGCCACGCTGTCGTGGCGACATCTGTTGCGCTATATCTCCACCAATGGAACGCTGTAATAGTCATTGAAAAGTTAACTACCGTACTACACTATAATATGGCATAACACAGGGCCTTGAGTAATGCACTACGACTTGGTCATTGCCATTCTGGCAACAGCAAATTTATAACACCGTGTCTGAGGGTTAAAGTAGATTCGCTGTGAATCGTCTTTTGAAAAACTGGCCAATCCTTATAGCCTAAAAAATATACATTTTACTCAACTCCATTTTAAAAGCGAAATATGTTAAAGTATCTATTTCATGATAATTTCTTCACACATTAGGCCCGTATCCTAATTCATGATTGTTAGTAAGCGGCTGCAAACGAGGAAAAGAAACACTCGAAGTTAAACAGATATTTCTTTATTGTTCAGGGCAGGCATATTTTATAGGCTATATAATGCAATATAGTAATATATAATAATATAAAATTATATAATACAAAATACCTTAGGGTAAACACATTGCCTACGATTTCAACAAATTAAAGAGGAAAAAAGCACAACTGTGTAATACCTCTATTAAAACGCTTGAGATGAAGGCTGAAGCCTTAAACGGAGGCTGAACATGCCTGAAATGAAGAGTAATGCTTTTCGCATTAAACGAACCCTTCTCTCAATATTTCCTTAAATTTAACTTTCTGAAGCTTTCTTTTCTTTCTGAAAGTCAAATCGACGCGCGCGACTTTTTTCCCGGTTTCCCGTCTAACGTTTCCCGGGAAACGGGAAATGGTTCTGATCGCATTTCCCGGGAATCCCGGATCCCGGGATTAAACCCTAATGTACAGGATAAAAATGTTGAAGGATTCTCTGACTTACTCTGTCTTTGTGTCTTTGTGTAGAAGCAGAGCCACACAGATGGATCCAGTTCTCAGCCCTGTCATCGCTGTGGTGGTGGGAAAGCGTTTCGCTGTGACCTTTGTGGAAAACTTTTCAACCATCAAAGGACCCTAAAAACACATCAGCGTAGACACACTGGACACAAACTGACCCACTGCAAAGAATGTGGGAGAAGCTTCCCCACAACAAGTGAATTAAAAAAACACGAAGTCTACCACAGTGGGGTTAAAAAGCACCTCTGTGACCAGTGTGGGTCATCCTTCACCACTGCAATTCTCCTTAAAACACACAAACGAGTTCACACAGGAGAGAAACCATACAAGTGCAGACACTGTGAGAAAAGCTTCTCATGTTCAAGTTATCGTAGCCTTCATGAAAGTACACACATTGAAGGGAACTACAGCTGTGACCAGTGTGACAAGAGCTTCAAGAATCTCAGTTCATACTCCCGACACAAGCGATCCCACGCTGCACAGAAACTGTTTCACTGTTACCAATGTCCAAAAACATTCTCTTCATTATCTGCTCTGTCCAAACATCAGCGTGATCATGCAGGGCTGAAATCATTCCCATCATTGGATCACAATGAATCTGCAGACACACAAAGATCCTCTTCTGGTTGCAGGGTCAAACTTAAAAACCTCGAGATCCGGCTCCACAGAATTCCGATGGAATCTCCTGTAAAGATCTGATGAGAGAGCTCTGAAAGAAAATGTTAGCCTAGTTAAATTTTTTCTAGAAATTAGTAGCATGCAGTTATTTCTATTTAGTTTTTTTAATATTTGTATTATAAAGTTGTAGAAATGTGTGTTGTGTTGAGGTGAGATTGCAGCAGTATTAAGTCCTTTACACACCGGATGCATTGTGAAGAAATGATGTGAAATTCAGAATCTTTTGTATGCTCTTTTGTGTAACCAACATGCACACCTGACACGTTACATTTTGTCAATAAATCGTCCTCATAAAGCGCACAGTGGAAGAAAAAAAAAAGTCGACATCAAACAATGATGTAATGAGGTCCTGATGTTTCTGAACATTAACGCATGAAATCTTTGCACATATTTTATGCGTCTGGTGTGTGAAGGCCACGTGTTACTTTGTAGTGAATCTATTTTATCCTGATGTCTTCTTGAGTTTGTTGTCAAATCCTGCAAATGTTAAATAAAAATATTTAAAAATGTTAAAGAAATAGTTTAATGATGAATCATTTAAGCAATATTGTTACTTCCAATCCAAATTAAGTAATAAAGCACTGCACCATACCATACAGCCTTTATTTATAAAGCACTTTGTGTCAGCTGTGGTTGTTTTTAAAGTGCTGTGCATTAAAATACAAATAAATAACTTTTCCAGGTTAAAAACAGAACAAAAATACATACAGTTTAAAATGAGATCCTGCTGGAGATGAAAGCCCAGGAAAAAAAGAGAGGTTTAAGATGAACTTTAAAAGTGGACAGTGAAGGGGCTTCTCTAACCTGCAAAAGCAAGTCATGCCATAGCTTAGGACCAACAATAGAGAAAGCCCCGTCCCCTCTGAGCTTCCTTCTTGATCTCAGTACCTCCAGGAGCGGCTGGTCTGCTGACCTGAGAGACCGGCAAGGTGTGTAGGGGTGAAGAAGCTCAGAGAGGTAAGGCGGGGCAAGAGTGTGCAAAGATTTAAAAACAAACATAAGAATTTTAAAATGAATCCTAAAATATACACTGAAGTGAGGCCAGGACAGAGGTCATGTGCTCTCTCTTTTGAGTTCCCATCTGAAGTCATGCAGCAGCACTTTGAACCAGCTGAGAGTAACGACTGACTGACTTCCAAATAAAGTGAATTACAGTAATCCAATCATGGAGGGGCAGGATCACAGGGGGAACCTGATGGCTTAATATGGCCAACCACATCCTTTAAAAGTGACAGAGTCACAGACTGAAACAGAGGGGTCAGAATCAGGAGCTGTGATAATCAGAATCAGAATACTTTATTGATCCCAGAGGGAAATTTCTGTTGTTACAGCTGCAACCGTTTCATTTATATGAATAACACCAAAACAAAATAATATACACTAAAGGCATAAAAATATAAAAACTAAAGAGATAATTTGGCTATTTAAGAGCCCTGGTAGTAACAACCTTTTCAATTAAAAAAAAAAAAAAATGTAGAAAATGATTACGCGTCAGGAGAAGCTTCCAAACAGGCATTCTGGGGAGTATTAAGCACAGAGTCAATAGTGTTAAAGTGTTAGTGTTAAGGAAATAATAAGTATTCCCTTTTTGCCTCTTTAACCGTGCTCTGGCAGTGACGCCAGCAGTCTTTTAAAATTTGAAGAGTCACCTGCAGTTTATCTTTTTTCCACCTGCGTTCAGCTCGGCAACATTCCCTCCTCACAGCACGAGTCCTGTCATTAAACCAAGGCTCGGGTTTAGTCTTTGGCTGTCTGTTTTTTAATGGAGCCACCGAGTCCAGGATGGTTCGACAGGAAGAGTAGAACCAAGAAATAAGCTCTTCTGTATCAGAGGAGAGAAAGTCAAACGGTCCACAGAGGTGAAGAAAAGCAGCAGAAAACTGAGCGGCAGTGGAAGGGTTAATAACCCCACAAATATTCAGATATCAGCAGCCTGTAAGTGCTGTGGGACACCTGAGCAAACAGCCTGAAACCTCTGAAAGGGGTCAGTGTTGAGCTGCATCTCTTCATTTCTCCATCCTTTCTCTGCAAACATCACAATAGCTAAAACAGCAAATGTTGAAGAGGACAGCTCACAGAAATGTAGGAGCAACAAAACAAACACGTGATTCAGTTTCCTGACTGGGAGGCGGAGCTTCGGCTTTCAGGCTCCTCCTCTGTGGAACCAGTTTGGATTCAGGAGACTGACCTCCCTCTCTATTTTTTCAGTTCAGCTTCAAACTTTCCTTTTGTGATCCAGCTTATAGTTGGGGCTTGATCAGGTGACCCTGAACCCTCCCTTAGTTACGTTGCTATAAGCTCAGGCACTCTTAGAGTGTCTTCCTGCAGGAACTTTAATCTTTTTTCTAGAACTGTCTCCACTGAGAATGATGATGCTTTGAATATTATTAAATAGTATGATGATGTCCCCGAGTCTTAAACATCACCAGGCTGCCTCACTGGGCAGCAGGAAGTGAGCTGACAGACATGTTGAAATGAAAATGTCCCTTTAGATAAAAAAAAGTTTTTGTTGTTATTAGTAAAGAGCGGCTCTGTGGTGCAGTGGGGCGAACAAATCCTAGTCTGAGACCAGGAGGAGACACAAAAACCAGCCTCAGGGGTCACAGGCTCCTGTGCCCTCAG
Source organism: Archocentrus centrarchus (assembly GCF_007364275.1). Classification (NCBI taxonomy): domain Eukaryota; kingdom Metazoa; phylum Chordata; class Actinopteri; order Cichliformes; family Cichlidae; genus Archocentrus; species Archocentrus centrarchus. The sequence continues at coordinate 1,269,122 of NC_044347.1, forward strand.
TGTCAATCCCAAGCCCAGATAAGTGCAGAGATGCAGCAGGAAGTGCGTCTGGTGTCACATCAAACACGCAGAGCCATCTTCTGTGGTTCCTGGGAAATAAGGGAGCAGCTCAGAGTGCCCTCTCCTTCTAGTTATTATTAGTAACAGACACAGAATCATCGTAGTCTCGAAGCTTTGTAATAATTTGCACTCTTAAATAGAAATTAGCACATTTTTGTGAACAAATCCAAAATGATTCCTGACTTATGTAAGGGTCCCGCAGATGTTCCAAGGATTAGGGATGGGAATCAAGAACCAGTTCTTGTAGAGAACCGGTTCCCAGTAATTCAGTTCCTTGGAATTGTTAGTTGTTTGCCTAATGATTCTGGATATTGGTTCCACTGATGTGAGGACTGTTGGAAAATGATTCTGTGATAGTATAATAACCATTTTTAATAATAATTATGCTTATGTTACATGTATCTGTATTGCCCGTTTAAGTTGACTGTGTACGTGGGGCAATTTTTCTTCAACCTTATTACCTTTGTACAGAATGTGTTTCTGCAAAGACTTCCTTTGTTTAAGCGCACTCTTGTTTCCTGTTCATGTGCTCAAGTGTCCATAAGAATGACTGAGAGGAGAGAACAAACTGAACTTGTACTGATGTACATGCTCCTCTAATTTTCTTGCAAGTGAAATGACCTTTTCTGGAGACTGATCGTGTGGCCTCTGTATTTTTATAAGTTTCTGAACTTATCTTACAGGATGCATTTGCGTGATGGCATCACACACCCGCCTTATGTGGTTCAGAATCTATCCAGCATGGCGTCAAGACAGAAGCGATCTGAAGTCTGGTTGTATTTAATCAACATGGGGGGCGGCTTGTGGATGAAAAGCATTACAAAATTATGTTCACAGTTTTTCAACAACAGAGGAAGCTGTTTTACATGCACACACATGTAAAACAGCAAGCCTGTGCACAGACTTGCTGTGGAACGAAAGGAAACATTTTTGTAGCGTCCACAACAGCAGCACCTTTTTCTTATAACCACCATTAAACCTTTACTTTGAAACAGCTGGAGGTCCTTCATCAACCACCTGATCAGTAAGTGAAGAAAAGAGAACTTTGTAGCTGCTCCATCCACACAGGGAAAAAAAACCAACACAAAACAAAACTATGCAGTATGTAAGTTAAAATATGCAGATGAATTGTTAGTATTTCTGATCAGATCACTCAATTAATTGATGTAATACTCAATTACTGAAATAATCGATAGTTGCAGCCCTGTTTTGCTGTACTGCTTCCACTATACTGTATGAATAATCTCCATCTCTGTAACATTTAGTTGATGAGGACTGCCAGAGCCTGGCTGGCTCAGAGGCTGCTTCTCACCTTGCAGTTGTATTTTATGTTAAAATGTTAAAATATTAATAGTATTAATTTTGAAAGAGGAATTATTATTTTTATACAGTTTTAATTTTGTTCTATTTTACATCAAAAAGTTCATGAAAACCAACCCATTTCTGGTATATTTTATTCACTAACCAATGAGAATTGATGAAAGAATCTAGAAGAAATTGAATGGATAAGTGATATTGATAATAGAACCGGAACTGCTAAATTCTTATCAATTCCCATCCCTACCAAGGATAGAGACTTGTATGCTGTTCCACGTGTTTGATGTACGGGACAATAAACGAGGGGAATTATTATTATTGTGGAGCTGTGGCCAAAGTCATAATTGTCTTTACTGTTTTGAGAACTTCCTGTTCTCCTTGGCTGACGGTGACAAGAATCAGGGGAGGTCGTGATGACAAAAAGCTCCAAATACGACTGTAACGTCACGTTTCTGCTCCTGTTTTTGGACCTGAAGTTCCTAAAGATGAAAAAGTGATAACTATAGGGAAAAGACTTCTGCCTTTTTGATCAGTTTAATCAAACATTTATACCTCAGTCGTTACAGTGTAAATACGACTAACCTGAGCAGGCCAAACGATGGGAGTGCAGCTGTTCCTGTACATCCTTCTCAGCAGCAAACACATGGGTACCATTTGATGCTCAAGCACACTTCTTCCTGAGCTTTGCTTCCAGACCAAAGTGTACATGCAGTGTCATGAACATATCAACATCCAGGTGGGAAAGAAGCATTTACAGTAATCCTGCTTTGGTTTTCTGAGCCTGCAGAAAGACTAAACCAGCCAGAGAACACAGATACACAGGCTCCAACATTCACACGCAAACATTCATTCTTCATACCCGAAGAGCACCAGCTTTATACAATTATACTATTACTAGATATCACATGCCTTTGTATGAATGCAGAATAACCAAGAAACAAACTTTGGACCTGCTGACCAAAAAACTGCAGACCAACATCTACCAAATGAGCATTTCCATAAAGACCACGACGCCCTCCTGGAATCAGTGATCAAAACTGCATTACAAATTTATACAAATCCACTTATTTATTTATCAATCAAATATGAATAAGCTCCTCTGTGAATCACCACCACATTGTGGTGGAGGGGTCTGTGTGTCCCAGTGATCCAGGAGCTCTGTTGTCCAGGGGAGGAGCCAGGATTCCCATTTGTTCCAGAGAAGATCAGTTTGTGCAGCCTTGAATTACTGAATGAGTGTTTCCTGCATTTTTACATCCAGCATGAATCCTCCTTCACTCTGTGGTTGTGCAGTGTGATGGTAACAGGTCAGAGTGAGGATGATGTCACTTCCTGCAGCCAATAACATTTTCTATTGAAGGGAGAAAAAGCTAAAGAATCAAATGTGCATTTGATTGGATGTTTTTTTCTAACTTGTCCCACCCTGTCACAATATTAAATAAGTTATGATTGATGTCATCCTCGCCAATTATTTTCATCTCGTTTTCATTTGTTGATGAAAGTGTCAATTAATTTCATGATCATTTTTATCCTTTTAGGTAGTTTTTATTTAGTTATTGTTGTGTTTTCATCATGAAAAAAAGGGTCATTGACAAAAACTATGATGAATGTAGTTCATCAACAAAATTAACACTGGGGTGGAGCAGCTTTTTTTTGGTTGTTTGTTCATTGTGGATAAACCTGCAGTCTTTGATGGAGACCAACGTGTGAGACAGGCTGCTGCTGCTCTGCTTTCACTGCTCTCAGATCAGCTGGAAGGTGGAACACCTGCAGAGAGCTCCAACAGTCAGAGTGGCCTCATCTCTGTTCACTCCAATGGAGCTTTGTTTGTGAAATATCAGCTAAACCTAATCCAGAAATAATTGTGTGTGTGAGCTCAGGAGGATTGAGCCTGAAGACTCTGCAGTGAGACAGCACCCTGACCCTGAGACTCTCCCTGACAGCTTCAAGCTTCTGATTTTGAAGAAAGCCAACATGACGCTTCCCAGTGCTGAGTGTAAAGAGCTCCCAGACGCTCTTTACACTCAGCTCAGCACAGAGAGGCTGAGGAACCAGGATACAAGAACCTAAACCCAGGATAAAGAGGTTCAGTGAATGTGGTGTTGAAGGTGTGGAGGTGGATCAGAGTGTCAGAGGAGACTCTGTAGAAGGACAGAGTCCCAGCAGGACAGTCCACATACACTGCTACTCTGTTAGAGCCAGAGGAGGAGGAGGAGGAGGAGGAGGAGGAGATGGATGCTATTCTGTTATTGTGCCTGACAGAACGAGGACCATCATCAGAGCAGTAAAGACTCCAGGACTGATCATTCCCTCCAAACTCACAGTCATAACTGTCTCCTTTCCTCCTGATTCTTCTGTAACTCACTGATATATAAACTCTTCCGCTCCACTCGACCTCCCAGTAACAGCGACCAGTCAGACCATTTCTACACAGCAGTTGATGAAGATCATCAAACCTGTCTGGATGATCAGGATATGACTGAACCTCCTCCACATGTGTCACCTTCCTGTTGTTGTCAGACAGTTGTAGGTTTGTGTTCACTGTGTTTGTGTCGATTGTGAGTTGACAGGAATCTGATGGAGAGAACAAACACAATCCAGCTGCAGTTATTGATCCATCATCTGTTCATTGATTGACACTTTGATGATGACTCCTGACATCAGAGATGTGAATGAGTGATGTGACAGTTTGAAGATGGTTGAATGTGTGCTGCTTTGTTTTCATCAATCACACTTACACTTCCTCAGACCTGGGATCAGCCATCGCACTCCAGCAGGCTCCGCCCTGAAAGGAGGGGGGGAGGGTCAGAGCAGCACAGTCTCTGTCAGCATGCACACATGGACATTACATCACTCTCATACACACACTGTTACACACTGATAAAGGAACAGCACAACATTTTCACACAGACACTTCAATCCATACGTGGATCATAGCAACATGGAGTAAAGCAGCCTACTTAGATCTAAAGCATCTAATGGCCCCAAAGAGATCCTACAGTAACTTCAGCCCTCAGAACTCTTCAAATAAAGCCTAATGTTAAACTGAGTGATTTTTGTTGGCCAAACTCTGTTTTGCTGCTAATCATCCACAGCAGTACAGTTAGCATAGCATTATCAGCTTCTTATTCTGCCATTCTTCACAGTGGCAGCTAACAGCAAGGGGGCGGGACTATGGGCTGTCACGGAGAGAGAGAGGAGGTTTAAACCATTCAGATAATAATATTCAAATAAGCCAGCTCATTAACTGTCATTGGCTGCACCTGCAAGGAGGAGGAGCCACTGAGTTCAAGGTTTCTCTATTGTACAACCCCTGGCAAAAATGATGGCATCACCAGTCTCTGAGGATGTTCCTTCAGTTGTTTAATTTCGTAAAAAAAAAGCAGATCACAGACATGACAAAAAACTAAAGGCATTTCAAATGGCAACTTTCTGGCTTTAAGAAACACTAAAAGAAATCAAGAAAAATAATTGTGGTAGCCAGTAACAGATTGTTAGAACAAGCACAGGGAATAAATTATGGAATCACTCAATTCTGAGGAAAAATTATGGAATCATGAAAAACAAACAAAATAACACTCCAACACATCACTAGTACTTTGTTGCACCACCTCTGGCTTTTATAACTGCTTGCAGTCTCTGAGGCATTGACTTAATGAGTGACAAACAGTACTCTTCATCAATCTGGCTCCAGCTTTCTCTGATTGCTGTTGCCAGATCAGCTTTGCAGGTTGGAGCCTTTTCATGGACCATTTTCCTTTAACTTCCACCACAGATTTTCAATTGGATTGAGATCCGGACTGTTTGCAGGCCATGACATTGACCTTATGTGTCTTTCTGAAAGGAATGTTTTCACAGGTTTTGCTTCATGGCAAGATGCATTATCATCTTGAAAAATGATTTCATCATCCCCAAACATCCTTTTGATATTGGGATAAGAAAAGTGTCCAGAATGTCAATGTAAACCTGTGCATTTATTGAAGTTGTAATGACCGCCATCTCCCCAGTGCCTTTACCTGACATGCAGCCCCATATCATCAATGACTGTGGAAATGTACATGTTTTCTTCAGACAGTCATCTGCATAAATCTAATTGGAAAAGCACCAAACAAAAAGTTCCAGCATCATCACCTTGCCCAAAGCAGATTTGAGATTCATCACTGAATATGACTTTCATCCAGTCATCCACATTGCACGACTGCCTTCCCTTAGCCCATTGTAACCTTGTTTTTGTCTGTTTAGGTGTTAGTGATGGCTTTCTGTTAGCTTCTCTGTATGTAAACATTTCCTTTAGGTGGTTTCTTACAGTTCGGTCACAGACGTTGACTCCAGTTTCCTCCCATTTGTTCCTCATTTGTTTTGTTGTACATTTTCTATTTTCAAGGCATATTGCTTTAAGTTTTCTGTCTTGACGCTTTGATTTCTTCCTTGGTCGACCAGTATGCTTGCCTTTAACCACCTTCCCATGTTGTTTGTAGTTGGTCCAGGTTTTAGACACAGCTGACTGTGAACAACCAACATCTTGTGCAACACTGCGTGATGATTTACCCTCTTTGAGTTTGATAATCCTCTCTGGTGTTGGAGCCATGATTCATGTCAGTCCACTTGTTGCAACAGCTCTCCAAGGTGTGATCACTCCTTTTTACCTGCATACTAATGAGCAGAATCTGATGCAGGTGTTAGTGTCTGTAATGAGAATTTGCAGGGTGAGTCCATAATTTTTCCTCAGAATTGAGTGATTCCATAATTTATTCCCGGTGCTTGTTCTAACAATCTATCTGTTACTGGCTACCACAATTATTTTTCTTGATTTCTTTTAGTGTTTCTTAAAGCCAGAAAGTTGCCATTTGAAATGCCTTTAGTTTTTTGTCATGTCTGTGATCTGCTTTTTTTCTACAAAATTAAACAACTGAAGGAACATCCTCAGAGACTGGTGATGCCATCATTTTTGCCAGGGGTTGTATACACTAGGGGTCAGCAACTTTTAACACTCAAAAAGCCATTTGGACCCGGTTTCCACGGAAAAGAAAACACTGAGAGCCGCAAAGACTACCGGTAGCGGCTACCGGCTTCTGTAAGTGACGCATATATTGAGAGACAAAAATTTTTTTTTAATTATAATAAAATAATTTTAATATTTCAAGATCACAATAATGTTCCAATTTAGAACTACAACAAAAAACAAACTAACAATAATACAATAATTTACTTGCCCAAGCCGCACAGAGCCGCAGCATAAGGATGAAAGAGCTGCGGGTTGCTGACCCCTGTGTATATACAATGAAATGTTGGTGCACTCTGGAATAAAGCAGTACAGAAACTTGTATAAAAGTCCTTTATAGAAATAAATAACTTTAAAGACCATAAATAATTTTAATACACTCATTCACCCAACATTCATACATAAATATAAAGATATATATAATGCAAGGGAAAAAGTACCAAAATAAATAAACTGTATTGCACATGTAATAAGTTTATTTCATGAGACAGATGGCTGCACGTGGTTGTCACTGAGGAGTGAGTTCAGTTCAGTGATGTCTCTGGGAAATTAACTGTTTAACAGTCTTGTAGTGTGTGTTTTAACAGGTCTGTATTGCATGGGAAGAGCTGAAACAGGGTGGACGGGGTAAAACAGACCCTTCAGGATGTTTGATATTTTGGTCCGACAGCAAGAACTGAAAAACTGCATGAAACAAACAGGAAGTGAGTGAAGGACACAGGAAATGCTTCCAGCTCTTCCTCCTCTATCAGACATCCTCTCCATACCTGAGAGTGTCCAGTCTCCAGCGTGGATCCTTCAGTGCGGCCGACAGCAGCTTCATTCCTGAGTCTCCTGGATGATTGTAGCTCAGGTCCAGCTCTCTCAGATGGGAGGGGTTGGAGCTCAGAGCTGAGGCCAGAGAAGTACAGCCTTCCTCTGTGATCAGACAGCCTGACAGACTGCAGACACACAAAACAACAATCCATCTGTGGATATATGTACATTCTATTCTCTTGCATTTGATTTAATTTAACTTTATTGATAACTGCTGTTTAACAGTGTAGGGTAACACCCTACAATATTAGCGAGAAAGCCAGAACCATCAATCTGCTGTGAGCAGCACTTGGTGATGGTGGGAAGGAAGAACTCCCTTTTATAGAAAGATACTTCCAATGAAAACAGGTTTCAGGAAAACTGGTGGTGATCTTAAATAGTTTAGTTGGTTTAGTTGTATTTATTTATTTTTTTGCTCTACTTTCTTTTGGCTGTTGATATTTAAAGTTCATAGTTGTGATTAAATATTTAGGTTTGTCAGTGCGTGTTTTTTATTTGTGAAGAAAACACATGAAAGACTTTAAATTAAAAATGAAGACATTTAATATATTAAAGAATCAGAACCTATCAGACATGTGAATGGAGGCTCAGAGTTCAAGAAGATACAGGCCTGTGTGTGCTCTGTCTCCCTCCCCTCACCATAACATCTTTATATGAAAACCATCTTTATCTACACGTAAACAGAGTCTGTGTGCTGAGGTATGACCTTTGTCATTTTTCCATCCAGTGCTGACTTAGATTTTCTTGCATCAGTGATAAAGCCTTGTACAAAAAGCACATCTTCTCCCCTGATGTTTTAATTAATCAGTAGAAAGCAATCATATCCAGATTAATAACAGAACATGGTGATGTTTTGATTGTCTGTACTGTGGTCGAACCTTCAAGGATAGGTCTGGCACTTTTTAATGTCTAATGTATTTATTTATTAAATTGTCTGTTGTTTGCTTCAGTCACTGTTCATTAATTAATTTCCTGGAGTTTACTTTTAAACATTTGCCATTTTATTCATTGGGTAAAAAATAAACCCCAAAAGGTTACTCTGTTTTTTTTTTTGTTTTGTTTTGTTTTATTATATAAGCAAATAAAAATAAAGTTTAAAAAAATTTGGAAGGCTTAAAAGTGGTGGATCTCAAAACCTCCCGCAGTCCCAGGAAGCTCAAGAAAGCCTGGTCTGAACAGGGATAATGTCCTATTACGGCTCATCCTGTTTTAGCTTAAAGAACTGCACTGGTTTCATCAGTGCCTCTATGACCTCAATAAACTTTGCTGGTCCTCAGCATAAAAAAGGAAAGAAAAAAAATCTTCTTACAAAATTCAAATAAAATGTTAACTTTTTGTGGTAAAAAACTGTATCACTCCTCACTCCTTCATTCAAAAAACAATCAGCACCACCCCAACAGCTGTCTTTTCTTCGTGATCACAGCAGGAGGCTAACCTAAGGTTCTAAGCAAAGCATAAGAATAAATGATACATCTACCATTCATAATCACTGGCATCATATAGGATCACTAACATTTATCATTTGGCAAAATACTTAATCAAACACTTAATAGGCTCCAACAGCAGTCCACAAAAACAACCTTATTGTCAAATTCACTGACAACAGCACAGCCCACCAATTCATAAAACATCATTAGCCTGCTATTTTATGCAGTCATTTAAACAAACAAGAACAGCCCATAAAAATATAGCTTCTTTACAAAGGCTGTAATTTGAAAGAAAATGAACATTAAGGTCTAGATTTACTGCAGCATCTCAAAGCCTTCTTTTGGTGTTAGAAAGCTGCTGGATTTACTTATTTGGCATCTGACTTTCACTTTCAGAGGAGAATATTTAATTGAATCATGGAAATGGGATTTATGGAGTTTGCCATACAAACTGCAAACTGCACACAATCTAACATTCAGAATAAGTAGTGTTGCATGTTGTGGTTGTGTTAGTTGTTACCAGGAGTGTTTTTTAGAGGGGAGATATTATCAGAATGAGCACTAAAACTCTTCACTCAGTCCTCATGCTGAGTTGAAACAGAGTAGAAATGAACTGAACTGAGCAGTGGGCACACAAAGAGCCACTTCTCTCTGCTGAATCTGTAACAAATAAAAATGAAATCAGCAAAAATGCAGCCATTAGTGAATCCATGTTAGTGTGTCTGAATGCTGCAGTGTGCTGAGTCACCAGAAATAATCAACTTAAAACCAGGAAATAACAGGAATAACGGAAATATTACACTTAACCCAGCTGCAAAACATAATGAACTTAGATTACATTATTTTGATATATTTAACAATTAAATGTCAGAATTTCTCTGTAGTAAATTAGATAACTCTAAAGCAGCCTAACTAAACCAAAGGTGGGTCAGGAAGGCCGTGGCCTACAAAAGATTCAGCACCTCAAGTGGGACACACACACACACACACACACACACACACACACACACACACACACACACACACACACACACCCTCCTTATCTCTGTAGATGGTAGTTATTTCAACCAATAGCAGACCAACATCACTCTAATTATGAAAACGACATCATCTTACAATCATGAGCTCTTCACAATAAAATTGGATATTTATTAACATGTACCATATATAATGTAAATGTGCTGTGTTAAAACTCAAAATATATCAGCAGTTTAGAGCATGAAATGAAAAATCCAGTTAGACTTATCATTTACATAATTTGCATTATTTTGTTTATTATGTTAACTGTTTTCATGAATGATCAGATTGTCCATTGTAAAGAATTATGGGATATATTTTCTCCTCTCCTTTCATGAAGGATAGTCCCAGTCATGCGCTGAAAGAGGTAATAATGGAAACGGTGAAGCTCCTTTACTTAGTATTTGGAGAATTCGAACCACTCTTATTATGGCCTCCACACAGACACATCTGGGCCACTTCTGTCAGTGACAAACTCTCCTAAACAAAATATACTATGGAAAGCACTGAGAGACTGAGAACAGAGCTATTTATACACCTGAGGTAATCAGGGAACAGAACACAGGAGGGTAATGTGACTCAGCTGAAAAAAAAATTTGGACAATGGCAGGAGAGGAAGTAAAATTTATGCAAGGGAAAAAGTACCAAAATAAATAAACTGTATTGAGAGGAAGTATCATCTGCATAACAATTTTCATTGTTATGCAGATGATACTCAGCTTTACCTATCAATGAAGCCAGATGACACACATCAATTAGTTAAACTGCAGGAATGTCTTAAAGACATTAAGGCCTGGATGACCTCTAATTTCCTGCTTCTAAATTCAGATCAAACTGAAGTTCTTGTACTCAGCCCCACAAATCTTTGAAACATGGTGTCTAACCAGATACTTACTCTGGATGGCATTACTTTGGCCTCCAGTAACACTGTGAGAAATCTTGGAGTCATTTTTGACCAGGATATGTCCTTCAATGAACATATTAAACAAATATGTATGACCGCTTTTTTGCATTTGCGCAATATTTCTAAAATTAGAAAACATCCTTTCTCAGAGTGATGCTGAAAAGCTCATTCATGCATTTATTACTTCTAGGCTGGACTATTGTAATTCATTATTATCAGGCTGTCCTAAAAGCTCCCTGAAAAGCCTTCAGCTGATCCAAAATGCTGCAGCTAGAGTACTGACAGGGACTAGAAAGAGAGAGCAGATTTCTCCCATATTGGCTTCTCTTCATTGGCTCCCTGTTAAATCTACAATAGAATTTAAAATTCTTCTCCTCACATACAAGGTCTTGAATAATCAGGCACCATCTTATCTCAAAGACCTCATAGTACCATATCACCCCAACAGAGCACTTCACTCTCAGACTGCTGGCTTACTTGTGGTTCCTAGGATAATTAAGAGTAGAATGGGAGGCAGAGCCTTCAGCTTTCAGGCGCCTCTTCTGTGGAACCAGCTTCCAGCTTGGATTCGGGAGACAGACACCCTCTCTATTTTTTAAAATTAGGCTTAAAACTTTCCTTTATGATAAAGCTTATAGTTAGGGCTGGATCAGGTGACCCTGAACCCTCCCTTAGTTATGCTGCTATAGGCCTAGGCTGCTGGGGGGTTCACATAATGCACTGTTTCTCATTCACCTTATTTACTTTGTTTATACTCCACTCTGCATTTAATCATTAATTGTTATTAATCTCTGGCTCTCTTCCACAGCATGTCTTTCTCTCCCCTCAGCCCAACCGGTCGCGGCAGATGACTGCCCCTCCCTGAGCCTGGTTCTGCTGGAGGTTTCTTCCTGTTAAAAGGGAGTTTTTCCTTTCCACTGTCGCCAAGTGCTGCTCATAGGGGGTCGTTTTGACTGTTGGGTTTTCTCTGTATTATTGTAGGGTCTTTACCCACAATACAAAGCGCCTTGAGGCGACAGTTTGTTGTGATTTGGCGCTATATAAATAAAATTGAATTGAAATTGAATTGAATTGAATTAAAACTAAACCTATGACACCAGAGATGATAATCAAAATCAAACAGAAAATGACTAACAACCATGAGTAAAACACAGAAACCAGAGTGAACTTAGCAAAAAATAAACAAAAACTACAAACTACAAAAAAAAAAAAAAAAGACAACCTGGGACCCCATGATATATTCAGCCTATTAAAATGTGCAGCATGGACATTCGTAGTGAACTGTAAAGACATGACCTTTAAGGAGCAACCAGTGCAGTTTTATATTTACATGACGGATGTGTGTATACCTTATGTAATTTTGAGATTAATATACAGCAGCTGGAATTTATATGAATACAGCCAATCAGGAGCTCCACAAGCCCAAACAGCTTTGCAAAAACCTTCACAATACAGAGCGGAATCAAACTGGAAAGTTTGGATGGCTGAAAGTGCACCTGAAATAAAGTTTTTTGACTCAGAGGATCAGATAAAAAAAAAAAAAAAAAAAAAGGTAAGTAAAAGCTCACTTCTGTTCTTGGTTAGCTATTTGTGCAATAATATAAATCAGATTTTAAATGACTATAATTGGAAAAGTCTGAATCCTGACCTGACAGTTTCCAGTTCACAATTTGGACTCTTCACTGCAGCAGACAGAAGCTTCACTCCTGAATCATGCAAGTTGTTGTTACTCAGGTCCAGCTCTCTCAAACTAGAGGACTGGGAGCTGATAACTGATGATAGAGCCTCACAGTTTTTCTCTGAGAGGTTACAGTGCCTCAGTCTGAAAAATAGAAGATGAACAATGAAAAAGAACACTAAAGTGACATCAGGATGCAGTGAGGAGTTAGTAGATTTAACAATATTTAATCCAATTTTTTAAGGAATCCATAAGTTCTTATTAAGCTACAACAATATATGGATGAGCTTTCCCTTTAATGGCTAAAACCTTTAACTGGTTAATTTTGACAAACAAATATTACTTGATCTGACCTCAGAGTACTCATTTTACAGGTTAGACTCTGCAGTCCGTCAGACAGAAGTTTCACGCCTGAATCCTGCAGGTTGTTGATACTCAGGTCCAGCTCTCTCAGACTAGAGGACTGGGTGGTGAGGACTGAGGACAGAGCTTCACAGCCTCTCTCTGAGAGTTGACAGACACTCAGTCTGAAAATTAAAACATGGACAATGAAACAAACACTGTTGTTAAAGTGAATTTATCACATGTTGGATTTCAGTCATCCTCTAACTAAAACAGGCCGCTTTAGCTCCTTCTCCTTTAAGGCCGCCCTCCCTAAAAGTCTACTTTCTTTTGATTGGGTAGTTTCATGAAGCCTGTTGAAGAGCAGTACTCAGTCATTGTAAGCTACCAGTACTCCACCTTCTGGTTTAGGAATACTGAAAACAAACTGTAAACCTAATAAGAAATATTTTTGTCTCATTATTGGAATTCTTTTTTCCTCAAATCCATTTGTCAAGTTTATTTCTAAAGCACATTTAAAAACAACAGCAGTTGACCAAAGTGCAGTACATTTAAAATAAATAAAATAACTTAAAACACAAGATGAGGACATAATTAAAGCAGGAAACATAAAATAATAAACCATAAGTAAAAGAAAACATCACTAATGTATCCAGGACTCAGGACTCAGTCTGATTTAAAAGCTAATCAATAAAAATGGGGTTTCACATGGGTTTTAAAGGTGTCAACTGTAGGAGAGGTCCTGATATGAAGGGGCAATTTGTTCCAGAGTTTTGTAGCAACAGCTGCACAGGCCCGATCACCTCTGTGTTTTAATCTTGACCTCGGTACAGTTAGGAGCATTTGCTCACCAGATCTCAGTGATCTAGTGGAGTATGCAGCCTTATAAGATCAGAGAGGTGAGAAGGTGCTAACCCATGTAGTGCCTTAAAAACAAATAGTAAAACCTTAAAATCAATTTTAAAACTGACTGGCAACCAGTGTAGGGATGCTAGTGTGGGGCATATATGGTCTTGTTTCCGAATGCCGGTTAATAACCGTACTGCTGCATTTTGGATCAGTTGTACTCGACGAAGTAGCGTCAGACTGACACCTGAATAGAGACGATTACAGTAGTCAAGTGGGGATGAAATGAAGGTGTGGACCGCTCTCTCAAAGTCCCCCCAAGTTCCTTGCAAAAGGTTTATTATATATCTTTAAGGAGCCAAGATCATAGAGGTCGGGGGTACCAAACACAATGACTTTGGATTTCTGCTCATTCAAATTAAGAAAGTTTAGAGCCATCCATGTTTTAACTTCTTCCAGATATTTGTACATTTTACAGCCTGTCACAGAGATGCGACAGTGGAAACAGGAACATCCACAGCAACAAAAATTACAGCAGAACGTCTCTGTTTGATAATTAAAATACAAACATTAACAAGAGTAGCCTACCGGAAAACTTACAGGGCTATTCTTGGAAAAGCAAATATGTTTGGTACACCAGAGCATTCGGATCATATTCCGATTGCGAAAACTGCCAGACATGACATAATTATAATTAATTGGTAACAAAAAATAAGAAAAAAATTGAAGGGCTTTTATATGAAATGAAGAAATGACTTGTGTTGCAAATATATTTATGACTCTGCATTATTGTATCTACATTATAATCAATTCAGTCCTTTTTGGCTACTCTTGATGACAGTTTTTACCCTCATTAATAAAGAATATATGAAAGTCACTTTGCCAAGGAGAAATTGCAGCTTCTACCTTGTGAGCCTTGCTTCTCGCTCAAAATTGCGTAATATCATTCAAGACAGATATGTTTGCACCTTCTACCATGTGACAGGAATGTTCTTTATGACTCAAAATGAATTGATATCATAAGTGCTAATGTTTGAGATATGCTCGGCAGATTGTAGCTCAACAAGTCATTTACAAGAATATAAATAAAAGGTATATGAAACCTGTTCCTATTACATAAAAACACCAAAGAACCAGGTGAAATTAAATGTCATGAAATAAGATCAACATTTTCTTTGTACACATTGGGGGGGCGGGGGGTGAAAAAGAGTACTCTTTGTACATTTTGGAAAATGTTGATAATTGTAAATGACCCCTAAAAACGTGAATACATATTTACTCACAAAGCCTTTTTGGATTCTTTGACCACTGGCAGCAGCCTCAGCAGAGCCTCCTCTGAAGCAGAGTATTTCTGCAGGTCAAACACATCCAGATCTTCTTCTGATGACAGTAAGATGAAGACCAGAGCTGACCACTCAGCAGGAGACAGTTTATCTGTGGAGAGACGTCCTGATCTGAGGTACCACTGGATCTCCTCCACTAGAGAACCATCATTCAGTTCATTCAGACAGTGGAACAGATTGATGCTTTTCTCTGCAGACAGATTCTCACTGAGCTTCTCCTTGATGTACTGGACTGTTTCCTGATTGGTCTGTGAGCTACTTCCTGTCTGTGTCAGCAGGCCTCGTAGGAGACTCTGATTGGTCTGCAGTGAAAGACCCAGGAGGAAGCGGAGGAACAAGTCCAGGTGTCCATTTGGACTCTGTAAGGCCTTGTTCACAGCACTCTGGTAGAAGGATTTCTCTGCAGATTCTCTTGTTTTAAACTTCTGGGAGGTTGTTTGTTGTTCTTCCAGCAGATTGAGTCCAGAGTTGATGAAGGTCAGATGGACATGAAGAGCAGCCAGAAACTCCTGAACACTCAGATGGATGAAGCAGAACACCTTGTCCTGGTACAGCCCTCTCTCCTCTTTAAAGATCTGTGTGAACACTCCTGAGTACACTGAGGCTGCTCTGATATCGATGCCACACTCTGTCAGGTCTGATTCATAGAAGATCAGGTTTCCTTTCCGCAGCTGATCCAAAGCCAGTTTTCCCAGAGACTCAATCATCTTCCTGCTCTCTGGACTCCAGTGTGGATCTGTCTCAGCTCCTCCATCATACTTGACCTTCTTCACTTTGACCTGAACTACAAGGAAGTGGATGTACATCTCAGTCAGGGTCTTGGGCAGCTCTCCTCCCTCTCTGGTTTTCAGCTCATCCTCCAGAACTTCAGCAGTGATCCAGCAGAAGACTGGGATGTGGCACATGATGTGGAGGCTTCGTGATCTCTTAATGTGGGAGATGATCCTGCTGGCCTGCTCCTCATCTCTGAATCTCTTCCTGAAGTACTCCTCCTTCTGTGGGTCTATGAACCCACTGACCTCTGTCACCCTGCTAACACACTGAGGAGGGATCTGATTGGCTGCTGCAGGTCGTGTGGTTATCCAGAGGGAAGCAGAGGGAAGCAGGTTCCCCCTGATGAGGTTTGTCAGCAGCACATCCACTGAGGTGGACTTTCTAGGGTCAGTCAGGATTGTAGTTTTGTGGAAGTCCAGAGGAAGTCGACACTCATCCAGACCATCAAAGATGAACACAACCTGGAAGTGTTCAAAGCTGCAGATTCCTGCTTCTTTGGTTTCAGTGAAGAAGTGATGAACAAGTTCCACCAAGCTGAACTTTTCCTCTTTCAGCACATTCAGCTCTCTGAAAGTCAATGGAAACATGAACTGGATGTCCTGGTTGGCTTTGTCTTCAGCCCAGTCGAGGGTGTATTTCTGTGTTAGGACTGTTTTCCCAATGCCAGCCACTCCCTTTGTCAGCACTGTTCTGATTGGTTCATCTCTTCCAGGTGAGGCTTTCAAGATGTCTTCTTGTCTGATTGTTGTTTCTGGTCTGTCTGGTTTCCTGGATGCTGTTTCAATCTGTCTGACCTCATGTTCCTCATTGACCTCTGCAGCCCCTCCCTCTGTGATGTAGAGCTCTGTGTAGATCTGATTCAGGAGGGTTGGGTTTCCTGCTTTAGCGATGCCCTCAAACACACACTGGAACTTCTTCTTCAGCGCAGATTTAAGTTCATGTCGACAAACGGCAGCAGGAAGTTCTAAATTAAAAGAAAATAATCAAGAATATCAGTTCATGTTCTATAAAGTTTCTTTGACAATTTACAAATCCCCTATGGCAGGGGTGTCTCACACGAGGCCTGGGGACCAGAATCGGCCCAACAATGATTACAATCCGGCCCACTGAATGGCTTTGGAAAATGTTAAGAAGAGCATACACCTTAGATTTTCAACTGCATTTTCTAAGTTTTTACAGTGATTTATACTGATAAACACCTGCTAGTTCAGTGGTATCCAAATTACAGCCTGAGCTTGGATTTTTTATGGCCAATGTGTCATGTCCATAAATGTGTTTTTTTTGGCCCGCCAGCACAAGCAATGAATACAACTCCACATGAAATACCTCTTTTTAATTCCCGGAGGCGTTCATGAAAGAGATTTCTGCCATCTGCTTCAAAACCTCAAAAAAGAAGAGGATTAAATGATTAACCAATCACAGCCCATGCTGTGTGATGCCGTGTGGCTTGGGTGGGGTTCATAGGTGACACACACAGTAGCTGTGTCCATATTACAGTTACATCCTTTGAAGGTTCTGGTCTATGTCGGCCAGGTCCTTCGAAGCCCACAAAGACTGCAAAAGCCCTAAGTGAGCAGCAGTGAAATTGGATGGTCTAGCCTTCAAATCTGCATCGCTTACCCTTACTGCAGTGTAACTCGCTGATTTTTTAAAAAAAAATTATGTCACCTCCTCATTCAAAATAAGCTGATAACAAAATTGCAACACATTTCTACCTCAATGAATACTAGGGCTGAGACTATCAATTTAGTAATCAAGTATTCTAGACTTGAGGAGCTGAGCTGTCAACTGATCACCACCTGGTGGTGAGTTGGATCAGGTGGCGGGGAAAGATGCTGGACAGACCTGGCGCACCTAAACATATTGTGAGGGTGTGCTGGGAACGCCTGGCAGAAGCCCCAGTCCGAGAGATCTTCAGCTCCCACCTCGGGCAGAACTTCAACAGCATTCCGAGGGAGGCTGAGGACATCAAGTCCAAATGGACCATGTTCCGCACCTCCATTGTTGAGGCTGCTGCTCAGAGCTGTTGCTGCAAGTTTGTTGGTGCCTGTCGTGGTGGTAACCCCCGAACCAGATGGTGGTCACCGGAGGTGAAGGGAGCCATCAAGCTGAAGAAGGAATCTATCGGGTTTGGTTAGCCTGTGGGACTCCGGAGGCAGCTGACAGGTATCGGCTGGCCAAGCAGAACACAGGTCGGGCAGTGGCCAAAGCAAAAACTCGGGTGTGGGAGAAGTTCGGTTAGGCTATGGAAAAAGACTTTCGGACGGCATCGAAGTGATTCTGGAAAACCGTCAGGCGACTCAGGAGGGGAAATTGGTGGGGTGGACGGGATTTTTCCTGAGTTCCTGAAGGCTCTGGATGTTGTAGGGCTGTCTTGGTTGACACGCCTCTGCAACATCGTGTGGAGATCTGGGGCAGTGCCATTGGATTGGCAGACCAGGGTGGTGGTCCCCATCTTTAAGAAGGGAGACCGGAGGGTGTGCTCCAACTTTCGGGGGAATCACACTCCTCAGCCTCCCCAGTAAGGTCTATGCCAGGTGCCTGGAAAGGAGGATCCGCCTGTTAGTCGAACCTCAGATCCAGGAGGAGCAATGCCGTTTTCGTCCTGGTCCTGGAATGCTGGACCAGCTCTTTATCCTCTCGAGGATATTCGAGTGTGCGTGGGAGTTTGCCCAACCAGTCTACATGTGCTTTGTGGACTTGGAGAAGGCATTCGACCGTGTCCCTCTGGGTATCCTGTGGGAGGTCCTGCGGGAGTATGGGGTGTCTGGCCCATTGTTGCGGGCCATTCAGTCTCTGTACAACCGCATTGAGAGCTTGGTCCGTATAGCCAGCAATAATTCGTTTCCTGTGGGTGTTGGACTCCGTCAGGGCTGCCCTTTGTCACGATTCTGTTCATAATTTTTATGGACAGAATTTCTAGGCATAGCCAGGTGGAGGAAGGCTTCTTCCTTGGTGGCCTCAGAGTCTCATCTCTGCTCTTTGCAGATGATGCGGTTCTGTTGGCTTCATCAGGGGAAGGCCTCCAGCTTACAGTGGAATGGTTCACAGCTGAGTGTGAAGCGGCTGGCTTGAGAATCAGCACCTCTAAGTGTGACGCCAGGTCCTCAGCTGGAAGAGGGTGGAGTGCCCTCTCTGGTTCAGGGACGAGTTCCTGCCCCAAGTGGAGGATTTCAAGTATCTCACGGTGTTGTTCACGAGTGACGGGAGAAGGGAGCGGGAGATCAACAGATGGATCTGGGCTGCATCTGAAGTGATGCGATCGCTGCACCGGTCTGTTGTGGTGAAGAGGGAGCTTAGTGTAAAAACGAAGCTCTCGATTTACCGGTCAATCTACGTTCCTATCCTCACCTATGGTCATGAGCTTTGGGTAGTGACCAAAAGAATACGATTGCGAATACCAGCGGCAGAAATGAGTTTCCTTCGAAGGGTGGCTGGCCTCTCCCTTAGAGATAAGGTGAGGAGTGCGGCCATCCGGTAGGGGCTCAGAGTAGAGCTGCTGCTCCTCCACATCGAAAGGAGCCAGTTGAGGTGGCTCGGGCATCTGATTAGGATGCCTCCTGGCCGCCTCCTGGGTGAGATGAATCAGAATCACAGTCTTTCTTGTCATTGTACATCCAAGTTGCACAACAAAATTTAAAATTCATTCCTTCTCTGTGCCTCAGACAATACATAAAAATAGTGATAAATGAGTGATCAAATAATTAATAAAATACAATACATAATAAATTAAAATTAGAAGAATCTAGCCCCGATACACACACCAACACACACACACATTCAGCACTACCACCCCACATCACTTTCCATTTGACCGCACAGAGTTCAGTTCAATGATGGCTCTGGCATAAAAGCTGTTTCTCAGTCTGTTTGTTCTGGCTTGTCCTGAAACCTCTGCCTGATGGCAGTAGCTGAAACAAAGAGTGTCCGGGGTGTGAGGGGACCTGGAGGATGTTCTCTGCCTTCCTCTGGCAGCGGGCATTGAACAGTTCCTGGAGGGAGGGCAGGGGGCAGCCTATGATCTTTTGAGCAGTGTTGATGACTCGCTGGGGTGTTTTTCTGTCTGCTGTGTGACAGTAGGTCAGGATGCTCTCTACAGAGCAACGGTAAAAAGACACCAGACACCTGCTTGAGATTCAGACTGACTCCCACCTACGTGACATTTTACGCGTGTCTATCACTGCTCTGTAGGCAGACCTGCCCTTTGTACCTGTTTGCCCTTCACATTAGTGTCAGTAGCTCACCTTTTGCTCTGTTATCAGAAAGACACAGCAGCATTTTACAGTTTCTGTAAGTTTTAAATTTTTGCTAGAAATGTAGAGCTTTTATGCTCTGATGTGTTCCTGAGTGCTTACATTTGATCATGTTTGTTTGCTGCAGGGAAATGAAAGTATTAAATAATTATATGCATCTTTATTCTTTAAAATAATGTCATCAGGGACTGTTAGCCCTTGGGCACTTTCGCATTGTCAAAACTGGCCCTCTTTGAAAAGCATTTGGACACCCCTGTGCTAGACTGATTTAAAATAAATATATAAAAATTAATTAAAACAGAGCATTTTCTCTCAATTAACAACAGCTTTTAATTACACACTGGTCCATCTCTTGAGACATCAGTAGGCCTGCCATTTTCCCAGCAGCTTAAATCTTTAGAGAAATCCCCTTACTGCTGAGCAGATGCTCTGCGAGCTCCTCCTGCTTCATTCTCCTCAGGAAGTCCAGTGTGATCTTCACAAATGCCTCTCTGCTGCTCCTCCTGTCCTCTTCATCCTTACCCTCTCTCTGACTCTCCGAGCATTCTGGGTAATCTGGACTCAGGATCTTCTGGATCTTCTTCAGCTCGTCCTTCACAAAAGTGATGATGTTGTCCTCCAGCAGCTGGAACAGAATACTTTATGAATGAGCCAATCAGACTGAAATCATGGAGCCAAACATCAGATCCATGTTGGACACACTGACAATCCACTGGCCAGTTGTTGTACATGTACAGACCTTAAATATGGAGTCCAGGTGTGTTTGATGCTGCTGGGCAGACTGACCACTGGGACCCTCTGAGCTCTGCTGGTCCACTCTGTGGAGGATCAAGAATTAGTTCAAGCACAGGGTAAAGATCCAGTAAGAGATATTTGGACAAAGACAGTAATTTAGTGGACTACCTGTAGTTGTAAATGTTCACTAATCTGATGCTTTAAAGACATAACCTTGATGGAATACCTTTGACATAAAGTTGAATTCCAATCAGGACCACTGGGAGGCAAAGCCTAGTTATGCATGAGAATGTATCAGAAGTAAATCCAAAATCAACTCCAACAAATCCTCTTTAGGATTAACTGCTGTAAATCATTTAGCTCTCAGTTCTTCCATATGCCTTTAGTTCCTCCCTGAGCTCAACAGCAATAGATGAATTAGATAATTCTGGCTCCCAAACTTCACCATCTGCCCTCCAGGAATCGACTACAGAGCTGCTAACTAGCTCTGATTCAGCTGTTTCCTGATAGTAAACCATATATGTATCTGAGAGGTTGAAGTCTCAGCTTTTTGTCACAACAGATGCAGCTACACTACAGTACCTGGAGTGGCTGAATCAATATGGATACCTGGTTCAGAACCCACAGGGTTGTCTGTTACCCTGGGTGTATCGAACACCTTTTAATCAGCAGGGTCACTGCCCAGGATGAGACCAAACCAGCCAAACAGGATATTTCACATCCCTACATTACCACTAACAAAGGTTTCATCAGCTGGGTCAGACTATGAGCTGCTACAAAGCTACTGAAGACCAATGGTTCAAACTCTGAGTCAGGACTCTCAGAGGAGCATGGCATCTGCTCCTCATCAGCAGTAGGAGTTGGTACTGTACAGAATCAATCAGTACCACAGGTCAGGCTTCCTGTTTTTTAGCTAAAATAGATGAGTCAGCTACAATGTGGCTTCTTATAATGGAAACAATTCATTTTGTCATGGCCGGGGATGAAACGGGCGAGGAAGGGCAAACATGCAGGACTCCAGAGATTGGCATAACTTAAAAGGTATTTATATAGATAGGGGGAAACGAATACAAAAACCTTGGAAGGGAGACGAAGGGAGATGAAGGGCAGATGAAGGGCAGACACAGGGAGCACAGGAACACGCGGGCACAATACATCAACGATGCGACAACAGGCAGAGAAAACACAGGACTTAAATACACAAAGGGGCTGATGAGGGAAGAGGAAACAGGTGGGAACACAGGTGACGCTGATGACCAAGACGAGACCAGGGGAAGCAAAACTGAACACAACAGACAGGGGCTGGACGACTATTAAAATAAAACAGGAAGTATGACGAGGGAACAGAGACGCAAACCTGACACAGAATACAGGGAGACACAAGGAACTAGAAATAACTGAAGGCAACTATAACAGATAACAAAACAACCTGAGAAACCATACCAAGAAACCAAAACACTGGGCCACCAGCCCAGGACATGACAGCTCTTCCAGAGGGATCGGTTGCTGGAACTGCTCTTTACACCAACTACAGCTGCACGATTATGGCAAAAATGATAATAACCATTTTTTTGTTCAGTATCATGATCATTTGATATAATATAAATGAAAGGATGGAAAGAACACAAAATTAAATACACATGGCATTGCTTTCATTTTTACAGATACAGTCACTGGCTGGTCCATGACCAAAATCAGAACCCCCAGCAGTGACGTCCTCGATCCAGCCGCAAGTGGTAATGCCCTGAAGGAGTGAGTAAGAAAACTGGGCTTAATGTCTTGTGCTTCCACCAGGGGAGCAGGCATAATGGAAGCTCAGTTTTTTACTGTCTGCCTTCATGCCTTTTAAATCTGCTCAGATCTTTTATAATTATCATGAAATCATAATGTCCAATAGATGCAGTGGTTAGCACTGTCACCTCACAGCAAGAAGGTTCACATCCACCATCTGGCTGATCTGGAGTTTGCCTGTCCTCCCAGTGTCTGTGTGGGTACTTCGGCTGCCACCCACAGTCCAAACACAGGCATGAGATTAGTCTTGATTCTTAGTCTTATTTTTAATTGGCTGTAGTGAACAGGCCCTGTATCTGTATATTGTGTGACATTCCTGTTAATCAATCTATAATTAATCTTTGTAAACAAATTATATAAAGCTTTTCACTCCATTCATTGTATCTGTATGACAGATATGAATAAAACTTGAAGCAAAGTATTGAACAGCTGTGAGCAGTGCCGACCTGAGGCATAGGCTGCATAGGGCCCCCTGACCACCAGGGGGCCCCCAAGCTCACCTACATTTGTCATGAAACTTTTTTTTAAACTCATGCCAGTGTCCTAAAGAAAGAAGAGACCGTTCCAACTGTCCAGATTTGTACAATTGTAACAACACTAATTTAATGAGTAGGCTACACTGACTTCCTGCATCAGCGAGCATTCAGGTAGTTTGGGCAGGCACTGTCTATCTCATCCTCTCAGTTCTCTGGGTTCCTTTCCTGGCTGTTTGGTGTTTTATTGTTTCTGGTTTGTTCTCCTGTGAAGTGGATTCAGTCCTGGTCTCTGTTCCTTGTGCTGTATCTTGATCATGTTCATGATCTTGTTGCTCTAGTGTGGGGGTTGTAGTCCTTCAGTGTGTCTGCTTCCCTGTGTTGTATCAAGTCAGCATTTCATTTTCTGTGTCTACTTCCTGTTTTACTTTGGCAGTCCTTTGTATCATTGTGTTCAGTTTTACTCACCTGGTCTTGTTCAGCTGCACTCCCTGGTGTGTCTCCCTGATTACTTTGTGTATATATTGTCTGTGTTCTGTTTTTGTCACGTAGTCTCACTCAGGTTGTGGTTCAGTGGCCGAGACATACTAACTGGGCAAACCTTGGCTTTATTCATGCATGCATATTCAGACATAACTGCATTTGTGAGCTGTGGTTTCATCTGTCTGGTTTTTTCACGGTTTTGTGGTGACAGCATGGATAGACAGGTGGAATTCACTTTTATGCCTTTGTGCTCTTGCGGTACTGCCACCACCATTTTATGGTACAGCAGCATAATAACATATTTCCCACACTTACAGCACAATGTTCAATTGCTGACCATTTGTGTTCAAAGCACCTTGAGGTGACTGTTGTGATTTGGCGCTATATAAATAAAATTGAATTGAAAACATGTTGTTTTTCAGTGGGCTTATGTACATGAGGTTGAAACAGCAATGCATCCTAAAAAATTAATAATCAAATTTAACCCTCCATCATTAATAACGGTTAGGTTCAGGTGACAATGAAGGCCCCTTCCAATTTTGCTCAGGGCCCCTTCAAGGCTTGGACCGGCTCTTGCTGTGAGAGCCTCTTTTTCCCCCTGTGATGTTTTGTGTACAGTGCAGGTTTTGCCACTTTGGAAAAATAATTGCCAGACAGGATAACACATCTTTTTTTGAAAGAGTTGACCAATTTTCCTGAAGCCTTTGTTACGGTCTGTGTTTAAGGAAAATGCAGATTCCACATAAGTGTGCTCATCAGTTTAATGGACATCGTGGAAATCCTTGTGTTCATACTCTGGCACAAACGCATAAACTCGTGAGACAACAGCTTTAACAACACTGTGATAGTCTGAGCTCTTCTCTAAGCTCAGTGATGAAGGAGCCTCCAGAGCTTTAACAACTAGAACTCAGTGTAACAGTGAGGTGCAGCACTGCAAAGTGATCGCTACACGTTCAAAGTACATGAAGTACTTTAACATCTTTCTCCCTGAAAGGCCCAGATTAATGTTTTTATGAACATCAAATTTAGCACTACTAGAACTACTAATGTTTTTCCAATGGTAGAAGTTTATGTTTCACCTTTAAGCTCCATCTCCTTCATTTCTCTTCCATCTGTGAGCCTTAGTTTTTCACTCTCTGCTCATGCTGCAGTCACTTCTTTTGCTTAAGCTCTACTTCTACTTTCTGCAGCTGTAGCTTCAGTTCCAGCTCTTTGGATCCTCCAGCTCTGTCCTTTCAATTGGCTGCAGCTCTCTCTCCTCCTTCAGTGGCTGAGTCACCTGATCCACAGAGCCAATCAAAGTCTTCAGCCAGTATCTCCTGTTCAACCAGAGTATCCATGATTTAAACTCAGTTCTTCTTTCCTCCAATGAGCCTGAACACCAGCACCATACTGGTGTCAGCATCTGTCACAGACCTGTCCAAATCAGACACCATGATGACAACTCAAAGAAAGACTCACCTTATTCAGTCACAGTCGCACACAGACACACTAGCCTACCAAACAAGGCAATGCAGCGTGCTAACAAGAGATGCTACAAGAAGATGAGAACCTGCAGGAAACTGAATACTGTGAAGCTGCAGCTGTAGCAGGAGTAGGCCTCAACACAACTACAGCTAACAACACCAACCAGGACTCACAACTGCACACAAACCAGAACACAATCAGTACAACTGAAAACTTCAAGAACCACAGTTTCAATGGGATTGAAGGAACAACGTGTTTGCACTGCAGTTTCTATCCAACAACATCAAGCAGTTAAATCAAAGAGTTCATGTTACTGACAGCTCACCTCTCTGCAGCAGATCCACGTTCCTCTTTAAAATCAATGACATCATGTTTAGACCAGTCACTCTTTAAGGACACACAGCTGGGTTCAGGCTCAGGTTTGAGTCTCTGATGGATCCTGAAAACAAACTCACATTTTCAATGTGCCTCATGGGATATAAATAACATTTTACACATTTTAAGACATGAACTTACTTTTTGTCAGATGACTTTTTGCCCCCTAAATTCCTAAAGAAATTCTTCACCTCTTTGCTCCTTGAAGACACAGAACTGGATCCATGTTTAGGTGGGTTCCTGTGAATAATGATGCAGCAGTGATGTGAGTGCTGAGCTGTGACATGGAGAAGAGTCATGGACAGTTAGAGATGGTCATCTCACCTCTGAGCTTTGGTCTGGCTCTCATGTTCCCCACACAGAGTGGTTTTAGAGGGAGGGACTCCCTCCTCTCTGTCCTCACACTGATCCATGCTGCTGAATTCACACCAGCTCACACACACTTTCTACCTTCACCTGCAGAGGAAACACACATCATTCACGCTCACATCAACTGACAGCTGCAGAGCTCATGTCTGATGTGTTGGACTAACATCCACTCCATGTGAGACACAGCTTTCATCAGTTCACTACAAAAAGTGTCCCAGAGAGCCGATTTCAGCCTCAAAATGCCTCCATTCCTGGAGTCCTACAGACCAACAGGTCCAACATGACTGTAGAAATGGCAGAGAGCAGCTTTATTTCAGGACCAATGCCCACACACACACACCCACACACACACACACACACACACACACACACACACAGAGCCTGGTCAGTACTCCGTGTGTGTCTCATTTAGTGAGTTACAAATACACAACAGTGGCTGTCCAGAGTGCAGTGTTCCTGTTGTTTACAGTCACTGCATCCATCCTGGATTGTTAGCTCGGAGTTGGTGGGGCTGCTTCAACACCCTGAACTGCGAGTTGAGCATTCCAGTTTAAAATTCTGACTTCCAGGAATGTTCGATATTCCGAGTAACTACTGGAACTAAGCTGCACACAACTGATGTTAACCAGGAAAACATTATAGTCTGACTTTAATGGAGAAATGACAGTTTTCTTCCAGGAAATAAAAAACAGAGTTTGTTGTTGAAGAAATCAAACATGAGCTGAACAAAGAGGAAAATTCCTAAAGCCAAACTTACAGTTTCTGCAAACAGAAGACGCTCCACTTCACACCTGCACAATAAACACTGACACACAGGTGAGCTGCTTCCTGGAAGGAGGCGGGACTCCACCTGAAGCAAGACAGGGGGGGGTGGGGGGTCAGCTCTGTGTCTGAGTGTGTGTGAGATCAGAGTTAGTTAATGGTCAGCAGCTGAACACAGAGTCACTGTTAAATGTAGTCTGAGCTTGGCTGTGGAAGAGTGTGAGTCTTTGTGTGAAGGAGAGGGAGGTCACAGGTCACAGCTGACTTTGTAAATCATTATTTATTTCAGATGAAGTTTCAGTGCAGACTTTGACCTCTGATTAAAACTTCCTCCAGCAGGAAGTCATTCTGACTCTTTTCAACAGCACAAACAAAACAGTAAAAAAAAAAAAAAAAAAGCTAAAAATAGAGAGGTCGCAGGTTCAAATCCAGCTTTCAGCTTCTTGTTTGCAGAAAGGCCCTTTTTAATAGTTGCTGTCACTCACACAGTCACACCTCCACAATGATGTGGTGGATGCTGGTGGTGCAGAGCAGCTGAATACCTCAGTAGGCTCAGTGCAAAAGGTTGCAGGTTCACTTCCAGCTTCATCAACCTGCTCTTTGTGTGTGCGCCTCCTCTGTAATGACATGTTGGCAGTGTCGCACAGACTTATGTCTTTGTAATTCACACACTGTTTCCTGGTTTGTGAGCACAGTTTTTAGCACTGCTGTTATAACCCACAGCTAAAAGTGTGAGGGTGTGTGGGGCGTAACACAAAAAGTTCCAACAAACAAAATGACTGAACAAGAGACAAACTGCTGATTTACAGGCACACAATTTACAACATGGAGGCACGTAAGGATGCACACACACACACAAACAGAGAGCAGATATAATGTTAGCACTAAGAGCAGAGCTGAAAGCATCCGTCCAATCACTGATCAGCATCACCACCTGAAGGAGGCCACACAAAGAGCAGAGCTCATCAGCTGGAGATGATTTGTGTGGTGTTCTAACAAAGGGTTTCTTTAAGTTTAGCTCACTCACACTGAAATTTAAGTAACAAAGCAAAAACTTCATATTTGAAGTCAGATGTACTATTAGTGAAGACTGCTCAGAGTTCCTGAGCTGCATTTATTGAACATGAGTCTTATTTACTATAAAGCTATGAAGGAGTCCTGAACTAGTCTAGTTCACCAAGATGGCACTAGTGTCTGTGGCCTGCCTTCTGTCTCTACGAACTGTGGTTGTTTTCCTGCTGTTCTGGTTGCTTGTTACACTGAACGTCAACTCTCTACTGGTTTATGATCGCCAAACACTCCTAAATATACGTCAATCACGCGTATGTTGGGAAGGTTTCAGTCAAGACGGGCAGAGGACCTTCTACCTTACACCTCCTTTGGGTATACCGGCTTACCTCCGCCGTTTTCCAGCTCTATCTGCACGCAGAAGGTGCAGACATTGTGGGAAACGCAGCGGCAGGTTGATAAAACTTAAAACCAGTTTGGCGTGCTCTCCTATCACCTTCTATGGATATACTGGGTCAGCGTCTCTTCGTTTAATTTTGTGGTGCTTCTTGGATCCGATTACCTCCTCTCTAGTTCCTGTGGTCGGCTCGGCTAAGGTGCAACCAACAGGTCTCTCCTTTCCCTCCGTCTGCAGCCGTGGGGTGAACCTACGCAATCTGCAGCCTCTCGCTCGGGCCCAACAGTTGGCTAATGCTGCGGCTCCTGTCAGGATGGCGCTGGTAAATGCTAGATCGCTAGCCAACAAAACATTTATCCTGAAGGATTTCTTTACGTCCTGCAGACTGGACTTTCTCTGTGTTACTGAGACATGGATGACTGTTGGTGAGTCTAGTGTTGTCTGTGAACTTTTGCCACCCGACTGCACTTATTTTAATTCTCCGAGGACGTCAGGACGCGGCGGAGGCACAGCAGCTGTTTACAAAGAACGATATAAGTGTAAACAGGCCAAACTGACAACATCTTATTCCAGCTTTGAAATCAACTTATTTGAGCTTTGCTCTGCCTCCCCAGTGTTGTGCGCTGTTGTATACAGACCACCCAAGTGTAACAAAGATTTCACTGGTGACTTTGCTGACTTCTTGGCAGGAATAATACCAAACTATGATCAGATTTTAATAGTTGGTGATTTTAATATCCATGTATGCTGTCCCTTGAAGCCGTTGGCCAATGATTTCTTACGTCTTATTGACTCTTTTAATTTTGTAGTCTGTGTCTAGTCCAACACAAGAATGTGGGCACACTCTCGACCTTGTTTTAACATATGATTCTACTGTTTCTAACGTGGAGGTTTGTGATGCTATTTTTTCTGACCATATACCCGTTGTTTTTGACATGCCTTTCTTCTGTCATATGGTGAAATCTCGCACTGCTACACAGCGTTGTCATGTTATTAAGTCCTCCACTGCCGCTCAGTTCTCTGCAGCCTTTACAATGTGATCAGCCCTTCTGACTCTCTCGGCTTTAATTCAGATGTCTCAATTCAACTCGACCTGCCAGAGCGCCAGACCTCTCCACGGTGTTTTGACGTTATACCGCTATGTGACATGTAACATATTTTACTTGGGAAAAAAAAAGAATTTGCTATAAAACATTTCAAGCAAATTCCTTTTTTTGTACAGCTTGTTTGTTTAAGAAAAAAATCTAGAAAATTAGTGAATGAAGGGATATTTTTATATTGAACTTTCTACCTGGAAAAAAGGTTGCATTTGTTGTTGACTAATGATTTTGTACACTTCACTTACGCAAGAAAAAAAAATCTAGACATCAATGTATGGGAAAAATTGTTTTGTTAATGTTCTACTGTTTTGGAACAATAACTTTTATTTTGATAAAGTATTTTCTATTTATCTATAAACTTTGCCCAATTCTATCCTGGGTTTTACCTAATTAATGATCCAGAGAAAAAAAAATCACAAACCAATTAAACTTCTTTAAAATTCTTCATAATTATTAAAAAGTATCGGTATCAGTATTGGCGATACTGGCTCTGTATTTACTTGGCATCGGATCGATAGCAAATCTTGCGGTGTGGTACACCACTACATTGAGAAGCACATACACGAGGAGTGCCTGACAGTGCTAAGACCCTCCTCCTGGCTCTGATTGGTTGTTTTTGACTGAGAGCAGTTCAGGGAGGAGGTGGAGGAGCTTGTTTTTTTTTTTTTGGTACTAAATGCTGCTGCTCGACTAGTTGGTGTCAAAAAATGTGAACACATTACACCAATTTTAGCCTCACTTCACTGGCTCCCAGTTTGTTTTAGGATTGATTTTAAAATTCTTTTATTTGTTTTTAAATGTCTTCATGGCCTTGCTCCACCATATTTATCACAATCGGAATGATGCTCTGAATGCACTGGTGTACCAAACATATTTGCTTTTACAAGAGCAGCCCTGTACGTTTTCATTAGATGTCAGTTAGTTAGTTGTCTGATTTTTTTTTTCCCCCCTCTGGCTTCAGCACTAGTATTATTTCACCACAATTTGCGATCTACCACCAGGCACGGCCAGGTGGTAGATTGCATGTGTAATCTCATGACGGTCCTATTCATGCTTGATTTTGCAGGGCAAAATAGTGACCAGCGTCAAACTGAGGGGGAAGAAGAGGAGGGGAAAAAAAAAAGGGACAATTTCTGACTTTCTATTAAACATAAAATCCCAGGAGCTTGTCTTATTTCTTGTCGTCGTAGATTCACAAGGATAACACACGGACGTGTTGCTTAAAGAATGTTTATTAACAATAGAGCTCGTGCCCGTGCATCTTATTTTAGAGCAGCGTAACACAGACTAGAGCCATCCACACTCACACTGTCACTGAATTAGCACAGCATTTAGCATTAGCTTGCTAAAGCCATCACAAGACATGTGGGTTGGACAGAAATTTTTTTTGAGACATGATGTCTGTAGTTATCGATGGCTGCTGGTTATTTAAAACAGAGCACTGCACTGACTCAACCAAGTACTCATTATAGATAAAGTTTTGCGGCAGTATCAGTTGGATATAACAGACATTTCTATAACTGTATAATACAAGGATGACCACAAAATACTACTGTTTCCTTTCCATGTGTGTACTTTCATGAAGGTTACGACTACCTGAACACGAGAAGCTTTTGTCACAGTGTCTGCACTTGTATGGTTTCTCTCCTGTGTGAACTCGTTTATGCACTTGAAGCTGACCTGCAGTGGTGAAGGATGACCCACACTGGTCACAGAGGTGCTTTTTAACCCCACTGTGGAAGAGTTCATGCTGTTTTAATTCACTTGCTGTGGGGAAGCTTCTCCCACATTCTTTGCATTGGTTCAGTTTGTGTCCAGTGTGTCTACGTTGATGTCTTTGTAGGCTCTGCTGATGATTGAAGGTTTTCCCACAAAGGTCACAGCGAAATGCTTTCCCACCACCACAGCGATGACAGGGTTGAGAACTGGATCCATCTGTGTCGCTCTGCTTCTACACAAAGACACAAAGACAGAGTAAGTCAGAGAATCCTTCAACATTTTTATCCTGTACGTCACCTGGAATAAAGAGCATCTCTGCCAACGTCCAGTTACATTTTACTGCTTGTAGGGCCGAGCAATTAATTGAAATTTGAATTCAATTTGGGCTTCAAACAGTCACAAAAAGTGACAAAAAGGATTATTATTAAAATTATTTTGGCACATTACACTCCGTATACTCTTAGCTTTGATTTATTCTGAAGCCTTGAGTATTTGCAGCCCTTCAACGTAACCTACCTAAGTGACCAGCACTTACGCCTGTGCAGCTTGATTACGGAGTAGTTACCATCAATTATTGAGTGGGTTTTTCTATGCTGTAACCTGAACTGCACCTCCCAAGAGTATCAAATAACATCCTTTATGTCCCTAAAAATTATGGGGTATGATTAGCAAGGGATGGCAGGGAGGTGTCCCAACCAATATACGATCATGGGTGTAATTAGCATTGCACCGGACCCTGATTGCCCCAACCCCGAAAACCAATTGGACTCATGTCCCTACCAATGTTAATACCAAACCTTTGAATACAGGGTCTGTCAGAATGTTGTGGCACTAAAATGTGAGCAAATTTATTTGGTCTAAATAACTTGGTTCAATTTTTTCCCCGTATAATTAGTCGTGATAACTGGCATTACCTTTCTATTTATTAATTTGCTTAGTTTATAATGTATTTATTTATATGGCTATTTATATTTGTTTTTATTTATATATTATGTACTTTATTTTAAAATGTATTATTTATCTTCAAGACATTGTAGAAATGCACCAGATTTCAAAGTATTAACTTTTCTTTAAAGGACACATATCATGCTTTTAAATCTGTCCTTTTCATATGTAAATCATTCGTTGTGGTCTATATAAAGTAGAACTGCAATGCTCCATTCTGAATTCCTCGATATTGCAGCTCCACAGACCCCTGTTTTACACCTTTTCTGAGGCGCGTCTTAGAGCAGCGGTCTCTTTAAATGTGAATGAGACATTTCACGCCCCACACTCCCTCTAGGTTGCAGAACGTTCCACTTTACCCCGTTCGGCCATTTTTGTAGTTTGATAGCAGCGATACAATTATCTGCCAGCAGAGAAACAGGCACTTCAAAGAGGCTCTGATGCCAGGGGGCGATGTAAGGAATCGTGTGGGTTAATACACCCAACAACTGAACATTTTGACTTATCTACTTGCAACTACAGCATAACTGAACTTGGAATACAAAATCACAGCGAGAAAAAAATGGAAGATTCACAAAATCAGTAAGCCCGAAGTCCATGACCTTGCTTATAAGTTCCATAGTAAATACTGTGACGCAACATAAGAAAACTTAACTGGGAATGGAGAAATCTAAGCAAACTGAAAAATATGACCGAAAAAGAATATAAAGATATCTACACTCAAAGTACACAAAAAAAAATATATTTAAGGTCTAAAAAAGTGAATTTTGCATGTCTTCATTAAGTGCAATAGATGCAGTGTTTAACAAGGCAATGAGTAATTCTGTTAAATAATTGTGATTTTATTATTGACCAAAATAATTGTGATTATGATTTTTTTCAATAATCGAGCAGCCCTAATTCCATGTTATTCAATGCTTAAACTGGACCACTGGTAATTTTGTTTATGAAGTATTTTCATCGACCCCTTTTTTCATGGTGAAAACGAAACAATAATAAAAACTACAGAAAACAATCAAAACTAAGATGAAATTAATTGACGCTTTTGCTAACAAATGAAAACAAGACAAAAATGTTTGGTGGGGACCACTTCCAATCAGAACTGAGTTAATTTTGTGAAAGACAGGGACAAGTCAGGAAAGCCTCTAATCAAACGCGCACTTGATTTAAACCCAGAAAGGCCATGGTCACTAGCAAGTGAACTACTGTTATTCATGATGGAGCTAAGTTATGTAGACAATGTCAGCAGGGAGAAAGAAGAGCTGAGCTGATCTCACTCTCTCTGTTAGACAGATAGATAAATCTGTCTCCATCTATATAGTCATGGCCGAAAATGTTGGCACCCCTGAAAAATTTACAGAAAATGAAGTATTTCTCCCAGAAAATTATTGTAATCACACATTTTGTTATGCACATATTCATTTCTTTTGTGTGTAACGGAAAATTAGAATACATTATAATTAGAATACATGTATATTTATTAAAATACAATATAGTTTTTTATGATCATGGAAACAAAAATTATAAATTAAAATGTGCTGCCTTTACATGCAGTAGAATTACTAACATGCTAACACAACTTAATGCACAGAGTTGTTCCAAACAGTCAGGCTAAAATTACAAGATTAAAATAAAAATATATACCTCACAGTAACTGCACTTGTAGAGTCTCTTTCTGCTGTGGATCTGTTGGTGAGCTTTCAGGGAATGTGGAGCTTTAAAAGTCTTATCACAGAGGTCACATTGATAAGGTCTCTCCTGAGTGTGGGTAAACATGTGCTGTTGTAAATCTGCATCTGTTGTAAACAGTTTTTCGCACTGATCACAGCAGTACACATCCTGTCCAGTGTGAATGCGTTGGTGTCTATTCCGGTATGCTAGCTGGCTAAAAAATTTTCCACAAAAGTCACAGCTGTATGCCTTAATTCCAGAATGGGTGGCTTGATGCCTCTGTAAGCTGCTACTTTGAGTAAAAGCTCTGCCACACTGATCACAGCTGTACGGTTTCTCTCCACTGTGGATGAGTTGGTGACTTGTTAGGTTACTCTTCTGAGTAAAAGAATTTCCACAAAACTCACAGGTGAACGGTCTCTCTCCAGTGTGGATGACTTGATGATTTTTTAATGAAATCTTCCTAGTAAAATGCTTCCCACACTGACCACAGGTGTATTTTTTGTCTCCCTTCATTCTGTGAGGTTTGTCAGCCTCCTGAGAGCACTGACTTCTTGGTCTATGTTGCTCCTGCAGGGACAGAGATACAAACAGAGGCAGTGAGTGAAATGTAGACATGGAACAACCTCAAACTTCAAAATCCATTAATATTAGAGGTTTTTTGTTAGCCTCCAAACACCTTGTACAACTACTACCACCACCTATTGGTGACAATGGCACATTATATCCAACCACGTTGGGGGCGGCGCGCATAGATTTATATAAAATCATTTCATTCCTTCTGCAGCTTCTGCTCAGAGTGACCCTGAAGCTTGAAGCAGATCTTCAGAGCAGAACAAGGACTACTCCCACCAGCTGCAGTCCAACACAACGGAGTTGGAGTGTGTTGAACCACGGATGAGAGACTCTGGGGATCACCACAACAGCAACATGAACAGCTACTGGGACAGCATTTCCAAACCAGTAAGA
The DNA here is from genome assembly GCF_007364275.1 of Archocentrus centrarchus. Lineage (NCBI taxonomy): Eukaryota > Metazoa > Chordata > Actinopteri > Cichliformes > Cichlidae > Archocentrus > Archocentrus centrarchus. Next base: position 1,303,165 of record NC_044347.1, read on the forward strand.
ACTGGAATCAAACTGGTTGGAAAACAATGATCTCTAATGAGGAGAGAGTGGAAAAGTGCTATGAAAATATGAAATGTGTAATTATAACAGTAATGAAAATGACATCATAGATCAAATACTGTTCAATGAAAATGATGTATTGTGTGATAAACTGTGGGTTTGATCTGAATCTTGATTATTAATGTCTTTGTTTCAGTGTCCTGTTAAAATGTGACCTTTGTATTTGGTCTTGTTGTAACTTCAGTGCTAACTGAGACCATAATAAACCAAACCAACAGCAGCTGATGAAGTCACACAGTTTCAATAATAGTGTAACACTGAGATTTTTCTCACCTGTTGTGTTGAACTCATTGTTTCCTCTGTAGAGGCTGAAAATGTTCCTCTGCTGCTCCGTCAGACTCTCCTCCTCCTGATGATCAGCTGCAGGAGAACAGATCTTTATTAGAAGCTACCACACTGCACTGTTTGGGGGAATGAGCCCTTTAAGGCTGCATTTGGATTTATACACTTCTGTGGGATACGGCCGGTTCCAGCCTGCTATGTTAGGGTGGGCATCTAGAAACAGGAGGTGGAAACTTGTTGGAAACAAAGACAGAAGGTCTGAAGAGCCGACTAGTAACCCACAGGTTTGTGGGTAGTAGCAGAGCTGCACACCCTGATTAGAGACAGTTTGCTCAGAGTTTGTGATTTCCTGAACGTATCAGGTGAGCAGAAAATAAAGTTAGAAGTTGGAGGCATGTCAGAATTGTTGGTACTGAGAGACAAAATGGCAGATTTAGTTCAGCTAAGGGAGCAGCAGCAACTGTGGAAGCTGTGGAAGGAGATTCAGAGGGAAGCAGCAAAACAACATGAAGGTCATGAAAGAGAACAATTTACCCCTGCTGATGCTACTGCTTATGAGCCCCAGCACCATCTCCAGTCTTATGCTAGTCAGCACACAGCCCTCACTGCCCCGCCACAGCAGCTGAGCTGGTGCAAAGATTTCAAACTCTCAGGTCAGGTATTGACTATATATTTTCTGTATATAGTGCTTATGTATATGTGTATAGTGTTTTTTCTATTTTATTTTATTCTATTCTATTTTTAGTTTTCTGTACTGAGCTGCTGTGATGCGCAAATTTCCCCGTCGTGGGATCATTAAAGTTTTATCTTATCTTAAATTTGGTGAACAAGGCCAGAAAGATAAATTGACATTTTCCAGCCTTGCTCATCAAATCGAGAACGGACTAAAACGAGGTTATCCTGAAATAGAAATAGTAGAGGCTGTAATTCGAGCGATTTCTCCAGGCTCACATCTACGCAGCTATTTAGAAGGGAAATCCCACCTCACTCTTCCCACACTTCAGCACATTCAGCACTTTCAAGAAACGAGTGCCACAGAGCTTTACAAGCAGCTAGCCTCTGGAGCTCAGAACAGCAAAGAAACCCTCAGAGTTTTCTCGTATGAGTTTTAGATTTCAGGCAGAAAGGACTGTTCGCTTCCCAAGAGTCAGAATCAGGACTTAAGTAAGTTTGCACACATTACCTACTTTAAATACTGGCACCGGCACACCGTAGGTGGAAAAGAGGCCTGCTTTCCAAAACTCTTCAAGGACTTTCAAGGTGGAAAAGTTTTACAAACCCACACATCTGTCATCCAGATATTCCAGCTGCAGTTTGATCTCCTCCCTACACCTGCTACTATGGCCTCTTTTCCACCGATGGGGTTCCAGTGCCAGTTGAGCGGTTTTCCATATTGAACGCACTCGGTGCTCAGCCGATTTGAAAAGACTGACATTGATCAAAAGACAGCAGTTTGCAGACAGCTCGACAGCTGACCTGTTCCTTCATCAGTATGAGGAACATGAAAAGTTTCAGGAACCTGCTGTCCAAGACAACCTAAATCAGCTGAGGTGTCTGGCAAACTTTAGCCCAGCCAGGACTAGCAGGATGAAGATGATGGATGGATGATAATGTCCTTTAAGTTAAAGTAGGTTTGTTACAATCACTGCATCATAACCTAGCAACGTTCTCGGAGATCACCTGTTGGAGCCTCAGATAATACGATGAAGCAGTCTGTAAAAAAGGTGGATCTTTATTTATTTACCTACAACAGCTACAGTCTTTGAACCAAGGTAAACAAAGATACACACACACACACACACACACACACACACACACACACACACACACACACACACACTAAATTATATTCTGTAATTCGTGACTGGGCTATAAACTGCAAACCACGTCATCTTTCGGTTTCAAGACACACTAAAGTTCCACACATACATTCATATCTTTGCATAAAATTGTAGCTGTTTGCACGTTGTGTCAGTTTAATCCTGAAATGAGCAGATGGTTATGGACGGTAGGCGCTTTAAGCTAAGCGCTGTAGCTTTAAGGAGCTGCGCGCTCCCGCGGACCGCGTTGCAGCCGTAGGATTTAGGACTTGCGCGTTCCAGCGGTCCGCAATGGATTTCTGGCAGCCGATCACCTTTTTTGCACAACACCGGCACCTCGACGGTGGACACGTAGTATGAGATCTGTCCATCTAAGCCAGCATTGCATCCGCACAGCCACCGCTACCGGCACGCTAATGTGACGCTGTTTGTTAGACTGAGTGATCCGCAAACCTGGTGGTACATACTGAGCATGTGAGAAATCCTGAGCCACATTTATTTCCACGCACGGATCTGAACACGCACGCAGGTAGTTCTGCTACAATAACAGCCCCACAGGCTGCTGAGAGACTTTGTGCTCCACCTTCTGCCAGCATGCTGAGCTAATGATTAGCTGCTGTTGGTCTCCAAACACTCTCTCACTCTCCTCTCCGCGTGTTCACCATAAAGTGAACAGACACCGAGGAGAGCAGCAGAAGAGCTCATTCAGGAGCTCAGCTGCAGATGAACTGAGCTCACATTAAAGTAGCTCCTGCTTACCTTTAGATGAGCCCGGACCGCAGACACAAACAAAGCTGCAGCGCCGCTTCTTCTTCTTCTACTTCCGGCTGGCAAACAATGAATGTGCGCATTACCGCCGCCAGCTGGTGAGGAGGAGCTGAAACACTGCTTCATGAATTGAGCTGTGAGTGAACTTTGACCTCTGCGAGGTTTCTTCCTCTTTGTGACAGCGTAACAAAAGCTGCTCTGTGCTTTCATGCTGTCCACAATGATCACATGTCCCTGCTGAGCTTCTCTGTTATCAACAGTGTTCTGGTTCATCTTCATCTGAGAGTCTCCTCTCTGCTCATTCCTCCTGTTTCCCTGTGGATCCTGGAAAACCAGCTTCCTCTGCTTTACTCCTCTCCTTTATTCATTTCCTCTCCTTTTCCCTCTCTTTTCTTCATCTCCTTTCTTCAGCAGGGACAGCCATGTTTGAGGAAACTCTCTCATTTCCACACTGACAGAACCGTGATGGTTTGATGTGATGGAGCTCTGATTGAATCAGTTGGATCCTTTTCCTCGGTGATCTTTAACTGTTAGATGCTCTCAGAGGCTGGTCGGTGAGCACAGCTGAACCCAGCATCCCTGTACAGTACACGGTCACGGCGGCTGGCCAGGTCGCCCTTTGCACACTGAGTTTCAGTTTCTTCCTCCTGGATGAAGGTTTGTGGACCCAGAGTGCAGAACAACGAGGTTTAAAGCAGCTTTGTTCCAGCAGCATTGATCACAGGATCCAATCAGAACAAATCTGCCTGCAGGCACAACTAAAAGAACCTGAAGCTGAGCCTGTGATGGGCTCAGCCCTGTCACCAATTGCAATGTAAACCAGAGTCAGAGCCCTCGAGCAACAAGCTGTGTCTGTGGATGCTGTGGAGTCAAAAATGGTTAAAAACTCGATCAGTTTGTGTGATTTTAACAAGTAAATGAGACTCATGTTCAATAAATGCAGCTAAGACATCACATGTTGCAGCAACTTTCACATTAGTGTCTGAAATAGGAACTCTGAGCAGTCTTTACCAAGTCAAGAGTACATCTGACTTCAAATAGGAAGTACTTCCTGCAGTTTTTGTTGTGTTACGTACATTTCAGTATGAGTGAGCTGCACTTTGTTAATACAGCACACATTTCTGACTCCACTTGGTTTGTTTCTTTGCTAAATCAGTTTCCAGCTTTTTCTTAGTCAGTGAAGCTAACTGGAGTTTAGAGTGATTAGATTAGAAACTACCTGAAAGGATAAAAACGATGGTGAAATTAACTGAAACTTTCATCAACCAATGAAAACAAGACGAAAATGCTTGGCGGGGACGACATCCAATCAGAACTGATTTAATTTTGTGATGGGCGGGACAAGTTAGGAAACTATCCAATCAAATGCACAGTTGCACAAATTTGCTCTAAACCCGGAAGACCAAACTAGCCTGTGATTGGTCGTTACCTCTGACAGAACTAAGTGATGTAAAGAATGTCAGCAGGGAGAAAGAGAAGGGCCGATGTATGGACACATTTGTCCTTGGATGTTGTGACAAACATTCAAGCTTTCATAATATTCCATAACTTTTAATAATTGTTTAATTTTGTGTAAGTGTGTATAATGACTAATTCAAGGGAACTGAAGAAAAAGCATTTACGTTTTACACCCTTTATATTTTAGTCGACTAAATCGACTGTAGATTTAGTCCACTGTATTCTTAGGATAATTTCATCGACTAAAACTAAAACTATTCAGATGACGATGCACGTGGTAGAGGGAGAGGCTCCTGCAAAGCTCACTTGAGCCTCTTTCCCACCAACAGGGTTCCGGAGCCGGAGCCGTGAATTGAACCGTTAGGCGGGTTTTCCACCGCCGAAGCACTCGGTGCTCGGCCGAAAAAGGGGTTCAATTCCGGCCCCGCAAACTAGCTGGTCTGGAACCAAGAACCCGTGCCGAAAGCGGCAGAAGGGCGTGACTCTGCCGTCTCAACATCCAGTTTTCTACCATATTACATGTGTATTACAGGAGAAAAGCAAAGCGATTTTCACGGCTGTGAATTAGGTTGGGCTCTAAGGCTGCACTTGCTGCTTTGTATCAGTTCATATCACAGATAAAAGGACACAAAGTGCGTACTTGTCGTCTTGCTCTAATCTCTGTCTGTGTTTCCCTCTGTGCTGCACACAGATGCTGCAGTAGTTTGGTTTGGACCCTAAAACGTATTTGCAGCACAGAAAGGGGAGCGTGTTCTCCCACGTTTGTGACCTTCGGCTTCGTGTCCAGACGAGGACCCGCCCACACTCATACGTAAAGGAGCAGTTCACAGAAACGCGGTGGGAACGCGGGCCCGTTCTTAAGCGTTTCGCCGGTTAATTGGGATCTTGGGAACTTGCTCCGGCTCCGGAACCTCTGCGGTGGGAAAGTAGCATTGGAGACCAGAAAAAGCACTTTGCATAGATGCTACATGCGGGAACAGTGAGGAAAATGAGTGACAGAAAACATAAAGCACACAAAGTGTGTGCAGTTTGTCACACAGTGTGTCTGCTAGCTAAAAGAAGAGCTGCTGTATTTCAGGGAGAGCAAAGAGAGAGAAGTTCACTCAGAGATGGAAAAGATGTAAGAAAGATGAAGGAGAGAGCAGCAGGTCATCTGATCACAGCCTGCACACCAACATCATTTACTGCAGCTACAATAGAAAGCTGTGATTCTTCTCCCCATGCAGAGCCACTACAGCTGATCTTAGGGTTCCTCCACCTTCTGAATCCAACTGTAACCCCTGAGTATCCTCATGTTGGTGTTTAGGTGGAGGCACAGTCACCCTCTACTATGGAGGACACAGAGAAAAGAGCTGTGGTTAAATTCACTTTCACAGTTTGTGTCCTACAGAACAGATTCAAGCTGAGTGTATCAAAATAAAACAGGAAGTGAGACGAGGGAACAAAGATGCAGGCCTGACACAGAACACTGGGAAAATAGAAATCAAAACACATCCGTGAACAGAAAGAAAAGAAACTCAAAAGAAAACATGATTCAAAAAACAAATCATAAAACAAAACACTGGGACAAAGGGCCCAGGACAGTTTGTGTTCTCATGTAATATTATTTAATATTGTTAAATTAAAATATAATGAGGTTTGGTTAGCTTTACACAAAAATAGCAGGTAGAAATGTCCTCCAAAGAGCTACTTTTACTTTCTTACTTTGAGTACATTTCATGTAATACACATGTAATATGGTAGAAAACTTGATGTTGAGATGGCAGAGTCACGCCCTTCTGCCGCTTTTGTCATGCGCTCATGGTTCCAGACCAGCTAGTTTGCGGGGCCGGAGTTGAACCCATTTTTCGGCCGAGCACCGAGTGCTTCTGCGGTGGAAAACTCGCCTAACGGTTCAAATAAAGGCACCGGAACCCTGTTGGTGGGAAAGAGGCTACAGATGATCCTGGATCCCCTTCTGAGTGTCACACAGACTGAAATATATCAGTCTGTGTGTAATGAATGACTATAATATACAAGTTTCACTTTTTGAATGGAATTACTGAAATAAATCAACTTTTTCATGATATTTTAATTTTATGACCAGCACCTGTAGGAGGAGCTGATGTTCTGTGTTCAGACAGCAGTACCTTGTGAATGCTTGTGTTACCGTGTTACACCGAATGGCTCCATAAAGCTCGTCTTTCCTTCTTTCCAGCACTGTGGAAACATTCTCTCTCTAGAACAAACCTAACGGTCATCTAAAAAGTCAGACTGAGAAGATATTGATGGGAAGGTTCAGTTTGAGTAATGCAGCCTGTGCATCACCTCACAGAACAGAATACCTTTATTGTCATTACACAAGATGTACAATGAGACTGAGATGGCTGAATCAGTTTGTAGTGTGCGTTGATAGAGCACTTGAGTATCAGGGATAATTCTTCCCAAAACTCCACTCGCAGTTTCTAAGTCGTTGGCTCAAGCTTCCTGTATAGAAACTCAAGATCCATGAACCTAAAAATATCAACAAGCTTTAATATGACCCTGACCCTGGAGGGAGAGCCGAGAGCTCGGACACATGATGAGTTGAAGCAGTTTCATAACCGGATGACTCCTCCTGATTTGGAGGTACAGAAAGAAATGTGAGTTTGGAAGACTGGATTTGGTGCAGAGCTGTCAACACGATGCAAACTGTCATTAATGTGCAGATCTGCCAGAGTCCGAGTACTTTTACTGCTGCAGACCACAAACACTCCATCGAGCTGAGCAGGCTTAAAGGATGATTACACCAAACTGAAGCAAACAAGGAGACACGAGGAACCTTGTGGGTGGATTTTATCTGAGACAATATTTGTAAAGTTTGCTTGAACTAATTTGTCTGTGACTGCACTGTGGATGGCCACTAAAGTTAACTCACCAAGTGCACAGATCATTTAAGGGCAGAGCTGCCATTAATGGCTATGACTGATAATTGTATCTAACTAGTGGAACTACTCAGCTGGATGCATTACTAGAGACAGCAAGGTATGCACTCAGAGGCTGTTAGAGCTAGTTGTGTGTTTCCTCGCCACCGGCTGGATCCAGTTCATCGCTGTTCCTACATGGACAAAACTCTTTAGTTACTTCAAATGCTTTTAAACCTCTAGATTGAACTCCTGGTTTAGCTTTAGTTTGTTTTCTGTAACCCTGAAGCCTCATGTACGTGTGCTGGGAGGAAAAAATAAAATACAAATGGCCAGTTAACTCCATCTTTGAACAGACCCTTTATTAAGTTCTGTGGTTAATTAGTCACCTGCATTTGTCTATTGTTGTTTTCACAGTATCCTCACAACACATCTGTTTCAGGGTGATGAGTTACTGCGGAAAAATAGCAGCATGCAGGAGAGCAGCAGATTCATTCAGAGCTACAGAAGAACTGAACTCAGATCAGATGCTTTTAGATGAGCCCCGTCCACAAACCAGAGAAACTGATGAAGCTGGAACTCTTTCCAAACACACAGAAGAAATCAGAGAACAGGCACGATCCAGGCCAGCCGCCCCACAGCAGCGAGGCTCACCAACGAGCTCGTCAGCACACTCCTTCACTCCCATAGAGACCCATGTTGTAATAAATGGATGTTTTTTGGAGTCTGCAGGTTTTCCACGAGGCTGTTAAATGATGGAGAAAAACTTAAAGGTGAAACGTACAGTATGAAGGATGCCTGGAACAGACAAACCCTGACAAGCTGATTCTGCTTCACATTCATTTGAGCTTTGGTCCAATGCTTGGATCCAGCTTACAGAGAGCATCTATAAAAGCTGAACCAGCTCGTGGTCCTTTTCTTCACACCACATTCTGCCTTTATCAGACCTGCTCTGGGCTCTATTAAATTCTATCCACCATCAGTTAGAATTTAAGTTCATGGATATAAATCCTGCTCCAGCTTTGGACTCAACTGTTTCCTGTTAGACACAAACATGTTTACTGTGTTGAAGTGAACGCACATCAGTAAAGGACACAAACGTATGAGACGGGTCGGTCTGCAGTTTGTTTTCAGTGCTCATCAGTCGGGATCATCTTCAGGATTAAAAAGAAAAAAAGAAATTTCATCAGCCTGGAGAGACCAAACTGCAGATGCTGGAGCAGAAAGGGTTCAGGATGACATCATCAATATGGATCTGATAGTTGAGTAAAATAAGTCCATCATCAGTCAGATTTTATAGAACTGCAAGGTTTTCAGTGTCTGCTGTACAGTGAGACCCTCAGTATAAATCAATGCAGAATTTTGTACTTTTAACTGCATAAAAGATGAGGTGCTAACTCTGGACAAAAAGGTATTAAAACCAAAGCTCTGACAAACTATTTCAAAATGAATCATTCTGACATTTTAAACACATCATATATTAATTTCTACCTGCAGCAAATTTGGGGAAAATCAGAGATTTTGGGTGTAATTTTTCTTCATATTACTGTCAGAGTTTTTAATAAACTGCAGGAAGCCTGTTCAGTGTGAGTGGAGAGCAGCCGAGTCTCCTCCTCTGATAAACCTCCATCTGTGCCACTGAAAACACTTCATCTGCCTCTCACTGCAAACATGTTTCCATTTGGCACTTCAGTCTTTACTCTGAAACACAGGAAGTGACATCATGGCTCAAACTGTTTATTTTTCACCCCAAACTTTACAGATTTCAACAAATAACTGATGGTTGAATATTTGTATTTGACAACAAAAACTTAAAGTTAACAAGAAAACAGCTGCAGAACATGTGGATCAAAAGGCATCAAGAAAAAGAAACATGGACTTCAAAGTTGTAGAAAAGTAAAAAAAAAAATTCAATTCAAAACAATGAAAAATACAAAATTACAAAACAATAAAAAATAGAAAACTAACTGATAATGTTCTGTCCTGCACTGTTCCCTGCTCTGCTGATTTCTATCAGTTTGAGTCTGTCACATGAGGTTATTCGTCATTTCAAACTCTCAGGGTCCCCTAAAGATGCAATCCCACCTCAACTACTAAAAGAGGTAATTCCTACTTTGGGGCCATCGCACTCGATGCTCAGCTGAAAATCAGGCTCCGGTCCAGCACAATGAACCATCTGGTCTGGAACCAAGGAACACGTGACGCAACCAGCAGAGGGGCAAGACTCTGCCATCTCAACGTAAAGTTTTCCACTGCTATTGCACGGCATGGTGTGTATTTCATGAGAAAAGCGAAGCGATTTTCACGGCTGTGAATTAGGTTGGGCTCTAAGGCTGAACTTGCTGCTTTGTATCAGTTCATATCACAGATAAAAGGACACAAAGTGCGTACTTGTCGTCTTGCTCTAATCGCTGTCTGTGTTTCCCTCTGTGCTGCACACAGATGCTGCAGTAGTTTGGTTTGGACCCTAAAATATGTTCACAGCACAAGCAATAAAGTTTGCAAAAGGTGGAGCATGTTCTGCCATGTTTGCGCCCTTCAACTTTCGTTTCCAAACGAGGAACCGCCCACACTCATACGTAAAGGATCAGCTCCCAACGCACTGGAAACGCAAGCCCGTTCTTAAGCGGTTCCCCTTGGAACAAGCAGCGGCGCCTTGTCAGTGCAAGCGTAGTATTTGTGTGTCTGCAGATTCACTGTGATCCAATGATGGGAATGATTTCAGCTCTGCATGATCACGCTGATGTTTGGACAGAGCAGATAATAAAGTGAATGTTTTTGGACATTGGTAACAGTGAAACAGTTTCTTTGCAGCGTGGTATCGTTTGTGGTGGGAGTATGAACTGAGATTCTTGAAGCTCTTGTCACACTGGTCACAGCTGAAGTTCCCTTCAATGTGTGTACGTTCATGAAGGCTACGACTCTCTGATCGTGAGAAGCTTTTGTCACAGTATCTGCACTTGTACGGTTTCTCTCCTGTGTGGACTCGTTTATGTGCTATAAGGTGGCCTGCAGTGGTGAAGGATGACCCACACTGGTCACAGAGGTGCTTTTTAACCCCACTGTGGAAGAGTTCATGTCGTTTTAATTCATTTGCTGTGGAGAAGCTGCTCCCACATTCTTTGCAGTAGCTCAGTTTGTGTCCAGTGTGTCTACGCTGATGTCTTTTTAGGCTCCTTTGATGATTGAAAGTTTTCCCACAAAGGTCACAGAGAAACTCTTTCCCACCACCACATCGATGACAGGGTTGAGAACTGGATCCATCTGTGTGGCTCTGCTTCTACACAAAGACACAAATAAATGTAACTGTAAAAAAACTTACACCAAATCAGTTTTACACCCACTCCAATGTCTCTTTTCTACTTTACCTACTTAGTGTGACTCACCAAGACTGGATGTGTTTATAGTAGGGGTGGGACTTTAACGCGTTAATTTTGATTAATTAATTACGGGGAAATAACTAATTAAAACTTTTAACGCATTTTAAGAGTTCCAGGCATACAGATTATATCGACGCACAATGTCAAAAATTCAGGGGCCGTATCCTTCGAAGGAACCGTCATAACGCAAAGGGAGGAAGTGAGCGGCTAGTCTTCATATCAGCGTCACCTGCCCTCACCTCTGCGTAGCTCACATCGCCTAGCAAAATGAGTGTGAAGCACAGCTGTGTAAAAGCAGCTGGATAAACGAAGAACGAACTTTTTCTCCTTTTTGTGGTTTAATTTTAAGTCTTTAATTCAAAATAAAACAAGAATGACACATTTCAACATGAAGGAATACAGCTGAGAGAATGATTAATTTCCAACTATATTAAGTGAGACATTAATGTTGAATAAAACTATCCAGTTATGATGCTTAACTTTAATTTCAGGAGTTTGCTTATCACAAGAGCACTTCCACCCTTCATTGGTCTGTGTAGTAGACTGGTGGGAAAATAAACAAAATTTTGAAGTTTAAGCTTATGTATATTGATTCATTCATCAACCAAATTTAAATTCATCCATCCATCCATTCGCTTCCGCACATCCTGTTAAGGGTCGCGGGGGGGCTGGAGCCTATCCCAGCTGTCATAGGGCGAGAGGCAGGGTACACCCTGAACAGGTCGCCAGCCTGTTGCAGGGCCAACACAGAGGGACAGACGACCTTTCACACTCACATTCATGCTCTCATTCACACCTATGGGCAATTTAGTGTAGCCAATTAACCTAACCCCAGTAAGTGCATGTCTTTGGAATGTGGGAGGAAACCGGAGTACCCGGAGAAAACCCACGCAAGCACGGGGAGAACATGCAAACTCCACACAGAGAGAGGGAGAGGCCTGGGCCAAGGTGGAATCGAACCCAGGCCTTCCAGATGTTATTCTAACTGTGAGGCAGCAGTGCTAACCACTACGCCACCGTGCTGCCAAATTTAAATTAATATTTATTAAATTTAATTTTTTTTAAATATTTATATTATTAATATTTACTTAAATGTGATAAAATGCGATTAATTTCAATTAATTAATTACAAAGCTCCTAATTCATTAGATTAATTGTTTTAAATCGAGTCCCACCCCTAGTTTATATGTCTCCATTTTCTTGCTGTCAGGTTTTAAAAGTGGCCCGTTTGATTCTGGTGAAGGAGTCGCTCTCATGACTCAGCTAGTGATGATACTCCCTGGCCAATCAGTAACGCAACATTTTCGGACCTGAGCACAACCTGTGCGAACGCCCTATTGTATCTGCTTTTGATTATTTAGGCAAATGAAACATGCTCAAAAACTCATGAAATTTTGCACACGTCAGGTCTGGTGAATATTTACACATTTTAATGGTTTCAGGAATGGCCCTTTCAAAATGGCTCTACAGCGCCACCTTTAGCTAAATTCCCACTGCTGTGTTTCACACACATGTATGAAATTTGGTACACGTATGTAACATGTCCAGACAAAAAAAAAAAAAAAAAAAGACCACTGGGTCCAATGGCCTAAACCCAACATGAAGTCTGCCATTTTCAATTAAATGGGTGATTTTAGGGATTTCCTGCCCTTATACTTTCTATAATAACTCAGAGGATTTGGATGTTAGCAACTTCATATTTGTTTTGTCTAATCTACACACCAGGGGGAATCTAAATTTCAAAAATGGTGAGATTTTGCAGGGGGCGTGGCCGTGACATCCATCCATTCCCTTCCGCTTATCCTGTTCAGGGTCGCAGGGGTGGGGGGATGGGCTAAGATGGAATCAAACCCAGACCTTCTTCCCTACAGGAAGTCGGCCATCTTCAATTTGGGTGTCAATTTTTGCCATTTTCAGGCCTGCCATTTGAATCATCTCCTCCTAGGGCATTTGACCCAGTGAGATCAAAATGGCTTAGTATCATCTAGACTAGGGTTTAATATTTTTCCCGAAAATGACATGAATCAAATCCCGGGAAATGACGAGCCATTTCCCGGGAATCCCGGGAAAAAGTTTATTTATTTTTTTATTTTAATTAGGCCTTCTGTAGCCTGTGTCGGCCTTAACCTATTCTGATATTGTAGAGGTAGCTTTCCAGCTATGTCCTGTTATGCCCAGTAGGGGGCAACGTTGGCTTGATTAACGCAATAAAACCTACATCTCGGCATTTGAGTGCTCGAGCTATGCGGTGTTGTATCGTTCCTCAACACTCCCTTAACAAATATAATTCGAATATTCCTCCATTGTACATGGAATTATACCAAGCTATTTTACAACTGCTGGTGCAAAACAATACGGTTCATCTCCACAGCATTGATAATGGCTCAGCCACGCTGTCGTGGCGACATCTGTTGCGCTATATCTCCACCAGTGGAACGCTGTAATAGTCATTGAAAAGTTAACTACCGTACTACACTATAATATGGCATAACACAGGGCCTCGAGTAATGCACTACGACTTGGTCATTGCCATTCTGGCAACAACAAATTTATAACACCGTGTCTGAGGGTTAAAGTAGGTTCGCTGTGAATCGTCTTGAAAAACTGGCCAATCCTTATAGCCTAAAAAATATACATTTTACTCAACTCCATTTTAAAAGCGAAATATGTTAAAGCAATCTATTTCATGATAATTTCTTCACCCATTAGGCTCGTATCCTAATTCATGATTGTTAGTAAGCGGCTGCAAACGAGGAAAAGAAACACTCGAAGTTAAACAGATATTTCTTTATTGTTCAGGGCAGGCATATTTTATAGGCTATATAATGCAATATAACAATATATAATAATATAAAATTATATAATACAAAATACCTTAGGGTAAACACATTGCCTACGATTTCAACAAATTAAAGAGGAAAAAAGTACAACTGTGTAATACCTCTATTAAAACGCTTGAGATGAAGGCTGAAGCCTTAAACGGAGGCTGAACGTGCCTGAAATGAAGAGTAATGCTTTTCGCATTAAACGAACCCTTCTCTCAATATTTCCTTAAATTTAACATTCTGAAGCTTTCTTTTCTTTCTGAAAGTCAAATCGACGCGCGCGACTTTTTCCCCGGTTTCCCGTCTAACGTTTCCCGGGAAACGGGAAATGGTTCTTATCGCATTTCCCGGGAATCCCGGATCCCGGGATTAAACCCTAATCTAGACAAGTAGGGCATCAAACGTTGTTAAAGGTTTTGTAGAATATTCAACGGTCTTGTCACACCAGGCCGATGAATTTGGCGTTCGGTTTTCTCTCTCGCCACAGAATTGTTTGTGCACTCATTTGCACATGCTCTCCCTGATCAGCCTAAAAATGTAATCACTCATGTACAGACTCAGGCTGAACCCAGCGTGATAGCCTGTATTTAAATGACTTGTTGACCTATAATCAAACATATCTCTCATGAATGATATCAGGTCATTTTGAGTGAGAAACAGCATTTCTATCACAAGATAGAAGCTGCACTCAGTTTTTGTCAGTCATTTTTATATATTCATTTTTTAATCAAGGTAAAAACTGTCTGACATTAAAAATGTCTTTTTAAACAGAAATCTGGCAAAGGCTGCAGAAATCACACCAAATATAACATCACAGATCTATACAGATATTTGAAGTGGCCAAAAAGCTCTGGATTGATTATAATGTAGGTACAATAACACAGACTCCTAAAGATTGTTGAAAACAGGTTATTTCTTCATTTTATATATAAGCCCTTTATAAATCATGTTGACTGCACTCTGTTTACCAATACAAGCAAAGGTATTACACATAAAAGCATACAGAAACATCAGGATCACTTTATGGCAGACGATCACTTTTTGGCAACTGCTGAAAGTAACTAATAACGCAACTTGTAATGTAACTTAGTTACTTCTAAAATTAAGTAATGAGTAAAGTAACTAAGTTACTTTTTAAAGGCGCAATCAGTAATCGGACTACTTTTTTAAGGTAACTATACCATCACTGGTGCAGACAGACTGCACATAAAACAGCTGCTGCTGTGGTGTTATCAGTGTTGCTGTTGAAAAACTGCAGGCTACATACATTTAATGTTGTAATGCTTTGTATTCACAAGCATCCTCCAAAATACGTTTCCATTGCAGGTCAATTTTTAGTTGCTAATCAGGGAATAAAGCATAACAATATTTTTCCCGAAATGCTTGCTCATAGGGTGTCGTTTTGACTGTTGTGTTTTCTCTGTAATTATTGTAGGATCTTTACCTTACAATATAAAGCACTTTGAGGCAACTGTTTGTTGTAATTTGGCGCTATATGAATAAAACTGAATTGAAAGTAAGCCAGCAGTCTGAGAGCAAAGTGCTCTATTGGGGTGAAATTACAAGATCAAAATAAAAATACATACCTCACAGTAACTGCACTTGTAGAGTCTCTTTCTGTTGTGGCTCTGTTGGTGTTCTTTCAGGGACTGTGGAGCTTTAAAATTCTTGTCACACAGGTCACACTGATAAGGCCTCTCATCAGTGTGGGTAAGCATGTGCTGTTGTAAGTATGAGCCAGCTGTAAACAGTTTGCCACACTGATCACAGCAGTACACATTCTGTCCAGTGTGAAGGCGTAGGTGTGCATCTTTGTTCCCTTTCTGGCTAAAAGTTTTTCCACAATAGTCACAGCTGTATGCCTTAATTCCAGAGTGGGAAATTTGGTGAGTCTGCAAGCTGCTCCTTTGAGAAAAAGTTCTACCACACTGATCACAGCTGAACGGTCTCTCTCCAGTGTGGACGCGTTGGTGTTTTTTTAAGTTTCCAGCTTGGGTAAAAGACTTTCCACACAAGTCACAGCTGAACGGTCTCTCTCCAGTGTGGATAACTTGATGATTTTTCAATGAACCCTTAGTACTAAAATTTGTCCCACACTGATGGCAGGTGTGTTTTTTTTCTCCCTTCCTTCTGTGAGGTTTGTCAGCCTCCTGAGAGCGCTGACTTCTTGGTCCATGTTGGTCCTGCAGTGACAGAGATACAAACAGAGGCAGTGAGTGAAATGCAGACACGGAACAACCTGAACCTTCAAACTCCCTCCATTAATACTACTTTGAAACCTGAGGTTGGAGCATTGCATCAAACACCTGGTACATGTAAAACCTGCTAAGACAGATGATGTTTTAATGTCCTGATATGTAAAACGTCAGAACTGACAGAGGGTGTACTTTCTGAGTCAAATGTCTCCCAAGGGCCAGAGCAGGTGACATTCATCCAGAGCAGGCGACTGCTGGCTAAGGCTAATCGTAGATTTGGTAAGATCGTTATTCACGTCGGCAGTAATGACACCCGGTTACGCCAATCGGAGGTCACTAAAATTAATATTGACTCGGTGTGTAACTTTGCAAAAACGATGTCGGACTCTGTAGTTTTCTCTGGGCCCCTCACCAATCAGACCAGGAGCGACATGTTTAGCTGCATGTTCTCCTTGAATCGCTGGCTGTCTGAGTGGTGTCCAAAAAATGACGTGGGCTTCATAGATAATTGGCAAAGTTTCTGGGGAAGACCTGGTTTTGTTAGGAGAGACGGCATCCATCCCACTTTGGATGGAGCAGCTCTCATTTCTAGAAATCTGACCAAATTTATTAACCCTAAAACCTGACTACCCAGGGTTGAGACCAGGAAGCAGAGTTGCAGTGTTACACGCCTCTCTGCAGCTTCCCTCCTCACATCTCCCCAAAACCCCACAGAGTCGGTGCCTGCTCCCAGACCACCAAAAAACAAAGCTAAAATCAGCAAAAAATTATTTAAGCATAAAAATTCTAAAAGAAAAATTATATGGCATCCTCAACTGTACCAAAGAGTAAATCAGTTTAATGTGGATTATTGAACATTAGGTTTCACTCTTCCAAGTCCATCCATCCATTCTCTTCTGCTTATCCAGGGTGGGGGGCACCAGCCTAAGCAGAGAAGTCCAGGATTCCCTCTCCCCAGCCACTCCGCCAGCTCATCCGGGGGAACCCAAGGCATTCCCAGGCCAGTCGAAAGCTATAATCTCCCCAGCGTGTCCTGGGTCTATCCCGGGGCCTCCTCCCGGTGGAACATGCCCAGAACACCTCACCTCACCCAAGAGAAGACCAGGAGGCATCCTGATCAGATGCCCGAGCTACCTCAACTGGCACCTTCATGTGGAGGAGCAGCGGTTCTATTCTGAGCCCCTCCCAAATGCCTGTACTCCTCACCCTATCTTTAAGAGAGAGGCCAGCCACCCTTTGAAGGAAACTCATTTCTGCCGCTTGTATTCACGATCTTATTCTTTCAGTCACTACCCAAAGCTCGTAGATCGACCGGCATATCAAAAACATCACTTTTACGCACAGCTCCCTCTTGACCACGACAGACCAGTGCAGCGTCCGCATCACTGTAGACCAGGGGTGTCCTAACTTGCGGCCCGCGCGCCACTTCCGGTTCGCGAATTGATGTCAAAAATAACATACAATTTGGCCCTTTAAGTTACTTTTTTGACATTTCGCTTAACCCTCTTAATTGGAGGGGTAGGCGAAATGTCAAAAACGTAACTTAAAGGGCCAAATTCATAACCATCTCAAACACTTATCTTCGTCAGGGTTCTGGCTAGAAATTTTTTTCAGCCAGGCACCCCCCAGGGTTAAAGCTAATGCTAATTAGCAATCTAACGCTAACCGCAGCTCCCACTTGTTAATCTAGTGACGAGGCCTAGATATGTAACCAGAAAGAACCTCTAAAGTCTAGACGTCTTTGTGGACATGAAGTTACATTTCTCGAGATGCATGTTAGGTAAGGCTCAGAGAGGATCTTCGGTTATGTAGTTAGGATCGACACAGAACTCTAAAACATGCCTTATTAGATTGAGAGTGATAATTTTTGCATATAATCCAGAAGCATAAACTATCGTGTTTTTAAAATGGAACAACAGGAAGTGACATCATCTTGCTGGGAACTGTATTTTTTTTTATGGAAAGTCTTTCATAGCTTCACTGGTGCTGAAAACTAATGTTTGACTATGGCTTTCTGAATACAAGTAGGGCTGCAACTATCGATTATTCTAGTAATCCAGAATTCTATTGATTACTCCAATTAAGTAATCAGATCCAATCCAATCCAACTTTATTTATAGAGCGCTTTAAAAGACAACAAAGTTGAACAAAAAGCTTTCCAGATAAAAGACAGCAATAAAATACAATACAAAAAAAATAATAAATAAAATAAATAACATGTGAAAAATAATAATAATTTAAAAAGTATAAACCATAAAAAGAGCACTAAATAAAAATATAAAAGCAGTTCCCCAAATGACTCAAACTAACTGGAGACTGATATTTTGAAATGCCTTAGAGAAAAGGTGTTTTTAAATGAGATTTAAAGATTTAAAGTGTTGGAGCCAACTTAACATAGAGGGGCAACCCATTGCATAGTTTGGGTGCCACCACAGCCAACGCTCGGTCGCCCCGGTGTTTCAGTCTTGACTTGGGACAGCAAGAAGTAGGTGGTCAGCCGACCTGAGGGACCTTTGCGGCGTGTATGTGTGTTGCTACTTTCCCACTGTCGAGGTTCCGGAGCCGGAGCAAGTTCCCGTGCCGATCCCAATTAACCGGCGAAACTCTTAAGAACGGGCCCACGTTCCCACCGTGTTTCTGTGAACTGCTCCTTTATGTATGAGTGTGGGCGGGTCCTCGTCTGGACACAAAGCCGAAGCGCACAAACGTGGGAGAACACGCTCTCCTTTCTGTGCTGCAAATACGTTTTAGGGTCCAAACCAAACTACTGCAGCATCTGTGTGCAGCACAGAGGGAAACACAGACAGCGATTAGAGCAAGACGACAAGTACGCACTTTGTGTCCTTTTATCTGTGATATGAACTGATACAAAGCGGCAAGTTCAGCCTTAGAGCCCAACCTAATTCACAGCCGTGAAAATCGCTTCACTTTTCTCATTAATACACATGTAATATAGTAGAAAACTTGATGTTGAGACAGCAGAGTCTTGCCCCTCTGCCGCTTTCGGCACGGGTTCCTGGTTTCAGACCAGCTAGTTTGCGGGGCCGGAATTGAACCCCTTTTTTCGGCCGAGCACCGAGTGTTTCGGCGGTGGAAAACCCGCCTAACGGTTCAATTCACGGCTCCGGCTCCGGAACCCTGTTGGTGGGAAAGAGGCTTGTAAGAGGTCTGTTAGGTATGTGGGGGCCAGGCCACTAAAAACTTTAAAAGCAAACAATAAAATTTTAAAATTAATTCTAAAATAGACAATAGTTATCTGCTTGTCCATTTTACAAGTTGTATCAATTTTTACCCCAAGGTTGGTGACAACTGTTTTGACACAGAATGTAAGCGGACCCAGGTCAGATGGTGGAACACCTGGGCCACTTGGCCCAATTATAATGACCTCTGTTTTCTTTTCATTACAATCCAATAAGTTCAGAGCCAGCCACGCTCTGATACCTTTAAGACACTCTAACAAACATCTAAAGGAGTTAGGGTCTTTACGCTTGAGTGGTAAGTAGATCTGACAATGCATAAAATGCATAAAAAGGAAATGACATGTTTTCTGATAATGGAGCCAAGGGGAAGTAAATAAATACTAATAAGAAGGGGCCCAAGGATGGAACCTTGGGGAACACCACATGACAGAGCAGCAGATGATGAACAAAACTTACCGACAGCGACTGAAAAACTTGTGTCAGTCAGATGTGACTTGAACCACTTGAATGTTTTAGTGCGACTTTGGTAAGGGACGACAGGGGGGAGGGGAGTAACACCCAGCGTACGCTTTTCAAATTGTTAGAAAATGTCGGTCAGTCTGTGTAATTTGAGCACTGCCGTCTGACTGCCGATGGCCGAGACATCCACACCACTGCACCATTATGTCGGCAGTGATATGGCCTCATGTCTGGCGGATCAGTTCAAAGGCCTGATTGAATTCTCTAAAATAGTCCATCATCGATTCACAAAATGACTCTACTGACGATATTAGACAGGAATAAGCTGTGAGTGCTAGTGATGGCAAAACGAGGCTTTCTGAAGCTCTGAACCTTTTTGAACCATTGTGTCAAAAATTGGTTCGCTACTCGAAGGTTCATTCAGTACTCCTGGGGGACATCTGCTGGCCACAGTGGTTGTTGCACAGCCAAATGAAGCCCTGCAGATGTGACGCAGCTTTCATGTGTATAATAACACTTCTTAACGTGTGTTGGGACAATTCTTCAAATGACCTGTTTTATGTATTTGTTCTTTGTATCCCATATGTAAAAATCATCTGCCTGAGTAATTCCATCTATGAAATGATAATAAATAAATAAATATATGTGGAAAATGGTTTGGTTTGTCGTTGATTCTAAATTTCATACTTGACAGGGAAGATGTTCAATAATAATGAGTCAGTAGGTGAGATTGATCCGTTTCCCCCTTTTTTTTTTCTTTTTTTTTTGGTGTACAGTTATTTCCTTTGTTATTATGCTTGGTGTGCAGGAAATGTGTGCTTTTGCATCTCGGTTTTTTATTATTATTCAGGAATAATGTTTCCACAGTAGATGGACTTCACTGGTTTCTCTTTTTAGGGACAGCTTCCCAGCCTTTGAGACCATCCTTTCACACAGAACAGAAGAAGCTGGTGTGACCAGGAAGTAAGAAAGGGAGAAAGAAAAGCACCTCTTGAATGATGTGGCACTATGAGTATTATATTTGAATAAACACTGAATAGGTGTGTTGTGATCGCTGCATCTTCGGCCAGTGACGTTGTTCGAGCTCACCTGTTTGCTTTTCGACACGTTGAACGTCGCTGGCCGCTAATCGCACATTTGGGCACCAATTTAAAGGTGGATGCATGATTTTATATTTTAATTTAAATCTTACTTAGTGTCATCATGTTTTGTTGATCATAAAGTAGTTTATTAATACCCGGAATGCTCCGATGTCAACGCCGGATTGCCTGGCGACTGAGATCGGAGAGATTAATTGGCTGTAACCTCATTATATTTTTTGGGCTATTGATGTGGTTTAAGCATCAACATTTTTCTTTTTCCATGCTCGTCCTACCTGCACAAGTTTCCTATATAATTGGAAAGAAATGGATGGATGGACATGCTGAAATTATTTTACCTTATTCGGTGGCACCAAATCAAAATATTCCCATACTTAGGGAAAATGAGATGGCTCTCTTATTGAAAGTTTGAAATTCACACAAACCAGCCGTCACTGACGCACAGCAGGTTTGGTACAAGGTGTGAAACGGCGTTTCAGTCGTCTTAAATACTCTGAGTATCGCGCCAAAGTTTCAAAGCTCCGCCGGTGAAATCAAACCAGTCAGCTGATTCAGTCTGAATGAAGCAGTGAAGTGGTTCGAACGTCATCAGTGACGTCAACTGAAGCAAGCTCCGGCCCACTGCTTCACCATAACTACCCTGGCGAGTTTGAAGCGTGCTTCGAAGCCTCGGTGTTGGAGGTAACATCACTAGTGAGTGCAGCGCAGCAGGTGTGGAAAGCAGCCAAAGCTGCCGGAGATAAATTCAACAAGAGGTGGAAGTATTGTTCCAAAAATGGAAACTGTACACAGTAAACCGCAGAAAACTATGATGGATTTGGCCTATTTTCATCTATGCTGGCCCGGATATTTGTGTGCGTAATCTGGCGATCGGAACTGTTGCCAACTTTTGCGTAACAAAACTCGCTGTGGGCTGCCTCAAATGTCACTAGAAGTAGCTAAAGGACGAATCGAGGTCCGGGGGTGTGTGTGCTGTCCCCCTCAGTGCCAAAGAGAGGTCTGGGCGATGCCAGAGTGGGACGCAGTACGAGCGCAGTATGTACACAAAACACAGCGACGGCGGAATTTCCAGGTTTCCGATTTTGTGTCAAAAAGGGATATGATAATATTAATAATAATGATGATGCCTTAGCCTTATATAGCACTTTTCACGGTACTCAAAGCGATTTACAAATCCATGCACTATTCAATCACACCACAATCATACTTGGTGATGGTAAGCTACTAATATAGCCAGTCTGACAGAAGCGTGGCTGCCACTTCGCGCCTACGGCCCCTCTGACCACCACCGAACACCAACCATACTTAGGCAATGTGGGTTAAGTGTCTTGCCCAGGGACACAATGACAGCATGTGCTCAGATGAACCAGCGACCCTCCGGTTGCGAGGTGAGCACCTACCCACTGCGCCACTGCCACCCACCCGGGTTTGTTCATTTAGAAGGCATTCGACCGTGTCCCTCGGGGTGTCCTTTGGGAGGTTCTGCAGGAGTATGGGGTGTCTGGCCCATTGTTGCGGGCCATTCAGTCCTTGTACAACCACAGTGAGAGCTTGGTCCGTATAGCCGGTAATAAGTCGGATTCGTTTCCTGTGGGTGTTGGACTCCGTCAGGGCTGCCCTTTGTCACCGATTCTGTTCATAATTTTTATGGACAGAATTTCTAGGCGTAGCCAGGTGGCGGAAGGCTTCTCCCTTGGTGGCCTCAGAGTCTCATCTCTGCTTTTTGCAGATGATGCGGTTCTGTTGGCTTCATCGGGGGGGGGCCTCCAGCTCGCAGTGGAACGGTTCGCAGCCGAGTGTGAAGCGGCTGGCATGAGAATCAGCACCTCTAAGTCTGAGGCCATGGTCCTCAGCCGGAAAAGGGTGGAGTGCCATCTCCGGCTCAGGAACGAGTTCTTGCCTCAAGTGGAGGAGTTTAAGTATCTCGGGGTCTTGTTCACGAGTGATGGGAGAAGGGAACGGGAGATCGACAGGCAGATCGGGGCTGCTTCTGCAGTGATGCGGACGCTGCACCGATCCGTCGTGGTCAAGAGGGAGCTTAGCGTAAAAGCGAAGCTCTCGATTTACCGGTCGATCTACGTTCCTACCCTCACCTATGGTCACGAGCTTTGGGTAGTGACCGAAAGAATAAGATCGCGAATAGAAGCGGCAGAAATGAGTTTCCTTCGAAGGGTGGCTGGCCTCTCCCTTAGAGATAAGGTGAGGAGTGCGGCCATCCGGGAGGGGCTCAGAGTAGAGCCGCTGCTCCTCCACATCGAAAGGAGCCAGTTGAGGTGGCTCGGGCATTTGATTAGGATGCCTCCTGGCCGCCTCCTGGGTGAGGTGTTCCGGGCATGTCCCACCGGGAAGAGGCCCCGTGGTAGACCCAGGACATGCTGGAGAGATTATGTATCTCGGCTGGCCTGGGAACGCCTTGGGGTCCCTCCGGATGAGCTGGAGGAGGTGGCTGGGGAGAGGGAAGCCTGGGCTTCTCTGCTTAGGCTTCTGCCCCCGCGACCCGGCCCCGGAGAAGCGGAAGAAAATGGATGGATGGATGGATGGATGGATGGACCATAACATTTTATTACATAGATTAGAGCATGCTATAGGTATTAAAGGTACTGCACTGCAGTGGTTTGAATCATATTTATCTAATAGACTTTTTTGTCCTGTCTCCCCCCCTCAGCAGATGACCTCCCCCTCCGTGAGCCTGGTTCTGCTGGAGGTTTCTTCCTGTTAAAGGGAGTTTTTCCTTCCCACTGTCACCAAGTGCTGCTCATAGAAGGTCGTTCTGACTGTTGGGTTTTCTCTGTATTATTGTAGGGTCTTTACACAGGGTTTGCAGAGCTTTTCCAGGATAAAATTCACCTTTTAAGCACTTTCAAGGCCCATTATCACAATTACAGACTGAGTGAATCAAACTCCATCCTTCAGTCAGCAGGGTTATAGCTAGCTCAGTAAATCCATATATACACTGACCTATCACAGCAACGGGCCCACCTGCTCTGTGTATCTGCCGGCTGCATCACGAGCACATGAAAAAGACTCACTTGTATTGTTTGGCTTCCACAATGTCAAAAGTAAAAAACACAAAGTATTATATATCATAAATCTGATAATAATTACAGGGAAATATCATATACAAAAAACAAAATTTAGCCACTCAAAGCCCTCTGTTTTAGCATTTCAAAAGGAAACTGAATAATACATTCATGGTATTTGGATTCAACTAATAAGAAAGCTATTAAAACCTATGATTTGTGCTCCTTGTTTGATATATTTACTCGTAACCTCCCTGGATAATGTTTGTTTCTATCTGTTCAAATGCATATTATTAACTTTGTACGTTGAATATATTTCAGTAAAGATTTTTTTAAAGAAAGAAAAAGACTCAATTCTGCTATTAAGGTCACGTGACTTTCAGTACAAACCAACAGCCAGGGAGTCAGGGTGAAGCCAAAGCATACAGATGGCTGCAGTAAAAAGGCTGTATGTACACAAAACACAGCGACAGTGGAGGATTTCCAAAGTCTCCAAAAGTTGCTGATGTCACCAGATAAAGTCACTAAGTTTGTCGCTAGTCACTTTTTGGAAAAAAAGTCGTTAGAGGGGTCTGAAAAACCACAAAATATGGCAACAAAGTTGCTAAGTTGGCTACACTGCTGCTTTAGCATAACATAAAATGGTATAATCCCATGTGCTCCTGTGGCTGCATGGTGTGCCCATCAGTACTGCCCCTGTCCTCGGGTTAGTGAGCAGAGCACAGCTAGACTCAGCTCTTTTGCAAACAGCACATCACGACTCCACACATGTAAAGTTTCCTCACAAGAGCGTGAACCTGCAGCAGCACAGAAGCGGTTACAATTTCAAGCACTATATCCAAAATTCAAGGATTTCCAGCACCCATACAAACCCTCTTTACAATATAAAGTACCTTGTTTGTTCTGATTTGGAGCTAAATACATAAAATTGAATTTCTTTTTCCCATGACTGTATCTCTTTGTGACAATAAATAAAACAGTTATCAGCTGTCTCTCCTTTGAGTTTCTCATCACAGTGAAAAATGTAAAATGTGACCTTTTCTTTGGTCTTGTTGTAACTTCAGTGCTAACTGGGACCATAATAAACCAAACCAACAGCAGCTGATGAAGTCACACAGTTTCAATAATAGTGTAACACTGAGATTTTTCTCACCTGTTGTGTTGAACTCATTGTTTCCTCTGTAGAGGCTGAAAATGTTCCTCTGCTGCTCCGTCAGACTCTCCTCCTCCTGATGATCAGCTGCAGGAGAACAGATCTTTATTAGAAGCTACCACACTGCACTGTTTGGGGGAATGAGCCCTTTAAGGCTGCATTTGGATTTATACACTTCTGTGGGATACGGCCGGTTCCAGCCTGCTATGTTAGGGTGGGCATCTAGAAACAGGAGGTGGGAAACTTGTTGGAAACAAAGACAGAAGGTCTGAAGCGCCGACTAGTAACCCACAGGTTTGTGGGTAGTAGCAGAGCTGCACACCCTGATTAGAGACAGTTTGCTCAGAGTTTGTGATTTCCTGAACGTATCAGGTGAGCAGAAAATAAAGTTAGAAGTTGGAGGCATGTCAGAATTGTTGGTACTGAGAGACAAAATGGCAGATTTAGTTCAGCTAAGGGAGCAGCAGCAACTGTGGAAGCTGTGGAAGGAGATTCAGAGGGAAGCAGCAAAACAACATGAAGGTCATGAAAGAGAACAATTTACCCCTGCTGATGCTACTGCTTATGAGCCCCAGCACCATCTCCAGTCTTATGCTAGTCAGCACACAGCCCTCACTGCCCCGCCACAGCAGCTGAGCTGGTGCAAAGATTTCAAACTCTCAGGTCAAATTTGGTGAACCAGGCCAGAAAGATAAATTGACATTTTCCAGCCTTGCTCATCAAATCGAGAACGGACTAAAACGAGGTTATCCTGAAATAGAAATAGTAGAGGCTGTAATTCGAGCGATTTCTCCAGGCTCACAGCTACGCAGCTATTTAGAAGGGAAATCCCACCTCACTCTTCCCACACTTCAGCACATTCAGCACTTTCAAGAAACGAGTGCCACAGAGCTTTACAAGCAGCTAGCCTCTGGAGCTCAGAACAGCAAAGAAACCCTCAGAGTTTTCTCGTATGAGTTTTAGATTTCAGGCAGAAAGGACTGTTCGCTTCCCAAGAGTCAGAATCAGGACTTAAGTAAGTTTGCACACATTACCTACTTTAAATACTGGCACCGGCACACCGTAGGTGGAAAAGAGGCCTGCTTTCCAAAACTCTTCAAGGACTTTCAAGGTGGAAAAGTTTTACAAACCCACACATCTGTCATCCAGATATTCCAGCTGCAGTTTGATCTCCTCCCTACACCTGCTACTATGGCCTCTTTTCCACCGATGGGGTTCCAGTGCCAGTTGAGCGGTTTTCCATATTGAACGCACTCGGTGCTCAGCCGATTTGAAAAGACTGACATTGATCAAAAGACGGCAGTTTGCAGACAGCTCGACAGCTGACCTGTTCCTTCATCAGTATGAGGAACATGAAAAGTTTCAGGAACCTGCTGTCCAAGACAACCTAAATCAGCTGAGGTGTCTGGCAAACTTTAGCCCAGCCATGACTAGCAGGATGAAGATGATGGATGGATGATAATGTCCTTTAAGTTAAAGTAGGTTTGTTACAATCACTGCATCATAACCTAGCAACGTTCTCGGAGATCACCTGTTGGAGCCTCAGATAATACGATGAAGCAGTCTGTAAAAAAGGTGGATCTTTATTTATTTACCTACAACAGCTACAGTCTTTGAACCAAGGTAAACAAAGATACACACACACACACACACACACACACACACTAAATTATATTCTGTAATTCGTGACTGGGCTATAAACTGCACACCACGTCATCTTTCGGTTTCAAGACACACTAAAGTTCCACACATACATTCATATCTTTGCATAAAATTGTAGCTGTTTGCACGTTGTGTCAGTTTAATCCTGAAATGAGCAGATGGTTATGGACGGTAGGCGCTTTAAGCTAAGCGCTGTAGCTTTAAGGAGCTGCGCGCTCCCGCGGACCGCGTTGCAGCCGTAGGATTTAGGACTTGCGCGTTCCAGCGGTCCGCAATGGATTTCTGGCAGCCGATCACTTTTTTTGCACAACACCGGCACCTCGACGGTGGACACGTAGTATGAGATCTGTCCATCTAAGCCAGCATTGCATCCGCACAGCCACCGCTACCAGCACGCTAATGTGACGCTGTTTGTTAGACTGAGTGATCCGCAAACCTGGTGGTACATACTGAGCATGTGGGAAATCCTGAGCCACATTTATTTCCACGCACGGATCTGAACACGCACGCAGGTAGTTCTGCTACAATAACAGCCCCACAGGCTGCTGAGAGACTTTGTGCTCCACCTTCTGCCAGCATGCTGAGCTAATGATTAGCTGCTGTTGGTCTCCAAACACTCTCTCACTCTCCTCTCAGCGTGTTCACCATAAAGTGAACAGACACCGAGGAGAGCAGCAGAAGAGCTCATTCAGGAGCTCAGCTGCAGATGAACTGAGCTCACATTAAAGTAGCTCCTGCTTACCTTTAGATGAGCCCGGACCGCAGTAACAAACAAAGCTGCAGCGCCGCTTCTTCTTCTTCTACTTCCGCTCAACTTCCGGCTGGCAAACAATGAATGTGCGCAATCCTGCCGCCAACTGGTGTGGAGGAGCTGAAACACGGCTTCGTCAATTGAACTGCATAAATTGGACTCGCTGCGGGGGTCCTGAGGTGACTGTGGGTGGGGTTTTTCTACTCCTCTTTTCCATCAACTCAAAGGTGCAAATGTTCCCAATGAGAAAGAAAAGAA
The DNA here is from genome assembly GCF_007364275.1 of Archocentrus centrarchus. NCBI lineage: Eukaryota > Metazoa > Chordata > Actinopteri > Cichliformes > Cichlidae > Archocentrus > Archocentrus centrarchus. Next base: position 1,330,438 of record NC_044347.1, read on the forward strand.
ACGCCAAAGTCACTGAAATCAAAGGAGCAAAAACCAAAACAATGGGGCAAAAATGGCAAAAAGAAACAAACAGAAAGGTCGTTGATGCAAATGAAGGCGAGTCCACATGAATCTGCTGATAGAAACATGAAGCTGTGCTTGTGTGTCTGTGTGCTGACAGCCGTAACACACTCACATCCTGACCTCTGACAGCAACATAAAGAGTAGAGCCTCCATTTGAAGCTGCATTCACACTAAATCATCATCATTTCTTCTTCAGGAACTTGAAGCTGAATGAATGAATGAATGAATGAAGGTTTTATTGCCATGTGGGTGAACAGGTTCACACATTGGAAATTGCAATTAACAGAGCACCCATCAAAGAATACAACAAACACAACACAACACGGGGGGACAGGTGTCCTGAGGTTATGCAGCCGACTTGCAGCGCTACCTTTACAGTTCCCCGAAAAAGAAAACAACACACATCATGGGGTAGTTAGCTTAAAAAAAAGTAATCTGCTACAGTGCTCAAAATGAGCACCATACCAGGGTCCAAAAAAAAACACCTTAGCAAAGCATATTTGCACATTTAAAGTCAGGATAGCAATATGGTGGGTAAGGTCAGGTCAGGAGGGGATGCAGACAGAGACGAGAAGGTGGGGGTATTGTGGAGCCAGATACCGGCTCCTAGCCAAAACAGTTCGCTGATAGTGATGGAAGTTCATCAGCGGCCGTGGTACACCAGATCCAGCTTCACAAATCACAAAGCGGAGTGGGGGGGGGGGGGGGGGGGGGGGGGGGGGGGGCGACCGTCACACATAGTCCTGGAGAGATATGGTTGCCAGCCAAGGCCGGCAGGGGAGTCGAATTCCTGATAATGCAGATGTTGTTTTGGAACAGGCTGCTTGTTTTTTTCCCAACAGCCTTCAGTCTCACTGGGAACCATTCAGTAATCCAATATTCCAAATTCATTAGTTACCGTCCTCACTGTGCAGAACCAAACCTTATCTCCAGATCTAACCCCTCTCGCCTGCGAGCACGTTAACTTTACGGCTCAGGTCCAACAGGCTTTGAGTCTGAGTTTGTACGGCTCTGCACAGCCCGTCCACCTGGGTCTGCAGCCTCTGCAGATGTCGAACTGCCGCCCAGATTTTCTTGATTACCCGGTAAATCAGGTATCCTCCGAGCCCAAACAGAAAAGATACCGCTACCAAAAGGCCGAATATGTAGGCGTCTTCCACGTCTTCAACCTCAAGGGCCAAGAAGCACACAGGTCTCCACGAGCTCCAAGAATCGATGACATATCCAACCGGGTCTGTTCCACTCGGACACGCAGGCTCCTCTTTCCCCGATCTCATAGTGGAAAAAATTCGATCAATGATGGTGAAGGCCCAGTTTGCCAGATCCATGTTGCTCTCAATCTTATTCTTATTCGGACAGTGTGTAAGAGACGCTCTCACAGCAAGCAGCAAGCGGAGAGATGGGGAGGGCAGGGAGAGAGATAGTGCGACCGTCTCCGACAAGAGCAGGAAGAGAAGGCATTTTCTGTTTCTCACATTAGACAAAGTGACAGTGTTTCTATCAGAGCTGCATTTGAATTCTCATTAGCAGCATGTCATCTTTGTGAGGCACATTTCCACTAAACTCACTAAAGATGCTAAATGTTCCATCAGGAGTCAGCAGCTGAATGAAGACGTGATGCTGATCCAGCTTTAAACAAACCAGAGCGCTGAAAACATCTGAAGCTTTAGACACTTTGTTACCAGCAGCTGTTACACACACACATCATTTGTTCCCATTTCTTTGGTCAATCCATGAAAAAAGCCAAGATAACACAGTTTGACACACATCAGATAGTATTTGTGCAGCAACAAGGTGATCATCACAGAGATATGAGCTGCAGACTTGGACCATCTCAGCATGGTGTGCAGTGTGTTCTTTGGAAATGGAGGAAAGTGGACAAGTGGAGGAGCAAAGAAGAAGAAGAGCTTTGAATGGCTGATGTTGATTCCAGATGTGTCTCTGCTAACTGTGAGCAGCACCCAGTTTATTCACTGCTGCAGGAGCTCGTTTTACTGGGACAAACTGGATGCTGCGACGTGTCGCTCATTTCAAAACACTTCGTGTCAGCTGTGTTCATTAAAGTGACATCGTGCAGTTTGTGTTTGCACCTCCAGAGGGCGACAAATCAGCACAGACAGAGAGCTCCATTCAAACTTTGCTGCCATCAGTAATAATTCTTCAAATATGATCATCAGTGTTTGAGCAGCTATGATATCAGGGACAATCTAGACCTGTGTGACAATACTGAACATGTTTGACCCTCCTTCAAGATCATGTGATCCACTCTCAGTCTGCACTTTCATTGAAGAGCTCAACATGTTCAAATGTGCTTTGAAGAAGCTTCAATCAAATCAAGCTTTGATCACAGGATTCATGTGAGCAGCAGATCAACTTTACAAACAATCAGTGGATTTATCTTCTGTTTGACATCAACTTTGATCACTGAGAGCATCTGAAGGACCTTTTTTCTAAGTTCTCACTAACATCTCAGATGGTTTCAGATCCCTGCTGTTCCCCACCTGCCCTGTAGGTGGCCTCAGTGAGTTCCCTCCTATTTCCACTCACCTGTTCCCTACTCCTCCTCCTGCAGGTACAGAAAGTCTGAATACTCATGTCAACAAGTCATTGTTAATCTGGTTTTACAATGCAGCATGATGATGTGGTGGTTAGCACTGTTGCTGCACGACTAGGATTACGCATTAAGCTGCCCTTTAATGTTAATGTCAGCCTGTAGTTTTCCATGTCAATCCACACAGTTAACGGTTTAAAATCAGGACTGCAGCTCTGATCAGTGTTTCCACAGTGAACTATAAATATTTCCACAGCAGCTCTGATAATTTCTTCTATCAACAGGTTTCTGAATCCTCCTGATCAGTCTTCATACAGGCCTGTTGTACTGCTCATGGGTCTCAAAGTTTTTGGAAAGAAAAAACTGCAGCCCTCAATAACAGTCATTAATTGGTAAATAGACTGGGTCTTATATGGTGCTTTTCACTTCAAGCTTCATTCATCCAAGTACACATTCTTTTTTCAGTACCTTGAACCTTATCTAACATTTACACAATCACATTCTATCATCGAGGGCCACTCAAGGTTCAGGATCTTGCTCATGGGTACTTAAACTTCTTGCCAGAGATTGAACCATGGACTTTCTGATTGGCAGACAACACACACATGAGCACTCTGGTTAGTTACTGTGGCCTACAGAGTCTTGGAGTCTTTGCTCAGCAATGGTACAGATGTGAAACCAGCTGAGATGGAACATCTGTCTCTGTTTGTACTTTCTGTTCAAACTCAGCAGGAATAATTAATTCAATTCAATTCAATTGAATTAATTATTAAGTGCTCCAGCCTCTGACGGGGACGGTCGCATTCTATCTCTCTCCCTGCCCTCCCTATCTTTCCTGCTTGCTGCTTGCTGTGAGAGCGTCTCTTGCACACTGTTCGAATAAGAATAAGATTGAGAGCAATATGGATTTGGCAAACTGGGCCTTCAAGACCATGGATCGAATTTTTTCCACTATGAGATCTGGGAAAGGGGAGCCTGCGTGTCCGAGTGGAACAGACCCGGTTGGATACGTCATCGACTCTTGGAGCTCGTGGAGACCTGTGTGCTTCTCGGCCCTAGAGGTGGAAGACGTGGAAGACGCTTACATATTTGGCTATCTGGTAGCGGTATCTTTTCTGTTTGGGCTTGGAGGATACCTGATTTACCATGAAATCAAGAAAACCTGGACGGCAGTTCGACATCTGCAGAGGCTGCCGACCCAGGTGGATGGGCTGACCAGAATGGTACAGACTCAGACTCAAAGCCTGATGAACCTGAGCCGTAGACTTGGGGAGTAGCAGGTGAGAGGGGTTCGATCTGGAGATAAGGTACGGTTCTGCTCAGTGAGGACGGTAACTAATGAATTTGGATTATTGGATTTATTGAATGGTTTCCCAGTGAGACTGAAGGCTGTTGAAAAAACAAGCAGCCTGTTCCAAAACAACACCTGCATTATCAGAATTCGGCTCCCTAGCCGGCCTTGGCTGGCAATCATATCTCTCCAGAACTATGTGTGAAGGCCGCTATCCCCCTCAGCCCTCTCTGTGATTTGTGAAGCTGGATCTGGTGTACCAAGGCTGCTGATGAACTTCCATCACTATCAGCAAACTGTTTGCCTGGGAGCTGGCATCTGGGCTCCACAATGCCCCCACCCTCTCGTCTCCGTCTGCGTCCCCTCCTGACCCTGACCCTACCCACCATACTGCTATCCCGGCTTTATATGTGCAATATGCTTTTTGCTGAGGTGTTTTTTGGAACCTCGTAAGGTGTTCTTTATGAACACAGTATGAGATGATTTTTTTTAACCTAACTATCCCAATGTATCTCTTTCTGTCTCTCTGCTAAAGGTAGCGCCGTTGTGAAACGGTTTGCATGACCTCAGACATCTGTCCCCCCCCTGTCTGTGTTATGTTTTTGTTTTGGATGGATGTTCTGTTAACTGCAATTTCCCCATTTGTGGGACTAATAAAGGCATTCTTGATTCTTGATTCTTGAATTTTATTTATATAGCGCCAAATCACAACAAACTGTCGCCTCAAGGCGCTTTGTATTGTGGGTAAAGACCCTACAATAATACAGAGAAAACCCAACAGTCAAAACGACCCCCTATGAGCAAGCACTTGGCAACAGTGGAAAGGAAAAACTCCCTTTTAACAGGAAGAAACCTCCAGCAGAACCAGGCTCAGGGAGGGGCAGTCATCTGCCGCGACCGGTTGGGCTGAGGGGAGAGAAAGACATGCTGTGGAAGAGAGCCAGAGATTAATATCAATTAATGATTAAATGCAGAGTGGAGTATAAACAAAGTAAATAAGGTGAATGAGAAACAGTGCATTATGTGAACCCCCCAGCAGCCTAGGCCTATAGCAGCATAACTAAGGGATGGTTCAGGGTCACCTGATCCAGCCCTAACTATAAGCTTGATCATAAAGGAAAGTTTTAAGCCTAATCTTAAAAATAGAGAGGGTGTCTGTCTCCCGAATCCAAGATGGAAGCTGGTTCCACAGAAGAGGCGCCTGAAAGCTGAAGGCTCTGCCTCCCATTCTACTCTTAAGTATCCTAGGAACCACAAGTAAGCCAGCAGTCTGAGAGCGAAGTGCTCTGTTGGGGTGATACGGTACTATGAGGTCTTTGAGATAAGATGGTGCCTGATTATTCAAGACCTTGTATGTGAGGAGAAGAATTTTAAATTCTATTCTAGATTTAACAGGGAGCCAATGAAGAGAAGCCAATATGGGAGAAATCTGCTCTCTCTTTCTAGTCCCTGTCAGTACTCTAGCTGCAGCATTTTGGATCAGCTGAAGGCTTTTCAGGAAGCTTTTAGGACAGCCTGATAATAATGAATTACAATAGTCCACCCTAGAAGTAATAAATGCATGAATGAGCTTTTCAGCATCACTCTGAGAAAGGATGTTTCTAATTTTAGAAATATTGCGCAAATGCAAAAAAGCGGTCCTACATATTTGTTTAATATGTGCATTGAAGGACATATCCTGGTCAAAAATGACTCCAAGATTTCTCACAGTGTTACTGGAGGCCAAAGTAATGCCATCCAGAGTAAGTATCTGGTTAGACACCATGTTTCTAAGATTTGTGGGGCCGAGAACAAGAATTTCAGTTTTATCTGAATTTAGAAGAAGGAAATTAGAGGTCATCCAGGCCTTAATGTCTTTAAGACATTCCTGCAGTTTAATTAATTGATGTGTGTCATCTGGCTTCATTGATAGGTAAAGCTGAGTATCATCTGCATAACAATGAAAATTGATGCAGTGCTTTCTAATAATACTGCCTAAGGGAAGCATGTATAATGTAAATAAAATTGGTCCTAGCACAGAACCCTGTGGAACTCCATAATTAACCTTAGTGTGTGAAGAAGACTCCCCATTTACATGAACAAATTGGAGTCTATGAGATAAATATGATTCAAACCACTGCAGTGCAGTACCTTTAATACCTATAGCAAGCTCTAATCTCTGTAATAAAATGTTATGGTCAACAGTATCAAAAGCTGCACTGAGGTCCAACAGGACAAGAACAGAGATGAGTCCACTGTCAGAGGCTGTAAGAAGATCATTGGTAACCTTCACTAATGCTGTTTCTGTACTGTGATGAATTCTGAAACCTGACTGAAACTCTTCAAATAAACCGTTCCTCTGCAGATGATCAGTTAGCTGTTTTACAACTACTCTTTCAAGAATGTTTGAGAGAAAAGGAAGGTTGGAGATTGGCCTATAATTAGCTAAGACAGCTGGGTCAAGTGATGGCTTTTTAAGCAGAGGTTTAATTACAGCCACCTTGAAGGTCTGTGGTACATAGCCAACTAATAAAGACTGATTGATCATTTTTAAGATTGAAGCATCAATAATTGGAAAGACTTCTTTGAACAGTCTAGTAGGAATGGGATCTAACAAACATGTTGCTGGTTTGGAGGAAGTAACTATTGAAGTTAACTCTGAAAGATCAACTGGAGCAAAAGAGTCTAAACAAATACCAGCAGTGCTGAAAGCAGCCAAACATGAAGAATAATCTTTGAGATGGTTATGAATAATTTTTTCTCGAATGTCTAAAATTTTATTTGTAAAGAAATCCATGAAGTCACTACTAGTTAACGTGAAAGGAATACTCGGCTCTACAGAGCTCTGACTCTTTGTCAGCCTGGCTACAGTGCTGAAAACAAACCTGGGGTTGTTCTTATTTTCTTCAATTAATGATGAATAGTAAGATGTCCTAGCTTTACGGAGGGCTTTTTTATAGAGCAACAAACTCTTTTTCCAGGCTAAATGAGCATCTTCTAATTTAGTGAGACGCCATTCCCTCTCCAGCTTTCGGGTTATCTGCTTTAAGCTGTGCGTTTCTGAATTATACCACGGAGTCAGGCACTTCTGATTTGAAGCTTTCCTTTTCAGAGGAGCCACAGTATCCAAAGTTATACGCAGTGAGGATGTAAAACTATTGACGAGATAATCGACCTCACTGGGAGCAGAGTTTAGGTAGCTGCTCTGCACTGTGTTGGCACATGGCACTGAAGAGCATAACAATGAAGGAATTAGATCCTTAAACTTAGTTACAGCACTTTCAGAAAGACTTCTACTGTAATAAAACTTATTCCCCACTGCTGTGTAATCCATTAAAGTAAATGTAAATGTTACTAAGAAATGATCAGACAGGAGGGGGCTTTCAGGGAATACTGTTAAGTCTTCAGTTTCTATGCCATATGTCAGGACAAGATCCAGAGTATGATTAAAGTGGTGGGTGGGCTCCTTTACATTTTGAGAGAAGCCAATTGAATCTAACATTAGATTAAATGCAGTGTTGAGGCTGTCATTCTCAGCATCTACATGGATGTTAAAATCACCCACTATAATTATTTTATCTGAACCGAGCACTAAATCCGATAAAAAGTCTGAGAAATCAGACAGAAACTCTGAGTAAGGACCAGGTGGACGATAGATAATAACAAATAAAACAGGTTTTTGATTTTCCCAATTAGGATGGACAAGACTAAGAGTCAGGCTTTCAAAAGAATGAAAACTTTGTCTGGGTCTTTGATTAATTAATAAGCTGGAATTGAAGATTGCAGCTAATCCTCCTCCTCGACCTGTGCTTCGAGCATTCTGACAGTTACTGTGACTCGGGGGTGTTGATTCATTTAAACTAACATATTCATCCTGCTGTAACCAGGTTTCTGTAAGGCAGAATAAATCAATATGTTGATCAATTATTAAATCATTTACTAATAGGGACTTGGAAGAGAGAGACCTAATGTTTAACAATCCACATTTAATTGTTTTATTTTTTGGTGCAGTTGATGAAGCTGTATTATTTATTGTTTTTGAATTTTTATGCTTAAATAGTTTTTTGCTGATTTTAGCTTTGGTTTTTGGTGGTCTTGGAGCAGGCACCGACTCTATGGGGATGGGGTTTTGGGGGGATGGCAGGAGGAGAGAAGCTGCAGAGAGGCGTGTAAGACTGCAACTCTGCTTCCTGGTCTCAACCCTGGGTAGTCAGTTTTTAGGAGGGTTAATAAATTTGGCCAGATTTCTAGAAATGAGAGCTGCTCCATCCAAAGTGGGATGGATGCCGTCTCTCCTAACAAGACCAGGTTTTCCCCAGAAACGTTGCCAATTATCTATGAAGCCCACGTCATTTTTTGGACACCACTCAGACAGCCAGCGATTCAAGGAGAACATGCGGCTAAACATGTCGCTCCTGGTCTGATTGGGGAGGGGCCCAGAGAAAACTACAGAGTCCGACATCGTTTTTGCAAAGTTACACACCGAGTCAATATTAATTTTAGTGACCTCCGATTGGCGTAACCGGGTGGCATTACTGCCGACGTGAATAACGATCTTACCAAATCTACGATTAGCCTTAGCCAGCAGTTTCAAATTTCCATGAATGTCGCCTGCTCTGGCCCCTGGAAGACATTTGACTATGGTCGCCGGTGTCTCTAGCTTCACGTTTCTCAAAACAGAGTCGCCAATAACCAGAGTTTGTTCCTCGGCGGGTGGGTCGCCGAGTGGAGAAAAATGGTTAGAGACGTGAACAGGTTGGTGGTGTACCAACCAATTAGTGTGAAGCTTTGATTTCTGCTGATCCTCTTTGAATCATGGATCAGCTGAAATGTTTGAAAATGTTGTTCGGACTGTTGAACTGACTATTAATGGACTGAAGCTTCCAGTCAAAGTGAATCAGTGTGTCAGTGAATGCATTGTGGCCATCTGGGAGGGGCTCAGAGTAGAGCCGCTGCTCCTCTACATTGAGAGGAGCCAGTTGAGGTGGCTCGGGCATCTGATTAGGATGCCTCCTGGCCGCCTCTTGGGTGAGGTGTTCCGGGCATGTCTCACTGTGAGGAGGCCCCGTGGTAGACCCAGGACACGCTGGGGAGATTATATCTCTCGGCTGGCCTGAAAACGCCTTGGGGTCCCTCCGGATGAGCTGGAGGAGGTGGCTGGGGAGAGGGAAGCCTGGGCTTCTCTGCTTAGGCTCCTGCCCCCGCGACCTGGCCCCAAATAAGCGGAAGAGAATGGATGGATGGATGGATGGATGGAATAATAATAATAATAATAATAACAATAATATAAATAATAATACATACTCAGAGTTTATCAGCTCTGTTACATCATATGTAATGCAAAAAATGTACGAGAAGAAGGATCCAGGCAGCTGCTCCTCGTATGGCCTCTGAGTGTCTCCTTATCGCTTGTTTGGTTACTTGTTGTCTCCTCTGCGTCTGTGACTGAACATTGCTAGAACCTCAAACATCTGTGACTGATAAACACTGTTAGGGATTATTTTTGACTCAGTGAATAAAGGACAAATGTTTAAAGGTAAATTCCAGTAAATTAATTAATAAACAGTGGATCAACCAAATAATAAACAATTAAATAATATATTAGACAGAGAGCAACAGATCAGAAAGTTCTAGACTAACTCGACTAGAAGATGTGCTCATGACTGAGAGGAATCTGAGTCATGAAAACCAGCTTGAACAAGACTGAGTGACGAAGGTGAACTCGTAGCACCCAGAGATTATTTATTATAGATAAGAGGAGGCTGACAGTATAAAGATGTTATGGTTAGACAGAAACACGGGCTCAGAGAGAGAGCACACACACACACACACACACACACACACACACACACACACACACACACACACACACACACACACACACACACACACACACACACACACACACACACACACACACACAGGCCTGTCTCTTCTGAGTCTACACATGCATGTGTGTATTTTTTCTGATTCTTTAATATATTAATTGTCTTACTTTTTTAATTAAAGTGTTTCAGGTGTCTTCCTTCATAAACAACTTGTTTACCTGTCAACACGTACCCACCAAGAACACACTGTGCCTGCCTCATACCAAACATATGTTCTTCTGTATTGTCAGGCAACTATTTTGTTTGTTATACTCTAAGACAAAGTTTCTCAGGCAAATAAATGTGAGAACAATAAAATCAAACACATATCACGATTATATTTGAAGCTTCCTAAAACTCATTCCTCTACATTGGTTTCTTTGGTAATCTGTTCTGTTTGGTTTCTTTTCCTTTTTTTCACTATGCAAATTTGCTGAAGTCCCAAAGCCTTAAAAATGACTTTGTAACCTTTTCCAGACTGAAACATGTGAGTGTTTCACCATGTCAGAGAGCTTCTATTTAAGTGATTTCTTGATTGAGCAGGTCTGGCAGTGATCAGGCCTCAGTTTAAAAAAAAAGTGGGTGATTAATGATTGTGTGTGTGTGTGTGGGGGGGGGGTACTTTTTCACAGGGCTGTATGTTTATACTGGGAATCAGGAGAATGCAGGAGGCCAAAATGATCTTATATGTGCAGTAAAAATGTACTTACTGCTCCCTGTCCATCTTCAGTGTTACCAGTGTGTATTAGTTTAAAAATATAGCAAATGAAGATTTGACGTGTTGTTGCTGGTTTGACCACTGAGTGTCAGTAAAGTCAGACTCCACTCTGACAGACCTCAGGTCAGAATTTTATTCTGTGAATTGGATCCAGTTTTTTAATGTGGTAATTCCTCATTAATTAAATGACATGTCTAAAAATGTTCTCCCTCTGATGAATCTTCTGCAGGGTTGTTTCTGGACTGAACTTCAATCACTAAAACAAACTTTACATTTATTAGATTTAATGCATTCAGATTTTTGATCAGTGATCAGCGAGGAGCAAAGCTGGTGATGTGCTGAGGACGGCTCCAGCTGACTGACTGTGTTTGCATGTGTGTCCCGCCTCTCTGCACCAGCCGTGAGGAGCCGTTCATTTCTAATTACTGAAAATGTCCACAGCAGATTCCAGTCCTCACAGACGGGTCATGTTTGTGGGATCAGAATGTGCACAGTGGAAAACCAACTCCAAACTGTTAGGATATGCTCAGTGTGTGCCTCTACATTTACTGTGTTTACATCACATCAGGAGCAGCGATTGTGTTTGAGGCAAATATATTTCAGAGGAGAAATTAATTCAGAAACCAACAACAAAAACTAAACTCCTAAAACAGCGTGGAGCAGGTAGGCTGACTGATTAACTTGCTGTGATGTCATGTTTTCCATGCAGCAATATTGCTATTAGCTGACGCAGTGCAGCAACAGGAAGGTTCCTGAGTGAAGGGACCTGCCAGGATCTGTGTGGCAGCCATCATCATGCTGCTGAAATACAAACTCAGGATTGTAGCAGGGAATAAAAGGACAGCCGTGATGTAGTCGTGCTCTCAGTGAAAAACAGGAGCCTTCATTGTTTCTCAGTGGGGGCGTTAAACAGACCACAGGAACCACAGTTTCTTTGAATGAACCTTTATTGTGTCAAACAGTGAAATGATAAGGATTCAGAAACAAAGATGAGATGATGACAGAAACACCTGCAGTAACAGGAGAACCAGGATCAGAGTCCCAGTGAGTCAGCTCAGGACTGGGAACACTGGTCTCTCCTCAGTGTGTGTGAGAGTGGAGTCTGGGAGCCCTGGGTGGCCTCACAGGTCACAGAGCCCACCTTCTCCCACTGGTCTGCAGGGAGCCTCAGGGTGCTGCTCCAGCTGTAGAGGCCGTCCTTCTGCAGCACCCCGGGGCTGCTGCTCTCCTCCCAGCTGCTGCTGCTGTTGCTGCAGTCCACCTTCCAGGACAGACTCCAGTCTGAGGGGAAGCCCTTGTTGGCCAGGCACATGAGCGTGGCCTTCCCCTGCTGCAGCTCCTCTCTGGAGGGGGGCAGCACCGTCAGGGTGGGGACGACTCGACCCACTGCAGGGGGAGAGAGAGAAGAGAGTTCATGCAAAGAGAAGAGAAACTCCACCCTGTTGGCTGCAGCTGGTTCTGCTGATGAAACTGGCCTTCAGTGTTTCACTTCCCCCTCTGAGCTCACTAACCATGAAAACAGGTTTCACAGCTACAGAGAAAAAAATCTTGCTCTAGTTTCATGAACAAACTCAAACTTCAGAGTCAAAATGGTGCATTGAAGCAGAGTGTGAGGCTTTTAATGGATCTGCTGTGTTTTCCTTCAGGTCTCAGAGATGTTCTCATTCATACAGGAATCACTGCTGACCCTGACAGCAGACACGCTTCACTGCTCACAAACTTTGAAATGTTCAAATACTTTTCACAGCTCAAAAAAGATTGATACTAATGCAGCATGTGGCTCAGTTAGCTGCAGTCATATTATGATGCTCACGGTCAGAATGAGGATGAGATTTATTGTTCAGTCTGTGAGGAAGACTGAGGTCAACATGTGCCATGATTCCCAGAGACAAACTATCACAGTTTCTTTGCTTATTACAAGAAAAAGTTTCTACTTTCAACACTTTAATTTATTTTCTTTGAGTTAAACTTCCATGGACAGAATTAGAACTAAAGCAGCATCTTCAATAACTGACAGTATTTCCTAATAACTTTATATGAACATGCAGGCTGTGAAAATGAGAATTTGGTGACCAGAGACAAAAAGAGTTCCTTCATTAGACTGAATATTATCTGCATCACAGTGAAGTCTGCAAAGGTCACAGTAATAATATTATATTTGAATTATCAAAGTCACCAAAAAACCTGAATTTATTCACTTTTCAGCTTTCAGTTCATGTAGAAGTCAAAGGTACTTACAGTCAACCTCCAGTTTGGTTCCTCCACCGAACGTCCTCCACAGTGATACAAACTGCCTGAGCCGCCGTACAAAAACCTCTGAGTGCAGAGACACGGCTCTGTGACTCTGAACACAACAAACTGCACACAAACAGGCTGTAACACAGCTGATTCACAGGAACAGCAACACAAACAGATGATACAAATGATACAAATTTATTATGTATTAAATTAATTGTCTTACTTGTCTTCAGAGACACCTGAGCTGTAAAAATGAAAATCTTATTGCAGAAAATTTCCTGAATCAACAAATAAAAGTAAATCAAATAAAACAATAAATGTGGCCATTCCTGATGAATCCTGTGATAAAGTGATTGATCCAGGAACAAGCATCATCATCAGAGTCATCCACGTCCCTGCTGGAGTCAGTCAGAGCATTTCCATAGAGTCACTTTGCATCAGCAGCAGCATGCTCCAGTGCTCTCAGAGAGTTTATAGTCCTGAGACTTGAACACTCTCAGGACTATAAACTGTCCTTCATCACAGCAGAAGCCACAGAAATCCTCCTCATCAAAAACATGACTTTGACCTGCGTCCTCATCTGGACTCTCCTCTGCTGCTGCTTCACAGGTAAAGTCCAGAGACTCAAACTCCTCTATGAACATCTGTCCCTCTGAAATGAAGCTGATAAAACCATGAAGCTGCTTTCTGTTTGTCTCTGTCTCCTCAGAGTCCAGAGGACAGGCCACAGTGACTCAGCCTGGAGCAGTGAGTGCAGCTCCAGGAGACACCGTCACCATCAGCTGCAAACATAGTCAGACAGTAACTGTCTACAAAAATAGAACAAAACAGGCATCATGCTGGTATCAGCAGAGAGGTGCCGAAACTCCCAAACTGCTGGTTTATTTGGCTGACCAGCGAGCATCAGGAACCCCAGATCGTTTTTCAGGCAGTGGATCAAAGACTGACTTCACTCTGACCATCAGTGGAGTCCAGGCTGAAGATGCAGCAGTTTATTACTGTAAGGGAGAACACAAGATAGACGATCAGTGGGTGTCCACACAGTGAAAAACCGTCATACAAAAACCTCCCTCAGTGAAACTGAACAGAAACTGAACTGACTGCTGCAGCTGGAAGATACTGCAGACAGATACAGTTCACTGAACACACACAAGACATGCTGATTTATATTCATATAGACACCTCTGTGACAGCCTGGTGGGAATTTTTAAAAAAACTAAGTCTTCACTTATCCCCTGTAAACTGACACCCAATTGGAACAATATGGATATCTGTCAGAAAAGAAAATATTGAATTTTCTGTCATGGCACAAGAAGGGTATAAAAGATCTAGAGCACTTTATTCAAGATGGGAACTTTATCCCATTCCAAGAACTTACATCAAAATATGGAATCAGCAACAGTAAATTTCTGGAATATCAATAATTGAAGTCCATCCATCATATAGGAAAGATTTAACCTCAATCAACTAAATTTAGAAATGACTGTTGAATATTGATGATTCAGTTTCTCTCCCAATTCCAAAATGGGAATGTGATCTCTCTATCAATCCTGATCAAAACGTCTGGACACAAATTTGTTTAAACATCTTCAAAATGACAAAAAGTCCAAACTTGTATACAAACTTATAAAATATCAAACTCTCCATAGAACACACTATACTGAACAAAGGATGTTTCCAGTGGGTCTTACACACTCAAACATGTGCACCTACTGTGCAGACAGCACTGCCAAGAACCACGTGCATGCTCTGTGGTCTTTTACACCCATTCAGAGCTTTTGGCAGAAGATGTGTGAAGATCTGTCCACATGGTTCAGTTGCAATATCCCAACCTCACCCACTGTGTGCATTTTAGGTGATGTGAGTGAACTGATAGAGAACCAAATATATCACACATAATTCTTACTGCATTATCATCACTAAGGAAACTATCTTCATTCATTGGAAATCAAAAAATGATTTATGTGTTACGCCATATAGAAATGTACTTCTAGACCACATTAGTCTGGAGAGAAAGTCTGCCACCTCAAAAAACCAATTAGACGAATTTGATTCTCTCTGCTTCCCACTGATCAATTCCATTACATAGTGGGGGTCTCGTCTCTCCATGCACCTTATAGGTGGCTGGGGGTGGACTTTGGGCTGTGGGCACCTGTGGACTTTGTGGTGCTGAAGGGCTGTGCCTGCTGCTTTGTGGCATCTGTGGGTCTGCCCTGGTTGGTGGTGGTAGTGGGCCTGGGTGGGAGCTGTCTTGCAATCTTGTGGTGTAGGACCTGGGGTGCATACGGTGGCGGATGCCAGCTCTGAGTTGGGGTCTGGCCTCTTCTGCACCTGTCCCTGTGCAGGGTCTGGGGCCCTGGTGCCTGGGGTTACCCGTCTCCTGGTTGGGTCACTTCCTGCATGGGGGGGGGGTTCATGCCCCCAGGTGGGGTGGGTTGGCCCAAGTCAGGACATCCAGTATGTGCTTGGGACATTGGGGAGTTTGATATGTGCATTAAAGGACATATCCTGGTCAAACAGGACTCCAAGATTCCTCACAGATTCCAAGATTTGTCAAACCATGTTTCTAAGATTTGTGGGGCCGAGTACAAGAACTTCAGTTTGATCTGAATTTAGAAGCAGGAAATTAGAGGTCATCCAGGCCTTAATGTCTTTAAGACATTCCTGCAGTTTAACTAATTGATGTGTTTCATCTGGCTTCTGGAGGCAGCACCGTCAGGGTGGGACGGACATCACCTAGGAGACACCAATCAGCTTAGAGGACAGGGAGCAGGCAGCACAGCACACAGTAACACCTTCACTGTGTAAGAGTGGATTTCCTCTTTAAGGAGTTTCTGACAGATGTTTTCTGCTCCATCACTCACACAGTTTCACTTCCCTTTAATAAAGCTCTGATGCTCATCAGCACAGACTGTCCTCATAGACCCGAAACTCAGCAAACTGCACAAGGATCAAAATGTTAAACAGCATTTCAAAAATTAGCTGCAAAGTAAAGTGTTTAGTTATATTTAATGCTGATTTATTTACAGAACATAACACACTGAACAAATATTCAGTTATATATATTTACATATACACATTTTTACATATACACATCTACAATCATAATTCACACTGAGGCTAAAAACACACAGACATTTTGCAAACACAGATTTGTCATAAATAAAAATAATTAAATAAATAAACAGCTGGTACACATTTCTAATCTTACCTTTTACAAACTAACTGGAACATGTAATGAAAAGTTCAGCAAAGTTGGGCTTAGATGAACTTCAAGCTTAAAATGGAGAAAATAACAAAAGAAATTTAATGTGATTGAGTTCACCCACCCCAAAACAAACAAAAAATTTTATTTTCATATTCAGACACTTAAATTTAAGTATTTCATATTTAAGCCAAAACTCCAGTCTGGTTTCTCCACCAAACTGACTGAGTTGTTGTACACAAACCTCTGACTGCAGAGACACGGCTCTGTGGCTCTGAGCACAACAAACTGCACACAAACAGTTTGTTGTAATAAAAGTAAATCAAATAAAACAATAAAATGAGCCATTCCTGATGAATCCTGTGATAAAGTGATTGATCCAGGGACAAGCATCATCATCAGAGTCATCCACGTCCCTGCTGGAGTCAGTCAGAGCATTTCCATAGAGTCACTTTGCATCAGCAGCAGCATGCTCCAGTGCTCTCAGAGAGTTTATAGTCCTGAGACTTGAACACTCTCAGGACTGTAAACTGTCCTTCATCACAGCAGAAGCCACAGAAATCCTCCTCATCAAAAACATGACTTTGACCTGCGTCCTCATCTGGACTCTCCTCTGCTGCTGCTTCACAGGTAAAGTCCAGAGACTCAAACTCCTCTATGAACATCTGTCCCTCTGAAATGAAGCTGATAAAACCATGAAGCTGCTTTCTGTTTGTCTCTGTCTCCTCAGAGTCCAGAGGACAGGTCACAGTGACTCAGCCTGGAGCAGTGAGTGCAGCTCCAGGAGACACCGTCACCATCAGCTGCAAACATAGTCAGAGAGTAACTGTCTACAAAAACAAAACAAAACCTGCATCATACTGGTATCAGCAGAGAGGTGCTGAAACTCCTAAACTGCTGGTTTATTTGGCTGACCAGCGAGCATCAGGAACCCCAGATCGTTTTTCAGGCAGTGGATCAAAGACTGACTTCACTCTGACCATCAGTGGAGTCCAGGCTGAAGATGCAGCAGTTTATTACTGTAAGGGAGAACACAAGATAGACAATCAGTGGGTGTCCACACAGTGAAAAATCGTCGTACAAAAACCAGTGAGACTGAACAGAAACTGAACTGACTGCTGCAGCTGGAAGATACTGCAGACAGATACAGTTCACTGAGCAGAACATGTTCACATAACACCAGAACATATGTTATTTTTAAAAAGCTCATTCCTGCTCAGAGTAGAACATTGTTTTTAAATTTTCATTCTCAGCTCAGATTCATATTTCATTTGAGCAGTTTTAGTTGCTCTGAGGTAAATGTTCACCTGGAAGAACCAACACAGATGGCAGTTAGCAAAATGAATATTTCCATCAAATCAAATCAAGTATTCCATTAAGTTACCCAGCTACCCTGCAGTGAAACACCTTCATAATACAGAAAACACAGTTAAACCTGAAGTTACCTCCATAATACCCTGATTCATAAATTTGGTAAGACGCAGATTAAAAGAAGAGAATTTAAGAGAAAACAGTCAATGTCAAAGTTATAAACTAATCTAATTTTTCCTGTCTACAAGCACACATGCTTTTAGTTCTTCATTTGTTTCTAATTAAAGGACTGAAAACCTCAAATTAAAAATAGTAGTGTGTACTGACAGCCTGGAGCAGCGAGTGCTGCTCTCAGAGACAACATCACCATCAGCTGCAAACATAGTCAGGGGGTAACTGTTGCTAATAACAGAGCAAAAGATGTTTTATCCTTGAGAGTTGCTGAAACTCCTCTAATTAAACTCCTTTCAGTACATGATGCTTTTATTTGAATTTAAATTAATTCTGAGTATTTGGAGCTGGATGTTGTGATGCTCTCTACATAATTTGGACTGTTTCAAGCTCAGTCAGCTCATTAAATTTCAGTGTTACAATCCTCCTCAGGTCTTAATCATAGAGCTGTGATACTGCAGACTGTGAGTCTGTTCAGTGACACAACAGGCATTTATAGAGCTCTGTCCCAGTGTGAGCACAGCACTCAGAGCACACACACTTTACTGCTGTGCAGCTCTTTTCCTCTCACACACTCACACTGCTGCTTTGTCTGCAGCAGCTGTTACCTTCACTCTGTATGATGTGTTCAAGCTCTTCATATTTTATAATATATATGAGGATAAAATGCTGCTGCTGCTGTGGTCCTGCTGCATCACTGACTGAAACTGTCACATTTACTAAACACTCCTGATACCAGTCACACGCTCTTAGTTTCATACTCGATACATTCAGCCATTCCCTCCATTTCAGTCCATGAAACACTGAAGTCACATGATCTGTAGACTGTTCCAGATGTTAGCAGCTGCAGGCTGAAACATTGGTTAGTGAGGCACGCCCAGCTTAAAGTCACAGTTTCTCTGTGTACCTGTCAGCTGGTCCAGAGCAGGTTATATTCAGAGTCTGAGTTTCAGATCAGATGGAAGCTCCAAGCTTTCCCTGATTCTTCTCCAACATGATCCGAGTGTGATCCAGACTCTCTGCAGGAAGCTGTTTTCCACATGCTGAGGCAGATCTCACTCACAGCACAGAAGGAAGCAGCCAGTAAAGTCAGAGCAGAGCTAAATGGACGGGTCTGTGTGGAGGCTGATTATCAGGAGATTCAGGCAGTCAGATCAATTTCTCTCTGATCTGAAGTGATGTCCACGTCTCCTTCATGAGGCTGTGGGACAGAGTCAGACCTGAGTGCTCTGATGCTTCACATTAGAAACAAACTGCAGCACTGAGTGGAAACATCAGCAGGTTCACCTCTGACCTCACAGGATGAACAACATTCTGCAGCACTGCTCTCTGTGTTATTTACAGCACCAGGGTCGCTCCTGCTCTTAGATTTGGATCTTCTTTATAGATCTCTGTCACCTGTTCCTCTGATGATGTCACTGACTGCAGTAGGCGGAGTTCATTTGATCCATTTTGTGTGGAACAAGAGTCACATGACCAATCAAAGGCTCCCTGTGATGTGAGCGCGCTCAGAGCCTGAAGCAGGAAGTCTGAGTTCACAGGAAGTTGATAACTGTTGGGATACCTGTTATCTCTCAGTGGGGTTGGAGGTTTGGTTAAGCCAGCTAACTCAAAGAAAGCCTGGATCTGTTAAACCTGATGCTGCCCTCTGCTGCACTTTTGATATTTGCTGTTGTTGCTGAGCTTTGTGTGTGTGAGCTGCAGGAATTAGAGCAGCAACAGGAGCTGCAGTCAGAGGCAGAGTTTCTGACTGTGACCATGAAACATGTGGTGGACATGTGGAACATGGAAGTGGACTGTGCTCATTTGATTTGCTTTGATTAGATTTCATTCAAACCTTCTTGTGGACATTTTTGGCCTCAGCAGGTTTGGAAAGTGGAGCAGCATCAGTTAAAGCTCATTATAGCATTTAAAAAGATTCAAATACAACATGCTGTGAGAACAAAGAGTCTACGTTCATGTGTGGAGCTGCAGCATTTCTCCATCACAGCACCTGATCAAACATTTCCACACAGGATAGATCCATGTTTCCTCAGTCTGAGCTCCTCCAGAAGCCTCCTTTCTCCTTTGTCCTCATCTCCTCCAGGTACACTTCAGGAATTCAGGAATCCTTCATGAGAGGGAATGGCTTCCTGCTCATGTTGTCATAACCCAGGGAGGGCCGGTGTGTGTTTTTGTGTTTGTGAGTCATTGGTTGTCCAGCAGAGAATGGAGAGGGGTTTCAGGCGTCTCCACCTCTGGGCGGATACGTGGGCGTGGCTCCACCACACCTGTGATGGATCAAGGCATCAGGTGGAACTACTTAAGCTGCCAGCGGACATTCACTCGTCGCTGGATCATTGACTACTTCCAAGTTAGTGTCGGCTCCTTCTGTGACTTCCTGTCGTGTGTACCAAGACTTACCTGTTTCTTCGCTTTTCGTCTTCCCCAGATCTCCGTGTCGGCTCCTGCCTTCGCTCCCTGGAAATCCTGCTCTCCGCTCACCACGCCGTCCCACACCGTGCCACCGCTGATCCTCGGGACCTTTCCCCCTGCCTGCTCACTCACCTGCCTGGCCTCTCCTCCTCCCCTTGGCCTCTCTGCTCGCCGCTCGTCACCCCCATTCCACGCCGTGCCACCGCTGGTTCCAGGATTCACCCGCTCGCTCCCTCATCTGACTGGCCTCCCCTCATCCCCTCGGAGTCCCCCCCCCCCACCTCGCTCCACATCCACCGCTGCCACCAGCTATTTCCCACAAATTCCCCGGACCTGCTTCCCTTCACACATTCTCACTACCACTGTAAATAAACTTGCACTCTGCTCTCATCAGTTACCGCCTGTGTGTCTTCTCCTTCTCAGTCGTGACAGAATGATCCAGCCACAATCAGACACCGCGGAGGCTGATCCCATCAGCAGGACTTTGGCCAACCAGGAAGAGACCCTCCAGCGCCATGACCACATGCTTCGCCTGATCACAAGCGAACTTAGTGCTACCACTCAACACCTGGCCGACTTACGAGGTATGTTGGAACCCACTGTGTTATCTGCCATGCCTCGCCAGCCCGATTCATCTGCCCCGCCGCCGGCACCGTCGGTAGTGTCAGCCTCCGCATCCGAAGCCACCGGAACACCAGAGAAAGCCCTGCCCACTCCTGAGGTATTCCATGGTGAGCTAGGGAAGTGTGGAAGATTTCTAACCCAGTGTTCACTAGTTTTCAGACAGCAAAGACTCGCCTACGCTTCAGACTGTGCAAAAATTGGATTTATGGTCAACCTGTTCCGGGGAAGGGCGTTGGAGTGGGGGCACGCTGTTTTACGAAGTAACCCCGACCTGTCTTTCCCTACTTTCCTGTCTCGCTTTAAAGAAGTTTTTGACAAGGGATCCTGCCCTGAGGCTGCGGCTCAGAGATTGGTCAGTCTGCGGCAGGGCAGACAGCGTATGGCGGATTTTTCTGTGGACTTCCGGATTCTCACTGAGGAAGCCGGCTGGGAGGAGAGAGCGCTCAGAGGAGTATTTTTGAATAGCATTAGTGACGACCTCAAATATGAACTTGCAACCCGCGATTTACCTCTTTCTCTGGAGGCGGTAATTTCACTGTGTATTCGTCTAGATGATCGCCTGAGAGCACGGCGGACCCCGGGCAACTACGACTCCCAGCATGCCTTTCACCGCGCTGCTTCCGGTGACCGGAGAGGATCCCCGGAGGATGACACCAGGCGCACGGCGACTCCTGGTGGCGCGGAGGAGCAACCTATGCAGCTTGGACGGGCCAGATTGTCTGCTTTGGAACGACGGCGGAGATGGGAGGCGGGGGAATGCATTTATTGTGGCAAGATGGGTCACTTCATCGCTTCCTGTCCTGTTCGCCCAAAAGGTCGTGTCCGTCAGTAAAGGTGGGGGTACTGGCGGGCCAACTTAACTCTTGTTCCTCCCTGCCGAGATTCACACTCCAGGCAAAGCTTGAGCTTCCCTCCGGTTCCCACACGGCGTTGGCATTAATAGATTCTGGGGCTGAGCAAAATCTTATGGACTCCGCCCTCGCCCAGCAGTGGGACGTTCCATCCATAGCCTTGCCCACACCGCTCCGGGTCTCGGCACTTGACGGTGCTGCTCTCTCTGTTATCACTCACAAGACCCGGCCGCTCTCCCTCACCCTGTCGGGTAACCATTCAGAACATTTGTCATTCTTTCTTTTTGATTCAAAACAGACTCCCATCGTCCTTGGCTTTCCGTGGTTACAGTTGCATAACCCCCATATCAATTGGACAACTCGAAGCATCGCAGGGTGGAGTGAGCGGTGCCACCAGCGTTGTCTCCGGTCCGCCACGCCCTCTGTTAACCGCTCCTCCACGCCCAGGGGGGAGACGAAATCCGATCTGTCTGGGGTGCCCTCAGCCTATCACGATCTGGCTGAGGTGTTCAGTAAGGACTGGGCCGTCTCTTTGCCTCCTCACAGACCCTACGATTGCGCCATCAATCTCGTGCCTGGGGCTCCCTATCCATCCAGCAGACTCTACAGCCTTTCTCAGCATGAACGGGACGCCATGGAACGGTATATTACCGAAGCCCAGGCAGCTGGCCTCATTTGGCCGTCCACTTCTCCCATGGCCGCTGGATTCTTCGTCGTGTCAAAGAAAGACAAGTCTCTCCGCCCCTGTATTGACTACTGGGGCCTCAATGCTATCACTGTTCATAATAAGTATCCACTGCCACTCCTCACCTCCGCTTTTGAGCTCCTACAGGGGGCGACCGTCTTCACTAAACTGGACCTCCGGAACGCCTATCATCTCGTTCGCATACGAGAAGGGGATGAATGGAAAACAGCTTTCAACACCCATCTCGGTCACTTCGAGTACCTCGTGATGCCCTTCGGGTTGACCAATGCCCCGGCAGTGTTCCAGGCCCTCATTAACGACGTCCTTAGGGACTTCATTAACCACTTTGTGTTTGTTTACTTAGATGACATCCTGATTTTCTCTCCCTCGTTGCAGGAGCACAGGAAGCACGTTCGGCTGGTGTTGCAGCGGCTGTTGGAGAACCGGTTGTTTGTGAAAGGAGAGAAGTGCGAATTTCACGTTGAGTCTGTCTCCTTTTTGGGTTACATCATTGAAAAGGGGCAAATGAAAGCTGACCCGGTTAAGGTACAGGCGGTTCTGGATTGGCCCGAGCCATCGGATCGGAAACAGCTACAGCGTTTTCTCGGATTCGCTAATTTCTATCGCCGCTTCATTAAGGACTATAGCACCATCACCCATGCTCTTACTTCTCTCACCTCTCCCAAGTTGCCTTTCAGGTGGACCTCTGCTGCGGCTGGTGCTTTCTCCTTTCTGAAGAATCGGTTCGCCTCCGCTCCGGTTCTCATCCAACCTGACCTGTCCAAAGCCTTCGTGGTGGAGGTGGATGCATCCGACGTGGGAGTGGGGGCAGTCCTTTCTCAACAGGCCACAGGTGGCCTTCGACCCTGTGTTTTTTTTTCCCGTCGCCTCTCGCCAGCTGAGCAGAACTACGACGTGGGGGATCGGGAACTGTTGGCCATCAAGTTGGCTTTGGAGGAATGGCGGCACTGGCTGGAGGGCGCGACCCATCCATTCCTGGTGTGGACGGACCACAAGAATCTGGCATATCTCCGGTCCGCTAAGCGTCTTAATGCGCGACAAGCCAGGTGGGCCTTGTTTTTCACTCGGTTCAACTTCACCATCTCCTACAGGCCTGGGTCACGGAATGTGAAGCCCGACGCCTTATCTCGACAATTCTGCTCCTCGGACCACTCTGTCCAGCCGGAGTTTATCGTGCCTCCCTCCTGCGTTGTCGGCACCCTCACCTGGGAGATCGAGTCCGCCGTTCGAGCGGCTCTCCAGGCCGAACCAGACCCTGGCACCGGACCCCCCAATCGCCTCTATGTGCCCTCCCAGGTTCGGGCCCGGGTTCTGCAGTGGGCACATACAGCTAGATTCACCTGTCATCCCGGAGCAAATCTCATGGTCTCCTTTCTCCAGCGCTATTTTTGGTGGCTCAGATATAAGTTGGGGCTTGACCATGAAGACGTCTATAAGTCAGGACCAGAATCTTAAACTGGACTCTGAATTTAATGAGGAGCCAGTGCAGCTGGATGAGTAACGGTGTAACTTAGACATCACATACAATGTAAACCACATGTTAGAGCCTATATACAGATGAAGCCATTTAAAATGGCCGTGACAGGACCTTGGCCGGTCCGTGTTTGATTCGGGGTTGGTCCGAGGCCGAAATGAAACCCCCCTCTCATCATGTAGCAGTGCAACCACGGGTGGGAACGCCCCTAAGCAGCATTTGGGAAAACTGGTGGTAATGTCTTGTGTATCCACCAGGAGGAGCAGTGATAGCGGTTTCACTTACAGCCACTATGCTGTATTTAATTCATACATATTATATTTACTCACAGGTTCTATGAGTCTAACAGAATCATGAACCTTTCTGTAAAACACTGATATAAATATTTGCTTGCTGCCAGTAAAGTAGACGATGTAGACACTGAACAAGCTGACTAATGAACATGACAGCATGAAACAATTATTTAACCGCACTGATAATGTTTGTAAACAAAAAGAAAATCTGAAATGTAAACATGAATTGATTATTGCTGAGTTCTGTCAGTTGCATTTATGCAACAGAGAGCAGTGGGATTGTTCAACAATGATGTATATGAGTGTGTAGTCTGCTCTAAAGAAATATGGCAGAAATATGTGGAGCTCTGTTCAAACATGAAGGCTGAAGACTCAGTGAAAAACTGCTTTAGGGGAGGGACCCAAAGATTTGGCTCCTACATTTACAGGAATAATGCCTTGCTGGTGACGTGCTGGTGTTGTGTCAAAAAGCTATTTCTGGTATTTGCCAGAAAATGATTGGCTGTATTTAAACGGCTGTAAATAACCTGTTTACCTATAATCTGCTTTCCAAATTAACAGTCACAGCAGCATCGCAGTCATGCTGCTGTGAAAGTGACCAAATGCAACAACAGCCACATGTTACACAACAGTGTCCATCTGAATAAGCTGTCAGGACGCTCCCACACTGCTTCAGTAATGTTGAAGTCTGGGCTCTGGGGAGGCCAATCCATGACTGTTAGTGTTCCATTGTGTGTTTTTCTATCCAGGCATGATTTTACTGCAGTGTCAGTGTGTTTGAGACTTTTCTGCTGATAAATGATTTTTAACAAGATCTCAGCACCAGTGGATGAAATGCAGCCCCAAACGTGACAGAACCTCCTCTGTGTTCTACAGACAGCTGTAGATGCTCACTGTTGCACCTCCCTCCTGATCTCCTCCATACGTAGATTATAATTTGATCAAAAGTTTCCACTTTGTACTCATCACTCTATAAAACCCATTATTAAGTGCCATTTTTGAGTAATTCATAGTTTATTTTTAAGAGCCTTTTAAAAAATTCCAAAAAGCAGGATTCATGAGTATCAATCGGTTTATCTTCAGTACACATTTCTGAGAAGGCACATCTGTCTGATGGTGGAAGGACAGCTGGGACAATACTGTCATGTGAATCAGGTTTGACAGCAGGGAGCAGGAGGAGGCGGTGGGTGTTCATATTAATGCTGATGAAGTTATAAGCCACCTTTAGTAGGCATCTTTTAAAATAATTTTAAAATTATAAAAGTGGAACTTCATGCAGAACGTCTGACAGGAGACTGAAAAGGGAGAAAGCTTAGATTGCTCAGTGCAGCGCTACTTAAACAAAACTATTTATTTACTTATTTACTAGGTTCACAAAAATAAACTGATCAAAACAATGTTTGGTGATTTGCAGTGGAAAATGTGTAAAAGGTCAAACTGACGAAAAATTTATTAATCTATTTCAGATTTTCCAGACTTGTTCCACCTTTGGTTGCAGCTTTGTTTTAGACAGTGAAAATACTTCAGCATGAAATGTTAACAAAACATTTGTGAATCACAGAAGTCAAAGTTTTTGTGAAGAAGGCGCCATCTCTTGGTGACACTCTGCAATTGAGGGGTGTGGTCATGCTGGGAAGTAGATACGCCCAGAAGAAGGAAGGACTTCCAGCCGGCTGGGAGCGGCAACTTTGAGTGGCTTCATCTGTCAGACAGGAACTGCCATTGTTCTGGGAGAGACTGAGAGAACAAACGATTGGTCTTTGGGAGATATGTTTATCTCATCCTTGAAGGTTCTGCCACAGTATGTATAATTAATATATAAGGAGAGTAAAAGTCACTACGTCCTGTTATTAAACAAGCCAGAAAATAATCATTTGCTTGTCAAATAAATGGTCAAATACTTGGATCAATCATCCTTCATATTAGATGCATTTGTGGATTTTCTGATCAGCTTAATAAATTCTTCACATCATCTAAAAAGATTATTCAAAAATAAATGATAACCAACCTTATATGCATAAAAAGCTGAACTTCCTTTCATCCACTCACTCACACAAACTTTGACACAGACACACACACATCACAGACACACCAATGCTCACATACTAGATTACTACAAAAACAGCTGATATGGCAGCTGAAAATGCTTCTTATTTTAACTCAACTTCTATTTAAATGACAAAATGTCACCATTCATTTTACAAAGTAATTCATCAGGAAATATTTTATTAACACTGGTTAGACGAGTCCACAGGCTTCATCCTGTCATTGCAGTCCTCTGTCTCACTCTGAGACACACATACATGCTGATACAGACAGTAACACACAGTAACAGACAGTAACACACAGTAACAGACAGTGGACCACCACATCTCCGAGTGGATACTGGACTACCTCACTGACCGCCCACAGTACGTGAGGACACAGGGCTGTGTCTCTGACAGGCTGGTCTGCAGTACGGGGGCCCCACAGGGAACTGTGCTGGCACCGTTCCTCTTCACCCTCTACACTGCAGACATCTCCATCAACTCCCCACGCTGCCATCTGCAGAAGTTCTCTGACGACTCTGCCATAGTTGGCCTCATCACAGGTGAGGATGACTCAGAGTACAGACAGTGGACTCAGGACTTTGTGGACTGGTGCCAGCGGAACCACCTCCTGATCAACGCCGCTAAAACCAAGGAGCTGGTGGTGGATTTCCGCAGGCGCAGACCCACCACACGGACACCGGTGAACATCCAGGGAGTGGACATTGAGATAGTGGACTCTTATAAGTACCTGGGTGTTCACCTAAACAATAAACTGGACTGGACTCATAACACTGATGCGCTCTACAGGAAGGGTCAGAGCAGACTCTACCTGCTGAGAAGGCTGAGGTCTTTTGGAGTGCAGGGGACACTCCTGAAGACCTTCTATGACTCTGTGGTGGCATCAGCCATCTTCTATGCAGCAGTATGTTGGAGCAGCAGCTTGTCTACAGCTGAGAGGAAGAGGATAGACAAGCTCATCAGGAAAGCCAGCTCTGTCCTAGGATGTCCTCTCGACTCAGTGCAGGTGGTGGGAGACAGAAGGACTCTGACCAAAATAACATCACTGATGGACAAGGTCTCCCATCCCATGCATGAAACTGTTGCTGAGCTGGAGAGCTCCTTCAGTGACAGACTGCTGCATCCTAAATGCACAAAGGAGCGTTACCGCAGATCCTTCCTCCCAGCAGCTGTAAGACTTTATAACCATCACTGCTCCCAACAAAAACCACAATAGCCTACACAATGTAGGATAATATATAATATACTGTAAATAGTCCGGCCTGTTAAGGTTCAACACACAGGCACATCATGTACATTGTATATAGTGTTATTATTAGTAGTATTAAGGTTAATCTTGTTTGTTGATTTTATATATATATATATTCTTTTCTTAATAGTGTGAATTATTATATTTTTATTTATATTTATAATAACTGCAGCTGCTGTTACACCCAAATTTCCCCTCTGTGGGACAATAAAGGCTGTTTCTTCTTCTTCTAACACACAGATACAGACAGTAACAGACAGTAACAGACAGATACAGACAGTAACAGACAGATACAGACAGTAACACACAGTTACAGACAGTAACACACAGTAACAGACAGTAACAGACAGATACACACAGTAACACACAGAAACAGACAGTAACACACAGTAACACACAGACAGTAACAGACAGATGCAGACAGTAACACACAGTTACAGACAGTAACAAACAAATAACGACAGTAACACACAGACAGTAACAGACAGATACAGACAGTAACACACAGTTACAGACAGTAACACACAGACAGTAACACACAGTTACAGACAGTAACACACAGTAACAGACAGTAACACACAGATACAGACAGTAACACACAGTAACAGACAGTAACAGACAGTAACAGACAGTAACACACAGTAACAGACAGTAACACACAGTAACACACAGTAACAGACAGAAACAGACAGTAACACACAGTAACAGACAGTAACACACAGTAACAGACAGTAACACACAGTAACAGACAGTAACACACAGTAACAGACAGTAACAGACAGATACAGACAGTAACAAACAGATACAGACAGTAACACACAGACAGTAACAGACAGATACAGACAGTAACACACAGTTACAGACAGTAACACACAGTAACAGACAGTAACACACAGATACAGATAGTAACACACAGATACAGACAGTTGTTTCCTTTTCCTTTCCTATGTGACCCGGTGTTGGAAGTGTTTCCCAGATTTCTGACCTTCTGCTCTCGGATGTATAAATCAAACAAAATATTTATCTAAATTTCCATTTTACCTAATTAGTGTAACAGGGAAGTCTCCCTATTGTTTATGTTTGCTACAACCTTAATATTTGTCCTTTGGACTTCTTTAATTTTGCTGTACTGGTTACCTTGAGGATTTCATCCTCTTTTTAATTTCCTGCAGTATCAGCTCATTTGTTCACACACACACACATGAATTAGAGGTGCCAGAAGACTGTAAAGCTTATCATTCATTTCAGCTCTTATCCCTTTAACATACTTTGTTTCTTGTAACCACTGTTTTTAATTCTTAATGTAAACCGTTCTTCTAATGCTTCAATATTTCCAAGCTTTAAACAGTTTATTTAACAGATTTTCTAAAATGTATTCTCTCGTGACCTTACCTCCTCCTCACTCACAAAATTTGTTCACACTCAGTTCAGCAGACTTTGGTTATTTAAACATCAGGCTTCAACTTACCTTATTCTCTGAGGCCTCGCTGTGAGTGTGTGAGGAGATTTAAGTCCTGAGGTGAGTCGTGGAGAAAATATTCCCCTTCGTCCTCTCATGCCAATCGTCCTCCTTCACAAATCACTTCAGGGTCACCATTTGTTACCTGCCTGTTTTTTATTTGCAAAGGAAGACACCAGAAACTCTTTAATTTAAAAAATTAAGACATTTATTATATTAAAGAATCAGAGGAATTACAGGTACACGAGCAGACACAGGCCTTCCCAGCCAGCTGCCTGTGCTCCCCTCCCCACAGAGCAAAATCTCTAGCTAACCACAACATTGTTATACTGACACTGTCTACAAGCAAAACAGATACTGTTTGCCTTTGTTATCGGTCCATCCAGTGTCTGATTCCCATGTCTGAGATTCTGCCCAGCTTAAAGCAGAGAGGATGTTCATAGTTCCTGGTGAGCCGTGACTTTGTGGACTTCACCCTGAAATGTGGATGCATGAAGTGCATCAATTACAATTACAAGTTCTGTAAGTTATTGCTGTTTTTCCTTTGGACAAACATTCATAGACAATCTTTAAGAAGAAAACAGCTTGAAAAATGTTGAAATTCATATCAAAATCACTGGAAACTGATATGTTATTACAATAAAATTATAATATGTTATATATGAAATATATGAATATATGAAATATATATAATTTTTTAAGTTTTTAACATGAACAGAACTAAAAAGTTTAAATCCAAAGACAAGACCAAAGTGGAAAAGTGGTTACATTACAGGGACTTTGAATTTTCAGGATCCTTTTTCTTTTCAAGCCTTGTAATTTAAGACAGAGTGATTAATGATAATTATAATATAATAGCAATTGGGGAGGGTAAAAATCTTTCTGATTGATTTTCCTAAAATTAAGCCAGTATAACACACTAATGCTTTAATCATCCCAAACTTAGGTATTAAATGTAAATGATGATTGATACATTTATTAGAGGTCATTGTTTTCACTTATGGTTGTCAGATTTCAAGAAAAAGTTTCTGTGAGAAACCAAATTTTACTGAAACCTTAAACAGAAAAGTTATAATAAGTAAAGCAGTGCTCGGGACTATTTTGTGATCACAGCTGAGTTGGACACACAAGACAAAGTTTCAGACCTTGAGCTGCTTCACAGCTACAACGCAAAACATAAAGCATAGAAAACCCATTTATGAAAATATATGATACCATAAAAGTGCCTAAATCACACTTTTGTGCATTTACATTTATTTATTTAACAGATTTGGTTATAACCATAATAGAATGATTATAAGAAGTGAGAGTATTGATCATTTTGAATTTTGAATGTGTTAAAAAAATAATGATTATCATAATAAACTTAGAAGAAAAAATACAGAGATGTAATAATACAAAGAGTTAGTTTGCCTTTTGATAGATAAGCTGAATTATTGAGACATAAACATTGTTATGTCTCAAAGGAGGGATTTGTAATAGGAGAAATTTTAAATTTATTTTCATGATCTACAAAGTAATTTAAGACCTAAGAGATGAAAATGTCAGCTAACAAAGATGTGCTAATTCCAAGACAGGAGTCGGATCGGACAACATCAGTGGTGGCTCCAGGAGACTGGACTCTCATCAGAGTTATCAATAAAGAAACCCCGGTACAGTTCAAGGTGTTCAAGGTGAGAAGAGTCATACTAAGCTCTCCTGACCAGACTAACAGCTCTAAAGGCTCAACAAAAGTCTCCTGGTTACACCTGTCGCTCTGTAGGAAAGTCCAACATCTGGCAATAACAGTTGAACTGTGACTTCCTGACCTCATCACCTCTGTGTACAGTCTGGGCCCAGGGGGAGGAACAGCAACAGGTATATTCTCTGATATGTGTGTGTGTGTGTGTGTGTGTGTGTGTGTGTGTGTGTGTGTGTGTGTGTGTGGGAGTGGGGTGGGGGTGGCGGTAACAACAGGTGCATCCCGTCGCAGGGTACTGATGAAGAACACATTAGTGGTTTTGGGGTCAAGGAACTCTCAGAGAAACAAACAGCTGATCACCATAGTCATATTCCAGTCTTAGCATGTTCAGTAGTCTGACTCATATTCTGTTTGATAATCTACTATGGAAAGGCCACAACCATGGCACCTGTTCAGGAGGCCAGGAATTTGTGGTCTCAGGGGTACAATCTGCTCATTGTTGCTTGTAACACTAATTATTGTTTTTCCCATAATTTGGCATGAGGACTAAGAAGGCAAACACCATGAATTCAACAAGACAACCACGGACAACAATTCTGCAGTGAGCTGAGTAAAAGTATGTAAAAGGTCAACAAGGGATGATGGTGTGAGTATGACCTCTGACACTAGAATTTACCACAGTATTTCAGGTGCACTTGACCTTTTATTTTGTTGTTTAACTGCACTAGATGGTGTTTTTACCCAGAACAAGACCAACAGAAATACACAAAATGCAAAATAAATAAAGTCATAGAAGTAAAGTAATCAAGGTTTCTCTTACTAACAAAGGCAATTAAAATTTTCAGCTTGGTCAGAAAAAGTGGGTAATATATATTTATTTCAAACATGACACACTTGCAGATTGTGTCAGTTTTTAAATAGAAAGCAGACTGTTAGTATAGGATGTAAGACAGAATTAGAACCAATTAGCTTTTCTTTTCCTTTCAATAATTGGGACAACAATAACATCTGTAATTTTAGCCATATATTTATTCTCTGTTGCTGTTGTTGAAGGTCAACCCTGACAGCCAGAGTCGCTCCAGCTGGGCTATGAGATGCCTGGATGGTCTCGTGATCCTTGAATACAGGCACGGAGACAAAACACTGAAGTAGCAGGAGAGCGAGATAACAGTTCATCATAGCTTTGGAGGAAAAGGAAGACAAACAGGTTTGCTTGACCAAACAATGAACTGAAATCATTTAGAAGGAGCAAAGTTGTCCAGGGTTGTTTGTCAACATACAGTGGGACCTGAATAATGCCAGCTCTATTAAATTATGCTAAAATTTCATGATTATTGTTATTGTGTAGTGTTTGTCTTGCAGTGTGGGGTCCTTGGGGTGACTGTTGTGGTTCAGGGCAACAAATACATGAATGTATTAAATTGAATTGTATTTCATAAAAACACTAATGGCAAATTTTCCATTACATTGACTGCTAAGGAATGTTTATGAAACCTGTCCTAAATGTCACAAATTAGTCCAGACAGGAAAATGTTTTTAGCTTTGCGAAGTGCAGGTTGTAAAGATTTCAACAGCACCCTTAATCAGAACCATTGTAATTATGTAGTGAGAAGAAAAAAGTTGAATAATGCTGAACACTCCATAAAAAGTAAAATGCTTAATGTGTATGTTATTTGTGTTTAAACCACTCATTAGATTTTGGGAATCATCACTGAGAAAGGATAAAACAAGAGAGCAGCACTCGATCCTCAGGGGTTAATCATATCACAAACATTAATGCTGTCATTGAAAGAACACTGAAGAATTAGAAAAAGGGAACAATTTTCATTTGGAATGATTTTATTTGCTTTTTTTTTGTATTTTCATTTTTATTTTATTTTTTAAAAAGAGAAAAAATAAATGGCTGGTCCAGGAATGTCAAACATAAGGCTTGGGGACCGGAATTGGCCCGCAAAAAAGTCTCTAATTTGACTTAGTAGATGTCTTTGGAAACTGAAAGGAGGACAAATTGTGAACTTTAAGCTATATTGTCATAGATTTTACAGCTTGTCCTAGAGATAAAGACCTTACCAAAGACCATTAATACTAGAACAAAGTAAGAAAGTAATAGATTAAATAATATAAAGTTCATGTTTCTTGTTGAATCTACCATAGAAATGTCTGTTTTTACAATGTGCCCAAAGCAATATGAATAAATACATAAAATATGAAATTTTGGGGGAATTAATAAAACTTTCTGTTATATGATAACAGGGCAATTTGGGAAATGAGTTACCAGAAATTTGTCAGTAATTTTACAGATTTACGTTTTACAATTTAAGCACAAAGAATTATGCTAATAGATTTCCTTAAATAGGTGAAACAGCATTTCTTTATCATGGAGAAAAACTGAGATGTAGTATTGCACTTTTTTGTTCTATATTGAGATATTGCAGGGATCAAATGTACACTTAAAAATGTGTTTACCGTGACCAATCAACTCTAGAATTTAGTGAAAAATTATATTGCTGAAATTGATTTTAGAAGCAAATGCTTGAGATGAATACAGTAATCCCTCACTTGTCGCGGGTGTTACGTTCTTATAAACCCTCCCCACACACTTACTGTATACACCAAATATATACATTACTGTACAACACGTACTACACATGTGAAGAACAAGTACCGCAAAAACCCGCGAAAATACCGCAATAAATATTTTACACTAATATTGATTGAAGACCCGCGAAACAGCGAGTCCGCGAAAAGCGAACTGCGAAGTAGCGAGGGATTACTGTATCTGTGAATTAAACATAACCATATTTCTCAATGATGTATTGTTTATAGACATTTGCTGTAACTAACTTTCTAGGTGCTGTGGGGAGATAAACTATTTAGCATTACGTGTATTAGTTACATTTGCTAGCAATGATTGGTATGGTTTATATTTGTTAGTTTTATTTGCATTTAGCAGTATATACTTATTAGTGAACTGGAACAGCCCATGGTTTTGGTAAAGGGTTTGATCCAGTCTCTCAGATATATCTGATTTAAACATGTTTTATGTCATATACTCTGTTAATTAATGCTTGAATAAATGTTATATTATGACGTGAGTGGCTGCATGATCTGTGTGTTTCTTTTCACCATCAACGAACCTGGGTGGGATCACTGGATTGGAAGTTCTAAAGATTTTTAAAGTAGGATTGGAAAACAGATCCCAACAGTGCATGAAAATAGGTTGACTTTTTAGTAGAAAAATTAGAGTGGGCTAAACAAATCAACATGTAATATAAAGACACTGAATAATAAATCTTAATAAAAACATAGATTTGTGTTGTCAAATAGGTGTTTTGGCAAAGTATTATGTGTAGATTTTAAGTTGATCAGGGTATTATATTTAGCAAACAAAATTAATAAATAAAATTATGTTGAATAGTTAGACCTGATCAGTCTCTATTCATATTTAAATACTGACCCCAAAGGCCTGCAGTTCAAGACTCAGTTTATTTTAAATATAGACTAGGAAAAATCAGAACTTTATAACAATGGACTAGTTTTTCATGGGTAACAGTACCTGCCCCCTGTTGCTTCCTGATATGGAAACGTGTCTTTTTACAGGGAAGAATGTTTGCCTGGGAGTAGGACGCCTGTCCGTGACATCAGGGATGGGAACATCCCAGTGTGATGGGCCTGTTTACTGTGATAAATGGCTCCAACAGTCCCTGGTTTACCAAACAGAAGGCTGACACATGGAGGATGGGCATGTTGGGAAGTGCTATGGTATCTGGGCACTGGTCCAGGATGTGTCAATGAAACAATCAGCCCCACAGGGTCCTTTTCATGCCATAACAGTTCCTGGTGGGGTTGTTGACAAATTTAAGGGATAGCAGCAGAGTTTGAATCACTGAATGCCTTTCGGGCCGGAATTGAACAAAAATTTAGATTGGGTTAATTATAATACTATAATCAGCAATGTTGATTAAATTTATTAAAGAACTTATAAACAACAAAACGTCACTGACAGCAGAATAGAACGGCATAGATATGGTCTGTGCTGTTCATTTGGTCTAAATAATACTTAACCATTGCAATTAAATTGTCCAGAGCATAGTCAGAAAATTAATAGAGAACTCAGAAATAGATAAATCCTGTAATGATGGGAAAATGTTTTGAGAAATCAGAGAGACGAATTCAATTTTTTCCTCTTTTAGTCTTTATTACAGTTACTGTAAAAATACACGAGTAATTCTTATCAAAATCAATTATCTAGCAGATAAGTACCAATTAATGAAGGTGTGAAAATGAATAATTATCTTATGTAATATGCTTTAAACAGATATATTCTGAGTTGCAAATAATCAGGATTTTATGTCTCGTCCAGTTGATTGGCATTTTCTCTGTTTGGTTTTAATTTATAGATAAGGAGGGTGAAAATATGAGTACTTATAATCATTATGCTGTTTATGTACTTTTTATATGCTTTCCTGTTTTCCGCATGTGCAAGTGCCTGAGAGCTGCTCTGAGCTCTGTGAAAACCTGAGCTGTCTGCCTGATACAAACGTGTGTGCTGACCTTATAAACACAGATAACAGGACGCAGTGAGACCCAGGGAGGAGTTTGAAGCACTTACAAGCCTTAGGGTGTTGAAAAATATATTATAATCATGCCATTATTGTTCTTAAAGATTTGAGCAATAGGTTAATAACCATAGTGGTATTAGATTGGTTTCACAGCTGAAGGTGTGAAAAAGGAGGGAGTTGTTGTGGGTTATTTTTTACCCAATGAATAAAATGACAAATGTTTAAAAGTAACCTCCAGGAAATTAATTAATAAGTAGTGGCTGAAGCAAATGATAGACAATTAAATAAACACATTAGACAGTAGAATATGCCAGACTAACTTCCCAGCTTCAGTTTATCTTATCCTTGAAGGTTCAGCCACAGTACGTACATTTAAAACATCACCACGTTCTGCTATTAATCTGGATAAAACTGCTCTGCATGTAGATGTGCTTTTTGTACGGGGCTCGATCGCTGATGAGAGAAATCATGACAGCCACTGAACGGACCAATGATGAAGGCCAGACTGCAGCTCACAGTATCTGTTTTGCTGGTAGATAGTGTCGTATTAAAATGTTATGGTAGAGCTTGTGCTCTGTGGGGAGGGGAGCACAGGCAGCTGGGAAGGCCTGTGTCTGCCTGAACAAGATTGCTCACATGTACATGTGAAATCTTCTGATTCTTTAATATGTTAAATATCTTAATTGTTTAATCAAAGTGTTTCAGGTGTCTTCCTTCACAAATAAACAAACGTGCAGGTATCATAGCCGTCTGAATGTTGCAGTCGTCACGAGCTCGCAGCACCTCAGCCGGACTCCTGCTGACAGCTCTAAAGTCTGCAGCTTTGAATCCCTTTAAGAAGCTTATCAGGGGCAGAGCTGAAGGAGAAAGACTCAAACATGAAGAGAGAGAAACTCACAGCACAGTTACTGAATGATGGAGACGTTTGTTTTTTTCTTAGCGTTTTTTTCTGACTTCAGATGGACGTTAGCTTGGACTTTAATGCTGGAAGTGTGCACAAACTCGGTCCTCTGTATGTCTCTGCACTTGTCACGCTCACGTCCATGAACATGTTCCTGTGACACACTTTACACAAATCATCAACAGTTTGATTGTGTATGAAGATGGAGCCCACAGTACGTCTTTTTGGATTGTCAATGTTTCTGCATGGATGATGGTTTTTATGCACTGATAATTTCAGCTCCAAATGAGCCGGCACAGACAGAGCTTTTATTATCTGGCTGTAACCAAATACCAGCAATTAAACTGAGCCATCACACTGTTATGGACTCAAAAGCCTGCAATATCAAACCAATAAGTGGATTTATTCTACCTGCAAATTATGGCATTTGAAAGCATTTCATGACAGCTTAAGTGTTTTTAAAGACCGTAATTCGACGCCTCTGAGTTTGCTGATAAATTTGAGTCGGACTGTAGAAATCGAGCAGACTGAACTTGAAGAAACCTGGCAGAGAGGGGCTAAAGGAAGAAGCCACTAAACTTTAGTTTGAATCACTTCCTTTGTACCTGTGAAGCCCCGCCCTGATGGAGGATGGCTTTCTTAATGTTGCTTGTCTTCATGTTATTGTGGCCTTATGTCCCAATAGGGACAAAGAGGACTAAGTAAATAAGTTCTTAATATTTGTATGCAACAATGAGATGGCAAAATGACCAGTAAGACAGATGTGCAATAACAGAAAGTTTCTATTTTATTAATTTGAGCAAAGACAGAAGCTCACAGCAGGAAAATGCTGCCCCATGTGTGGTCACATGGTCAGGCACATGATACAGGAGGCTACTGTGACATCACACGTGAAATAGGAAGTCAGCCAAAAATATTTTTCCTTCTGCACAGGTACAGGTTCTAATTTGTAGCTGTGTGACATTAAATGTGATTTGTAATGGATCATGTTTTCCTTTTCTAGCAGAGCCTGAAGACTGCAGCTGATCTCAGGTCTGCTCTCTGAAACCTGAAGCACAGGTGAAGCAAAGCAAAGAAGCTAATGAGAAAAGAACTGACAGGTAACAGGAAACCCTTTCGTGTCTCTAAGTTATCACAAAGTACAAGAAATGATTTCTTCAGCTCACATATCTTGTGTTCCGAGCATCCATCCAGCTCTGTCACTCTGCAGTTCATTAATGATTAAAAGAAATTTAAAAGAAAGCGTCTTTGTGTTTCAAAGCATCAGGAAATGAAGGTGAACTCTGACAAATTCCCTCCTTTAATGGAAGCAGATGGAACCTGAGCTGTAGGAGTCACTAAAAAAATGTCTTCAACCCATGAGAGAGACATCAGCATGGATTCAGGCCCAAATCAAATGGGCATATTTGGACTGTGATGCTGTTTATCTGCTGTCTGAGATGCTCAGCTTGGAGCTGTTGCTAGGACAGATGTGTAGCTTCTCTGTGGAAGCAGTTGGCCACAGGGAAAACAGCTAAGCACATGCTGTAAAAGAGTGCCCTTTCTTACGCTTGTGCCTTGGACACATTTGTCTGCAAGTACTTCATGCATTAGTTCTGACTGTGTTTTCTAGTATTTGTTGGTCTTCTGATGTTTTATTTTGGATCATTTTCAAGGCACTATTCTCAGTAAGCTAGCCTGTTAACTGTTGGGAATGTTCTACTTATACAGTAACTGTATTTTTTTCAGTATTACACAAGTAATACTTCATTAAACTGTGCAAAGCCCAGCGAGGACTTGTGAGTTTATTGGAGTATCAAAGTGTTAACTGGCTGTCTGCGAGGGCAGCACATGCACAGCTAGCTGGAGCTCAGTGGATGGAAACTTTATTAATCCTAATGTGAGCAGATGATGCTGGAGGGATTTGATGGTTCTCTCCTGAGAAGGTTTGTGAGTCCTGATCTCTGCTCAGAGATGCTGCTGAGCTTTTTAAATGGATGTTTATGAGCAGTGATTAGTTTTCTGATCCTCACACAGGGCAGATATGTGAGCAGTGCACAGATGGAGAAACAGCAGCACAGACCAGAGGAAATGTTTGATTTAGAGGGAACTATAACCTGGATGGAAACTGTCAGAGGTTCATTTCATGATCTTTGGGCTTTTTCAGATTTCAGGCTTTTTTTCCAGCCTCCTCCAATTTTTTCTTGTAACCTTCTAGGGTCTCGTCACAGTTCTCACCATAGAACCCATCTTCACATTTACACACTGGGACTGAGGTTTTCTCCACAACAACACATTTGCCTTTTTTACCACACTGCAGTTTGTCACAGGGAGACTTCTTCATCATCTCTTCATCACTTTTAATCAGAACTCTGAAATGTCCACCTGAAAAGATTTTATATTTCTGACACTTTCCAGTGTAAATATACGGTATATTAGGCAGGTTTTCAGAGCCCACATATTCTTTTGGCGCTTCCTTTGCTTCCACAGCATGAGAACTCTCATGAGCTTTGTCAATATAAGCATGAACAGCTGTGTATGCCTCTTTTAGTTTACATGGAGCCCCTTCTACTTTACATGAATCTACAGTTTCCTCACAGCTTCCAAGCTTCTTTATAACATCCTGACACTCAGGTTCCTCTTTAAAACACTTCTCAATGGCTGTTTTCACCTGAGCAGCTTTGCTGTGAGTCCCTTTCAGCTGTTTGGCTACAGCCACAGTAACGTCTCCTTTCTCCTCCTGAATAAAAGCGTCTGACAAGATATGTTTGTTCAGGCTTGAAAATATATCATGTTGTGAGTTTTCTGTTATAAAGGCAACGACCATCCAGTCGTACCTGTGAAACTTTTTTCCCAGAAACTCCCTGATGTTTTTTGCTAAAATGTCACGTTTCATATTCCCATCAATGAGATCTTTAACATCTAGTTTCACATACTTGTCAATGTCAGAAATGCAAAGTGTGTGAGTTTTGAACATAACTGATGCAGATTCATAAGCATGTTTAGCAAGTTCATCTGCTTTGTTGATGTTATCCTGATGGTATAGAAAGTTACTGACAGCATTGCCAGCAAAGAAAAGCTCAGCAATCAGAATAGTGAAGCCTGTTATAATTTTTTCATCACACCTAGAAAAGTCACTCAGACTTTTTGTAAATTCATTGTTGAAAGATGGAGGTGAAGATGTCAGGGAGTTATGCAGTTGTACAGTAGAGCTCACACACTTATTTCCAAAACGTTCCTTGAAGCCTTTCCAATTATTTCCTTTCTGAATTGACTGAAATTGTTTCCAGGCTACCTTGATGTTAGTCTCATACTTCTGGTAGACATTTGTCTAGTGGGCCCAGTTTTCCTCTATATGATATTTGTCAATCTTGTCATTTAGATTTTGAAACTGGACCTTGAGAAAAGTCATCATTTGATCTGTTTTGGTGTTTTCTGTAATTGTTGTAGACAGACTTAGAACTGCATTGATATAATCTCCTGCTACAGGTATTAGCCCAATAAAAGGGCTCAAAGCTTTTGCAATTTTAGAAGTGTATTCCATCGCTGTTAAAAACCGCTTCGTTCTTGTGCCTCTTTTCTGCAGAGAGCGTACATCCTGATGGCTGGAGGGTGGAGGAGCGCTCAGGCTGGAGAGGACAATGGAGGTCGACATCAGCAGCAGGAGAAATGGGCCAGCAGACACCATCACTGAAAACACACAAAGTAACACAATGTAACACATTAAATCGTCTTTCATTTCAGTAATTCTACAAGGCAACGGTCTATACTCTGTTTCTGTGTGAAACAGCTGCTCATTAGTAAGTACAGCTCTCATTGTTTTGTTTAGAAACTTATAATTTACATATACAGACAAGTGACAATAGACAGGAAAAACATGGACCCTTGAACCCACAGTGAGGGTTTCTGAGGGGGTATTTTGTTTTCAGACGTTTGATTCACTTGCCTCCAAAGACAGATCACTGCATAAACAGCACTTCTGTGCCTTTAGCCTCTGAAGTCTTCTGGGGGGGAACAGTCTCTTCATTCCAAGGACATCAACACAGAGTTTAATGAGAATAAAGATCATTTAAATTGTACACTGTGGTCTTCAGAGTCACCTGATCCTAACCTATGAGAGATTTTGGAGCTGCAGAGCTCTTCACCACCAGAGGTGGGAAGTAACAAAGTACAAATACTTTGTTACTGTACTTAAGTAGATTTTTCAGGTATCTGCACTTTACTTGAGTATTTATTTTTCTGACTACTTGTTACTTTTCCTCCCTACATTTCTACACAAGTATCTGTACGTTCTACTTCTTACATTTTCAAACATACTCGTTACTTTTTAACACGTCAGAGAGAGCTAATGACTACAAAGAGTCCACCTGTGTGTAATCTAATCTCAGTACAAATACAGCTGCTCTGTGACGGCCTCAGAGGTTGGTTAAGAGAATATTGGGGAGTAAACAGCATCATGAAGTCCAAAGAACACAGCAGACAGGTCAGGAAGAAGGTTGTGGAGAAGTTTAAAGCAGGCTTAGGCTATAAAAAGATTTCCCAAGCTTTGAACATCTCACGGAGCTCTGTTCAATCCATTATCCGGAAATGGAAAGAGTACGGCACAACTGTAAACCTACCAAGACAAGGCCGTCCACCTAAACTTACAGGCCCAACAAGGAGAGCACTGATCAGAGATGCAGCCAAGAGGCCCATGGTGACTCTGGACCAAATGCAGAGATCCACAGCTCAGGTGGGGGAATCTGTCCACAGGACAACTATTAGTGGTGCACTGCACAAATGTGGTCTTTATGGAAGAGTGGCAAGAAGAAAGTCATTGTTAAAAGAAAACCATAAAAAGTCCTGTTTGCAGTTTGCCAGAAGCCATGTTGGAGACACAGCAAACATGTGGAACAAGGTGCTTTGGTCAGAGGAGACCAAAACTGAACTTTTTGGCCCAAATGCAAAACGCTATGTGTGGCAGAGAATTAACACTGCACATCACTCTGAACACACCATCCCCACTGTCAAATATGGTGGTGGCAGCATCATGCTCTGGGGCTGCTTCTCTTCAGCAGGGACGGGGAAGTTGGTCAGAGTTGATGGGAAGATGGATGGAGCCAAATACAGGACAATGTTGGAGGAAAACCTGTTGGAGTCTGCAAAAGACTTGAGACTGGGGCGGAGGTTCACCTTCCAGCAGGACAATGACCCTAAACATAAAGCAGGGCTACAATGGAACGGTTTCAAACCAAACATATTCATGTGTTAGAACGGCCCAGTCAAAGACCAGACCTAAACCCAATCCAGAATTTGTGGCAAGATCTGAAAACTGCTGTTCACAAATGCTCTCCATCTAATCTGACTGAACTTGAGCTGTTTTGCAAAGAAGAATGGGCAAAAAATTTCAGTCACTAGATGTTCAAAGCTGGTGGAGACATACCCTAAAAGACCTGCAGCTGTAACTGCAGCCAAAGGTGGTTCCACAAAGTATTGACTCAGGGGGGCTCAATACTTTTGCACACCGCACTGTTCAGTTTTTTATTTGTAAAAAATGTTTTGAATCATGTATAATTTTCTTTCCACTTCACAATTGTAACCACTTTGTGTTGGTCTTTCACATTAAATTCCAGTGAAATATATTTATGTTTGTGGTTGTAATGTGACAAAATATGGAAAAGTTCACGGGCTATGAATACTTTTGAAGCCACTGTACATGCTTAGTTGCTAATCTTATTGTGTTTCAATGTATGTTAGTTTTCTGGGGGTAATTTGAGTTGTATAATCTTGAATTGTTAACATTTACAGTAGATACAGAAAAGAACCTTGGGCCCC
Organism: Archocentrus centrarchus; assembly: GCF_007364275.1. Classification (NCBI taxonomy): domain Eukaryota; kingdom Metazoa; phylum Chordata; class Actinopteri; order Cichliformes; family Cichlidae; genus Archocentrus; species Archocentrus centrarchus. The sequence goes on from NC_044347.1 coordinate 1,371,888, forward strand.
ATCTACATCGTTATTCATATATATGGTAGACAGGCTACAGCAATGATATATAATGAGGTTCAGTTAGCCTTGCACAAAAATAGGAGGTAGAAACACCATCCAAAGAACTACTTTTACTTTCTTACTTTGAGTATATTTCAAAGCAGGGTTATTATAGTTAACAAAAACGAACGAAATAACAAAAACTGAAATTGAAAAAACATTGTCGTTAACTGAAATAAATAAAAACTATAATTAAAAGGAAAAAACGATAACTAATTAAAACTGAATTGTGAGTTTACAAAACTAACTAAAACTAACTGAAATTATCAATAAACCGACTTTCATTTACTTGTGTTTTTTTTAAGCCTTGTGGATTGATATGAAATCATTTTTTCTGCTCTCCGAGTTTAAGCTGGGAGCGCCACAGGACAACTGTGTGAGTGCGCATGTGTGTGCGCTCACCGCGCTGGTCCACAGAGTAATGGCTGCGGTCTGCAGAGAAAGCGGCAGAGTCCCGTATGGAGGCTCTTTGAGTACAAGAGCACAGAGAGAATTGAAAGTCTTGTTGTGGATGATGAAAAATGTGCGGAACACTTCTCAGTCAGGAAAAACCAGCAACATCAAAGTTCACCTGAGAAGCGCAACGGCTACAGAAACCGCTCTGATCCTACCAGGTAACCTGGCCTGCGCCTCTGAGAAACGGGACTACTTGTCGGGTCCATGCAGCCCAGAACGTTGTGACTAAACTGTTGCGTCCTTGTGCGTTTCCGGCTACTTTATCAGTGAGAGAATAACAATCAGGAATAATAATCAAAGCATCAATATAAGGACTCACAACTGTCAGCAAATTCCTGGTAGGAGACTGCTGAAACTATCGGGATGGACGTGAAGGAATGAAGAAAGTGAAAAAAAAACGGACAAATATGTTTGCAGCCAAAAAACTGAGCACAAAGAGCGAGGACCAAAAAAGAAGTCCCAGCCTGCACCGCATATAAAACACCTGCACACGACCACAAGGTAATAAACACACACAATCCAGCTACACAAGCATAAACGTGGACATGAGGTCAGCAACTTCCGTAGGTTATGTACAGAGGCCGCAAAGACCCTGCAAGTTTAATTAGCAGCATCTAACCGAGCTAGCTCCAAAACAGAAGCAGCTTCAGGTGGTGAGAACATCAGGATGCAGCTGGATTTGACCTTTGACTCCTTCAAAGAGTTTGTTTTTGTCAAACACCACATGTAGGTGTTGTTAATCTGCTGCACTGATGCTGAAGTTTATTGTGGAGTTTATTGTAGAATTTATTGAGTTTGGGAATTCATGTTTTTCTTTGTTTCTCCCTGTTGATGTTCGTGTGTGTCCTTAATATTACACACATTTAGCATGTAGTGCTGCTGTCTGTGAACAGTTGGTTGTTGAATATATTTCTTTAAACAGTATCTTTTGTCAAGTTTTCAGTACACAACAGTCACTTTTGTGCCTTGAATCTTGCACCTGATTAGGTATGAAAATACTAAAATTAATACTGAAACTAACTGAAACTAAGCATGAAACCAAAATAAAAACTAATAAAAACGTGAAAAACCACTCTGAAAACTAATCAAAACTAACTGAATTAGAGAAAAAATTAAAAACGAACTAAAACTAAACTGTAATGTAAAATCTCAAACTATTATAACTGAGTAGCAAGGACCAATGAAGCTGTTCTTGAGGTAGTTTTTCCACTACACTACTGAATTTTGGGATTGTTCACTGTTTCTTTCATTTATTTTTTTCTCCATTGCACACATAAGTCTGTTCTACCTGCGGCATGCTGATGAATATCACGATTCGAGATCATGCTTTGGTAAGAAACTTAGTTATGTTTGGTGGTGTGATGCTCATGTAGTAACCTGCACAGCACATCCAACATAAGAGGTTGGATGTGCTGGGGGAATGAAACTTTTATTGTGCAACATAGTGCTGATGACATCTTGCAGATATCTGCTTTGCAAGCTGAATGCATCGTGTCTGACTCCAGCTTGCTGCTCTGATGAACCACTGGGTCACCTGACTCACACAGTCCTCATTTATACAGTGCTCTACAAACCCGAACATTATGCCTAATAGCTGCATTTTCCTGTTTCAGTTCAGCTAGCCAGCAATGAAGAAACACTTACACTCACTTTCTGTGCTTCAGACACAGAGACTGAAAGTGGACAGTATATCTTTGGTTTTTAACATAAACTCACTGCTGCAGTCAGAGGCCGTACAAAGGCTGTTTTTTAGATCTCCAATCTCATTGTACATCCTGTATAATGACAATAAAGGCATTCTATTCTATTCTATTCTAGTTTTAGTTTTCTTGTTTTCCACTGAGTTATCAGTTCTGTCATTAGTGTTAGGGATTATTTTTTACTCAGTGAATAAAGGACAAATGTTTAAAAGAAAACTACAGCAAGTTAATTAACAAACAGTGGATCAACAAAACAATACATTAGACAGAGAGCAACAGACAGAAAGTGCTAGACTAACCTTTCAGTCTCAGTTCATCTTATCTTGGAGGTTCGGCCACAGTACTTACAAGTAAAACATCACCGACGTCACCATGTTCTGTTATTAATCTGGACAAGATTGCTCTGGATGACTAATTAAACCATCAGGAAGAAGATGTGCTTCATGACTCCACTGCTGATGAGAGGAATCTGGGTCATGAAAAACCAGCTTGAACAAGACTGAGTGACGAAGGCCGACTCATAGCACCCAGAATTTGTTTATGCTTAGATAAGAGGCAGCATAAAGATGTTATGGTTAGTCAGGAACACAGCTCAGAGAGAGAGAGAGAGCACACAGGCCTGTCTCTCCTCTGAGTCCACACATGCATGTGTGATTTTTCTGATTCTTTAAAATATTAAATGTCTTACTTTTTTAATTAAAGTGTTTCAGGGGTCTTCCTTTACAAACAAACCTGTTTACCTGTCAGTATAACACATGTACACATATGCAAATTTAAACTGTAGGATTCTAGGACGACTAATCATAATCACTAATCATTGTGTGTGCTCGGCACAGGGATATTCAACTGGCGGCCCAAGGGCCAGAACCGGCCCATCAGTCATTTTAGACCGGCCCACTGCCCATTTACTTCTATTAAATAAAAATTTTAAAAGAAGCTGTGACTAAATTGTAAGCACAGCATGTAGTTCACACTCCTTACAGGTGGCGGCGGTAACGCACCATAGTTTACCATTAAACTCAAGAAGAAAAAGAAGAAGAAGAATGGCATTTTATCAGTGTTGCCAACTAGGCAGCTTTGTCGCTAGAGCTAGCAGCTTTTCAGACCCCCCCTAGCGAGTTTTTTCCTTAAAACAACTAGCGTTAGTTTTCGCTGTGATGTCTGCGACTTTTGGAGAGTTTTTTGTTAACCTGAAGTCCTCCGCTATCGCCGTATTTTGTGTGCATACAGACTTTCGTACTGCGTCCATTCAGACGCTTTGGCATCGCCTGGACCCCCAAGAGTAACGAACTGTTTGTATATGCCGTAAGCAGTGGTGGCCAAAGTACTGACATTCTGTACTTAAGTAGAAGTACAAGTACTTGTGTAAAAACTTCGCTGGTAAAACTTGAAGTACTGGTTCAACTTCTGTACTCAAGTAAAAGTAAAAAAGTACAGGCTCTGAAATCTACTCAAAGTAAGAAAGTAAAAGTATCTCCTTGGAGGACGTTTCTTCCTCTTTCTTCCATCTTTCTCCATCAGAGTGAAGTTATCTCATTATTTGCTGTCCCTGGAAATACAGCAGCTGTTCTTTTAGCTGCAGACACACTGTGTGACAAACTGCACGCACTTTTTTTGTCCTTTACGTTTTCTGTTATTTATTTTCCTCACCGTTCCGGCGTGCATCCTCTATGTAAAGCCCAACTTCCTCTGGCTCTTTCCGGTCTCTGAGCGAGCGTTGCAGGAGCCCCTCCCTCTACCGTGTGGGGTGTCGTTCCCTCCCCCCCGGCCTGTTGTTGCGACTTCCAATCAAAAGCCGCTCCCGCACTGACCGGAAATGCGAAAGTAACGAGCTTGTTTTGAAAATGTAAAAGTAGAAAGTACAGATACTTGTGTAAAAATGTAGGCAGTAAAAGTAAAAAGTTGTCAGAAAAATAAATACTCAAGTAAAGTACAGATACCTGAAGAATCTACTTAAGTACAGTAACGAAGTATTTGTACTTCATTACTGTCCACCACTGACCGTAAGTCACGTGACCTTAATAGCGGAAGTGAATCTGATCGTGTCCTCGTGATGCAGCTGGCAGATATGACGCTGCATTGAGCGGATGGGAGCTTTGCTGTGATACGTCAGCATATATGTCTATGTAATTACAATCCTGCTGACTGAAGGATGAAGTTTGTTCTTTCAGTCTGTTCACATGTTTATTCTCTTACAGGAGGAAGCTCTGTGGTGAAGTCTGCTTCACTGCAGACTGGCTTTGTAAAAAATCAGTCAGCCTTTTGCTATTTTTGCTCTGTATCGTTTATGTTTACATTTTAACAGCACAGCTGTGAGTCTTTTGTTATGGAGGAAAAAAAAACATTGATTTATTTGGGGAGCATTATTATTTAAATATGCCAGTGGTTTATTTTTGAGCAGTTTCTCCTGTACATCTACAGCTGAATGTTAATAAAAGTGTCTGTGTGACATCTGGGACATGTAGCTTTGACTCAGAAGTGCCTTTTTGTTTATACCTTTGGGAAGAAAAAATATCAAGATATATTTCGTATATCACCATTCAGCTAAAAAATATAGAGATATTATTTTGGTCCATATTCCCCAGCCCTAGTAGTTCTAAACATATTTAGGGTGTTTTTTCTTCACTTTTATCTCTCCAAAGATGTTATTCCTCTCTCCTACAGCCTCGATTGCACCTACATGCAAATAACCAATTATGCAAATTAGGTGATGATGTCATATAACGACTTTTAGGACATCCATTAGCTGCTTTCCTTGCTGAGTTGGCGGGAGGCCAGACAGCAGTTTGTGATGAAAACATGTTGCATTCAGAAAAGAAGAGACATAAGGAGGACAGTGAAAATAGAAAATTTAACAACAACTGGACCGAAAAGTATGCACAAGAGTAAGAGTAAGAAATGTGTGGCCCACTGCCAGATAGCCTCATGACAATTTGGCCCATAGAAAAATGTAGTTGAATACCCCTGGCTTAGTGTGTATTTTTATTTTTCCTGGTTTCTGACCTAAAACTGTGTTCAGAGCATTAATTTCTTTTTATTTTTTATCTGAATAGATTGAATCATTTCTAGAATAGAAAAATTTAGACTGAGTTAAACTAATCCAGAGATCTTTAACACACTGAATAAAAGATCTTTCAAAAAGACACTTCTGCTGTTAAATGTGTTTCTTGGCAAATTGTAGTGTGTAAATTTTAATTTGATAGTCTTTGAGTCAGGGTGTTATATTTAATGGGTAAAATTAATAAATGAAATCATGTTGAATAGTTAGACTTGATCAGACCACAGGTCAAATTTAAATATTGAACCCAAAGGCCTTCAGCTCAAGACTCAAATTTTTCAAACTACAGAGAGCAGGAAAAATCAGTACAACTTAATACAACTTGACTAGTTTTTCATAGATACCAGTAACTGCTCCCTAGTGTGCCATTATAAGGAGTGTTTTTACCAGGAAGATCTCACCCTATTGGTTGAGGAACATGCCAGTCTGACAGGCCAGATATAACAGAACCTGGTTTAAGAAAACAGGAGGCTGAAGACCTGATGTTTGGGAGACACAGACTGTGTCCTCAGTTTTCCAGGAGGAAGGAATGGTGGCTGAATTAGTCCAGGTTGTTATATCAATAAAACAATCAGCCCCAAAAGGTCCCTTCATGCCTTAGGAGTTCCTGGTGGGGTTCTTAACAAATTCAAGGTACAGCAGCAGAGTTTGTGTCACTGTATGCCTTTCAGGCCAAAATTCAACAAAACTTAGACGGGGTTCATTATAATATTAAATCAGGAATGTCAAAATTAGCAAAAATTCAGCAGATTGATCCAAAATTTAGCAGAAAACTTAAATCCTGTATCTTTAATGATGGGAAAATGTTTTGGGAAATCAGATCAACAAATTCAAGTTTTTCTCTTATGCACTGTTAAAAGAAGGAATGAAGGAATGCACTGAGCAGCTCCGCAACACCGAAAGGCCTGAAAGACCACAGAAACCAACTAAAGTGCATGATCACAAAATAATGTCCATGGTTAAGAGCAACAACTTTACAACATCTAACCAAGTACAGGCTCTCGTGATGAGGCAGATGCATCACTGTCAAAGTCTGCAGTCATGCATAGAAAATGAAGGGTTTACAACAAGGTGTTAAATTGTTTTATATCTTATGAACAAGAATAAATGTGTTTTAAATTATCAATGAAAAACACTGGATTTTTATTTTCTAATAATGATCCCTGTTAAAGGCTTACTTTTTTCTGAAATATTAGCTCGAACATTTGACACCTCACACAGTAAAGATGAAAAATTCTTCAATGACTGTTCTCTCTATTATCAATTGTTTGTTGTAATTTAGGACTGAAACAAAAACAACAATCAGCGTTTCAGTGATAATACAATAAGAGCAATAATTAATATTCAGACCTGCAGAGGAGACGTGAGGCTGGTTGGTCCTGTTGCTCTGGTTTTCTCAGCTGTCAATTGCTGGGATGATGGCAGTTGAAATCAGCCTGCAGGTTGATGGTGCTGATGATGAAGCCCAATAGGATGGTCACTCTTTATAGAAAGTGTCTCTCAGCCCAGCCCCCCTCCACCTCCCTCCTTTGACTGGTACTCAAATATTATCCAGGATCAGAGCAGACTTCATCTTCTCTGAGAAGAGAACAATTTTACAGGCCTGATTTGCATTAACAGTGTGTGACAAAGCATTTGTTTAAGAAGAAATTCAAATATCTAGATAACAAAATTTTCACTCATTTCATTGTTTACAGTTTGCAGATATAATTGTAGCAACTGTCTCACAATGCAACACAATGGTTTATGATCTCCATATAACCACAAAGGAAATGCTTTATAACATACCATGATTAAGTTGTAACCATTTTTATTTATCTTCAGTTTTTCTACTTTTACTGTTTTAGTTAATGTGCTCAATGTAGGATTTATGTTTAGTGACCAGCATTGCATACATTTCATTTATAAATAAGAAAGATGTTTAGTTCACTACATTTATCTGGGGTTGGGACTTAAGACTGGACGACCAAAGTCCAGACACATACAGTTTCTGCTTCAGGGTTATATGGCAATAAACACTGTTAGGAGTTGGATACAGATTTTCGTCAGTCATCAAGTAAAATGAGGCTGACTTTAACCAGCTGGCAGCACTCAGAAACCCTGGACTTGCAGACCTACATGTAAGTGGAGATCTGAAACAAGCTGCCAGATCTGGAAATATCTGAGAACCTGAAATGACCTGCAGAAGCAGCACCTGAAAGTTTATCAGTCAGGAGCAATAAGGATTTTTTTTTTTTTTGTTATGAAGAACTCTTTAATCCACCTGCATGTAAAGACATACATTCGTCTTATCAGTCAGAGTATTTTGTTAATTGAATATATTACATTGTATTTTACTTCTCTTATCTGGCCTTTATGCAAAACGCTGTCTGTTCATTTGATTAAACACTGGCAAACACAGGTGGAAGTCTTTACATTTGAATGAGGAGATGTCCGGTAGATAAAACTTGGTCCTGACATAATTAACAAATGGTGTACTTCCACATTGGTCCCAGACAAAAGAGGCTCATTTTGTTCATGGTTTAACATTTGTGTTCAGACACTTAAGCCAACAATTTTTTTCATTTCTTTTTTTAAGGTTGAAGGTTCATTTTATTTACAAGAGGAAACAATGACAACTGCCATGGTCCTCAGCCAGAAAAGGGTGGAGTGCCCGCTCCAGCTCAGAGATGAGTTGCTGTCCCAAGTGAAGGAGTTTAAGTATCTTGGGGTCTAGTTCACTAGTGACGGTAGAAGGGAGCAGGAGGCTGACAGATGGACTGATGCAGTGTCTGCATCACTGCAGACGCTGCATCACTGCAGACGCTGCATCAGTCTGTTGTGGTGAAAAGAAAGCTGAACATAAAAGCAAAGCTGTCAATTTACTGCTCAAGCTTTGGGTAGTGACCGAAAGAATAAGATTGAAAAGTGGCAGAAATGAGTTTCCTTCGAAGGGTGGCTGGCCTCTCCCTTAGAGATAAGGTGAGGAGTGCGGTCATCCGGGAGGGGCTCAGAGTAGAGCTGCTGCTCCTCCACATTGAAAGGAGCCAGTTGAGGTGGCTCGGGCATCTGATTAGGATGCCTCCTGGCCGGTGTTCCGGGCACGTCCCACCGGGAGGAGGCCCCGTGGTAGACCCAAGACACGCTGGAGGGATTATATCTCTCAGCTGGCCTGGGAACGCCTTGGGGTCCCTCTGGATGAGCTGGAGGAGGTGGCTGGGGAGAGGGAAGCCTGGGCTTCTCTGCTTAGGCTCCTGCCCCCGCGACCCGGCCCCGGATAAGTGGAAGAAAATGGATGGATGGATGTAATAATAATAATAATAATAATAATAATAATAATAATAATAATAATAATAATAATAATAATAATAATAATATAAATAATAATACATACTCAGAGTTTATCAGCTCTGTTACATCACATGTAATGCAAAAAATGTACGAGAAGAAGGATCCAGGCAGCTGCTCCTCGTATGGCCTCTGAGTGTCTCCTTATCGCTTGTTTGGTTACTTGTTGTCTCCTCTGCGTCTGTGACTGAACATTGCTAGAACCTCAAACATCTGTGACTGATAAACACTGTTAGGGATTATTTTTGACTCAGTGAATAAAGGACAAATGTTTAAAGGTAAATTCCAGTAAATTAATTAATAAACAGTGGATCAACCAAATAATAAACAATTAAATAATATATTAGACAGAGAGCAACAGATCAGAAAGTTCTAGACTAACTCGACTAGAAGATGTGCTCATGACTGAGAGGAATCTGAGTCATGAAAACCAGCTTGAACAAGACTGAGTGACGAAGGTGAACTCGTAGCACCCAGAGATTATTTATTATAGATAAGAGGAGGCTGTCAGTATAAAGATGTTATGGTTAAACAGAAACACGGGCTCAGAGAGAGAGCACACACACACACACACACACACACACACACACACACACACACACACACACACACACACACACACACACACACACACACACACACACAGGCCTGTCTCTTCTGAGTCCACACATGCATGTGTGTATTTTTTCTGATTCTTTAATATATTAATTGTCTTACTTTTTTAATTAAAGTGTTTCAGGTGTCTTCCTTCATAAACAACTTGTTTACCTGTCAACACGTACCCACCAAGAACACACTGTGCCTGCCTCATACCAAACATATGTTCTTCTGTATTGTCAGGCACCTATTTTGTTTGTTATACTCTAAGACAAAGTTTCTCAGGCAAATAAATGTGAGAACAATAAAATCAAACACATATCACGATTATATTTGAAGCTTCCTAAAACTCATTCCTCTACATTGGTTTCTTTGGTAATCTGTTCTGTTTGGTTTCTTTTCCTTTTTTTCACTATGCAAATTTGCTGAAGTCCCAAAGCCTTAAAAATGACTTTGTAACCTTTTCCAGACTGAAACATGTGAGTGTTTCACCATGTCAGAGAGCTTCTATTTAAGTGATTTCTTGATTGAGCAGGTCTGGCAGTGATCAGGCCTCAGTTTAAAAAAAAAGTGGGTGATTAATGATTGTGTGTGTGTGTGTGTGTGTGTGTGGGGGGGGGGGGGGGGTACTTTTTCACAGGGCTGTATGTTTATACTGGGAATCAGGAGAATGCAGGAGGCCAAAATGATCTTATATGTGCAGTAAAAATGTACTTACTGCTCCCTGTCCATCTTCAGTGTTACCAGTGTGTATTAGTTTAAAAATATAGCAAATGAAGATTTGAAGTGTTGTTGCTGGTTTGACCACTGAGTGTCAGTAAAGTCAGACTCCACTCTGACAGACCTCAGGTCAGAATTTTATTCTGTGAATTGGATCCAGTTTTTTAATGTGGTAATTCCTCCTTAATTAAATGACATGTCTAAAATGTTCTCCCTCTGATGAATCTTCTGCAGGGTTGTTTCTGGACTGAACTTCAATCACTAAAACAAACTTTACATTTATTAGATTTAATGCATTCAGATTTTTGATCAGTGATCAGCGAGGAGCAAAGCTGGTGACGTGCTGAGGACGGCTCCAGCTGACTGACTGTGTTTGCATGTGTGTCCCGCCTCTCTGCACCAGCCGTGAGGAGCCGTTCATTTCTAATTACTGAAAATGTCCACAGCAGATTCCAGTCCTCACAGACGGGTCATGTTTGTGGGATCAGAATGTGCACAGTGGAAAACCAACACTTTGTGTTTTCCCTCCAAACTGTTAGGATATGCTCAGTGTGTGCCTCTACATTTACTGTTTTCACATCACATCAGGAGCAGCGATTGTGTTTGAGGCAAATATATTTCAGAGGAGAAATTAATTCAGAAACCAACAACAAAAACTAAACTCCTAAAACAGCGTGGAGCAGGTAGGCTGACTGATTAACTTGCTGTGATACCATGTTTTCCATGCAGCAATATTGATATTAGCTGACGCAGTGCAGCAACAGGAAGGTTTCTGAGCCCACCTTCTCCCACTGGTCTGCAGGGAGCCTCAGGGTGCTGCTCCAGCTGTAGAGGCCGTCCTTCTGCAGCACCCCGGGGCTGCTGCTCTCCTCCCAGCTGCTGCTGCTGCCGTCCACCTTCCAGGACAGACGCCAGTCTGAGGGGAAGCCCTTGTTGGCCAGGCACATGAGCGTGGCCTTCCCCTGCTGCAGCTCCTCTCTGGAGGGGGGCAGCACCGGCAGGGTGGGGACGACTCGACCCACTGCAGGGGGAGAGAGAGAAGAGAGATCATGCAAAGAGAAGAGAAACTCCACCCTGTTGGCTGCAGCCGGTTCTGCTGATGAAACTGGCCTTCAGTGTTTCACTTCCCCCTCTGAGCTCACTAACCATGAAAACAGGTTTCACAGTTTCAGAGAAAAAAATCTCACTTTAGTTTCATTAATAAAGTCAAATATCAGTCAGGAGCAATAACGATTTTATTTTATTTTTTGTTATGAAGAACTCTTTAATCCACCTGCATGTAAAGACGTGCATTCGTCTTATCAGTCAGAGTATTTTGTTAATTGAATATATTACATTGTATTTTACTTCTCTTATCTGGCCTTTATGCAAAACGCTGTCTGTTCATTTGATTAAACACTGGCAAACACAGGTGGAAGTCTTTACATTTGAATGAGGAGATGTCCGGTAGATAAAACTTGGTCCTGACATAATTAACAAATGGTGTACTTCCACGTTGGTCCCAGACAAAGAGGCTCACTTTGTTCGTGGTTTAACATTTGTGTTCAGACACTTAAGCCAACAATTTTTTTCATTTCTTTTTTTAAGGTTGAAGGTTCATTTTATTTACAAGAGGAAACAATGACAACTGCCATGGTCCTCAGCCAGAAAAGGGTGGAGTGCCCGCTCCAGCTCAGAGATGAGTTGCTGTCCCAAGTGAAGGAGTTTAAGTATCTTGGGGTCTAGTTCACTAGTGACGGTAGAAGGGAGCAGGAGGCTGACAGATGGACTGATGCAGTGTCCTGCATCACTGCAGACGCTGCATCATTGCAGACGCTGCATCAGTCGTGGTGAAAAGAAAGAACAGGTGTGTACATTGTTTCTCAGTGTGGGCGTTAAACAGACCACAGGAACCACAGTTTCTTTGAATGAATCTTTATTGTATCAAACAGTGAAATGATGAACATTACAAAACAAAGATCAGAGACAGAAACACCTGCAGTAACAGGAGAACCAGGATCAGAGTCCCAGTGAGTCAGCTCAGAACTGGGAACACTGGTCTCTCCTCAGTATCTCTATGACTGGAGTCTGGGAGTCCTTGCTGGCCTCACAGGTCACAGAGCCCACCTTCACCCACTGGTCTGCAGGAAGCCTGAGGGTGCTGCTCCAGCTGTAGAGGCCGTCCTTCTGCAGCACCCCGGGGCTGCTGCTCTCCTCCCAGCTGCTGCTGCTGCTGCTGCTCCCGTCCACCTTCCAGGACAGACTCCAGTCTGAGGGGAAGCCCTTGTTGGCCAGGCACATGAGCGTGGCCTTCCCCTGCGGCAGCTCCTCTCTGGAGGGGGGCAGCACCGTCAGGGTGGGGACGACTCAACCCACTGCAGAGGGAAAGAGAGAAGAGAGTTCATGCAAAGAGAAGAGAAACTCCACCCTGTTGGCTGCAGCTGGTTCTGCTGATGAAACTGGCCTTCAGTGTTTCACTTCCCCCTCTGAGCTCACTAACCATGAAAACAGGTTTCACAGCTACAGAGAAAAAACAATCTCACTTTAGTTTCATCAATAAAGTCAAATATCAGAGCTGAAGAAGTCAAAATGATTCCTTGTAGCAGAGTGTGAGGCTTTTAATGGATCTGCTGCATTCTTCCCTCACCTCTCATCATCAGAATCAGAATCAGAATCAGAATCAGAAGGTTTTATTGCCATATGGGTGAACAGGTTCACAGCATTAGGAAATTGCTGCGGTACTTCGTGCTTACAGAAAAAAACAAATAAGTATAAAAACTATAAGACAATATACAAGTATACAAATTGCAAATATACAGAGATATTAGAGCTATAACTATAGCACAATATTACAAAATTACAAAATATACAGTGCAGAGACTAATTAAAAGATAAAAGAATGTAGACTATATTCCACTAATATGTACATCAGTGCAATCAGACAGGTTCAGTGCAAGATCAGAGATGTTCTTCACACAGCAATCACTGCTGACCCTGACAGCAGACACGCTACACTGCTCAAACTTTTTACAGCCCAAAAATCAATCACACTAATACAGCATGAGCTTCAGGTAGCTGCAGTCACATTATGATGTTCATGGTTGGAATCAGGACGTTACATCTGATTCAGTTCTTCAGTCTGGGAGGAACACTGAGCTCCACACAAGTTAGTGTTTTTGCTCTGAGGTAAATGTTGTAAACTAAACTTTGTTGGACAGAATTGTGAAGTAAAGCAGCGTCTTCATTAACTACCAATATTTTTAATAACATGATAAATGATAAGAACATCCAAACTGTGAAAATGAGAAACTGGTGACCGAGCAGAGACACCAGAGTTTGTCCATCAGATTATTATCTGTATCACAGTGAAACCTGCAATAATATTACCTTTGAATTATGAGCCAAAGTCTTTAAAGAAAGCTTGAATTTATTCACTTTTCAGCTCAATAAATGTTGAACTTGAGTTCATTTAGAAGTCAAAGGTACTTACAGTCAACCTCCAGCCTGGTTCCTCCACCGAACGTCCACCACAGTGATACAAACTGCCTGAGCCGCCGTACAAAAACCTCTGAGTGCAGAGACACGGCTCTGTGACTCTGAACACAACAAACTGCACACAAACAGGCTGTAACACAGCTGATTCACAGGAACAGCAACACAAACAGGAATGACAGCAATAAAAATGTATTTCAGGTCTTTAATGAATTTTTATGTCTGGAATTATCCTGAAGTGCAGAGATGGAAAATATTATTTCAGAAAATGTTCAGAGCGAATCACCTAAGGAGTCCAAATTAAAATCTGTATATATATTAGAAAGAAAGAAAGAAAATATCCTGGTCCTTATGGTTTTTACTTTACTGTAAAGGTAAAAATGTAGAGTTCTGTAGATTTACAGTAGATCCTTCGTACTGTTTGCATCTCCTTCAGCTCTGAAACAGAAAGTTAGTTTTATTCACAGGATATTTTCTGTCCCATTAACAGCACTTCACAGGCACATTCACATAATTCACAGACATTTACTTTCACTGGAACTCATCAAATATAATTCTTTATATCCTAAACATTCATTTGTATACAGCTGTAACCGTCCAGCATTTGTTCAGAAATCTTTGTTAGAATCTGGACTTAGTGCACAACAGCACTGATACACTTAGTGTTAAAACTCTTACAAACAAACAGCATCATCTCCAGATTAATTATATTATAATAAATAAATATAACAATGTACAAAACATGCCAGATATGCACAGATACTGGTTGTTGCAGAGAAGAGTATTTAGTAGCGATGTATTGAATGTACTAATATAGTACAGGGACAAGGGAAACAAAAAAATAAATATGGCAGATATTCACAGTAAACAGCGTTCTGTCCATGAGGGCTCAATCTCTGAGCTGGGTGCTGAGACCAGTGAGGTAGTCAGAAGAAGTGAATCAGTGAAGCTATTGTGTATTATTGTGTAGCATCTGAAGGCCCCGGGGTGAAAACTGCTGCTCATCCTGTTTGTCCTGCCTTTGTTGGACCCGAGTTTCAGGGAGCAGCCTCTGCAGAGCCATCCTGTCTGCAGGAGAGCAGGCAGTGAACCACACAGACACAGTACATTAGCACTGACTCTATGGTGGCCACCCACAGCTTCTCCTCCAGGTGGCTCCTCCACAGGACTCCCAGGAAGTCTCTGCTGGGCCTTTTTTACCTGTGCTGCTGTGTTGGCAGTCCAGGTGAGTTCCTCAGAAATGAGAGTCCACAGGATCATGAACGAGGCCGCTCTCTCTACACAAAGCGTGTTGATGTAAAGGATCCTGTTGTTGTACACTGACACATATTTCATTTAACAATGCCAACATATGTTTATTCTACACTCACTACCTTGTAGTTGTTTTACAGATTCAGAGACTTTACGTTGCAGTTTAATCCATGTCTGTCCTCTCATGATACTGTACACATATGCAGAGAGTTATGGTCAAACCGTCAGCTTTGACCACCAAATTTATTCACTTTATCGATGAGTCTCAGTGAATGTGTGATTAAAACTGTCCATCCATCCATCCATCCATCCATCAGTAACACAGTGACAGTAATCTGAGAGTCTGCATGAAAAAAGAAGTGAGCAGTTGGATCAGTGAGGAGGAAACGTGGTGATGTGCTGAGTCAGCTGACTGACTCTGTGTGTTTGCATGTGTGTGCTGCCTCTCTGCTCCCAGTCTTTAAAGGCCAGTGTTGATCAGAGGCTGTGCAGGCCTCTCAGAGCACCATGATGATGTCACTGACTCTACTGCTGGCCACC
The DNA here is from genome assembly GCF_007364275.1 of Archocentrus centrarchus. Lineage (NCBI taxonomy): Eukaryota > Metazoa > Chordata > Actinopteri > Cichliformes > Cichlidae > Archocentrus > Archocentrus centrarchus. The sequence continues at coordinate 1,387,050 of NC_044347.1, forward strand.
CTGGGGCTCCTCGTTCAGGGTGAGACTCTGTGAAAACTTTGCTTCAGGATGCAGCAGGTTCACCACAATGATGTTCTGCTCTGATGGAGAAACACTGAAAGCAGCAGCACTGACCTTCTTCCATCTGTTCTCCATGTTAAAGCAACCATCCTCTTCTGTGTGGATGATGATCATCTTTCTCCAAGCTGGATTTGTCTCACTGACCTTTCTCCTCTTTTTCATCTTTTCCAGGTTCATCAGGACAAATCACCCTGACTCAGTCTCCTGGAGCTCAGTCTGTAGCTGCAGGACAGAGTGTCTCCATCACATGTACAACCAGTTCAAATGTTAATAACTGGATCAGCTGGTACCTTCAGAAACCTGGAGAAGCTCCTAAACTCCTGATTTATGCAGCTACAACTCGACAGTCTGGAGTTTCAGATCGTTTCAGTGGAAGTGGATCTGGGACTGACTTCACTCTGACCATCAGAGGAGTTCAGGCTGCAGATTCAGGAGTTTATTACTGTCAGCAGGGTTACAGCTTCCCGTTCACACAGTGATACAACACCGTACAAAAACCTCCCTCAGCTTTAGAGGAACTGATCTGACTCAACAGCTGCACTCAGACTAAAAACAACAGAATATTGAAGAGGGAAAAACTTCAGCTGACTGTGTTTTTGAGATTATTGAAACATATTTATATTTAAAAAGTTACATTTGACTTTAAACTGACTTTGAAACATTCTGCAAAAGATTTAATTTAATATTAATTTAACTCTATTTTTAATGACAGCATAGAAACACTAACAGTGGTTTTAATCTATTATCTGTTTTAATTCTGATTTTTAATTTTTTTTTCGTTTGTAATTTCTTTAATTTTATTTATTTTTAATCTTTAATGATTAAAAAAGTAAATACTTGAAATGTTTAATGAATGTAGACTTGAAGATTTTTCATATTCACATATCATATCATATCATATCATATCATATCATATCATATCATATCATATCATATCATATCATATCATATCATATCAGTCCATGACAAGACCAAGACCATCAACAAGTGGTCCCGAGACCAAGACCGATCTTGAGTACTACAACACTAGCTCTGAGTGTGTAACATGTAGGTGATTTTATGAGAATGTGGATCTTTCAGATCAATTTGAGAAGTGATTTTTTTTATCATGTTTCACATTTTATTGTGTCATGTAGCGTCAGGCACTGGTCTTGGTCTTGCCCTCCCTCGGTCTTGGTCTCGACTCGTCTTGGACCCTAAAAGTCTTGGTCTTGTCTCGGTCTTGGGTTAGGTCTTGACTACAACACTGATATACACACATACAAACAATTTTGTTGTGTGCAGTAATGTGTGTGTCTGCACCGCTGTCATGCACTGTACTCAAGGGCAAGAAACTGCAACCATGTCCCCCGCGATCCAGAGGCAAACAGGGAAGGACCCAGGCCATCCACAGCCCAGGAGCTCAGAAGACCTGAGGCCACACATCCTGATGGCAACCGCGTGCACACCCCAGAGGAGGAAGGAGGGAGACCACGGACGGAGCCCCCACAGCCAAAAGGAAGGAGTCCAGAGAGCCAGAGGCAATGAGCAGCCCACCCGCCCAGCAGGCCGGCATCCCCAGCACGAGTTGAGCACGTGGCCACCGAGGCCCCAAGCGCCTGAGAACAGCCCAACACCCGGCAGAGAAACTTTATTTTAGACATGAATTTTGTGTATTGATATACATAGTGTTAATTTCATTGACAAAATATTTTTGTCATAGTTTTCGTCAATGACCCACGAGATGATAACTAAATAAAAAGTACCTAAAATGATAAAATCAATGATGAAATTAATTGACATTTTCATCAACGAATGAAACAAGACGAAAATGATCGGCGGGATGAATCCAATCAGAACGTATTTAATTTTCTGAAAGACAAGGACAAGATAGGAAAACCTCCAATCAAACACACAGTTGCACAAATTTGCTCTAAACTTGGGAAGGACAAACTAGCCTGTGATTTGTCGTTACTTCTGATAGAACTAAGAGACCATGTGGGGCGACTATCTCGGGTAAAAACACGACAAATCTTAAACATCTGCAAACCAGTCACCCAGATCTCCATGCAAAGGTCAGCATTTTAATGTCATGCAGGGTAAAGTGTTTTTCCCAGTTTGTGTTTAGAGAAAATCTCCACACCACGGTGGATTAGCCTTTATAATCTTAGTCCTGAACACTGCCCTGTACCTTTCAGAGTGTCCTGCTGTAAAACGCTCGGATTATCTTAGTAAGGTGGTGTTAATGATCAGGTGTGTGGGAAGCAGGTGAAACACTAATGTTAATATTATTAATAATATTCCATAACTTTTAATAAATGTTTAATTTTGTGTAAGTGTGTATAATGACTAATTCAAGGGAACTGAAGAAAAAGCATTTACATTTTACACCCTTTATATTTTAGTCACTAAATCGACTGTAGATATAGTCGACTGTATTCTTACGATAATTTCGTCGACTAAAACTAAAACTATTTAGATACTAAATTATGACTAAAACTAAATCAAAATTTGCTGTCAAAATAAACACTGGTCAATATTAGGGATGCGCAGATCCGATATTCAGTATCGGTCCGATCCTGGCCTAAATTACTGGATCAGATATCGGAAAGAAATAAAAAATCTAATGCGATCCGATCGGACCAACATTAGCTGCATTACAGTTCTCCATCGTCTTCTTCTTGTGAGTTTGTGGTTGACCAAACCAGCTTAGAGCTGCATTACTGCCACCTACCGGAATGGAGTGGGGATCAGGAAATAACCCCCTCAGTTCTCAGTCGCTGCGACGTAATGGATCATCGCTGACATGTTTTTCCGCCTCCACCGCTCTCTGTCCTGTTTGTGTGTTGTGCACACTGTGCTGAGAATTTCAGCTGTTATTTTTTTTCTCTACTTCAGCTCCTGGACATACTTGCTAGCGAGCGCAGCGTCCGGTACAGGAATATTTTTTTGTACTTTAATCACTGATTAGTGACTAAATATAGACCTGCAGTAGAAACGTATTTAGGAGAATGCTTGTGAATATAAAGCATTACAGAGTACGCTCAGGCAGCCTCCAGTTTTTCAACATAAACACTGATAACACAACAGCAACAATCAGCTGATTTACCTGCAGTCTGTCTCCACAAGCGCAAAGAGGCGGAGCCTGTGAGCTCAGATGGAGCTGAAGAAAGCTTTTCTCCCTGTAACCTCCATTAAAGCTTTACTGGGAAACAGCTGGAGGTCCTTCATCAACCAGCTGATCAGTAAGTGAAGAAAAGAAACTTTGTAGCTGCTCCATCCACCCTGTTTGTTTCACACAGGGAAAACTGCAGTACGGAAGTTAAAATATGCAGATGAACTGTTAATATGAAAAAAGTATTTCTTATCCAGTTACTCGGGTAATCAATGGAATAATCAATAGAATACTCGATTGCTAAAATAATCAGTATTTGCAGCCCTAATGAAATTTGCAACATACTATAAGCCAATGCGTCACCTTCTCACATAGGAGCAACAGGATTCAGGTGATAGAGCGATTGTTTTAAGTAAAGTTTATGAAGACAGGATTAATAGAGCACACAGAACTTCAAATAAAAGGGGTTCTTTATTCTCAAAAAGAATGATTTTCTCTGGAGTGAAAAATAAAGAAAACAGTTCAAGCTATGGAGCAAAAATAGTCTCTTATACCGCAAATAGTCATATAATACTAGTATGAAACTTCTAAGAAGCAACTGTTTCAACAAAATGGCGCATGAACAGCACTCTTAGCTTTCAACAGAGTTGTTGCAACGCAGCTAAAACACTCGGAAAAAACAGTACATAACAAACGGCGGTGGCACTTCAAAGATCTGGATTCTTCACTCAAGTGGCCATAAAGTCGTCTTCTTCAACCAGTTTGGCTCAAAACAAAATGTCCTCCTCTTCTGTTTTCTCTCAGTTAGCAGCCAGGGTACGTAACTAAGAGGTTTTTTTCAACTTCCCGTACTTTTGACCTCTGTTACAATAGCACCACTTACTGACAAAAGCAAGAATTACAACCAGTACATGAAATAAAAGCAAAACGGGGTTTACAAAACATATTTTACAGGTACCCATTTTTCACCTGGTTACATTCTCCCCTCGCTTAACCGTCAACGTCCTCGGTGACAAGTAACTGCTTTTACTTCTTTTAAAGCTTCTCTGAAAAACACAGAACCTAAGCTGGCAATAATCTGTGAAACCATGATGAGCTTAGTTCTGGTTCCAACACTGACCTGGGTTCGTGATGTGGATTTGTGTGTTTCCCTGCATTCACCCTTTTACTCCTGCGGGGAGCAGGTATGGGAGCTGTCTAACACAAGGAGGAGACACTCGTACCTCACAGGGTTGGTCAGTAGTGCATAGTTCAGTGTCAACATGGTCAGTCTCTACCTGTTCAATCACGGAGGTTCACCTCTGAAATCAGCTGAGAGTCCGCTTTCTTCTGAACACTCTCACCAACAGAACAGAGTTCTACATCTGCACACGGGGTCAGGTTAAAAGAAACCTCTTCAATGATTATATCCCCCTCATACTCATCACATGAGTCAGTGGTTGGTTCTGCAGTCTCCGTCTGGTTGGTCACAGTCTTTTCAATGTGTTTCTCGCTCAAATCTGGAGGATTAACACATGACCTAAGGTCAGCCCTATTTACTCTTTAATAGGTCCTCTCTACGGGTTGTACGTGCAAGTCGTACCTATATGTCTATAAGTTGGTAAACAACTGGACTCCATGCATCCTGAATTTTGTTACGACCAGCTGGTCTGTGTCTCAGGTAAACATACTCTCCAACTTCAACTGAAGGACAGTATACTCTGTGATCATGCTGAGCATGCATTTTGCTGCTTTCTGCTCTGCATATTCTTTTGCTTTTGCATGTGCCTCTTGAGTCTTTGCTGGTGCACAGCAAGCCAATCCAGATTTTTATCCTTGTGACTGCATTTGCGAGCAATGCATCAACAGGAAGATGTGGATCTACCCCATAGAGCAAGAAATAAGGGGAATATCCTGTAGTCGCGTGTGGAGTAACATTATACGCATAAATCAGCTCAGGTAAATGTCAGCCAACGTTTCTTTTTGTCAGGTGGAAGTGTGCGCAACAGTTCATGCAGCGTGCGGTTAAAACGCTCACACTGTGCATTTCCTGTCGGATGATGGGGTTGTACGTGTTTTTTTCACACCATACATTTTACAACTCAGCGATAACTTCTGATTCAAAGTTACGGCCCTGATCTGAATGGAGACGTTCAGGTACACCGTACTTCATAAACCACTCCTTTAAGAGGACTTTGGCTGTGGTCTCTGCTTTTTGGTCACGTGTGGGAAACGCCTGAGTAAACTTGGTAAACACATCAGTTGACTAAAGTTCTCACGACCGTCTGAAGCTGGTTCAAGGAGAGTAAAATCTACTGCCACAACTTCTAAAGGTCGTGTTGCCAAAAATGATTTCATTGGAGGGTGAATCTTTGGATTGGGCATTTTTGTGAGAACACAACGCTGACAATTTTTGACCCAGTGTTAAATCTTTGTGCATCCCTACCCAAATGCTCTCTGTCTCAACACTGTAATGTCCTCTCTATCCCCTGATGTCCCATAGAGTCATGGACACTCTTCATAACAGCAGTTTGTAAACAACCTGGAACAAGCAACTGAAACACTCCCCAAAATGATCATCATTCACCACTCGATACACCAATCCACACGCATCTTAATGTGTTTCCATTGTTTCAACAATGACTTGACTGCGACAGAAGGTTCTTCCTTTCTTGTGAACTTGGTGGGCTGTCTCGATCCAAAAACTGTTTTAGAACACTAATCACTGGGTCTTGACATTGAAATGTTTGCAGCTCTTCCTTGGAATAGCCTGGAAGAGTTGGTGTAGCCTCTTTAGCATGTGACTCACACTTTCCATTTTCCACAGCCCTGATCTGGTTCAGCTGACAGCATTTGAGCCCAGCTGTAACAGTTTGGCAAGAGCAGTGCCTTTACAAATCACATTGCAATTGCAATACAATCATCAAATTCCTCATCGTCAGTTGGTTCTGGCTCCCCTGCTAACGGGTATCGTGACAGTGCATCAGCTGCTGGGTTGCACCGACCTGGCCGGTACTGCACGTCAAAGTCGAAAGCAGCTAACTGCGCTACCCATCTCTGTCAATAGCTCCAAGTTTTGCACTTTTTAGATGACACAAGGGATTATTGTCTGATATAACAGTGAATTTAGAGCCCAGCAAGTAACCCCGAAACTTTTCCACTATTGCCCATTTAAGTGCAAGCAGCTCAAGTTTCATACTGCTGTAGTTTTTATCATTTCGCTCTGCATTTCTTAGCCGTCTACTTGCATATGCAATGACCCGTTTTTTGCACCTTGCTGCTGACACAAGACAGCTCCTAAACCCTGACCACTAGCGTCAGTCTCCAAAATGAAGGGACAAGTGAAATCTGCATAACGAGAACAGGTGCAGTCACAAGCTTTTCTTTCAATGTATCAAATGCGATCTGACTGTTGGTATCCCACAATGCATTTAGTTTTTGACAGCTTTGGCTGTACTGGCAGCTCCCGACATTGATTCACAAGGTCATGCAGTGGGGCTGCGATCTTTGAAAAGCCCTCAACATACCTTCTGTAGTAGCTACATAGCCTAGGAATGATTGGAGCTCCTTAACGGTGCCAGGCATGGCCACTCCTTGACTGCTGCTACCTTGGAGGGATCAGTTGCAATACCCTCGGCAGAAATCTGGTGCCAAGGAATTTTACTTCCTCCTGCAAAAAGTGAATTTTTTCCACTTCACCTTCAATCCTGTGTCTCTCAAACGTTAAGAACTATGTCCAGCCGTTCCAAATGGGACTCAAAGCTTGGCGAGTACACCAAAATGTCATCGAGATAGACTAACATGATGTCAAATATCAAATCGCTCATAGTCGCTTGCATCAACCTTTGAAATGTCGCAGGCCCATTACAGACCCCCATGGGCATGCGCACATACTCAAACAGCCCAAAAGGCGTGGTGAAAGCAGTCTTATGTCTGTCTCATCATCCATAGCCACTTGGTGATACCCACTGGCAGGTCAACTGTGGAGAAGTATTTAGCACCTTTCAAGGCGTCAAAACTCTCATCGATACGAGCAATGGGAATGCGTCTTTCTTGGTTTTGAGATTTCGTTTTCGATAGTCTACACAACAAGCGTATACTGCCGTCACTTTTGCGGACTACCACAACTGGCGAGGCATAAGCGCTTTCACTTTCCTGTATGATTCCTTTTTCAAAAGTTTAGAGATATGTTCTTGTACTTCCTGGTATTGGTTAGGAGGTATACGTCGATATGGTTGGGTGACAGGTACGTCATCAACCAGCTTGATCTCATGTTTCACCTTATCTGTGTGTCCCAGATTTTCATCATCATCTGCAAAAACATCAAGGTAACGGGAAAGCAATGCACAGAGAGCGACACGCTCTTCCTCAGTGCCTCCTATGTCAAGTTTTTCCAAAATGGTTTGCATCTTACTGTCAGTTTGTTCTGTGTGGGAATCAACTGAAACCTGTTCAACATCAGCAGAGATGCGCTGAAAACTTAACTTGGCATGTCTGCTCACTCTCAACAGGATCAACCTCTGAGATCACGCCTAGCCGTGTTCTGGGGCCCAACCACACGTCCTCAGCGGAGAAATTAACAACCTGGAGAGGAAGAATATGGCTGGTGCTCATGACAAGTGTTGGAATAACTGCTAAACCGGGTGGTAGTGGAGTGGTCACTGGTTCAATGATCAACTGAGAGGCTGTATCTGAGGTTTTAGTGTGACCTTTTACAAATACAGTGGACACAGAGGATGCAGGGATACGTACTTTGTTTCTGCCTGCAACCCGAGCTGTCGCTTTTCTCTCAATACAACAGACCTGTATCTGTTGGAAAGCTGTCCTCCACCCAGAGTCTAAGGATCCACCCAAACTCTGCTGTCACCAGTTGTCTGCATCTGTGAATGACATTCATACCAATTATGCATTCTTCAGAAACAATCGGATTCACTGAAGGTTTCAGAACCAAGAAACCACAGTTTGGGATCTTTAAACTCATCTCAACTTCCAGTTCAATATATCCCTGGTAAGGGATGTCAAGTCCATTCGCAGCAGTTATTTTGAGCCAACTATTAGTAGCTAGCATGCTCTCATCACCACCAATATATTTTCTGAAAAACTCATTATTGTACTGACTTGGCTGCCAGTGTCCAGTAAACAATGAGCTGATCTGCCATTAAGTTTTAGATCGACCACTGGACATTTTCCAATAGCACGCTCAAGGATTTGTTCACGTGTGATCTCCAGTTCAGGTGAGTCTATGACATGACCCTGCATTACCCGACTCACTGCAACCAGGGTTTCTCGTTTCCCAACTGACTGGAAACAGAGGAATCATCAGAATTTTTGTGTTTTTTCTGGGGGCATTGTTTGGCAACATGACCAGCAGTTTGGCATTTAGCATATCGGCATTTAAAGCATATCGGCTTACCATCGGAGGTAAATCTTGGACCAGTTCTGGTCTTATTTGGTGTCTGGCGACTAGGGTTTTTGCTCTGAGTAGTCAACTCTTTCACAGCTTAAGTGAGTTCAGTTATCACTTTTCCTTGCTCAGCAAGCACTTTTAGAACATCATCTATGGGAGCTGACTTCTCATTAGGTCTAGTCCCATTAGTGACTTGGTATTGTTCTTTGGGAGTTTCCATCACATTCTCTAGATACCTTTGATTTCCTGTCTCTTTGACTGCACAGCACTGTGCTTCGGCTGTAACATTACTGCACGTCTTCCCTTTAGTTCTAAACACTTTTGTGGTAGGGGCTTGGTCTTCTAAGGACCACAAGTAAGCTTCCTTGCGCACCTCTAAAAGAAGATGCAGGTTTTCCTCTTACATACTTTCACAGTTCTCGTCTTAATGACAGGTCTCTGACGCCCTCAATGAACTGATCTCTCAACACTGTTGTCTCATTACCCACGGAATTAGGATGCTGTTTCCGTACAAAACTAAAGGCCTGAGATAATGTGAAAATTCACGTATGTCTTCCCCCTCTTTTTGTTTACAATTGTAAAAGTTTTGTAAAAGTTGGAAACACTACGTTTATCTCCAAAAGCTTCTTTCAGGTAAACAAACAGGTCTTTTACAACATCACCGTCGGCTTTGCCTAAGCGCACCTCATCCAGACCTGAGCCTCTTAACAGTGACAGCACAAAATCGAACTGTTCAGGGGCAGACCGGTTTCTAGCAGAAATGACCCTTTCTACTTCCTCAATAAACTCATCCACACTCCTCCCATCTTTGTCAGTGTCACCACTAAATGGTGAAATGTGATTTTCCCTGGGTACACAGACATAAGATCTGGTTGGCTTAGTATTTAGTGATGATATGACGGCCCACCATGACTTCTTTTGTTTCTAGCTAACTCACTTAGTTGTTGTAACACCCCAGCTTGTTCAGTGTCATCATTTTGTTCATTACCCTGTCCATCACCCTGTTCCTGTTCATTATTACTCAATGCTAACTGTTGGTCATCCATCTCAACATTTTCGTCATGGTCAGACATGTTCTGGTTATTACTCAGTTCACTTGAGAGTCAATAGAAATTTGTTCAGGAAAGGATAAATTGGTTTAATTCCTGAGTCCACCGGATGCTCCTGGGCTGCTCCAAGACCGCTGCTGGGCGTTTGTCCCTCCCGCCTGGAACGCGCTCTGGTCTGACGATCACCTTGGCTGAAATCCCTCACAGCCACACCAGCACAGACTCTCCAGCACCGTCCTCCACCGATCTCCAAACAGATGCCGCCACACAGACTCGCCACCCAGGTCCAATCAGGTTTAAGCCACTTCTTTGCCACTTCTTCGCCATATAAAAAAAAACACTAATGCTGCGCGCCATACACGTACTAAGAGACCCCACTCCTGGTACCAATATTTGAAGCCGGGATTAATAGAGCACACAGAACTTCAAATAACAGGAGTTCTTTATTCTCAAAAAAGAATTATTTTCTCTGGAGTGAAAAATAAAAGAAAACAGTTCAAGCTATGGAGCAAAAATAGTCTCTTATACCAGGAATGGTCATATAATACTAGTATGAAACTTCTAAGAAGCAACTGTTTCAACAAATGGCGCATGAACAGCACTCTTAGCTTTCAACAGAGTTGTTGCAACGCAGCTAAAACACTCGGAAAAAAACAGTACATAACAAACAGCGGTGGCACTTCAAAGATCTGGATTCTTCACTCATAAAGTGGCCATAAAGTCGTCTTCTTCAACCAGTCTTGGCTCAAAACAAAATGTCCTCCTCTTGTGTTTCTCTCAGTTAGCATGCCAGGGTACGTAACCAAGAGGTTTTTTTCAACTTCCTGTACGTTTAGACCTCTGTGTTACAATAGCACCACTTACTGACAAAAGCAAGAATTACAACCAGTACATGAAATAAAGCAAAACGGGGTTTACAAAACATGTTTTACAGGTACCCATTTTTCACCTGGTTACATTTATTTATTTAGTACTTTTTACACACAAAAAGTAACAAAGCGCTGTACAATAATTAAAACACAATATCAAAAAACTCCAAATAAAACACCATGTTAAAAACATATTAACATTAACATATTAAAAGAAAAAGAATAAAAATAAAGTCAACAGAAAGCCTGGTTAAACAGAAAAGTTTTCAACTGTTTTTTAAGACTCCACAGAGTCAGCTAAATGGAGCTGGAGTGGTAAACAGTTCCAGAGCTTTGACACCACTGCCTGAAAAGCTCTGCCCCTCCCTGGTTCTTAGTCTTTTATGTGAGACAACTAAAAGATTTTGATTTTGTTGTGTGAGAGACTGTTGACTTATGTAAAATGTATCCAGGCATTTGAAATCAATTGTTTTTTTGTTTTTTTTAAAAAGATCGGATTTGTATCGTATCAGCAGATATCCAAATGTAAAATATCGGTATCGGACCTAAAAAAGTGGTATCGTGCCATCCCTAATTGATATAACATCCTGGAAATTGTTTTAATAGCAGTATCATTGTATCTTCTGCTGTTAGTGCTGTGTGCTAGCTTTTAGCTCCTTGAGGATAAAACTGTACTGCATGTTTTCAATAACATTATTTGGTTTTGTGTTTGTCGTTTTTGTCTTGGATTCAGTGACGTTCTTGATGCTGGTGTTTGCTAACTCCTATATCGAGGCTTTGTGTACTTCATTCATATTGTGAACAAAAAGTTTCTCTGCTGGTAGCTAATTGTATAACTGCTATCAAACCACAATAATGTCCGAACAGGGTGGAGTTGAATGCGTCTCATTCACATTTAAAGAGACCGCACCAAAACGAGCTGCTCTAAGACGGGTGTCAGAAAAGGGGTCAAAGTGGGGTCTGTGGAGCTCTAATAATGAGGAATTCAGACCAAAGCATTGCAGTTCTACTTTATATAGACCACAATGAATGATTTACATATGAAAAGGAAGGATTTAAAAGCATGATACGTGTCCCTAAACTGAACAAAGAGATTTTGATTCAACAGTGAAAATTAAATTCAATAAATGTAGGAATCAACATGATATAAGAGTTCATGCTTCAGACACTCTGTCCTGTAGCTGCAGGACAGAGTGTCTCCATCACATGTACATCCAGTTCAGGTACTAGCTACCTCAACTGGTACCTTCAGAAACCTGGAGAAGCTCCTAAACTCCTGATTTATCAAGCTACAACTCGACAGTCTGGAGTTTCAGATCGTTTCAGTGGAAGTCGATCTGGGACTGTCTACACTCTGACCATCAGAGGAGTTCAGGCTGCAGATTCAGGAGTTTATTACTGTCAGTATGGTGGGAGCACACCGTTCACACAGTGATACAACACCGTACAAAAACCTCCCTCAGCTTTAGAGGAACTGATCTGACTCAACAGCTGCACTCAGACTAAAAACAACAGAATATTGAAGAGGGAAAAACTTCAGCTGACTGTGTTTTTGAGATTATTGAAACATATTTATATTTAAAAAGTTACATTTGACTTTTAAACTGATCAGAGTTCAAATGTGATTCTAAACTCTAAAACTGTGAGTCTGACTTTATGATGTGGATACTTTTGGAATCAAACATAGATCAGTTTGTTTGATGTTGACTCTTCAATGAAACCATGTTTTGATCATGTTGTGTGTTTTTTGTGTTGCAGCAAATGTATTTTATGATCACTCGACTGCAGCAGAGAACGTTTCAGTCATGAAGGCGTTCATGTTGATTCTGACAGTAAATGATGGACTCACACTTCTACCATCACTGGACTGAACTAATCAAACATGACTGAGTGGATCTGCTCTCTTCATATACAGCCTACAGTATTTATGCTGATCCATGATGGAACCTTATTTCTAAAGTCCATCCATCCTCTTCCACTGATCCTGCTCAGGGTCGCAGGGGGGCTGGAGCCTATCCCAGCTGTGCTCCCTATACAGGTCACCAGCAGTTACAGGGCCAACACACAGAGGCTACTTCTAAAGTCATTGTAGAGACATGAGTGTGTTCCGACTGCAGCAGAGAACGTTGACTCATTTGTATTTAGCAAAATATGAATTTGAAACTTTCTGTAAAACATTTAATTTAATATTTATTTAACTCTGTTTTTAATGACAGCATAGAAACACTAAAACTTTTGGTTGAAATTGAAATTTTTAAATTGTTGATAAAAAAAAAGAAAATACTTGAAATGTTTATCCACAATGACTATAACACCCATCTCACCCTGTGGGCGGTCTTAGCCCTCCAAGCTCAGCTCCTCTACCAGAGGCCTGGGAGCTTGAGGGTCCTGCAGTATCTTAGCTGTTCCCAGGACTGCGCTCTTCTGGACAGAGATCTTGGATGTCATTCCAGGAATCTGCTGGAGCCACTCTCACGGTTTTGGGGTCACTGCCTCGAGTGTTCCGATTACCACCGGCTGTGGTGGAGGGCTGGCCGGTGTTTTTAAAAACACTTTTAACTGTTAGCAGCTAGCAGTTGACGGCTACTCCAGCCTCAAAATGAAACTATTTGAGATTAAACTTTCCACCCCGGTGCTTTGCACTCTAGTTTACCGGATTTTATACAAGACTTTTCTGAAGTTCTGGCAGAAACTATGCCGAAGTATGACAGTGTTTTAATCCTTGGGGATTTTAATATTCATGTTTGCTGCCCGAATATGCCGCTGACGAACGATTTTTTAAAATCTTGTGGACTCGTTTAATCTCACTCAGTCAGTTAAAGGTTTGACTCATGAACACGGACATACTCTGGACCTTGTGTTGTCTAGTGGCCTGTCTCTTTATAACACAGAAAACTGTGAACCAAATCTTTCTGATCACAAGCCTATAATATTTGAGTGTTCACTTTCAAGCCAACCTGTGAAACCTGACATACCTTTACGTCAGTCTCGCATTGTCACCCCAGCTACTGCTGATCGGTTTTCCTCTTCTTATCAAATTAGTAACCATGCCATGCTTTTTGATGGGTCTTCCCACTGAAACACTGACGACCTACTTTCCCTGTTCAATTCAGTTTGTTTGGAAATCCTTGACTCCATTGCTCTTCTCATAACTGGGACTCAAAAAGTTAAAACCGAGCCTTGGTTAAATAGTGCTACCAGAGAAATCAGACCACATATTTTATTTAAAGTTATTAAGTCTGCTCTCAATCCTCCTGATGCTCCCTCTTTTGTAGCGTCCACAGAGATGTGTGAATATTTCCTGAGATTCTTTGTTGACAGGGTTGCTAATATGAGGTCTAATATCATCCCTCCTGTCATTGACTCATTTGTTCACCCATCTACTTCTGCCATTTTTGACCACTTTGAGCCCGTTTCCCTCTCTTTATTGAACCACATAGTCTGCCACTTGAATCCCACGAGCTGTCCCGTAGATATTATTCCATCTCGACTACTAAAAATGTCTTTCATACTGTGGGAACAAGTGTCTTCATTATCATAAATAGTAGTCTAATTTCTGGTCACGTCCCTGCTAACCTTAAACATGCTGTAGTGGAACCTATCCTTAAAAAACAACATCTCAACCCTACAGTCTTATCCAATCTCCAAACTACCGTTCCTCTCTAAGGTCCTGGAAAAAGTTGTTTTTCTTCAGCTCCAGACTTTTTTAGATCAAAACAATATTACTGAAGTATATCAATCTGGGTTTAAAATTCACCACAGCACTGAAACCGCTCTTTTAAAAGTACTGAATGACCTCCTAACTACTACTGACTTGGGGGATTCAGTAATGTTAGGACTCTTGGACTTCACTGCTGCCTTTGATATAGTAGATCATAGTATCCTAATATCTAGATTTGAACATTATGTGGGAATCAGAGGAACAGCACTTGAATCGTTTAAATCTTACTTAACCAAAAGAAACTTTTGCAGTTAGACTGGGGACTATATCTTCCTTAAAAAGCCTGCTTACCCGTGGGGTCCCCCAGGGGTCCATTCTTGGCCCACTTTTTTTCAATCTACATGCTCCCCTTGGGCTCAATTTTTAAGAAACATGGCATACAGTATCATTGCTATGCTGATGATTCCCAGATCTACTTGCCACTGAAACGCAGTTCTGTGAGTCCATTAAAGTCTTTGCTGATTTGTTTAGAGGATATCAAGTTATGGATGGCTTCAAATTTTTTAGCTTGAATGACCAAAATACAGAGATTGTTGTGTTTGGTGCCCCTGACCTCCATGATCTCGGCCCTCTAAAGCCTTTCAATAAACTCTTTGCAAGAAATCTAGGAGTGATTTTTGACAGCAAATTGACCTTTGAGAAGCAAATCAATGCTGTCTTCAAATCGAGCATCTTTCATCTCCGACTTCTCGCAAAGGTGAAAACCTTTCTCGCCTTTGGGGACTTTGAGAGAGCGATCCACGCCTTTATCTCATTATCTCGACTATTGTAATAGCCTCTATTCAGGTGTCAGTCAATTGCACCTTCATCGATTACAATTGGTCCAACACGCAGCAGCACGTGTACTGACTGGAACTCGCAAACTGGACCATATATCTCCAATTTTGGCTTCTCTACAGTGGCTCCCAGTGAGTTTTAGAATCAATTTTAAAATTGACTTGTTTTAAAAGCTTTGCATGGCTTAGCAACCCTCTTACCCTCTCCGACCTCTTATGCCTACACGTTCCTACTAGGGCTTTGAGGTCTGCCGAGCTAATGCTCCTTTCAATCCCGAGGTCAAGACTGAAATACAGAGGAGATCGGGCTTTCGCACTTGCTGCCCCCAAAATTATTGAATACATTTCCCTCGTCACATCAAGACCTCCCCAACAGCTGAGATTTTTAAAACTCGGTTGAAATTCACTTTTATTTCATGGCTTTTACGAAGTCCTGATATGTTATTTTAACTATTTTAGGTTTTCATATAAATTGATGCTTGTGTTATATTATGTTTTTTTTTTTATGTACTGTGTGGCTTTTGTACAGCACTTTGGTCAACTTTTGTTGTTTTTAAAAAAGTGCTTTAGAAATAAATTTGACTTGACTACAACGGGGACCACTGTTACCCTTCATCTTCCTCGTCCTCTCAAGCTCCTCTCTGAGTCCTTGGTATTTATCGAGCTCCTCTTGTTCCTTCTTTTCGATGTTGCCATCACTTGGTATCACAGCATCTATCACTACTATATATAGGTTGTATTTATATGTATATATATTTGTTCATAGTTCAGATTGACTCTGACAGTAAATGATGGACTCACACTTCTACCATCACTGGATTGAACTAATGAAACCTGACTGAGTGGATCTGCTCTCTTCATATACAGCCTACAGTATTTATGCTGATCCATGATGGAATCTTACACATTGTTACTAAAATGATCATAAAGATTGATTTCAGTGTTTGACTGGATTTACTACAGTCACTGTTTCCATTCAGACCCCATCATGAAGTCACTTTAATGTGAACAAAGATGAAGATCAACTGTGTTTATTATGAAGGTGTCTCAGCCTGCAGATGGTAAAAAGACCTCAGATGGAATCAGAATTTCTTTGAATGAATCTTTATTGTATCAAACAGTGAAATGATGAACATTACAAAACAAAGATCAGAGACAGAAACACCTGCAGTAACAGGAGAACCAGGATCAGAGTCCCAGTGAGTCAGCTCAGGACTGGGAACACTGGTCTCTCCTCAGTGTGTGTGAGAGTGGAGTCTGGGAGCCCTGGGTGGCCTCACAGGTCACAGAGCCCACCTTCTCCCACTGGGCTGCAGGGAGCCTCAGGGTGCTGCTCCAGCTGTAGAGACCGTCCTTCTGCAGCACCCCGGGACTGCTGCTCTCCTCCCAGCTGCTGCTGCTGCTGCTGCTCCCGTCCACCTTCCAGGACAGACTCCAGTCTGAGGGGAAGCCCTTGTTGGCCAGGCACATGAGCGTGGCCTTCCCCTGCTGCAGCTCCTCTCTGGAGGGGGGCAGTACCGTCAGGGTGGGCCGCACATCACCTAGGAGACACCATTCAGATTAGAGGACAGAGCGCACACAGTAACACCTTCACTGTGTGAGAGTGGATTTCCTCTTTAAGGAGTTTCTGACAGATGTTTTCTGCTCCATCATTCACACAGTTTCACTTCCCTTTAAGAAACCTCTCATGCTCATCAGCACAGACTGTCCTCATAGACCTGAAACTCAGCAAACTGCACCAAAATGTCACACAGCACTTCAATGATTATCTTCAGCATAAAGTTCAATTCAATGGTAGTTTAATTATGTGCATGTCTACAAACATAATTACAATGAAAAGCATCAAAGAGCAGCAGCTGATCATTTCACTGTAAACACATGATCTGCTCACACTGAGAACATTTAAACATCAGCCACACATAAAAAGGCAAAAAGTGTCAGAAAAATGGAAATTCAACCTGAGCTTAAAGACAGATTATGATCTATTATTTAACATTTGAGCCAAACTTACTTCCCACCTCCAGACTGGTTCCTCCACCAAACGTCCTCCACAGTGATACAAACTGACGGAGCCGTCACACAAAACCTCTGAGTGCAGAGACACGGCTCTCTGACAAAACCTCAGCTATGTTTCACTCAATTATATTTAGATTTGGTTTGATGGATTAATACTTGGTATGACATTTTACTTGATGATTACAATTTACATACAAAACTCTATTTGACCATGGTGGAAAATACTGAGCAATATTTAAAATGTATACTGTTTGAGTTTGTAGAGCTGAATCTAAGCTCTTAAAAATATATTATTGTTCTTCAAATATCAAATACACAAAAATATTTGACTTACTTCCAAACTCCAGCCTGGTTCCTCCACCAAACGTGTACCACAGTGATACAAACTGCCTGAGCCGCCGTACAAAAACCTCTGAGTGCAGAGACACGGTTCTGTTGACTCTGACAGAAACAGTCTCAGTCTGTAAAACACAGCTGATTCACAGGAACATTAAAACAAAGAAAAATATTCATTTCCTTTGATGTTCAAATTTCGTTTGTACACGTGAAAAAATTAACAATTTTCTTCATGTAAAAACAATCCAAATGTTCTTTAAACAAACTTCAAAGGGGACACTGTGACAGATAGAAACAATGATCATTAATATTCCTGATGAATCCTGTGATAAAGTGATTGATCCATGGAGAAACATCATCATCACTGTAATCCAGGGCTGTGTTCATGTAGTCCTTTTTCTTTTTTTAAGGAAGGTTCCTGACTGAGAGAAGTGGCCCTGAAGTATCTGCGTGGCAGCCTTAATGAGAGCTGTTTGAATTCTCCAAATGCTCAAGAAAAGAGCTTCAATGCTTCCTTGCTTCCTCCTTCAGCAGAGGAGACACAGGACCATCCTTTATGAAAGCAGAGGAGAAAATGCGTCCTCATAGCCACACACCGTCCAACCATTCATGAAAGCTATCAACAACACTGACAAAGTGGTGGCACATCATGTAACATCATGTAACTCTTCATTAGAACTGCATTTTCCATTTCATGCTATAACCTGCTGCAGTGTTTAGAACCTTCAACCAAAGGCGGGTAAACCCAGAGATGAACGCTGAACATCGCACTGCTGGATGAACATGTGCTTGTTGTCCAGGTGTTATTTGTAAGATTTAGTGCTGTTTATATAAACACCACTACAATCCAATTATGATATTTGTTAACTGAACAAAGTGTGTTTCAGATTATAATCCAGTTGCATGAGTGATGTCTTTGAATTGTACTGCAGTCTTTAGGATTAACATGGAAATGATATTTACTTTGGATCAGCTGAGATCAGTTGACGGACGGAGGAAACTTTACTCTTTTAAACCCTTTAAAATCAAAACGACCCCCTATGAGCAGCACTTGGTGACAGTGGGAAGGAAAAACTCCTTTAACAGGAGAAACCTCCATCAGAACCAGGCTCAGGGAGGGGGGGGGGGTCATCTGCTGTGAGGGGGCTGAGACACGTGTTGTAGTCAAGACCAACTAACCTGAGACCGAGACAAGACCAAGACCGTTAGGGACCAAGACTGAGTCAAGGCCAAGATCAGTGCCCCACCCTACATGACACAATAAAATGTGAATCATGATCAAAATCACTTCTCAAATTGATCTGAAAGATCCACATTCTCATAAAAACACCTGGATATTAAACACTCAGAGCTGAAATAAATATAACTATTTTTGGGTGACTTCCATCATTTATGACAGAATGTAAAACAATTATTCATAGTTCATCACAATAGTCTTTTTTTTTCTCTGCGTTTCATAAACAATACATAAGTTATGTTTGTTTTAAACCAACAACAATCTTTGTAAACCGTGCTATTTCAAAACCAAAAAGCTAAATGTGTAAAACTGAAAATATGGCAAACAATCATCGACAGTAAGAACTAAAGCCACAAAGCTCTTATACAGATTAAAGGTGCAGTATGTAACTTTTATTTAAAAAATCTGGTTTTTTCATATTTATTAAAACTGTCACGATGTTGCGACGGTATGAGACCAATATTCTGTGAAAAAAATCGACAAAAAACGGCCAATCAGTGCCAGAAGGAGGGTCTTAGCACTCTCAAATACTCCTCGTACGTACTGCTCAATGTACTAATGGCGGAGAAACCTTTTTTCTGCCGTCATTGGTAGCCGTGCTAACTACAAGGTTCTAGCCAGACTTTTTTCAACCAGCACTAATTCTAATTAGTAAGCTAATGCTAACCGCTAAATGCATGTCCTGCTTGTTAATTGAGTGACGGGGCCTATGTATGTAACCAGAAAGCACCTCTGAAGCCTAGGCATTAATCACAGTCTTTGTGAACGTGTTGTTACATTTCTTGAGGTACATGTCAGGATAGGTTCAGAGAGGATTTTTCGGTTATGTATGTAGGACCGATGCAGAGCTCTAAATCAGGCCTTATTGATAGAATGATCATTTTTGCATATAATCCAGAAGAGTTACACTTATATATCATGCATTTAATGTGTCCCAGAGTGCCGTTTCCTTTTGCTAATAGGTTTACAGAAATCATGTAAAAAGCATATACAACAAAAGCATAATCCAGATGTTTTAATGATCAGGTTGAAAAAAGCATTGTTCTAATATCAGCCACCATGTTGTGAACGTAAACTATCACATTTTTAATGCATATGTAACCAGCGCCGCTCTGCCTCTGAACTTTAGGCTGCAGCAACCTCTCTGCGTTGTGTTGCGAGAAAAGAACTGAAACAAAAAAAACAGTACAGCAACTTTGATGTCAAGCCTCCTCATGCACACCTTTAAGAGAGAGAGAGGACCAACAAACTGCATGAGAAACGGCCTGCATGCTCCTGCGGCCTAGCTGAAGATCGGCACACTAGCATGTCACATTAAAGGGCTGTACTCGACAGAAACAATGGCTTACATTAAAAACATCTAACAACATTACAACGTGGTCTGTGAGTATAACGAGCAGGCTTTGAGATGTTTTTTAACACTTTTACTGTATTTACCGTGTCCATAATCAGGAGCACGAGCGTAACCCTACCTCTCCTCAGCAGCGCCTCCAGCCAACTGAGGACGAGGCGCGAAACCTCAGGAAGTGACACGTACAGGAAGTCACAGGTCACACACAAAAAAAATAAAAGCTCCCAAAATAAAAAAACAGAAAACAATTACATACATATATATGAAAAATAACAACAAAACCAAATAAGAGGATGGATTCTTGGTGGAATATATAAAAAAACTTAACATTTTAAATACACACGCTACATCCACCCGTCCTTGATTTCACCAAAATCCAGACCAAACAGTCTCCGGTTACCTGACGTGGGATTTAAACTCTGAGGCCTAAGCTCTAGTCTCAGCTGTATAAGCCACCTATGAAATAGGTTCAGAAAGAGCACAAGGGTGATCAAGCCTGAGCCTTTCTTAGATTGATATGATGCCGTTTACACCACACAGTCCCAGCCACTTTTCCATAATAACATTGTCCCATCAAAAAAACATACAGGATCTCTGGGCATCTGGATTGGTTTTTAAAACAGTGTAAGAAGAGACTGAGATCTTCTACTAACAGAGTTTGTCAACTGTCTCAAATCAAAAGGCCTTTGAACCATAGACTCTATGAGTCAATTAACCCTCTTACTAACTCTACCAGCTTGTGTCGTGATCACATCCCCTGGATCTGCTGGCAGTTTTACTCATGGGTTTGTGTCAGTGACTGGAGCTGTGAGTATTGACTTGGTCTGTGTGCCATCACTTGTGTCTGACTGTTCTGTCTGAACATCTGAGGTCTCTAGCAGTGACTCTAATGGAGATGGGTTGTGTAGGTCTGGTTCTGCCACCAAGCTGCCCAGGTCAGTGTCTCTCTCAGAGTAGTTCTCTCCTTTGGTGGAACACTGAGTTGAACCATTTGCAGAAATCCCTCCAGTACCCTGACTTGACTGATCCAGTCCTGAGAGTCCCTCACTCAGAGTCTCCTGACTGTCATCATCAGCCGAGTTAATCCAAGCACTTACCCTGTCCTCTGCATCCTCCTCAACCAGGGAATCCAAGCAGTCTGATGTACATGACCCCTCCTCCGATCCAACGTCACACATTTCAGCTGTAACCACAGGCAGGAAGCTGATATCCAGGACTAGGTTGCGATGCATCACCTTTATATTGCCTTTATCGTCCGCCAGCTTGTATGTGTGAGTTTGTACATTCCTGTCCTTGACTGTGTACACTGTTGCGTCCCACCTGTCAGCGAGTTTCTTCTGTCCTCTTTCACCCTTGTTTGCAATGAGCACTCTGTCTCCTATGTTCAGGTAAGTACCCTTTACTTTTTTGTTGTATCCTTTTGCCTGTTTGTCTTGTTCCTTAATAGCATGTGCTTGAGCTATCCTAGCTGCCTCATGAAGATGCGACATGAGTGTTCTCACATAGCTTTTGTTATCGACAACTGCAGGATCACAAAACACTTGTCTGAACATCACATCAACAGGGAGCCTTGGGATGCGGCCAAACATAAGTTGGAATGGGGCAAAACCAGTGGTCTCATGCATGGTTGCATTGTATGCGAACGTCAGAGTCTGTATTTGTTGAGGCCACTTGTGTTTCTCTTGGAGGGGCAAAGATCTGAGCATGTTACCAAGTGTCCTATTAAACCTCTCAGTCCCTCCATTTCCCATGGGGTGATATGCTGTGGTGTGTGATTTGGAAACTCCTGATAGTCGGAGCAGTTCTGCTATCAGTTCACTTTCAAAATTCGCCCCCTGATCGGAGTGAATCCGTTCAGGAAACCCATATACACAGAAGACATGATCCCATAGTTTCTTTGCCACCTGTTTTGCAGTCTGGTTTGTGCAAGGAAAAGCATGAGCTAACTTAGTGAAATGATCTGTAAGGACAAGAACATCCACTGAGTGCTGCTTGCTATCCTCTGCGCTCCAAAAATCCAAACACACCAGCTCCATAGGGGCAGAGGTTCTGATGCTCTCCAGTGAGGCTCGAGCAGACGGTTCTGGTGTTTTGGCTAGGATGCACCTCTGACAGAATTTGACATACTCTTTTATGTCAGACTTCATCTTTGGCCAAAAGAATTGCTGTCTTGCCAGGTGCAGAGTCCTTGTCCGCCCTTGATGTCCTGCAATGTTGTGAACACCATGCAGTGCCTTCCCTTTAAGACTCTCAGGCAAAACAAACTGATGTGTCTTTTGTTTGCTAATCGGGTCTTTCGTAATCCGATAGAGGATTCCATTCTGGATTTTGAGCCTCTCCCACTGTTTGAACAGCACCATAGTTTTTGCATCAAATCCTGCCCTTTCATGCCTGGAAGGTCGCCTCCTTCTGGTGACAAATGGTATGATTTTAGAGACAGTGGGGTCAAGCTCCTGGCTGCGCTGGAGTTCCTCTAACGTGAACGCAGGAAGAGTATCCTGCCCTGGGAGCAACAGATCTTGAACTGACTGGATCAGTTCCACAGCTCTTGTCTCAGCAGACAGGACCCACTCATCATGCATATCTAAGATCGCCTTGGCATCAATGGCTTCACACCGGGGCTGGGAATTGTCAAGCTGTCGTTCCATAGCACGGCAAGCTGACTTGCGTACTCTCCGACCCTGGACCTTTAAGCGGAAGGTGTTTTGAACACCATCAGAGCTGATAGTCTCAGACTCAGCAAGAAGGTGACTATACTGCTCAGTGATCAGCCGATGGCTGACTGTTGTTGCAA
The DNA here is from genome assembly GCF_007364275.1 of Archocentrus centrarchus. Lineage (NCBI taxonomy): Eukaryota > Metazoa > Chordata > Actinopteri > Cichliformes > Cichlidae > Archocentrus > Archocentrus centrarchus. The sequence continues at coordinate 1,409,739 of NC_044347.1, forward strand.
ACGGGTCTCTACTGAGAGCATCAGCAACAATATTCTTGGTGCCAGGATGTGTGAGAACAACACAGTTCAACAGTCTCTCTTTCAGATTAAACAGAGCTGCATTACACTTATCTGTCCAATCAGAAGGCTTCAGCTTTCTGTATACACCTGCATTGGTACTCATTTTGACTCTCCCTCTCCTTTTTTGTCCAGCAGTGAGGGAAAACAGTGGCTTAGCTATGGAAGAGCAGCTAGGAATTAAATGCTGATAATAGAATACCATTCCCAGGAATGATTTGATCCTCCTCACTGATGGTGTGCAGCCATCGTCTTCCATCAGGTCAGTCTTTGTCATCTTTGCTATGACCTCAACTTTTGTTGGATCCACAGCCACTCCATTACCATCTATGATGTGACCCAGGAATTTGACTGAAGATTGCATCAGATGGCATTTCTTGGGACTCAGTTTGAGGTTATGGAGGCGCAGCCGTTGAAACACAGTCTCCAACCGCTCCAAAACCTCCTCCTCTGTTCGAGCAAACACAAGCAGATCATCAAGATAGCACAATAGACTGCTGAAGTTCAGATCCCCAAATATACCGAGCATCATTCGCATGAATGATGCAGGGCTATTACAGAGACCTTGAGGCATTCTGTTGTACTCATACAATCCCATTGGGGTTGTGAATGCTGTGTATTTCTTATCTTCCTCGGCCATAGGAATGTTATAAAACCCTGAGGTCAGGTCCATGGTACTGAAGAAGATGTTTCCACCCAGAGCAGCAAGACAGTCGGACTGGTGCGGCAGTGGGTGTGCATCCTTGAGAGTCCTTGCATTCAGCCACCGGAAATCAGTGCAGATTCTCAAACCGCCATCCTTTTTCCACACTAACACCAGTGGTGAAGCATACTCACTCACTGACTTCCTTATGATTTCCTGTTCCTCCATCTCAGACAAAACTTGTCGCAACTTTTGATAATGCGCTGGCGGCACTCTGCGATAGGGGATGCGAAATGGTCTCTCATCAGTGAGCCTGATGCGATGTACAAAGCCCCTAGCCTCTCCACAGTCTATTGTGTGCTTGGAGAAAATGTCATTGTAGCTTTCGAGCAGTTTGACCAACCTTTCCTTCCCCTCTGGACCAGCATGGCACAAAGCAATGTCAATTTCACTAAGTCCAATCTGTTCTAGTCTCTGTTTGAGATCTGTGGGCTTGGTGTTATCACTCCTCTCCTCCTCCTCAAATTTTGCAGGTTGACACATGCCCTGGAAAACACCAGAATCCTCCACAGCAACACAAGGGGATACATCAGCCAGCTTTGTGTTTCTCTTTAGAGTGATGGACTTGTTTGATAGGTTGGTGACTTTCATGGGAACCCGTCTATCGCCCCACAATGGTGTGATGATGCGGCCAACCATTATATTACGTGGACTTGGATGAGGTGGGTTCAATAATCATTGTACTTCCTGGTGACATAGGGACCTTATTTGGTAGCTTACCCCAAACTAGATGTTCCTGTCTTGCTAACAGGGTGACTGACTGCTGGAGCTTGACTGTGCCAATCTTGTCTGGGAGTTCCTCACCCTTCCAACGAGATGAGTTGGCCATGAAGTCAAGGAACTGCTCACACTCTGGAGTGAGATTGCCATTAGAGACTAGGTGCCAACAGTCACTGGTTACTTTCAGTTGACGCATAAGAAACCTGATGACATTTATGCCTATGATTAAATCATCTCGTTGACCTGGCACTACAAGGATGGGAACCATACAGGTCTCACCATACAGTTTCATTTCAACCTCATACATGCATTTGGGCTTACTGAGTGCACCACCACAGCCTACCAGCACAATTTCTTGAGTCAAAGGAGTGGGTTCAGGCAACATACTCTCACTCAACATCCTGTGCTCTGTTTGCTCACTGAGTGTGCAGGCCATGGAGCCAGAGTCAAGCATGCCCTGCACATGGTGTTTGTTGTTAATACTGACGGGTGTGTTAAACAGCTCATCAAAAGGGCCGACTCTCTGTGTATTTTGCACTTTAGCACCAATCGGCACTGCTGCACATGCTTTTATGTAGTGCTGTTCAATATTGTCACTGCTGAGGGTTTCTTCATCTGTGCCCACACATCCCCTCACCCAATGCGGGCCAGCTAGTTTAACGGCTAGGGGCCTGGGGTTTGGGAGGTAGGATGCCTTTGAACAATCGGGCGATGAGGGCAGTTTCTTTTAATATGGCCTGGCTCAAAGCACGCTAGGCATAGGTGTTAGAGTGGAATGTTCTGAGGACTGGCACACTCTGCAGGATCGGTGGTGAATTTGACCAGAGGGTATTTGCTTGTCTATAGCCTGGCTGTTTTGTGAGAGAGCACGGTCAAAAACGCTAACTAGCATTTTCAGGCAACTGTCATTACAAGGAGTCTTGACTGTCTCAGTCACAGCCTGCACTTGTGTCTCCCCTGGATGCACTGGTGTTGTTAGACCATCAACTGCAGATACCTGGACATTAGACTTAACTGGTGTCGGGGACTTAGATTCAGAAATGGTAAATGGTAAATGGACTAGTTCTTATATAGCGCTTCTCTACTCAGTATGAGCACTCAAAGCGCTTATACAACCTGTTTGCATTCACCCATGCACTCCCATTCATACAAGCACTTCCATTTTTATAAAGCTAAGTGCTTTTAATTAACTAACATTCACACGCATTCATACTCCGACAGAACGGTCGGAGAGCAACTTGGGGTTAAGTATCTTGCCCAAGGATACATTGGCATGTAGCCTGGAGTAGCCAGGATTCGAACCGCTGACCTTCCGATCAGTAGGTGACCTGCTCTACCTACTGAGCTACAGCCACCCCAAACTCAGCAAGCATGTGTTCCTTCATCTCAAGCTGGTAGCGATTCACGTGCTCCTGAATCTCACTGACTGTCCACTTATCTGGGGCTTTAAGCTTCAGAATAGCAGCAAGGGTGGGATCAGGACAGTGCTTTACAAACATCATGGCTGCCTCCTGGCATGGATCCTCTATGCGTCGTCCGAGCCTTATTAAACCCTCCTCTGCTGAATCAACTGCCTTATTCAGTCTGACCCAATATTCTACAGGGGTTTCTCCTGGGATTGGAACTGTGCTGTAGAAATCAGCCATGGGCATGCATGGATAGGTCATGTCACTAAAATGTTGCCTGAGTATGTCATAGATGACATCTGGATTCTCCTGAGGTTTTAATGATGGACTGCTTCTTAGAGTTATCCTTACAATGTCTTTAGCTTTACCCATTAACTTGAACATCAGCTCTGGGTATTGTTCCTGAAGAGGCACACCTCGTTTCTTGAAATACATTCTCACTGACTCCTCCCACTCACAGACCATATGCTTATCTGACCCATCTCCTCTGAAGATTGGGGGTTCTCTCACATCTGACTGGAGAACTAGCTTCACCCCACTCAGGTTAAGGTAAGTGGGCTCACTGGGTAACTGGCTCACACTGCTCTGAGCTTGTGTGCCTCTGTTCTCCCTTTCCCCACATTCCTCCTTTAACTGATCCCGAATGGTCTGCCCTACCTGTTGAGCACTTTGGGTTATCAAGTCATTTAATGCTGGGTCAGCCATGGCTGTGGGGTCAGAGAATGATTTGTCTTTACCACTACTACAAGGTGTACGCCCAAGTATACGAGTGGAACAGAAAGCTGGGGAACCTGCACTATGAACTGGTGTAGCAGGCAACCGTTCAATTAACCTCCCTCTTCCTATGGCAATGTTGGGACAGACAGTTGGAGCTTCTCCCTCATCCATTTTATGAATCACATATATCACTTTGCACTATATGTACACTGCAAAAAAAATGAAATACACCTCAAAAATAGAAAACACAAAACTACTGCACAAAACACAGCGTATGAACTGTTCTGGGACTCTTAGCACTCATAACCACACACAGACATCAACTTAAATATATCTGTGACAGCAATCTCTGGTGACCAATGTGATGTTGATTCACAGCTCCAGGAAACACAATGAACCAATCTGAAGCAATGTGGATCCGGGTCATGGCACCACTGTAACCGGCGCCGCTCTGCCTCTGAACTTTAGGCTGCAGCGACCTCTCTGCGTTGTGTTGTGAGAAAAGAACTGAAGGAGTCGTCTGCCTTTCAGCCAGCTGATACAGTTTTATTCTCCCAAAGTTGTCTGTTTGAATAAACAAAAAAAACAGTACAGCAACTTTGATGTCAAGCCTCCTCATGCACACCTCTCCTCAGCAACGCCTCCAGCCAACTTGTTAGGTGTGTGCTTTTGTAACACATCTCATTAACTTTATAAAATACTCAAAAATATATATGAACATAGACAATAAACAAAAAAAAAATGCATGGCATCGTGATCATATCATAACAATTGCTCAATAAAACAATTCTACTTAGGGAGAACTAATCTTTAACCCACCAGTGGCAATTTTATAAATACTATTTTTGAAGAATGAATAAACAGTGAATATGAACATTAATAATTACATATTAAGTGCAAAAAGATCAGAAAATTAACAAAATAACCAAATATACATACAGAGGTGTGAAAAAGTGTTTGCCCCCTGCCTCATTTCCTGTTTTTTTGCATGTTTGTCACACTTAAGTGTTTCGGAACATCAAACCAATTTAAACAATAGTCAAGGACAACACAAGTAAACACAAAATGCAAGTTGTAAATGAAGGTGTTTATTAGTAAAGGTGAAAAAAATCCAAACCATCATGGCCCTGTGTGAAAAAGTGATTGCCCCCTAAACCTAATAACTGGTTGGGCCACCCTTAGCAGCAACAACTGCAACCAAGCGTCTGCGATAACTTGCAATGAGGCTTTTACAGCGTTCTGGAGGAATTTTGGCCCACTCATCTTTGCAGAATTGTCCTAATTCAGTTACATTAGAGGGTTTTCGAGCATGAACGGCCTTTTTAAGGTCATACCACAACATCTCAATAGGATTCAGGTCAGGACTTTGGCTAGGCCACTCCAAAGTCTTCATTTTGTTTTTCTTCAGCCATTCAGTGGTGGACTTGCTGGTGTGTTTAGGATCATTGTCCTGCTGCAGAACCCAAGTACGTTTAAACTTGAGTACACGAACAGATGGTCTGACATTCTCCCTCAGGATCTCTTGGTAGACAGCAGAATTCATAGTTCCATTTATCACAGCAAGTCTTCCAGGTCCTGACGCAGCAAAACAGCCCCAGACCATGACACTACCACCACCATATTTTACTGTTGGTATAATGTTCTTTTTCTGAAATGCAGTGTTCCTTTTACGCCAGATGTAATGGGACACACACCTTCCAAAGAGTTCCACTTTTGTCTCATCGGTCCACAGAATGTTGTCCCAAAAGTCTTGGGGATCATCAAGATGCGTTTTGGAAAAATTGAGACGAGCTTTAATGTTCTTTTTGCTCAACAGTGGTTTTCTTCTTGGAACTCTGCCATGCAGGCCATTTTTGCTCAGTCTTTTTCTGATGGTGGAGGCATGAACGCTGACCTTAACTGACGCAAGTGAGGCCTGCAGTTCTTTGGACGTTGTTGTGGGGTCTTTTGTGACCTCTTGGATGAGTCGTCGCTGCGCCCTTGGGGTAATTTTGGGCGGCCGGCCACTCCTGGGAAGGTTCACCACTGTTCCATGTCTTCGCCATTTGTGGATAATGGCTCTCACTGTGGTTCGCTGGATTCCCAAAGCTTTGGAAATGGCTTTATAACCCTTTCCAGACTGATAGATCTCAATTACTTTCTTTCTCAATTGCTCCTGAATTTCTTTGGATCTCGGCATGATGTGTAGCTTTCAAGGATCTTCTGGTGGACCTTACTGTGTCAGGCAGCTCCTATTTAAGTGATGTCTTGATTGGGAACAGGTGTGGCAATAATCAGGCCTAGGTGTGGCTAGGGAAATTGAACTCAGGTGTGAAAAACCACTGTTATAGTATGTTTTAACAAGGGGGGCAATCACTTTTTCACACAGGGCTATGATGGTTTGGATTTTTTTTCACCTTTACTAATAAACACCTTCATTTACAACTTGCATTTTGTGTTTCCTTGTGTTGTCCTTGACTATTGTTTAAATTGGTTTGATGTTCCGAAACACTTAAGTGTGACAAACATGCAAAAAAACAGGAAATGAGGCAGGGGGAAAGCACTTTTTCACATCACTGTATCACAAATCAAAAATGGAGCTCACATACCTGCTTGAATAAACAAAAAAACAGTACAGCAACTTTGATGTCAAGCCTCCTCATGCACACCTTTAACCTCCGACAACCTGAACTGTATTGTGGTATGCATTTTTAACTTCTCTTAGTTATTTGGGCTGATTGGGACCTGATGAGTGTTTAATGTTTAAAGGTAAACTCCAGTAAATTGATTAGTTAACAGTGAATCAACCAAATAATAAACAATTAAATAATACATTAGACAGAGAGCAACTGATCAGAAAGTACTAGACTAACTTCTCTGTTCCAGTACATCTTATCTTGATGACCGGCCACAAGGACACATAATTAAAACATCAGGAAGATGATGTGCTTCATGACTGCACAGCTGAGGAATCATGAGTCATGAAAACCAACCTGGATGAGACTGAGTGACGAAGGTCAACTCGTAGCGCCCAGAGATTATTTATGTTTAGATAAGAGGAGGCTGACAGGAACACGGGCTCAGAGAGAGAGAGAGCGCACACTCTTACACTGATTCCCCACATCTCCATGTGTGTATTTTTTCTGATTCATTAATACATTAAATGTTTTACTTTTTTAATTAAAGTGTTTCAGGTGTCTTCCTTCACAAAAAACCTGTTTACCTCACACTAAATTATGACTAAAACTAAATCAAAATTTTCTGTCAAAATTAAACTGGTCAATATGACGTCATGGCCATTGTTTTGATAGTAGTAGCATTGTGCCTTCTGCTGTTAGTGCTGTGTTAGCTTTTAGCTCCTTGAGGATAAAACTGTACTGCATGTTTTCAATAACATTATTTGGTTTTGTGTTTGTCGTTGTTGTCTTGGATTCAGTGACGTTCTTGATGCTGGTGTTAGCTAACTCCTATGTGAGGCTTTGTGTACTTCATTCATATTGTGAATAAAAAGTTTCTCTGCTGTAGCTAATTGTATAACTGCTATCAAACCACAATAATGTCCGAACAGGGTGGAGTTGAATGAGGGGGGCGGGGCTTGAAATGTCTCATTCACATTTAAAGAGACCGCACCAAAACGAGCTGCTCTAAGACGGGTGTCAGAAAAGGGATCAAAGTGGGGTCTGTGGAGCTGTAATAATGAGGAATTCAGACCAAAGCATTGCAGTTCTACTTTATAAAGACCACAATGAATGATTTATATATGAAAAGGAAGGATTTAAAAGCATGATACATGTCCCTAAACTGAACAAAGAAATTTTGATTCAACAGTGAAAATTAAATTCAATAAATGTAGGCCTCAACATGATATAAGAGTTCATGCTTCACTTCTTCTGGCCGTGCTGCACACAGCGACCACAAAGAGACGCTACTTAAAAAAAAGCCTATAACTGTCATTTAGTTTGCCCAACATAGCAGAGACCACAGGGACATGAGAACATCCAAATGACATCAAGGGCTTTTTATTGATTATTAGAAAGGATCCATATTTAATGTTACCTGAATATCATCAATACAATTGAATGAGCCCTTGGATCCATCCATCCATCCATCCTTCATCCATCCATCCATCAGTAAAACAGTGACAGTAATCTGAGAGTCTGCATGAAAAAAGAAGTGAGCAGTTGGATCAGTGAGGAGGAAACGTGGTGATGTGCTGAGTCAGCTGACTGACTCTGTGTGTTTGCATGTGTGTGCTGCCTCTCTGCTCCCAGCCTTTAAAGGCCAGTGTTGATCAGAGGCTGTGCAGGCCTCTCAGAGCACCATGATGATGTCACTGACTCTACTGCTGGCCACCCTGGGGCTCCTCGTTCAGGGTGAGACTCTGTGAAAACTTTGCTTCAGGATGCAGCAGGTTCACCACAATGATGTTCTGCTCTGATGGAGAAACACTGAAAGCAGCAGCACTGACCTTCTTCCATCTGTTCTCCATGTTAAAGCAACGATCCTCTTCTGTGTGGATGATGATCATCTTTCTCCAAGATGGATTTGTCTCACTGACCTTTCTCTTCCTTTTCATCTTTTCCAGGTTCATCAGGACAAATCACCCTGACTCAGTCTCCTGGAGCTCAGTCTGTAGCTGCAGGACAGAGTGTCTCCATCACATGTACATCCAGTTCAACTGTTGGTAGCTACCTCCACTGGTACCTTCAGAAACCTGGAGAAGCTCCTAAACTCCTGGTTTATTATAGTACAACTCGTCAGTCTGGAGTTTCAGATCGTTTCAGTGGAAGTGGATCTGGGACTGACTTCACTCTGACCATCAGAGGAGTTCAGGCTGCAGATTCAGGAGTTTATTACTGTCAGCAGGGTTACAGCTCGTTCACACAGTGATACAACACCGTACAAAAACCTCCCTCAGCTTTAGAGGAACTGATCTGACTCAACAGCTGCACTCAGACTAAAAACAACAGAATATTGAAGAGGGAAAAACTTCAGCTGACTGTGTTTTTGAGATTATTGAAACATATTTATATTTAAAAAGTTACATTTGACTTTAAACTGACTTTGAAACATTCTGCAAAAGATTGAATTTAATATTAATTTAACTCAGTTTTTAATGACATCATAGAAACACTAACACTGGTTTTAATCTATTATTAATTTTAATTCTGCTTTTTAGATTTTTTTTTTTTGTTTATTTTATTTTTTGTTTAATTTTTAATTTTTTAATGATTTTTTAATATTCACATATCATATCATGTCATATCATATCATATCATATCATATCATATCATATCATATAAGTATAACACCCAGCTCTCTCGAGTGTTCTGATTACCACGGGGACCACTGCACTAATGAAGCCTGACTGAGTGGATCTGTTCTCTTCATATACAGCCTACAGTATTTATGCTGATTGTGACAGCCGTTCCTGCTGTCACCCACAATAAACTGATCAGGGTAATTGTTTATATTTTTATTCTTAAAGTGTATTTAAATATTTGTGTACTTTAGATTTTCAAGTAATGCTTTAATTAGTCTCATTCCTTAGTTGACTATTTGCAGTGCACACATTTAGTTTGACTTGGTGTCAGTTTGCTATTTTGTGGGATTAATTTCTCTTTTGTTGGAGTTGTCAGTTTCTGTGGAGCTGCTGCTGCTGGAGGACGACAAGAAGCTCCAGCTGCCCTTCTCCTTATATGACAGGCATAAACTCCTTAGTGGGTTTTACCATTTGTTTGTAAGGGGAGGGGGGAATTTGTTTGTTTATTTGTTTTGTCAGTCTTCTGTTTGGACTGTTTTGGCCAGTTGTAATAGTATTTGTTTAATTTAAAAAGTACTTAGTATTCTGATCAGTATTTGTTTGTTAATTAAGTTTTGTTTATTAGTTTGTGTTGGTTTGTTAGTTGTTGATCCCCTTGTGTTTGTCAGCAGTGGTCTGATCAGCCACTATTTAAGTTTCCTTCTTGTCTTGTTTGTTGGTTTTAGTTGTGTTTGAGTTCCTATCTGAGTTGAAGTTTGTTTGCTGACTTTTGTTCTGGGCCCAGTTTATCCTTTCTTGGAGATAATTTTTGTAATAAATTAAGAACTTTTTGAAGACATTAAGTGGGTTCCTTGGTGGTTCGTGTAAATCCCTCACACTGATCCATGATGGAATCTTACACATTGTTACTAAAATCATCATAAAGATTGATTTCAGTGTTTGACTGGATTTACTACAGTCACTGTTTCCATTCAGACCCGATCATGAAGTCACTTTAATGTGAACAAAGATGAAGATCAACTGTGTTTATTCTGAAAGTGTCTCAGCCTGCAGATGGTAAAAAGACCTCAGATGGAATCAGAATTTCTTTGAATGAATCTTTATTGTATCAAACAGTGAAATGATGAACATTACAAAACAAAGATCAGAGACAGAAACACCTGCAGTAACAGGAGAACCAGGATCAGAGTCCCAGTGAGTCAGCTCAGGACTGGGAACACTGGTCTCTCCTCAGTGTGTGTGAGAGTGGAGTCTGGGAGCCCTGGGTGGCCTCACAGGTCACAGAGCCCACCTTCTCCCACTGGTCTGCAGGGAGCCTCAGGGTGCTGCTCCAGCTGTAGAGGCCGTCCTTCTGCAGCACCCCGGGGCTGCTGCTCTCCTCCCAGCTGCTGCTGCTGCTGCTGCTCCCGTCCACCTTCCAGGACAGACTCCAGTCTGAGGGGAAGCCCTTGTTGGCCAGGCACATGAGCGTGGCCTTCCCCTGCTGCAGCTCCTCTCTGGAGGGGGGCAGCACCGTCAGGGTGGGCTGAACATCACCTAGGAGACACCAATCAGATTAGAGGACAGAGCGCACACAGTAACACCTTCACTGTGTGAGAGTGGATTTCCTCTTTAAGGAGTTTCTGACAGATGTTTTCTGCTCCATCACTCACACACTGTTTATATAAACACCACTAAATCCAGATTATGATATTTGTAAACTGAACAAAGTGTGTTTCAGATTATAATCCAGTTTGCATGAGTGATGTCTGTTGATGTACTGCAGTCTTTAGGATTAACATGGAATGATGTTTACTTTGGATCAGCTGAGATCAGTGACGGATGGAGGAAACTTTACTCTTTTAACCCTTTAAAAATCAAAATGACCCCCTATGAGCAGCTCTTGGTGACAGTGGGAAGGAAAAACTCCCTTTAATAGGAAGAAACCTCCATCAGAACCAGGCTCAACCATCTGCTGAGGGGGGGCTGAGGCAGTGTTGTAGTCAAGACCACCTAACCCGAGACCGAGACAAGACCAAGACCTTTGGGGTCCAAGACCGAGTTGAGACCAAGACCGAGTCAAGACCAAGACCATTGTCTGACGCTATATGACACAATAAAATGTGAAACATGATCAAAATCACTTCTCAAATTCTCAAATTCTCATAAAAAACACCTGGATATGAAACACTCAGAGCTTAAACAAATGTAACCATCTTTATTTAATACTCCTGGGTGACTTCCATCATTTATCAGAGAATGTAAAACAATTATTCAGAGTTCATCACAATAGTCTTTAGATAAGATAAGATAAGATAAGATAGTGTTTATTTGTCACATGCACAGTTATACACAGTACAATGCACAGTGAAATGTATTTTGTACCTGCAACCTTATATACACACACATATAAATAAGAAGAATAAAAATAAAAAAAAAGTAATTCACACTATACACTATACTCTATATACTATACACTATACACACTTTTTAAATTATAATATTTACACTGTGCAATAATGGTCCAGTTAGGGCTCAGAGTTGAGCAGACGGATGGCTTGTGGGTAAAAACTCTTCTTCAACCTTTCAGTCTTAGCCCTCAGGCAGCGGTAACGCCGGCCTGATGGGAGCAGGGAGAAGAGAGAGTGTCCGGGGTGGCTGGGCTGTTTTAGGATCTTCATGGCCCTCAGCCTGCACTGCTTGGTGTAAATGTCCTGCAGGTTGGGGAGGGTGGTTCTGCTGGTCCGTTCAGCTGAACGAACCACCCTTTTTAGGGCCATGAAGTCCTGCTTGGTGCAGTTTCCCATCCAGGTGGTGATGCTCCCACGCATGATGCTCTCGATGGTGCAGGTGTAAAAGTTCCTGAGCACCTTGAGTGGGAGCTTGAAGTCTCTCAGCCGCCTGAGGAGGTAGAGACGCTGTGTGGCCTTCTTCACAGTGATGTTTATGTGATGAGTCCAGGACAGGTCCTGTGAGATGGTCACTCCCAGGTATTTGAAGGTGTCCACACTTTCCACCTCAGCACCACTGATGACAAGTGGATGGTAGTCCCTCTGCTGCTTCCTGCTGAAGTCCACGATCAGTTCCTTTGTTTTGCTGACGTTGAGCAGGAGGTGGTTCTCCCGGCACCAGTTCTCCAGGCAGGAGACCTCTCTCCTGTAGGCTGTCTCCTCATTGTGAGAGATTAGTCCCACAACAGCAGTGTCGTCAGCAAACTTGATGATGACGTTGGACTCTGACGTGGCCTCGCAGTCATGGGTGTACAGTGAGTACAGCAGAGGGCTGAGCACACAGCCTTGGGGGGATCCAGTGTTGAGGGTGAGGGAGGATGAGGTGAGGTGACCCACTCGTACCACCTGTGGTCTGCTGGTCAGGTCTTTACTGCCTTTCATAAACAATACATAAAGTTATGTTGTTTTTAAACCAACAATGTCTATGAAAATCAGTGCTATTTCAAAACCACATAGCTAAATGTGTAAAACTGAAAATGTTTGATGCATATGCAACGGTTCGGCCTTTTTGCATGATGGTAGCACCTAATCCATGTTTTGATGCATCAACCTGCAGTGGTACTTCTTCTCTCGGATTGAAGTAGGCTAGTACTGGCCCTGGTTCAGCTGTTATGGTCGCTTTCATTTTTTCAAATGCTTTTCCATGTGTTTTCTGCCATTTGAACTCTTTGAGCTCTGTGTCTGTGTAGATTCTCAGTCATCCAGGTCATCCAAGCGGTGATAATAGGCCCTCGCCAGCCGCCGCCCAGGTGCTGGTACTGGAACTTGCTGCCTAAAAATTACAGTTGTTGCCCTTTTATACTGTTGCCAATTTAAAGTACTGAAGTTCTTTTATTGCCTGCACAGAAGGGAATCTCCACATTAATAAAATGGGAAATTTTTTTGGCAACACTGTGCAAAAATTAAAACCTCAGTAACTGAATTGGATAATAAATGAATTGGAGGTTCATTTGAATGCATTGTCTATGCCAACGTATTTAATATTTTAACCGCCCCATATGAAATGGGACTCTGATGGTCAGATGTTAAAGTTTCTATATGGTGATTTGGTTTCTGGTCAGGTTGACTTTTCTTACAGGCAATTTAATCTCTATGTTGCTCACTTCTCTCTTTCTCTCTCTCACCTCTCACTCCCTCACCTTTCACCCCTCTCTCTCTTTTGCCCCTCTTCTGACCTCTGTCTCTCTCACTCACATACACTCACACATGCACGGACAGTGTAATTGCTGCTACTTCTCTTAGTTAGCAATGTCCTCTTTAAGGTTTTCTATCAAATGCAGATTTAAACAGTAGCAGATGGGACACTGGTGGTCAGGTGTGTAAGGTTTTTTTTTTTTTTAATCAAATGCAGATTAAAAGGTAGCAGATTTTTCTATTTTGTGTATCTGCAAACTTCACTTTCAGTAGTTCTGCAAATGGGGTGAATGACTCCATCACTGTGCTGTGCCATGTTCAGTATGACATCTTTTAGATCAGATCAGATCATTTTTTTTCATGACCTCTACATATGCCACTTGTGGTTAGTTATTAAAAGAGAGTTTGAAAATGGGGAAATTGAATGACTATAGGTGTATGGTGTATATTTCATTTTTTTAATTAATTTATTTTTAAAGTAAAATTAGCTTTTGACCTGGTTTGATGATTTCTTATCTTTGTGAGGTATAAAAAGAGTATTCTTGTGTACTTGTAATTCCATTGGATTTTCCCCGTCCGGTGTCAGAACGAATGTTTATTAAAAAAGCAGAAATTTTAAAAAAAAAGTGCCCATACTGTCAAGCTAAAGAGGAAAACGAGACAGACAATCAAACAAGTAAAGCTAATAATAATGATAAAGACCAGTGCACGTGTGAGCCAGAATATAAAACAAGCAGCTGAAATAATGACAGCAATTAAGACAGCAGTTTCTCATGAAAATTGTCCCCACAATAGTGTTGAAAGTTTATTTGCATCATTAGGTATTAATCAACAAATATTCGAGGCAGCCTATAAACATTTTGGTGGGTGTACTCAAATAGTTTGAAAGAGGCAGGTTAAAGAAGTTTGGGTCAACCAGTACAACAGAAATTTACTCAAGTGCTGGAATGCCAACCTTGATTTACAATTCGTAGATGATGTTTACGCCTGTACAGTTTATATCATTTCTTACATATCAAAATCCGAGCGGGAGATGGGTTTATTGTTAAATAATGCCCAAAAAGAAGCCAATAAGGGGAATCTTGATGCAAAACAGGTAATGAAAATGTTAGGTAGTGTTTATTTACATAATAGGGACGTATCAGCACAGGAAGCAGTTTACCGCTTGACAAATATGCACTTAAAAGAAAGTTCACGAAAAGTCGTTCTTTTTTATTCCATCTGGGGATAATATAGTTAGAATGAGCAAACCAATAAGTTGTGTCTCAGAAACAGATGGAGAAGATGATATTTGGATGAGGAATATTATTAATCGATATCAGAATAGGCCACTTGACACTACGTTTAATTATATGTGTATGGCTCCCTTTGCGTCAGACTATTGACTCGTTAGTAAAAATGAAAAATGTAAAAAAACCCATACAGTTACGGAATGATTGTGGCTTTATAACTAAAAGAACATGTACACAACAGGTAATAATTCGATATGTGCATTTTTCTGAGACAAAAAATCCAGAGCGCTTTCATAAAAGTATGTTCCAATTATTCATGCCTTATTGTGACAATTTGAAACCTCAGCATTCGGAGATATTTTTACTTTACTTTGAAAATGGTATCGTACGCTTTAGTATTGGTTCTATACATTCGGTGAAGTCTTTAGTGAGGTCAAATAAAAGCAAGTTTGAATTAGAAATGGAAGACTTGGAAAAGTTGCAAAATGAAGTTGATTGTGATGAGGTTTTAGAAGACGAGTGGTGCATGTTGTGTCCCAAACAGGAAGTGGAGCATTTAGAGTGTCTTAATGAAACTGATAAGCATGGGAATGTACATTTGGATGATGAAGTTGACCATATCCCTGATTTAGCAGTTGTTCATGAGGAAGTGAGTCACTTAGAGAAATGCAACAACGTTTTGTCTAGAAAAGATGGCCTGGCATTGATTGTGCAGTGGTGCTTAGGTAAAGTAAGTGGTAAAAATCCAGACACTTTTCATGTCTTTATTACGGGTGGGGCGTGAACGGGGAAAAGTCATCTCAGGCCTCTTTCCCACCAAAAGGGTTCCGTTACCTGTGCCTTAATTTGAACCGTTTGGCGGTTTTTCCACCGTGAAAGCACTCAGTGCTCTGCCGGAAAACGGGTTCAACTCTGGCCCCGCAAACTAGCTGGTCTCGAACCAAGAACGGGAGACGAAAGTGGCAGAAGGGCGTGACTCTGCCATCTCAACATCAAGTTTTCTACCATATTACATGTGTATTACATGAGAAAAGCGAAGCGATTTTCACGGCAGTGAATTAGGTTGGGCTCTAAGGCTGAACTTGCTGCTTTGTATCAGTTCATATCACAGATAAAAGGACACAAAGTGCGTACTTGTCGTCTTGCTCTAATCGCTGTCTGTGTTTCCCTCTGTGCTGCACACAGATGCTGCAGTAGTTTGGTTTGGACCCTAAAACGTATTTGCAGCACAGAAAGGGGAGCGTGTTCTCCCACCTTTGTGCGCTTCGGCTTCCGTGTCCAGACGAGGACCCGCCCACACTCATACGTAAAGGAGCAGTTCACAGAAGTGCGGTGGGAACACGGGCCCGTTTTTAAGCGTTTCGCCGATTCATTGGGAACATCACGAGCACTGGCACGCGAACCGGCTCCTCGGCGGTGGGAAAGTAGCATCATTAGAGCAATTCAGTATGAGGCTGTCAGGTTGCTGACACCTTTGTGTCCTCATCCTGATTGCATTAATGTTCTGTTGACTGCACCAACTGGGATAGCAGCTTATAACTTAAAGGCAGCTACTATTCACAC
The DNA here is from genome assembly GCF_007364275.1 of Archocentrus centrarchus. Classification (NCBI taxonomy): domain Eukaryota; kingdom Metazoa; phylum Chordata; class Actinopteri; order Cichliformes; family Cichlidae; genus Archocentrus; species Archocentrus centrarchus. The sequence goes on from NC_044347.1 coordinate 1,425,503, forward strand.
TACTTTCATATTGGAAATAATATCCAGCTACCTTACACACCTTTGGGTGAAGAGAAGTTAAATTCTCTTCGTTCAAAATACAGTGAACTCCAAATTCTGATAAGTGATAAAATTTCTAAGGTGCTCCATAAATTGCTAGCGCATATTCATGGAAAGTTAAGACAGATAAAACAAACAGGTGACTTTTCCCCATTTGGAAATGTTAGTATTATTGCGGTTGGAGACTTCTTTCAGTAGCCTCCTGTAAAAGGGACAGCACTGTTTTTGGAAAATATAGGCATTAATCTCTGGACAAATTTTTCAATAGTTGAGTGAGGCAAAAAGATGAATTGTTTGCACAATAATTAAACTGACTTTGTACACGTTCTAAAGGGATGCCAGTGCTGAAAAGCGATATAGAAATTTTAACAAGCTGTGAAACTGGAGAGGTCGCTTCTTCACTGCATATTTTTCCCACAAACTTTCAAGTTTTTGACCATAATCTTAAGCAGCTCATAAGCTCTTGTGAGGAATATGTTGAAATTGATGCGCAGGATTATGGTTTAAATCCAAAAACAGGGAAATTAGAGTTAAGGGGTGTTGCTCATCTAGATGCAAAATACACATGTTTACCTGACAAATTGCTATTGGGTAGGAATGCGCGTGTAATGTTATGTAAAAATATCGACGTTAATGATGGACTTGTTAATGGTTTGTGTGGGACAGTTAGACATATTGTAATGTCGGATAAGATGTTTCCAGAGGCAGTATATGTTTATTTTGATGATTGTAATGCAGGCAGAGACAGGAGACAACGGAGTTCCTATCCCTCTCCAGATTTAACAGGATGTATTCGTATGGAACCAGAGGAAGAACGGGCCAATAGTAAAGGTGGTGTGCGTCGTCAGTTTCCACTTAAACTTGCGTGGGCCTGTACAGTACATAAAGTACAAGGCATTTCTCTAGATAAAGCAGTGGTGTCCCTCAAAAAAACATTTGCAGCTGGTCAGGCGTATGTAGCTCTAAGTCGCGTTCGAACTTTAGATGGATTAGTAATACAAGATTTTAAGTAAAAAGCTGTATTCTGTAACAATAATATTAAAAGTGCGATTCAGAGCATGCCTCCATTCTTGACCGAAAGTATGTTAAGGCCCAACAGTGGCACATCCACTTTTACTCTGTTTTTAATGAATGTTCAGGGCTTAGCTAGGCATGTGTCAGATTTAGTATCTTGCACTCAGCTCTGGCAACCTAACTGCATAGCTGTGACAGTTCAGATTAATGGTTTTAGATTTCATAGTAGCCCACGTAGTTGCTTTTATAGGACAAGCACCAACCCTGCACTTGTAGAGTTGAGAGGCCAACAACACGGGGGTGTTGGCATGTATTGTGATGAAAATGTATGTTATGAGGTCACAGCACCAGATTTCAATTTGGAATGTTTAATTTTTAATTGTATGTCTCATGAGATATTAATTGCTGTAATTTATCGCCCCCCATCTTATGCCATCTCTTTGTTTAAAGAACATTTAGAAACATTATTGAATTGGTTACATTGTAAAAGTGACACAATTGCTATAGTCGGAGATTTTAATGACAACATACTGAAATCTGCAACTTTGTGTAAATTCATGTGTGAAAAAGGATACTGTCAGTATGTTGCATCTCCAACAACTGAGAAAGGCACTTTAATTGATCATGTATATGTTAAAACATCTACCTACAAAGTGGACTGCACTGTTGTGCCAGCATATTTTAGCGATCATGAAGGGATTGTGTGCTCTTTCACCTATCAACAGTCATTACCTGTATTGTGAAATTGAGAAAAGTTGCTACATTGTAAAATATTTTCAGTGGATCAAGCAAATGTGGGTATGTGGATGGACATGGGGAAATTGTAATTAGTGGTTTTAGCCATTTCACTTACAAGGCTCTTTGTTACAGTACAAAGGAGGGTGGTCTTTTTTTGTTTAGTTAGTTTTGTTGGTTAGTTGGTTTGTGAGTGTCTCGGTCAACAAGATAACGCAAGACATAGGTTGAATTTTATGGTGTTTTCTGGAAAGGTTCACAATATGTAGTGGTTACATTTTATGCCTGCCTGCCTCTCCATCTCTGTCTGTCACTCTCTTTGCTTGTCTGTCCGTCCCCCCCCACCCCCCTTTCCTGTCTTCTTTTGGTCGAGACAGACGACATTCACCTTGAGCCTGGGTCTGTCAGAGGTTTCTTCCATTACAGGGAGTTTTTCCTCTCCACTGTTGCCAAAGGCATCCTCAAGTAATTTAAATCAAATTGAAACATCTAGTCAAATCTAATTGATCTTATCTGATCCAATCTAACATAATGTAATCTTAATAGTTCCAATATATTATAAAAAAAAATGCATAGCATTAAATAATAAATGTGTCTTTTTTTTCCCCTTGCAAATGGTATAATTATCTGTATTCAAAATTGTACAATATAAATTAAAAAAGATTAATCTAGGCACTTGTGTGCATCAATTTGGCTTAAAGTCCAGTATAGAGTGTCTGTCCAAATAAAGTTTTCTTTGATTTTGTAGCGAGACACAAAAACAAAAGCCAAATTCATTGAGTTGTCATGGCAACACCGTTGAATATTCTATAAAACCCTGTCAGGTAAACAGGTTTTTTATGAAGGAAGACACCTGAAACACTTTAATTAAAAAAATAAAATATTTAATATATTAAAGATCAGGAAAAATACACATGCATGCGGGGACTCTGAAGAGACAGGCCTGTGTGTGCTCTCTCAATCTCTGAGCCCGTGTTCCTGTCTAACCAAAACATTTTTATACAAGTTGTTATCTAAGCATAAACAATCTCTGGGCGCTATGAGTTGACCTTCATCATTCAGTCTTGTTCTGGCTGGTTTTTCATGACTCAGATTCCTCTCAGTCATAGGCACATCTTCTTCCTGATGTTCTAATTTAATCAATACAGAGAAATCTTGTCCAGATTAATGGCAGAACATGGTGACATGGGTGATGTTTTAATTGTACGTTCGGTGGCCGGTCCTCAAGATGCTCTGAAACAGAAAAGTTAGTCTACTACTTTCTGATCTGTTGCTCTCTGTCTAATGTATTATTTAATTGTTTATTATTTGGTTGATCCACTGTTTATTAATTAATTTACTAGAGTTTACCTTTAAACATTTGTCCTTTATTCACTGAGTAAAAAATAATCCCTAACAACCCCGAATAACTTTTGATGCTCTGCTTGTCAAGATGATCCTGAGCAATCTTGGTGTCAGTAGATTAAACGCCCTAGGACAAGGTAATTAAAATACGAGGTGTGCAAAAACTCTGACTCGGCAAAGGTCAAATTTCAAGCCAAGATGTCTGACTTCTTGTTTATCAGGCGGCAAGTCCATAATGTCATTTTTAGTTGGTCTTTAAACGATCTCTTTCTGACCCAAATTTGGTGGTTCTACGACCAGCTTTTTTTTTTGGACCTCTCATAGGAATGCGAAATTTAAATTTTCTGGGGGGGGATTTCACCACTTTTTTTAGTTTTTTAATGGTGCAATTAAAAACAAAATTTTTCACCAGACCTGGATTGCATGGAAAAATTGGTGAGTTTTCGAATATGTTCAGAGGGTTAAATTAGCGCTCGTTTATTCAGGAAGAATAATAATAATAAAGGAGAAAAATTCTATAGATTCCAATTTTGGGCTTTCGCAGTCAACTTCATATATACGTTTTCTGAAACGTATCGACCCGACCAACGTTGTTGTGAGCTCCATTGTCAATGACGAGTGCGTTGCGCTTGTCATTGCTTTGGTCAATGTTCGATTGACCAAAGCATTGCAGTTCTACTTTATATAGACCACAAGTGAATGATTTACATATGAAAAGTAAGGGTTTAGAATAGAATAGAATAGAATAGAATAGAATAGAATAGAATGCCTTTATTGTCATTATACAGGATGTACAATGAGATTGTAAAAAGCATGATACGTGTCCCTAAACTGAACAAAGCGATGTTGATTCAACAGTGAAAATTAAATTCAATAAATGTAGGCCTCAACATGATATAAGAGTTCATGATCCACTTCTTCTGGCCGTGCTGCACACAGCGACCACAAAGAGACGCTATTTTAAATAAAACCTTTAATAGTCATTTAGTTTGCCTAACATAGCAGAGACCACAGGGACATGAGAACATTTCTTACACCTTTGTTTTATTTCTGTATCTTTTTGCCTTTTGACCTGTTTGGGTCTTTTATGTGTGATGTTATTGTACAGTACTTTGGTCAGCCCTGTTGTTTTTAACGGTGCTTTATAAAAAAGTGGTATGGTAACATCCAAATGACATCAAGGGCTTTTTATTGATTATTAGAAAGGATCCATATTTAATGTTACCTGAATATCATCAATCCAATTGCCTGAGCCCTTGGATCAATCGATCGATTGATCGATCCATCCATACATCCATCCATCCATCCATCCATCCATCCATCCATCCATCCATCAGTAACACAGTGACAGTAATCTGAGAGTCTGCATGAAAAAAGAAGTGAGCAGTTGGATCAGTGAGGAGGAAACGTGGTGATGTGCTGAGTCAGCTGACTGACTCTGTGTGTTTGCATGTGTGTGCTGCCTCTCTGCTCCCAGCCTTTAAAGGCCAGTGTTGATCAGAGGCTGTGCAGGCCTCTCAGAGCACCATGATGATGTCACTGACTCTACTGCTGGCCACCCTGGGGCTCCTCGTTCAGGGTGAGACTCTGTGAAAACTTTGCTTCAGGATGCAGCAGGTTCACCACAATGATGTTCTGCTCTGATGGAGAAACACTGAAAGCAGCAGCACTGACCTTCTTCCATCTGTTCTCCATGTTAAAGCAACGATCCTCTTCTGTGTGGATGATGATCATCTTTCTCCAAGCTGGATTTGTCTCACTGACCTTTCTCCTCTTTTTCATCTTTTCCAGGTTCATCAGGACAAATCACCCTGACTCAGTCTCCTGGAGCTCAGTCTGTAGCTGCAGGACAGAGTGTCTCCATCACATGTAGAACCAGTTCAACTGTTGGTAGCTACCTCCACTGGTACCTTCAGAAACCTGGAGAAGCTCCTAAACTCCTGATTTATGACGCTACAACTCGACAGTCTGGAGTTTCAGATCGTTTCAGTGGAAGTGGATCTGATCCTGTCTACACTCTGACCATCAGAGGAGTTCAGGCTGCAGATTCAGGAGTTTATTACTGTCAGCAGGGTTACAGCTCGTTCACACAGTGATACAACACCGTACAAAAACCTCCCTCAGCTTTAGAGGAACTGATCTGACTCAACAGCTGCACTCAGATTAAAAACAACAGAATATTGAAGAGGGAAAAACTTCAGCTGACTGTGTTTTTGAGATTATTGAAACATATTTATATTTAAAAAGTTACATTTGACTTTAAACTGACTTTGAAACATTCTGCAAAAGATCAGAGTTCAAATGTGATTCTAAACTCTAAAACTGTGAGTCTGACTTTATGATGTGGATACTTTTGGAATCAAACATAGATCAGTTTGTTTGATGTTGAATCTTCAATGAAACCATGTTTTGATCATGTTGTGTGTTTTTTGTGTTGCAGCAAATGTACTTTATGATCACTCGACTGCAGCAGAGAACGTTGACTCATTTGTATTTAGCAAAATATGAATTTGAAACTTTCTGTAAAACATTTAATTTAATATTTATTTAACTCTGTTTTTAATGACAGCATAGAAACACTAAAACGTTTGGTTGAAATTTTTAAATGGTTGATTAAAAAAAAAGAAAATGCTTGAAATGTTTATCCACAATGACTATAACACCCATTTCGCCCTGTGGGCGGTCTTAGCCCTCCAAGCTCAGCTCCTCTAGCAGAGGCCTGGGAGCTTGAGGGTCCTGCAGTATCTTAGCTGTTCCCAGGACTGCGCTCTTCTGGACAGAGATCTTGGATGTCATTCCAGGAATCTGCTGTAGCCACTCTCCCAGTGTGGGGGTCACTGCCCCGAGCGTTCCAATTACCACCGGCTGTGGTGGAGGGCTGGCCGGTGTTTTTAAAAACACTTTTAACTGTCAGCAGCTAGCAGTTGACGGCTACTCGAACTGAAACTATTTGAGATTAAACTTTCCACCCCGGTGCTGTGCGCTCTAGTTTACCGACCTCCGAAATATAAGTTCTGGGGGAAACTATGCCGAAGTATGACTGTTTTAATCCTTGGGGATTTTAATATTCATGTTTGCTGCCTGAATATGCCGCTGACGAACGATTTTTTTAAATCTTGTGGACTCGTTTAATCTCACTCAATCAGTTAAAGGCTCGACTCATGAACACGGACATACTCTGGACCTTCTGTTGTCTAGTGGCCTGTCTCTTTATAACACAGAAAACTGTGAACCAAATCTTTCTGATCACAAGCCTATAATATTTGAGTGTTCACTTTCAAGCCAACCTGTGAAACTTGACATACCTTTATGTCAGTCTCGCATTGTCACCCCAGCTACTGCTGATCGGTTTTCCTCTTCTTATCAACTTAGTAACCATGCCATGCTTTTTGATGGGTCTTCCCACTGAAACACTGACAACCTACTTTCCCTGTTCAATTCAGTTTGTTTGGAAATCCTTGACTCCATTGCTCTTCTCATAACTGGGACTCAAAAAGTTAAAACCGAGCCTTGGTTAAATAGGGCCACCAGAGAAATCAGACAACTATGTAGACAAGCTGAACAAAAATGGAAAAAAGATAAGCTCCAGGTGTCTTTTATTGCACTCAAGGAATCCCTGAAAAGCTATCAAAAAGCTGTAAAAGCAACAAAAACAAAATACTACTCTGAGATGGTGTCTAATAACTACCACAGACCACATATTTTATATAAAGTTATTAAGTCTTCTCTCAATCCTCCTGATGCTCCCTCTTTTGTAGCGTCCACAGAGATTTGTGAATATTTCCTGAGATTCTTTGTTGACAGGGTTGCTAATATGAGGTCTAATATCATCCCTCCTGTCATTGACTCATTTGTTCACCCATCTACTTCTGCCATTTTTGAGCACTTCAGCCCGTTTCCCTCTCTTTATTGAACCACATAGTCTGCCACTTGAATCCCACGAGCTGTGCCCTAGATATTATTCCATCTCGACTACTAAAAATGTCTTTCATACTGTGGGAACAAGTGTCTTCCCTATCATAAATAGTAGTCTAATTTCTGTTCACGTCCCTGCTAACCTTAAACATGCTGTAGTGGAACCTATCCTTAAAAAACAACATCTCAACCCTACAGTCTTATCCAATCTCCAAACTACCGTTCCTCTCTAAGATCCTGGAAAAAGTTGTTTTTCTTCAGCTCCACACTTTTTTAGATCAAAACAATATTACTGAAGTATATCAATCTGGGTTTAAAATTCAACACAGCACTGAAACCACTCTTTTAAAAGTACTGACTGACCTCCTAACTATTACTGACTCGGGGGATTCAGTAATGTTAGGACTCTTGGACCTCACTGCTGCCTTTGATACAGTAGATCATAGTATCCTCTTATATAGATTAGAGCATTATGTGGGAATCAGAGGAACAGCACTTGAATAGTTTAAATCTTACTTAACCAACATAACTTTTGCGGTTAGACTGGGGACTATATCTTCCTTAAAAAGCCTGCTTACCCGTGGGGTCCCCCAGGGGTCCATTCTTGGCCCACTTCTTTTTACAATCTATATGCTCCCCTTGGGCTCAATTTTTAAGAAATATGGCATACAGTATCATTGCTATGCTGATGATTCCCAGATCTACTTGCCACTAAAACGCAGTTCTGTGAGTCCATTAAAGGCCATGCTGAATTGTTTAGAGGATATCAAGTTATGGATGGCTTCAAATTTTCTTAGCTTGAATGACCAAAAGACAGAGATTGTTGTGTTTGGTGCCCCTGACCTCCATGATCTCGGCCCTCTAAAGCCTTTCAATAAACTCTTTGCAAGAAATCTAGGAGTGATTTTTGACAGCAAATTGACCTTTGAGAAGCAAATCAATGCTGTCATCAAATCGAGCTTCTTTCATCTAAAACTTCTCGCAAAGGTGAAAACTTTTCTCACCTTTGGGGACTTTGAGAGAGCAAGCCACACCTTTATCTCATTATCTCGACTATTGTAATAGCCTCCATTCAGGTGTCAGTCAATTGCACCTTCATCGATTACAATTGGTCCAAAACGCAGCAGCACGTGTACTGACTGGCACTCGCAAACTGGACCATATATCTCCCATTTTGGCTTCTCTACAGTGGCTCCCAGTGAGTTTTAGAATCAATTTAAAAATTGTATTACTTGTTTTTAAAGCTTTGCATGGCTTAGCACCCTCTTACCTCTCCGACCTCTTATGCCTACATGTTCCTACTAGGGCTTTGAGGTCTGCCGAGCTAATGCTCCTTTCAATCCCAAAGTCAAGACTGAAACACAGAGGAAATCGGGCTTTCGCAGTTGTAGCCCAGAAATTATGGAATACATTGCCTCTTCACATCAAGACCTCCCCAACAGCTGAGATTTTTAAAACTCGGTTGAAAACTCACTTTTATTCCATGGCTTTTATTGAGTCCTGATATGTTATTTTTACTATTTTAGGTTTTCATATAAATTGATGCTTGTGTTATATTGTGTTTTTTTATGTACTGTGTGGCTTTTGTACAGCACTTTGGTGAACTGTTGTTGTTTTTAAAAAAGTGCTTTAGAAATAAATTTGACTTGACTACAACGGGGACCACTGTTACTTTTATCTTCCTCATCCTCTCAAGCTCCTCTCTGAGTCCTTGGTATTTATCGAGCTCCTTGTGTTCCTTCTTTTCGATGTTGCCATCACTTGGTATCACAGCATCTATCACTACTATATATAGGTTATATTTATATGTATATATAGTTGTTCATAGTTCACATTGACTCTGACAGTAAATGATGGACTCACACTTCTACCATCACTGGACTGAACTAATGAAACCTGACTGAGTGGATCTGCTCTCTTCATATACAGCCTACAGTATTTATGCTGATCCATGATGGAATCTTACACATTGTTACTAAAATCATCATAAAGATTGATTTCAGTGTTTGACTGGATTTACTACAGTCACTGTTTCCATTCAGACCCCATCATGAAGTCACTTTAATGTGAACAAAGATGAAGATCAACTGTGTTTATTCTGAAAGTGTCTCAGCCTGCAGATGGTAAAAAGACCTCAGATGGAATCAGAATTTCTTTGAATGAATCTTTATTGTATCAAACAGTGAAATGATGAACATTACAAAACAAAGATCAGAGACAGAAACACCAGCAGTAACAGGAGAACCAGGATCAGAGTCCCAGTGAGTCAGCTCAGGACTGGGAACACTGGTCTCTCCTCAGTGTGTGTGAGAGTGGAGTCTGGGAGCCCTGGGTGGCCTCACAGGTCACAGAGCCCACCTTCTCCCACTGGTCTGCAGGGAGCCTCAGGGTGCTGCTCCAGCTGTAGAGACCGTTCTTCTGCAGCACCCCGGGACTGCTGCTCTCCTCCCAGCTGCTGCTGCTGCTGCTGCTCCCGTCCACTTTCCAGGACAGACTCCAGTCTGAGGGGAAGCCCTTGTTGGCCAGGCACATGAGCGTGGCCTTCCCCTGCTGCAGCTCCTCTCTGGAGGGGGGCAGCACCGTCAGGGTGGGCCGCACATCACCTAGGAGACACCAATCAGATTAGAGGACAGAGCGCACACAGTAACACCTTCACTGTGTGAGAGTGGATTTCCTCTTTAAGGAGTTTCTGACAGATGTTTTCTGCTCCATCACTCACACAGTTTCACTTCCCTTTAAGAAACCTCTCATGCTCATCAGCACAGACTGTCCTCATAGACCTGAAACTCAGCAAACTGCACCAAAATGTCACACAGCACTTCAATGATTATCTTCAGCATAAAGTTCAATTCAATGGTAGTTTAATTATGTGCATGTCTACAAACATAATTACAATGAAAAGCATCAAAGAGCAGCAGCTGATCATTTCACTGTAAACACATGATCTGCTCACACTGAGAACATTTAAACATCAGCCACACATAAAAAGGCAAAACGTGTCAGAAAAATGGAAATTCAACCTGAGCTTAAAGACAGATTATGATCTATTATTTAACATTTGAGCCAAACTTACTTCCCACCTCCAGACTGGTTCCTCCACCAAACGTCCTCCACAGTGATACAAACTGACGGAGCCGTCACACAAAAACCTCTGAGTGCAGAGACACGGCTCTCTGACAAAACCTCAGCTATGTTTCACTCAATTATATTTAGATTTGGTTTGATGGATTTAATACTTTGTAAGACATTTTACTTGATGATTACAATTTTACCTACAAAACTCTATTTGACCATGGTGGAAAATACTGAGCAATATTTAAAATGTATAATGTTTGAGTTTGTAGAGCTGAATCTAAGCTCTTAAAAATATATTATTGTTCTTCAAATAATCAAAAATATTTGACTTACTTCCAAACTCCAGCCTGGTTCCTCCACCAAACGTGTACCACAGTGATACAAACTGCCTGAGCCGCCGTACAAAAACCTCTGAGTGCAGAGACACGGCTCTGTGACTCTGACAGAAACAGTCTCAGTCTGTAAAACACAGCTGATTCACAGGAACATTAAAACAAAGAAAAATATTCATTTCCTTTGATGTTCAAATTTTGTTTGTACACGTGAAAAATTAACAATTTTCTTCATGTAAAAACAATCCAAATGTTCTTTAAACAAACTTCAAAGGGACACTGTGACAGATAGAAACAATGATCATTAATATTCCTGATGAATCCTGTGATAAAGTGATTGATCCATGGAGAAACATCATCATCACTGTAATCCAGGGCTGTGTTCATGTAGTCCTTTTTCTTTTTTTAAGGAAGGTTCCTGACTGAGAGAAGTGGCCCTGAAGTATCTGCATGGCAGCCTTAATGAGAGCTGTTTGAATTCTCCAAATGCTCAAGAAAAGAGCTTCAATGCTTCCTTTGCTTCCTCCTTCAGCAGAGGAGACACAGGACCATCCTTTATGAAAGCAGAGGAGAAAATGCTGTCCTCATAGCCACACACCGTCCAACCATTCATGAAAACTATCAACAACACTGACAAAGTGGTGCACATCATGTAACATCATGTAACTCTTCTTTAGAACTGCATTTTCCATTTCATGCTATAACCTGCTGCAGTGTTTAGAACCTTCAACCAAAGGCGGGTAAACCCGGAGATGAACGCTGAACATCGCACTGCTGGATGAACATGTGCTTGTTGTCCAGGTGTTGATTTGTAAGATTTAGTGCTGTTTATATAAACAGCACTAAATCCAGATTATGATATTTGTTAACTGAACAAAGTGTGTTTCAGATTATAATCCAGTTTGCATGAGTGATGTCTGTTGATGTACTGCAGTCTTTAGGATTAACATGGAATGATGTTTACTTTGGATCAGCTGAGATCAGTGACGGATGGAGGAAACTTTACTCTTTTAACCCTTTAAAAATCAAAACGACCCCCTATGAGCAGCACTTGGTGACAGTGGGAAGGAAAAACTCCCTTTAACAGGAAGAAACCTCCAGCAGAACCAGGCTCAGGGAGGGGGGGTCATCTGCTGTGACCGGATGGGTCTGAGGCAGTGTTGTAGTCAAGACCACCTAACCCGAGACCGAGACAAGACCAAGACCTTTAGGGTCCAAGACCGAGTCAATTCGGAGACCCTAAAGCAAATATATTACCAAATAAATTGGACAATATTCTGGCAATTTAGTGATATTTCCACAGCTGTGGTCTTGACTGGTCTTGAAATAAAATCCCGAGTCTGCAATGTCCGAGTCCATGACAAGACCGAGACAATCAACAAGCGGTCTCAAGACCAAGACCGATCTCGAGTACTACAACACTAGCTCTGATTTCGTAACATCTAGGTGATTTTATGAGAATGTGGATCTTTCAGATCAATTTGAGAAGTGATTTTGATCATGTTTCACATTTTATTGTGTCATGTAATGTCAGCCACTGGTCTTGGACTCGCCCTCCTTCAGTCTTGGTCTCGACTCTTCTTGGACCCTAAAAGTCTTGGTCTTGTCTCGTTCTTGGGTTAGGTCTTGACTACAACACTGATATATACACACATACACACAATTTTGTTGTTTGCAGTAATGTGTGTATGCGCCTTTGTCATGCAATGTACTCAAGGGTGAGAAACTTCAGCAGCAGCAGCTCAGATAAGATGGGGCATGACCACTAAGAGACTTAAAAACAAATAAAATAATTTTAAAATGGATTCGTAAATGAACCGGAAGCCAGTGAAGAGAAGCTAAAATTGGAGTGATGTGCTCTCACTTGCTTGTACCAGATAAAAATCGTGCAGCAGCATTTTGCAGCAGCTGTAGACGAGCAATGGAGGCCTGGCTAATTCCAGTCAGAAGTGCATTACGGTAATCGAGACGAGATGTTATAACAGCATGTATTACTGTTTCGAGATTACATTTTGAAAGAAGAGGCTTGATTTTTGACAATCTCCTAATCAATCAGCTAAAAGAAGCAGGATTTCACCACTGCGTTCACCTGAGCATCAAGCCTTAAAGTCGGGTCCATTTTTACACCTAAATTAGTGATAATGGATTTCTCATATGGGGCCAGGGAGGAAAGGTCAACACAGGGGGTACTGCTGGTGCCACTGGGTCTGAACAACATGATTTCTGTCTTTTTCTCATTCAAACTCAGAAAATTTAGTGACATCCATCCCCTGATGTCTCTAAGGCAGTCAAGGAGAGGCTGGACAGAGCATGAACCGTGTGTTTCAGTGGAAAATACATTTGACAGTCGTCCACGTAATAGGGAAAAGAAATATCGTGCTTCCGAAAAATAGTTCCAAGTGGCAGCAGGTATAAGGAGAACAGGAGCGGTTCCAGAAAGGAGCCCTGAGGAACCCCCCAAGGGAGGGCAGCAGAGGCAGACTCAAAATCATCAATACTGACACAGAAGCTTCTATCAGAGAGGTATGACTTAAACCACTGGAGCGCTGCACCTGCACCATCCATCCATGCATCCATCATCCATCCATCCATCATCCATCCATCCATCCATCCATCCATCCATCCATCCATCCATCCATCCATCCATCCATCCATCCATCCATCCATCCATCCATCAGTAAAACAGTGACAGTAATCTGAGAGTCTGCATGAAAAAAGAAGTGAGCAGTTGGATCAGTGAGGAGGAAACGTGGTGATGTGCTGAGTCAGCTGACTGACTCTGTGTGTTTGCATGTGTGTGCTGCCTCTCTGCTCCCAGCCTTTAAAGGCCAGTGTTGATCAGAGGCTGTGCAGGCCTCTCAGAGCACCATGATGATGTCACTGACTCTACTGCTGGCCACCCTGGGGCTCCTCGTTCAGGGTGAGACTCTGTGAAAACTTTGCTTCAGGATGCAGCAGGTTCACCACAATGATGTTCTGCTCTGATGGAGAAACACTGAAAGCAGCAGCACTGACCTGCTTCCATCTGTTCTCCATGTTAAAGCAACCATCCTCTTCTGTGTGGATGATGATCATCTTTCTCCAAGCTGGATTTGTCTCACTGACCTTTCTCCTCTTTTTCATCTTTTCCAGGTTCATCAGGACAAATCACCCTGACTCAGTCTCCTGGAGCTCAGTCTGTAGCTGCAGGACAGAGTGTCTCCATCACATGTAGAACCAGTTCAAATGTTGGTAGCTACCTCCACTGGTACCTTCAGAAACCTGGAGAAGCTCCTAAACTCCTGATTTATACAGCTACAAATCGTCAGTCTGGAGTTTCAGATCGTTTCAGTGGAAGTGGATCTGATCCTGTCTACACTCTGACCATCAGAGGAGTTCAGGCTGCAGATTCAGGAGTTTATTACTGTCAGCAGAGTCAAAGCTTCCCGTTCACACAGTGATACAACACCGTACAAAAACCTCCCTCAGCTTTAGAGGAACTGATCTGACTCAACAGCTGCACTCAGACTAAAAACAACAGAATATTGAAGAGGGAAAAACTTCAGCTGACTGTGTTTTTGAGATTATTGAAACATATTTATATTTAAAAAGTTACATTTGACTTTTAAACTGATCAGAGTTCAAACGTGATTCTAAACTCTAAAACTGTGAGTCTGACTTTATGATGTGGATACTTTTGGAATCAAACATATATCAGTTTGTTTGATGTTGAATTTTCAATGAAACCATGTTTTGATCATGTTGTGTGTTTTTTGTGGTGCAGCAAATGTATTCTATGATCACTCGACTGCAGCAGACAAAGTTTCAGTCATGAAGGCGTTCATGTTGATTCTGGCAGTAAATGGTGGACTCACACTTCTACCATCACTGGACTGAACTCATGAAACATGAGTGGATCTACTCTCTTCATATACAGCCTACAGTATTTATGCTGATCCATGATGGAACCTTATTTCTAAAGTCCATCCATCCTCTTCCACTGATCCTGCTCAGGGTCACGGGGGGGCTGGAGCCCATCCCAGCTGTACTCTCTGTACAGGTCACCAGCCTGTCACAGGGCCAACACACAGAGGTTACTTCCAAAGTCATTGTAGAGACATGAGTGTGTTCCCATGAAGTCACAAGAACAGCTGTGTTCACTTTGAAAGTGTCTCAGCCTGCAGATGGTAAAAAGACCTCAGATGGAATCAGAATTTCTTTGAATGAATCTTTATTGTATCAATCAGTGAAATGATGAACATTACAAAACAAAGATCAGAGACAGAAACACCAGCAGTAACAGGAAAACCAGGATCATACTCCCAGTGAGTCAGCTCAGGACTTCCCCTGCTGCAGCTCCTCTCTGGAGGGGGCAGCACCATCAGGGTGGGGCCAACATCATCTAGAAGACACCAGTCAGACACACCACAGCACACAGTAACAGCTTCACTGTGAGAAAGCGGGTTTCTTCCAGTTTCTGGCAGATATTTTCTGCTCCATCACTCACACAGTTTCACTTCCCTTTAAGAAACCTCTCATGCTCATCAGCACAGACTGTCCTCATAGACCTGAAACTCAGCAAACTGCACCAGAAAATTAAAGCAAATATATGACTGCATCTCAAATCAAAGTCCTGGCACTTTGATACAAACATCATTAATTGTGTTTTTAGGACAAATTATCAGCCAAACACATCTGATGAACATATAAAACATTAAGGATTTAAACAGGATTGAAATTATTTCCATTTGTGGTGAAAAAACAATCTGAGACCATTTAAAAGATCCTGAATTTGGTTAAGAACAAGAAATGACCTCCAGTCCCACTAAACCTGAATGATTTGAACTCAGCAGCTGATTTAAAGGCTAAATATTGAAATATTTTTAAAGGACAATAATTGTTCTCTAATGTTGCCTCATGTTCACATTGTTCCCCACACAAAGTCACTGGAACGTGAGGACAGAGTCACTAAAGTGGTTCTTCAAGGCTGAAATGGAGAAACTAGCAATCAACACGTGACTGAGTTCAGTGGAAAATTACATCATAAATATTATTGATGTTTAAATTTGATTGATTGTATCAGAGATGCAGCTCTCTGACTCTGACAGAACCTGAACTTGTTCACAGTCTTCAGGTTTCAGTCACTGAAAACATCACTCATGTGCAGTTTAATGTTTTATTAAATCATTTCAATCTGAAATATAAAAACTATATTTGACAGTGGTGGAAAATATTCAGATTTAATTTAAAGGCTCTGAGGTCATGTTTCAGCCTCCAGAGAGGAACGACGTGTTAAAGCATCATTTCTGAAATCATAAATACATGTCCACATGTTTACTGTCTCCCAGCAGCCAGTGCGGTTCCTCCACCAGAGCTGAACCAGAGTCACACAGACTGGATAAAAAGCTCTGAGTGGAGACGCAACAAACTCAACACAAACAGGCTCAGTGTGTAGAACACAGCTGATTCACAGGAACATTAACACAAGGGCAGAACAACAATGGTTTTTCTATATTTAATGTAGTTTTTCCTATATTTGGTGATAACGTTAATTATACCTGAGCGCTACAGAAATAAATCTCACAGAACCAACAAATCCATAAAGGGGATTTTTTAAAGTTATGACACATTCCTGATCAGTCCTGTGATAAAGTGATTGATCCTTACAGAAACAGCATCATCATCATCATCATCATCATCATCATCATCATCATCATCATCATCATCATCATCATCATCATCATCATCATCACAGTAGACCTGACTATCATCCAGCAGATGTCCTCAGATGTTTGTTGTGAGGAGCTTCTGTGTTTGTCATGAAGTCCAGTTTATTGTCAGTGTGAAGGATCTGTGAGCCTGCACTGTCTCCACACAGACCCCATGGATGGGAACAGAAGTCACTGATGTTCAGGTCCTCCTCATGTCCAGCACCAGTGCCTCTGTATCTGCCACACTAAGAACCACACTATGGTTCTGCTTGAACTACCAAACAAAGTGACCCACCAGGTGAGCAGGGAACCATTACTGTCAGCTTATCTGTCAGCAAAGTCAGTCTGATGATGCTGAAGTCACTGGAGTAACAATCATGCTGCTCTCAGGGCTCTCTGGCCTGTCCAGGTGGGTGCAGACATGATTGAGCAGGTAGAGAATGATGTCCTCAACTCCAAGTCAGCGCTGGTAGATGACCTGGAGGGGGTCCAGGTCTTCATGATGTGGGATGTCATTGCCATGAGTCTGTACGGTGGCTCAAAGGGCTCCAAAAGACCATTTGGAGTGGAAATTCCAACTCCCTCCTGTATTTTCCTTCGTCTCCTTGACTCATTGTTCCTCTTGAACTGTTCTTCATGACACATGAAGTAAAGTCAGCAGCAGCACAGGCCTGCAGGATGCTGGGGCTGACACTGTCACAACCTGCAACCTTGCCTTGGTGTAGTCGCTCCAGCTGTTTCCTCATGCAGCCAGCTGTAGCAGGGATGTGTACAGACGGAATCAAGAGGAGGATGAGGGTGGGGGACTCTGAGTACCTGAGCCCCCAGGGGAAGGGGGCAGAGTGATGGATGGTTTGATGGCTGAGGAGGTGTTAAGGCTGGTGCTGTGTGGAGGTCGAGGACTGAACGTGCTGAAAGACTGTTACAAGTCTTTTTGTTAATTGTTGTAAGGCTAATTTCACTGGCTTGTTAACATGACCCTGCTCTACATACCTATAAAGTTTTATCAGAATTAATTCAACACATTTCAAACTCTCATGATTACAGAAAGACTGAATCAGTGCAACCAAAAACATGACCCGCTTGGCCGAGACAAATACAATCAGCACAGTAAACCTCTGGTCCTGGGGACTGAACCCAAACTGCAGATGGCAGCTGCCAGCAGGTGTGTTTAAGGTCTGACGTCTCTTTAATGGGTCTGATGTCATAAACACGTGAACTAGCTGCAGCTGTAGACCTCGAGTACATCCAGGATGTGAAACATGAATATTACAGTGAAAACTAAATTCAATAAATGTAGGCCTCAACATGTTATAAGAGCTCATGCTTCACTTCTTCTGCCCGTGCTGCACACAATGACCACAAAGAGATGTTATATTTTTAAAAGGCCTTTAACTGTCATTTAGTTTGCCCAACATAGCAGAGACCACAGGGACATGAGAACATCCCAATGACATCAAGGGCTTTTTATTGATTATTAGAAAGGATCCATATTTAAAGTTACCTGAATATCATCAATACAATTGCATGAGCCCTTGGATCGATCGATCCATCCATCCATCCATCCATCTATCCATCATCCATCCATCCATCAGTAACACAGTGACAGTAATCTGAGAGTCTGCATGAAAAAAGAAGTGAGCAGTTGGATCAGTGAGGAGGAAACGTGGTGATGTACTGAGTCAGCTGACTGACTCTGTGTGTTTGCATGTGTGTGCTGCCTCTCTGCTCCCAGCCTTTAAAGGCCAGTGTTGATCAGAGGCTGTGCAGGCCTCTCAGAGCACCATGATGATGTCACTGACTCTACTGCTGGCCACCCTGGGGCTCCTCGTTCAGGGTGAGACTCTGTGAAAACTTTGCTTCAGGATGCAGCAGGTTCACCACAATGATGTTCTGCTCTGATGGAGAAACACTGAAAGCAGCAGCACTGACCTTCTTCCATCTGTTCTCCATGTTAAAGCAACCATCCTCTTCTGTGTGGATGATGATCATCTTTCTCCAAGCTGGATTTGTCTCACTGACCTTTCTCCTCTTTTTCATCTTTTCCAGGTTCATCAGGACAAATCACCCTGACTCAGTCTCCTGGAGCTCAGTCTGTAGCTGCAGGACAGAGTGTCTCCATCACATGTAGAACCAGTTCAACTGTTGGTAGCTACCTCCACTGGTACCTTCAGAAACCTGGAGAAGCTCCTAAACTCCTGATTTATCGAGCTACAACTCGCCAGTCTGGATATTCAGATCGTTTCAGAAGAAGAAGAAGAAGAAGAAACAGCCTTTATTGTCCCACAGAGGGGAAATTTGGGTGTAACAGCAGCCGCAGTTATTATAAATATAAATAAAGATATAATAATTCACACTATTAAGAAAAGAATATATATAAAATCAACAAACAATATTAACCTTAATACTACTAATAATAATAACACTATATACAATGTACATGATGTGCCTGTGTGTTGAACCTTAACAGGCCGGACTATTTACAGTATATTATATATTATCCTACATTGTGTAGGCTATTGTGGTTTTTGTTGGGAGCAGTGATGATTATAAAGTCTTACAGCTGCTGGGAGGAAGGATCTGCGGTAACGCTCCTTTGTGCATTTAGGATGCAGCAGTCTGTCACTGAAGGAGCTCTCCAGCTCAGCAACAGTTTCATGCATGGGATGGGAGACCTTGTCCATCAGTGATGTTATTTTGGTCAGAGTCCTTCTGTCTCCCACCACCTGCACTGAGTCGAGAGGACATCCTAGGACAGAGCTGGCTTTCCTGATGAGCTTGTCTATCCTCTTCCTCTCAGCTGTAGACAAGCTGCTGCTCCAACATGCTGCTGCATAGAAGATGGCTGATGCCACCACAGAGTCATAGAAGGTCTTCAGGAGTGTCCCCTGCACTCCAAAAGACCTCAGCCTTCTCAGCAGGTAGAGTCTGCTCTGACCCTTCCTGTAGAGCGCATCAGTGTTATGAGTCCAGTCCAGTTTATTGTTTAGGTGAACACCCAGGTACTTATAAGAGTCCACTATCTCAATGTCCACTCCCTGGATGTTCACCGGTGTCCGTGTGGTGGGTCTGCGCCTGCGGAAATCCACCACCAGCTCCTTGGTTTTAGCGGCGTTGATCAGGAGGTGGTTCCGCTGGCACCAGTCCACAAAGTCCTGAGTCCACTGTCTGTACTCTGAGTCATCCTCACCTGTGATGAGGCCAACTATGGCAGAGTCGTCAGAGAACTTCTGCAGATGGCAGCGTGGGGAGTTGATGGAGAAGTCTGCAGTGTAGAGGGTGAAGAGGAACGGTGCCAGCACAGTTCCCTGTGGGGCCCCCGTACTGCAGACCAGCCTGTCAGAGACACAGCCCTGTGTCCTCACATACTGTGGGCGGTCAGTGAGGTAGTCCAGTATCCACTCGGAGATGTGGTGGTCCACTCCTGACAGTTCCAGCTTGTCTCTCAGAAGTCCTGGCTGGATGGTGTTAAAAGCACTGGAGAAATCAAAGAACATGATCCTCACAGTGCTTCCAGGCTTCTCCAGGTGGGTCAGAGCTCGGTGCAGGAGGTAGATGATGGCGTCATCCACCCCGATGCCAGGCCGGTAGGCGAACTGCAGCGGGTCCAACGAAGACGACACCATGAGGCGTAGATGGTTGAGGACCAGCCTCTCGAGGGTCTTCATTAGATGCAATGTCAGGGCTACCGGCCTGTAGCTGCTAAGATCCTTTGGATGTTTGGTCTTTGGTACCGGTACCACACAGGAGGTCTTCCACAGTTGTGGTACTTTCCCCAGCTTCAAGCTCAGGTTGAACATGTATCCCATGATGCCACACAGCTGATCTGCGCAGCACCTCAGGAGCCTGGAGCTGATGCCGTCTGGACCAGCAGCCTTTCGCACCTTGATCTTACGTAGCTCCTTCCTCACATGATGAGTTGAGAGGGACAAGATGGAGGTGGGGGATGGGGGTTGTGAGATGGAGTCCTCAGAAGTGAAGGGGGTGGGTGATGGCTGAGAGCTGAGAGGTGTGAGGTCCCAAGAAGAAGAAAGGTTGGCAGTCATTAAAGATGGTGGGGCTGACAGCAGGGGGGACTGGGCTGGGGGAGGGGTGGGTGGCTGGTCAAACCTGTTAAAGAACTGGTTCAGGTTGTTCACCCACTCTAAGTCTCCCACAACCCTAGGGCTTGGTTTGTGGCCTGAAATTGAGTTCAAACTCCTCCAAACCCCACTGATGTTGCTCTGCTGTAGCTGGTCCTCCATCTTCTTCCTGTAGATGTTTTTTCCATCCCTGATTTTCCTTCTCAGATCCTTCTGCACGGCTCTCAGCTCCTCCTTATTTCCTGATCTAAAGGCTCTCTTCTTCTCCTTCAGGAGAGCCTTTATTTCAGAGTTGATCCAGGGTTTGTTGATTGAAAAACACCGTACCCTCCTGGTGGGCACAGTGTTTTCCACGCAGAAATTGATGTAATCAGTGATGCAGTCCATGATGCTGTCGATGTCCTCCCCATGAGGGGCACAAAGCTCTTCCCACACAGTGGAGCTAAAGCAGTCTCTCAGAGCTTCTTCAGTCTCCTCAGACCATTTCTTCACTGTGTGTGTCACAACTGGTTCTCTGTGTACCAAGGGTTTGTACACAGGCTGGAGATGAACCAGGTTGTGATCTGAGCCCCCCAGGGGAGGCAGAGGTGATGAGCTGTATGCCTCCTTGATGTTGGCATACAGTAGATCCAGTGTGTTGGTATTCCTGGTGTGGCAGGTGACATACTGGGTGAAGGTGGGGAGAGTGGAGGACAGGGAGACGTGGTTAAAGTCCCCTGAGATCAGAAAGAGGGCCTGTGGGTGCTGTGTTTGGAGTCTGCTGGTAGTAGCATGGAGGACATCGCAGGCTGCAGCAGCGTTAGCAGAGGGCGGCACATACACAGTTATCACAATAACATGTGAAAACTCCCGAGGAAGATAGTACGGCCTCAAGCTAACAGCGAGCAGTTCAATGTCCTTACTGCAGAGCGTCTCTTTGATGGTTAGATGTCTGGAGTTGCACCATCTATCGTTCACAAACACAGCCAGACCCCCGCCTCTCTTCTTACCACTCTTCTTGGTTCTGTCGGCACGGATCAAATGAAAGCCGTCCATGTTTATGTGTGAGTCCGGGGTTAGCTCGGTTAGCCACGTCTCCGTCAGGCACATGAGGCTGCTCTCCCGGTAGCTCCTTTGATGTCGCGTTAGCGCCGCCAGCTCGTCCACTTTGTTGGGAAGAGATCTCACGTTTCCCATGATGATGGACGGGATGACGGGCCTGTACCTTCTCCCCTGGCAACGACGACCTATGCCCGCACGTCTCCCGCGTCTCTTCCTTCTCAGTTCGCGGGGAATATCGAGTCGTTCTGCAGGAGTAGGCACAGCGGAGTGGAAGTGGATCTGGGACTGACTTCACTCTGACTATCAGAGGAGTTCAGGCTGCAGATTCAGGAGTTTATTACTGTCAGCAGGGTTACAGCACACCGTTCACACAGTGATACAACACCGTACAAAAACCTCCCTCAGCTTTAGAGGAACTGATCTGACTCAACAGCTGCACTCAGACTAAAAACAACAGAATATTGAAGAGGGAAAAACTTCAGCTGACTGTGTTTTTGAGATTATTGAAACATATTTATATTTAAAAAGTTACATTTGACTTTAAACTGACTTTGAAACATTCTGCAAAACATTTAATTTAATTTAATTTACTTTACTTTAATTTAATTTAATTTAATTTAATTTAATTTAATTTAAATTAATTTAATTTAATTTAATTTAATTTAATTTAATTTAATTTTTAATGACAGCATTGAAACAGTAACACTGGTTTTAATCTATTATCTGTTGTAATTCAGATTTTTAGATTAAATTTTTAATTTCTTTATTTTATTTTTTTGTTTGTTTATTTTTTAATGATTAAAAAAAGGAAATACTTGAAATGTTTAATAACTGCAGATTTGAAGCTTTTTCATATTCACATATCATATCATATCATATCATATCATATCCACAGTAAGTTTAACACCCAGCTCTCTCGAGTGTTCTGATTACCACGGGGACCACTGCACTAATGAAACCTGACTGAGTGGATCTGCTCTCTTCATATACAGCCTACAGTATTTATGCTGATCCATGATGGAATCTTACACATTGTTACTAAAATCATCATAAAGATTGATTTCAGTGTTTGACTGGATTTACTACAGTCACTGTTTCCATTCAGACCCCATCATGAAGTCACTTTAATGTGAACAAAGATGAAGATCAACTGTGTTTATTCTGAAAGTGTCTCAGCCTGCAGATGGTAAAAAGACCTCAGATGGAATCAGAATTTCTTTGAATGAATCTTTATTGTATCAAACAGTGAAATGATGAACATTACAAAACAAAGATCAGAGACAGAAACACCTGCAGTAACAGGAGAACCAGGATCAGAGTCCCAGTGAGTCAGCTCAGGACTGGGAACACTGGTCTCTCCTCAGTGTGTGTGAGAGTGGAGTCTGGGAGCCCTGGGTGGCCTCACAGGTCACAGAGCCCACCTTCTCCCACTGGTCTGCAGGGAGCCTCAGGGTGCTGCTCCAGCTGTAGAGGCCGTCCTTCTGCAGCACCCCGGGGCTGCTGCTCTCCTCCCAGCTGCTGCTGCTGCTGCTGCTCCCGTCCACCTTCCAGGACAGACTCCAGTCTGAGGGGAAGCCCTTGTTGGCCAGGCACATGAGCGTGGCCTTCCCCTGCTGCAGCTCCTCTCTGGAGGGGGGCAGTACCGTCAGGGTGGGCCGCACATCACCTAGGAGACACCAATCAGATTAGAGGACAGAGCGCACACAGTAACACCTTCACTGTGTGAGAGTGGATTTCCTCTTTAAGGAGTTTCTGACAGATGTTTTCTGCTCCATCACTCACACAGTTTCACTTCCCTTTAAGAAACCTCTCATGCTCATCAGCACAGACTGTCCTCATAGACCTGAAACTCAGCAAACTGCACCAAAATGTCACACAGCACTTCAATGATTATCTTCAGCATAAAGTTCAGTTATATGGTAGTTTAATTATGTGCACGTCTACAAACATAATTACAATGAAAAGCATCAAAGAGCAGCAGCTGATCATTTCACTGTAAACACATGATCTGCTCACACTGAGAACATTTAAACATCAGCCACACATAAAAAGGCAAAACGTGTCAGAAAAATGGAAATTCAACCTGAGCTTAAAGACAGATTATGATCTATTATTTAACATTTGAGCCAAACTTACTTCCCACCTCCAGACTGGTTCCTCCACCAAACGTCCTCCACAGTGATACAAACTGACGGAGCCGTCACACAAAAACCTCTGAGTGCAGAGACACGGCTCTCTGACAGAACCTCAGCTATGTTTCACTCAATTATATTTAGATTTGGTTTGATGGATTTAATACTTTGTAAGACATTTTACTTGATGATTACAATTTTACCTACAAAACTCTATTTGACCATGGTGGAAAATACTGAGCAATATTTAAAATGTATACTGTTTGAGTTTGTAGAGCTGAATCTAAGCTCTTAAAATTATATTATTGTTCTTCAAATAATCAAAAATATTTGACTTACTTCCAAACTCCAGCCTGGTTCCTCCACCAAACGTGTACCACAGTGATACAAACTGCCTGAGCCGCCGTACAAAAACCTCTGAGTGCAGAGACACGGCTCTGTGACTCTGACAGAAACAGTCTCAGTCTGTAAAACACAGCTGATTCACAGGAACATTAAAACAAAGAAAAATATTCATTTCCTTTGATGTTCAAATTTTGTTTGTACACGTGAAAAATTAACAATTTTCTTCATGTAAAAACAATCCAAATGTTCTTTAAACAAACTTCAAAGGGACACTGTGACAGATAGAAACAATGATCATTAATATTCCTGATGAATCCTGTGATAAAGTGATTGATCCATGGAGAAACATCATCATCACTGTAATCCAGGGCTGTGTTCATGTAGTCCTTTTTCTTTTTTTAAGGAAGGTTCCTGACTGAGAGAAGAGGCCCTGAAGTATCTGCGTGGCAGCCTTAATGAGAGCTGTTTGAATTCTCCAAATGCTCAAGAAAAGAGCTTCAATGCTTCCTTTGCTTCCTCCTTCAGCAGAGGAGACACAGGACCATCCTTTATGAAAGCAGAGGAGAAATTGCTGTCCTCATAGCCACACACCGTCCAACCATTCATGAAAACTATCAACAACACTGACAAAGTGGTGCACATCATGTAACATCATGTAACTCTTCATTAGAACTGCATTTTCCATTTCATGCTATAACCTGCTGCAGTGTTTAGAACCTTCAACCAAAGGCGGGTAAACCCGGAGATGAACGCTGAACATCGCACTGCTGGATGAACATGTGCTTGTTGTCCAGGTGTTGATTTGTAAGATTTAGTGCTGTTTATATAAACAGCACTAAATCCAGATTATGATATTTGTTAACTGAACAAAGTGTGTTTCAGATTATAATCCAGTTTGCATGAGTGATGTCTGTTGATGTACTGCAGTCTTTAGGATTAACATGGAATGATGTTTACTTTGGATCAGCTGAGATCAGTGACGGATGGAGGAAACTTTACTCTTTTAATCCTTTAAAAATCAAAACGACCCCCTATGAGCAGCACTTGGTGACAGTGGGAAGGAAAAACTCCCTTTAACAGGAAGAAACCTCCAGCAGAACCAGGCTCAGGGAGGGGGGGTCATCTGCTGTGAGGGGGCTGAGACAGTGTTGTAGTCAAGACCACCTAACCTGAGACCGAGTTGAGACCAAGACTTTTAGGGTCCAAGACCGAGTCAAGGCCAAAACCAGTGCTCCACCCTACATGACACAATAAAATGTGAAACATGATCAAAATCACTTCTCAAATTGATCTGAAAGATCCACTTTCTCATAAACACACCTGAATATGAAACACTCAGAGCTGAAATAAATGTAACCATCTTTATTTAATACTCCTGGGTGACTTCCATCATTTATCACAGAATGTAAAACAATTATTCAGAGTTCATCACAATAGTCTTTAATTTCTCTTCCTTTCATAAACAATACATAACGTTATGTTGTTTTTAAACCAACAATGTCTATGAAAATCAGTGCTATTTCAAAACCACATAGCTAAATGTGTAAAACTGAAAATGTTAGATGCATATGCAACGGTTCGGCCTTTTTGCATGATGACCTAATCCATGTTTTGATGCATCAGCCTGCAGTGTCACTTCTTCTCTCGGATCGAAGTAGGCTAGTACTGGCCCTGGTTCAGCTGTTATGGTCTCTTTCATTTTTTCAAATGCTTTTCCATGTGTTTTCTGCCATTTGAACTCTTTGAACTTTGGCAAAATTTATTAACCCTCAGGTTAATACCCAGGTTTGAGACCAGGAAGTTGAGACCAGTTCCTGCTCCCAGACCACCAAAAAAACAAAGCTAAAATGAGCAAAAAACTATTTAAGCATCAAAATTCAAAGAGAAATATAGCCGCAAGCGGTGATAATAGGCCCTCGCCAGTCGCCGCCCAGGTGCTGGTGCCGGAACTTGCTGCCTAAACATGACAGTTGGTGCCCTTTTATACTGTTGCCAATTTAAAGTACTGAAGTTCTTTTATTGCCTGCACAGAAGGGAATCTCCACATTAATAAAGTGGGAAATTTTTTTGGCAACACTGTGCAGAAATTAAAACCTCAATAACTGAATTGGATAATAATTGAACTGGAGGTTCATTTGAATGCATTGTCTATGCCAACGTATTTAATATTTTACCTGCCCCATATGAAATGGGACTCTGATGGTCAGATGTTAAAGTTTCTATATGGTGATTTGGTTTCTGGTCAGGTTGACTTTTCTTACAGGCAATTTAATCTCTATGTTACTCACTTCTCTCTTTCTCTCTCTCACCTCTCACTCCCTCACCTTTCACCCCTCTCTCTCTTTTGCCCGTCTTCTGACCTCTGTCTCTCTCACTCACACACACACACATGCACGGACATTATAATTGCTGCTACTGTTCTTAGTTAGCAATGTCCTCTTTAAGGTTTTCTATCAAATGCAGATTTAAACAGTAGCAGATGGGACACTGGTGGTCAGGTGTGTAAGGTTTTTTTTTTTTAATCAAATGCAGATTAAAAGGTAGCAGATTTTTCTATTTTGTGTATCTGCAAACTTCACTTTCAGTAGTTCTGCAAATGGGGTGAATGACTCCATCACTGTGGTGTGCCATGTTCAATGTTAAAAAGAAGTTGCTGGAAACTAGTTGCCAGGTGACAGTTTATCTGACCTGAATTCATGCTGCTTTACACTCGGTCTCTGTGGGATTAAGAAGAGTATTCTTGTGTACTTGTAATTTCATTGGAGATTGATTTGAATGCATTGTCTATGCCAAGTGATTAGGTGACAGTTAGTGCTGGCTTATTATTCTTGTTTTGTTAGGAGTATTGTTGGTTTATTTGTTTGGTAAACTGATTTTGATGAAATATGACATCTTTTAGATCAGATTAGATCATTTTTTTTCCTGACCTCTACATATGCCACTTGTGGTTAGTTATTAAAGGAGCATTTGAAAGTGGGGAAATTGAATGACTATAGGTGTATGGTGTGCATTTCATTTTTTAAATTAATTTATCTTTAAAGTAAAATTAGCTTTTGACCTGGTTTGATGATTTCTCATCTTTGTGAGGTATAAAAAGAGTATTCTCGTGTACTTGTAATTCCATTGGATTTTCCCAGTCCGGTGTCAGAACGAATGTTCATTAAAAAAGCAGAAATTTTAAAAATAAGTGCCCATACTGTCAAGCTAAAGAGGAAAATGAGACAGACAATCAAACAAGTGAAGCTAATAATAATGATAAAGACCAGTGCACGTGTGAGTCAGATTATAAAACAAGCAGCTGACATAATGACAGCAATTAAGACAGCAGTTTCTCATGAAAATTGTCCCCACAATAGTGTTGAAAGTTTATTTGCATCATTAGGTATTAATCAACAAATATTCGAGGCAGCCTATAAACATTTTGGTGGGTGTACTCAAATAGTTTGAAAGAGGCAGGTTAAAGAAGTTTGGGTCAACCAGTACAACAGAAATTTACTCAAGTGCTGGAATGCCAACCTTGATTTACAATTCGTAGATGATGTTTACGCCTGTACAGTTTATATCATTTCTTACATATCAAAATCTGAGCGGGAGATGGGTTTATTGTTAAATAATGCTCAAAAAGAAGCCAATAAGGGGAATCTTGATGCAAATGAAAATGTTAAGTAGTGTTTATTTACATAATAGGGACGTATCAGCACTGTTTACCGCTTGACAAATATGCACTTAAAAGAAAGTTCACGAAAAGTCGTTCTTTTTTATTCCATCTGGGGATAATATAGTTAGAATGAGCAAACCAATAAGTTGTGTCTCAGAAACAGATGGAAAAGATGATATTTGGATGAGGAATATTATTAATCGATAACAGAATAGGTCACTTGACACTACGTTTAATGATATGTGTATGGCTCCCTTTGCGTCAGACTATCGACTCGTTAGTAAAAATGAAAAATGTAAAAAAACCCATACAGTTACGGAATGACTGTGGCTTTATAACTAAAACAACATGTACACAACAGGCAATAATTTGATATGTGCATTTTTCTGAGACAAAAAATCCAGAGCTCTTTCATAAAAGTATGTTCCAATTATTCGTGCCTTATCGTGACAATTTGAAACCTCAGCACTGGGAGACATTTTTACTTTACTTTCAAAATGGTATCGTACGCTTTAGTATTGGTTCTATACATTCGGTGAAGTCTTTAGTGAGGTCAAATAGGAGCAAGTTTGAATTAGAAACGGAAGACTTGGAAAAGTTGCAAAATGAAGTTGATTGTGATGAGGTTTTAGAAGACGAGTGGTGCATGTTGTGTCCCAAACAGGAAGTGGAGCGTTTAGAGTGTCTTAATGAAACTGATAAGCATGGGAATGTACATTTGGATGATGAAGTTGACCATATCCCTGATTTAGCAGTTGTTCATGAGGAAGTGAGTCACTTAGAGAAATGCAACAACGTTTTGTCTAGAAAAGATGGCCTGGCATTAATTGTGCAGTGGTGTTTAGGTAAAGTAAGTGGTAAAAATCCAGACCCTTTTCATGTCTTTATTACGGGTGGTCTCTTTCCCAGCAAAAGAGTTCCGGTACCGGTGCCTTAATTTGAACCGTTTGGCGGGTTTTCCACCGCGACAGCACTCAGTGCTCTGCCGAAAAACGGGTTCAACTCCGGCCCCGCAAACTAGCTGGTCTCGAACCGAGAACGGGAGACGAAAGCGGCAGAAGGGCGTGACTCTGCCATCTCAACATCAAGTTTTCTACCATATTACATGTGTATTACATGAAAAAAGTGAAGCGATTTTCACAGCTGTGAATTAGGTTGGGCTCTAAGGCTGAACTTGCTGCTTTGTATCAGTTCATATCACAGATAAAAGGACACAAAGTGCGTACTTGTTGTCTTGCTCTAATCACTGTCTCTGTTCACATCTGTTCTGCACACAGATGCTGCAGTAGTTTGGTTTGGACCGTAAAAGGAGAGCGTGTTCTCCCACATTTGTGCGCTTCGGCTTCCATGTCCAGACGAGGATCCGCCCACACCCATACGTAAAGGAGCAGTTCACAGAAATGCGGTGGGAACACGGGCCCGTTTTTAAGCATTTCGCCGGTTCATTAGGAACATCACGAGCACTGGCACGCGAACCGGCTCCTCGGCGTTAGGAAAGTAGCAACATTAGAGCAATTCAGTATTAGGCTGTCAGGTTGCTGACACCTTTGTGTCCTCATCCTGATTGCATTAATGTTCTGTTGACTGCACCAACTGGGATAGCAGCTTATAACTTAAAGGCAGCTACTATTCACACTACCTTCATATTGGAAGTACCATTCAGCTACCTTACACACCTTTGGGTAAAGAGAAGTTAAATTCTCTTCGTGCAAAATACAGTGAACTCCAAATTCTGATAATTGATGAAATTTCTAAGGTGCTCCATAAGTTGCTAGCGCATATTCATGGAAAGTTAAGACAGATAAAACAAACAGGTGACTTTTCCCCATTTGGAAATGTTAGTATTATTGCGGTTGGAGACTTCTTTCAGTAGCCTCCTGTAAAAGGGACAGCACTGTTTTTGGAAAATATAGGCATTAATCTCTGGACAAATTTTTCAATAGTTCAGTTTAAAACCATTATGAGGCAAAAAGATGAATTGTTTGCACAATAATTAAACTGACTTCATACACGTTCTAAAGGGATGCCAGTGCTGAAAAGCGATATAGAAATTTTAACAAGCTGTGAAACTGGAGAGGTCGCTTCTTCACTGCATATTTTTTCCACAAACTTTCAAGTTTTTGACCATAATCTTAACCACTTAACTGGCGGCTAAAAAAAACAAAAAACGCCTGAAAAAGCATACCCAAATTAAATCAGCTGCTGTTCCTGAACTCTTTGGAGTAAACACAAAAGTTTAGTGTCTTTGCGAAGCAGACAACCTATATTTTTCATTTATGTAGTCAAAAGCACTGTAACTGTAATGAGTTTGTAGCTATTAAGTTTGGAACACAGAAAAAGTAGACAATTTTTGCCT
Organism: Archocentrus centrarchus; assembly: GCF_007364275.1. Classification (NCBI taxonomy): domain Eukaryota; kingdom Metazoa; phylum Chordata; class Actinopteri; order Cichliformes; family Cichlidae; genus Archocentrus; species Archocentrus centrarchus. The sequence continues at coordinate 1,455,261 of NC_044347.1, forward strand.
CGCCTAGATTTTTCCTGATTGTTATCATGTAACTACACACTGAATATAGAAGGTATCGACTGGAAAATACATTGGAGCTGTAGAATGAAGTCTTTTTGTCATGCATTTCGAATTTCATCAAGATAGCACAAAAGCCTATTGTTTTGTAAAGGTTTTTGTGCATTGATGCCCTGGCGTGCTCTCTCACGTGCCATTTGGATAGTCCAAGTGCCGCATCTAAGCCCCCTTTGACATGCAAATTTTAAAGGGCTGTAACTCCTCAATGCTTCAACATACAGTCATCAATGAGGGCTCTAATCAAAGATACTACCCTGAGGAATCCTGTACTACACACAAAATTACTGAATAAATCATAAATAAAGCCATACTAATCTAATAAAATATGAATGACACTATTGTACATTGTAAAAAAAAAAACTAGTCACAAAACAAATCACAATTTCTGTAAATGCTATTTTATTTTTCAGAGTAATGTAAAAAAAAACACAGCACAGCAAACTGCAACTATTTACAATTATTCTGCTCTACCCCCACCCCCCCTCACATGGAATTTTCAATGTGCCACCGGTTATAACAGTCTCTGTTTGGGACAAAGCACAATGGCTTTTCACATGTGGTGCACTGGCCCTTCTGGCCCGTGCTGTAACAGGCATTAGATCCTCTTCATCAGATGAAGAAGCCTCTTCCACCATCTTCTCTTTGGCTGGCTGCCACTCATGATCAGAGGTTCCCCTAATTTGTAAAAGAAGGAAAATGTCAGGCCTTCATGCACCAAAAACCCAGTCATTTTTCAGTGATTCCCTTACACACACAAATAAATACATTGTATATCAAAAAAAGTTACAGTAAATGCAGACAGTGCATACACACATAAAATAAAAACCACACAATCCTCCCAGTAGTCCTTGTCTGATACAAAATGTACAACCTCCTCCCATACAATAACCCCCACCCCCAACTTGTAAAACTTTAGACACTTACTGGTCATCTCCATCGGAAAACGAATCTTCTTCTGATGTTGGATCATCAGTTGAACCCGAAAAGTCTGATGCTGAAACATCACTCTCTCTCCGTGTGAGCAATTCCACAACCTCCTGAGCGCTGAACTTGGTCTTGCCGGCGGCCCGCTGTGCCATTTCGCAAAACTCCAAAACAACGATGCGATCACGACGAATCTCAAATGAAGCTCTGAGACGTTGTCCACCTCACCTTGCCCTTTTATCGGGTGATGCTGACGTAATAGAGAAGCCTGCGAAACCCCCAATCGATACTTACAGTACACCTTTCCCTACCCCCAAACACCTGGCACATTTCAATACGTAAATCACACCACTATACAGCGCCCACGCAAACACACAATATAAGTGGCGCCACAGCGGCGCACGGTTATATTTTCTGTGTAATGGTGCATGCCAAGCTCAGCATTACATACATATTTACATCAGAACGGCATATAATACGAGGACGAGCTGAGAATAAAAACTTACCTTCTGCCTTCTGAGTAACAGGTGTTCATTTGCAGCGATAAAACTGGTCAA